>NC_066315.1:142027373-142627373 GCF_022539315.1 Serinus canaria
TAATACTATCTCTGGATTATTCAATTAATCAGTTACAGAGGATATGGAGATTTAATTGCCCGAAAGAGAGGAAGATGATGTCATTGATTGTTTTAAGATGGAATCATCTGAAAAATGCATAAGTAGTGAGAATTTCTTCTCCATAACCAATATGCTTAGGACCTGAAGAGCTAGACAACAAGTTACTATTAATGTAGAATGAATTCATTATCCAGATGTTACATCAGCACTGAACTCAAAGAATGTTATCTCAGCTGGAGTAATACAGAATTTTACTTACTGAAATAACTAAAGCTTATGAGTACTGTAGAAGGCTTACAAAAAAAAAAAAACAAAAACCAAAAAACCAAAAAATCCAAGCAATTAGTTACCTGGGTTACACACTTTTCAAGCAGGAAAAGAAAAACAGTTGATTAACACGAGAAAATTGCTGTTTCTGGTAAGTCTAACTGACTGACATGAGCCTGTTATTTTAGAAAAATGCTGATAGGTAAATGACAGAATGAAGCACATCATATTTTTGATCCCAAGTTAATATTTGATTTATCAAAATTATGTTTTTTAATTTATCTAATGGCTGTTATATTTATACACCTTTATGTACCTATGAATGTTTCTACAGCTGTGTAAGCTACAGTTACCTATCTATGAAAATGAAAGGAAGTGCTTTTAAATTTGAGAAACAATCTTACTGTGAGTGCTTTAGACCATTTAAACTTATTACAAATACGTAACAACAAGATTGCCCTTCCTCCAAACCATTTCAGTCACCTATCCCTGGACCAAAATTCCTGGCAGCTGGAAAATCTTTATCTTACCACACTAAAATAAAAATTCACTGGATATGAGAGATTAAATGGATTTCCTCAGTATACTCATACAAAACACTTCTCAGAGCCAGCAGAAGGCCAGTGGTATGCCGGGGTGCATTAGGAGGAACATTGCCATCAGAGGGAGGGAGATGATCCTGCCCCTCTGCTCTGACCTGGCAGGGTCTCACCTGGAGCGATGTGTGCAGTTCTGGGCTCCTCAGTACAAGGCAGACACTCCTGGACTGAGACCAGTGGAGGAAAAAAGATGGTTAAGGGACTGGAGAATCTCTCTTACGAGGAAAGGCTGAAGTAGCTGGGCCTGTTCAGCCTTGGAAAGAGAAAACTGAGAGGGAACCTCATCAATGTCTGTCTGTCTGTAGGGAGGTGTCAGAGGACAAACCAGGCTCTGCTCAGTGGTGCCCAGCAACAGGACAAGAGGCAATGGGCAGAAACTGATGCCCAGGAAGTTCCAGCTGAAAATGAAGAAGAACTTCTTTACTGTGCAGTGACCAAGCACTGGCACAGATTGCCCAGAGGGGGTGTGGAGTCTCCTCACTGGAGGTATTCAAGAAACATCTGTACCATGTGCTATGGGATGACCCTGCTTGAGCTGGACCCGCTGTGATCCCTTCCAGCCTGACCCAATATGTGATTCTGTGAAAACATGTTTTTGACAAATGTTCTGAAAACTTTCAGCTTCCTGAGGACTAAGTGCATGTCAGAAAGTTTTTCAGGTCACAATTCTGCTCTGTGGGGACACATTTGCTCCCTGCGAAACACCTCTCCTGCTTCCTTTGGGTATATCCTGTTACCCCGTGGACACACTAAAGAGGTGCCAGGGAGGTAAATAGTCATGAATATGCACCATTGCTCCAATTGACAGGTTCACCTCTGTATAACACATTTTCATAGATATTAAATCAACATCATAATTACTTCTATAAGATGTAATTTTAAAATCTGTTTTATGGATCAGAGGAAAGACAGCAGAGGTTACCTGGTTTTTGAGATTCTCAAGTAGAAGAAGAGACAGCAACACATCCCTGCAACAGGAGCTCCTGTCTGTTTGTTAAACTAACTACAAGTGCAGAAAAGTCCCATGATATTTTATCTGCTTTAACATGTACTCCTGAAAGTTATTAGTCTGACTTATATTTGGTTTCATTTTTATCACCTTAAAATACTGACACATGCCCACAAGAAATATCAAAACAGGTTACCATTACTCAGCTGAGTGTCATTCCTGCCAATAGAGATTTAGGAGAGATATTAATGAATATTCACTCTAAGTCAAATGCAATTACAGCCATACATGTGGAGAATTTTTTTTAACTTGGAGCCATATGTATGTATGCAAAATGTATATGAAATACTGCAGGATGTTAACAATATATTTGAACCAAATGAAATAAGAATCTGGACTTGGTTACACATGAGGGACCCTCTTTTCTTGGGAAACAGTGTTTTCAGCAAGATTGTAAACAAAGAGACATCACATGGTTTGCATTATTTCTCCTCCAAGCTTTCTCTTTCAAAATGAAGTACTGTACAATTTTTTGTATTTGGCTTATTGAGGTGGAGAAATAAGAATAAATTACTGAAACATTTGTGCTCATAATTATACCAAATTGAGTCTGATCAAATAGAACTTTAGAAATTCCATTTCAGCTTCAAATCTCTTGTGGAAGATGAAGAAGAAAGAAATGAACCCTCTATAGTAATTAAGTTTTTCACAAAAGATTGAGGAAAAAAGAACAATCCTGTGGTTAACATACTTGATTCATGTCTTGTTCCAATTTCTTCCTTGGTTTGAATGATCTGGTGTTTTATATGAATTTAATTTCTCTGTGCCTCAGTTTCCCATTAGAAAAACAGTGATTAAACCCTTTCCTTTCCCATTTTCTGTTTAAGTTACAAGTCTTTCCAAGCCAGAATCCATCCAGAATGTGTGCATACAAAGGAAGTTTATCACACTTACTTGGCTTCTGAAAATTGGTGATATTCCTATACGAGCATGGAGATCACTGGCAACAGGTGTGCTTCCCTCTATTGCCACATTCTCACTCCTTTACACGGAGACTAAAGGCTGAATTCAGAAAAATATAGATGCCAAAATCCCAAACTGCAACACAGTGCAATACTTGAAGGGATACCTAAAGCCTGCAAGTAGGTGAGTTATTAGCAACCTGTTGAAGAAAAAAGGTATGGGGACTACTGAGAAATGGAAACAAGTCTCTGGTGTTTAACCTCTTCTCTAATAAATCTAAGTCTATAAAGTACCAGGGCATGCTTAATGTTTTGCTCTGGCTGACGTCGGCACCTCCTCCTTGAGTAAGTTGGATATTTTGAATATGCCATACAAAGGTACTTGCTGTCCCAGATTCTGCTGCAAAAACTTAGCACTAAGGTAGGGTATTGCAATATGTAGACTAGGCACAACTTTCCCTGTGTAAAGGGAAAAGATTTTAGTGAGGGAAGACTTGTCAAGCCTTGAAAGCTGCTAATTTCTTTACTGCTTGAAATGCAATGAAACCAGAATGTGCTATCATCCAGGCCACTGATTAAGATAAATGAAATATAACATTAAAACTAAAACTGTGTAACTAATGGGTTTGAATTGGGAGTAAAACTCTATCTAAGTAACATATGGTGGAATATCATCTTGTTCATTGCAACAGGCCCATGCTTGCAGAATCATTGTAGCCACCACTGGAGAACTTTTCACAAGCCTTTCCATCTGAAGGAAAGATTTGAACCCTCAGATGGCTAAGTGTGTGTGAGAATGTGTGAATGATTGCTTCTGACCAATAGTTTGCCAGTGCATTAGAAGGGAGGGATTTTTAATGATCAGATTGATATTGTTAGGGTTATGGATAGGTTAGACTTGCATATAGCAAGAGTTGCACTGGCTGACCCTCTTTTCTGTTGCAGAAAGTGTTTGAAGGTCTTACTTTTCCTTCACAATTTGTCTTAACCAGCATTTTAAGACAAAGTTCTGAAAGGAAACAAAATCTAATGTACTTTCCAATCGGTATAAAGATGATTTTGTCTTTAAAGATATCTAATTTCTGCAGCAAGGGAGGGGATTGTTTTGCACCATATGGTAGCTGTCCTGTGATGTCATAGTGATTAATGACAGGATCAGTTGGACGCTCCAGTGGCGTAACAAATGACCTGGGTTTCCTGTAATGGCAATAGTTACACGCTCGTACAGGAGCCTGCAATTAACTGAGCTCTACTCACAGCTCCCCATGGGGCTAAGCATGACTACAGAATGAATGTGGAGACTACTACCAGCTTCATGAGGATGTGGGTCAAGCATTCTGTGACTTCTGGCAGATCCCTTAGACTGTGGATATCTGTTTCCCATCTGTAAAACTGATCTTATAATTAGCTGTTCACAGGCTCGGTGTAAAACTAGCTGTTTGGAGTATGTCAAACCTTTGCAGAAGAAAAACTTTAAGTGATAATAACATTTTAGTGAAACTATCTGTGTATTTTTAGCTCTGTATCATAGACTGAAGAACCTCCAACACTCTCTGCCTGATTGGCCTCATGATTATTTTTCAGATAAAACATGGAAATCTTCATTAAATGCTTTGGGTTCTACTTTCAAGTCAAACATTTTTTTGGGTAATCATTGTTCCCTGTCTGAAATAATTCTGGAAGCAGATTAAATACTCCTACTGTGCTGAAGCAAAGCAATACAGACAAGGAATGATTCATTTATCCCAGTAGCAGCCTTACTGACAGCATGATGACTGTCATTGTAGTTATTATTTTAGCTGATGAAAAAAAATCTCAAAACAACTAAAAAAATATTTATTTTCTTGATCCATGTTTTAGATTTTCTCCAGATTTTCCTGATATTTTTGGTCAAAACTACAATTAAAACATTTTTTTAATGCTTCTTGGATATTAGCTGTATTTGACACCAGGCTTTACATTTATCAAGCTGCTGAGGTTCTCTGAATCCCGGATTTTCAAATGATTTATCATTTGGAGATGTGTGCCTCCAGTTATTGCAGTATAATATTAATAGGTCATTTCTTTGTGTTTCAATACCTCTTTTCCACTGCTGGTTATGGGACAGTTCAGTCAGCAAAAAAACAAAACAAACAAACAAATTAAAAAATATATTAAAAAAAAAAAGAGGGTCCCATTGTACTGACATTGGGTTTTACCATAAGACACAAGGCCATTTCTGACTGGTTTAGGTTCTTTCATTTAACAAAAAGTGAATGCTCCTAGATTATGAAGAGTGTGCTTAAAGGGTGACATGGTTGGATCCTCAGGCTAACATTTTATGATTTTCTTGGAAAAATCACACCTCTCACTGGTTTCTGAACTTTGCAGTGTATGAGTGTGTAATTTCTTCACTGAGAGGAGCGTATCCAAAACTCTTCTACACTGCTAATATTCTGACTGCAACAGCATCCTGGAGGGAAGTAAAAATTGCATCTCTACAGACATTTTTCCTCAGGCTAGATGATCCAAATAGTACAGATGTGAACTCTCTGCATTCTATAAGGTAACCAACACAGATTCATACCCTTCCTTGTGCCCTCACTGTTTTCACGACAGGTTTGGCAGTGGGAAGAGCCCACAAGCTTCACATAATTCATGGAAGTGAAGGAACAACATTCCAGTCATGGCATCCTGCATGGTGTCTGGAGAATACCAGGTGCCAGAAATAGGGATGGGAGAAGGTGGAGGTTAAATGCAGCTTGTAGGCTGGTTTCATTCATTCAGAGCCCCCACTCCCTGCTTGCTCAAGGCAATGTATTTTTATGTCATTTGGAAGTGATGGTTCATGGCTGGTATGGTTAAGAGAGTGAATAAAGCAGATCAGAACTCTGGTTTTGAAACTACAGTTCTGGTGGTTTTATAATGGGTAAAATTGCACACATCCTATGAAAGATCTCCTGGTTTGTTTATTTTTTATTGTTTTTGTGTGATCATCCAGACATTCTCAGCTGCATTTTCTTCATTAGCCTAATTCACAATATTTTTTGGTTGTTGAACTCTAAATTGAGCTTCAGCTTTTGCCAAGGATCGGCATTTCTCCCTACATTTAATCCATCCAGAGTAGCTATTGAGTGACAAGGGCAGTGTTAATTTATGATTGGATATTGGAACCTGAAATAACAATTGGAAAGGGAGAGGCAAGAGGCTTTCAAAGCATGAAATTAAAACCTTGGGCTATGGCTTAACTTGCTACTTATTTTTCTCATTTTCTTGCCATCAATACTTTTGTTCTACTCTTGATGAGATGTTTTTCACAGGGCAGGATCTGGGGCTTTATTCACTCTTTGTTTTCATGTGATATATGGGGTATTTTTTATTAGCTTGTATTATATCCCATGCTCTGTCTGTTCTTACTCAGATGTCTGCTATTAATTGTCTTTATGAGAGTTATAAACTTTTCTGAGATACTTGGCTGTGGCTCTCCTTTAACTTGCATGAGAATCTGATCTCAGTAAATAAAAAATGGAGATTTCTGGGGAAGCGTGAGAGTTGGAAATCTTCTGCTTCTGCATTAAACTGGCCCAGGGCACCATCATGCCCATGGAAACCAGAGAAGCTGATCCCTTTTCCTGGAAGTGTTGGCCTGGGCCAACCAAAAATCTGCCAGACAGTGCCTGGGCCCAGCTTATGAGTTGGGATGGAACAGTGCAGGATGGGACAGGACAAGGGCTGTTCACGTGATGGGCCAGGCCAACCTGTTCAACTTTTCTGAAGGGGAAGAGTAGTGACACTCATGAATCCAAGAATATCCACTTCCCCAATGGGACATAGAAGAGGTGAAGGATATTCTTTGTTTTAATTAATATTTAGATTGAGATTAAAATTTTAAAATAAATAAGGAAACAGGAAGACAAAACATAAAATAGAACAAAGAAATTCACTCTGGAGAATAATTGCTAACTTATTTTTATGAACTTTGGTGAAGAAGGAGAGTCTGAATTATCTATTTTCATGACTTCTTGTCCTTAAATTGAAGGACTTCTTGTCCTTGAAGTTGTTTGGTGATTCAGGGTTAGAAAGAACTTCCAGGAGGATTGTTCTATCTATCTATCTATCTATCTATCTATCTATCTATCTATCTATCTATCTATCTATCTATCTATCTATCTATCTATCTATCTATCTATATCTTACTCTACTACCACTCTAATACATTGGAAATATCTTTCTTTTCTGAGTAAAATACTGAACACTTTTTAGCTTACCCTTTTTTTCTATTGTCTTCCACATTGACTGTTCTTTGAAGTAGATACAGTTTTCTGTCAGTGAGTCCACAATAGTTCTCTGAGCTACTGCAGTGACAGTTATGATTCCATGAAATCGTGATTTGAAAAGATTCCTGCTATTTAAAATAATTCTGAATTGCCAAGTATCTCAGAGGGTGAGTGTTGGCAAAAAGATAATCAAAGCAGGTGTGAAGGATTGTTGTTGGTTAAAGATTTGCGTTCTTGACTATCTGTGGGATAATCAGGTTCCACTACTGCCAAGTGAAAAATGCATCAGGTATTTAGGAAAGTTCAAATATGCTATAAACTCATTCTGCTGGTTCAGAGCTATTCAAACTATTCTGTCTGCACCAGATTTAATATTTTGATGGAAGAGGCATCTGTCCTGTGCAAAGGGCATAAAATCATAAACCCAGTATAAATTCCTGCGGTTCAACAGTCATGAGCCCACTTCAATCAAGATGAGATTTGATGGCTGAGCTATAAGGATCAAATGCTTTACTTGCAATTAGGCCACTGGTTTTGTCAAATAAATAACGCCTTTCAAACAATAGTTAGGACTCTTTCTTCCAGCACCTAAAGGAAGCAGGAGAGGTATTTTTCAAAAGGGGCATCGGACAAGGGAGAAGAGCTTTAAACTAAAGGAAGTTAAGTTTAAATTACATTCTTCCCTGTGAGTATGGTGAAGCAATGGGACAGTTTGCCCAGAGAAGCTGTGGGTGCTCCATCTCTGGGGCTGTTCAGGACTGGGTTGGATGAGGCTTTGAGCAACCTGGTCTAGTGGAAGGTGTCCCTGCCCATGGCGGGAGAGGTGGTACTAGAGGATATTTAGGTCCTGCACAACACAAACCATTCTATTACTCTAAGAAAAAAAAAAGACATTTTACTCATTGTAGTGAGTCACTCCAAAGGATAAAATTTTATTCTGAAAAAAGAAAATTTCAACTAACTGGTCTTATGTATCAGATTAAACTCTGATCTCTATTATGCCAGGTTCAATTGAGATCCCTCCAAGTTCTGTAAACAATTGTACCCTGGTCAATTGATGCATCATCATTGTGCTAAAAAAAGTGTAAATGGGATCTGAATGAATTCTTGCAATTTGTGACAGTTATAAAATAGAAAGTATTGATGTAGACAAACCTTAGAAAGTACAAGTGCATGAGTGGCAGGATAACTTTTCCTAAAAGATGTTTTGAAATCTCACTGGGAAAAGGTTTTGATGAAAGTGAGTGATACAGCCAGAAAGAGCAGAAGGTTATGGATAAATCCTTTGTCCATTTTTGGACTGCTCACTCTGCCAGGTTTGCATGTATCTGACACTGTTTAAATGATTTAGAATTCTACAGAAGTCTCCCCACACAGAGGAATGAGGTGAAGGAGTCGAGTAAACCGGAATGAATCTCAACGCACCATCAGTGCAGTGCCAGAATTTTGTAGTGCAAAAGTTGATGGAATTGTGTCTGAGAAGTCAGTGGGAAATTCCCACAGAAAAATTGGATTCAGTTTTTGTTGCTGCTTGTCACTTCCTGGTTGCATTGAAACCACCATTTATTGTAATCCTGCCTGGGTGTCCATGAAAATTATTTGAGTCAGAGCCAGCAGTAACTCATTCCTTTCCTATGTAGCTGTTGCTTGCTTGAGTCTTAAATTGTGAATGGCTCCACTGCAGAAATAAGCACTCAGTTTTTAATCAAGGATCCTGATACAGATTTAAAATCAAGAGATTATGTTACTAAATTATGTCTTATAATACTAAAAAAAATTCTATTTTTTATTCTGTTTTGTTTGACTTATTAACTGGCATTTTAAAGCCTTTCCCTGTAACAATGTAGGATATATTGAAAGGTTTCTGGTGCCATGGAAATTAAAGGGTTTTTTTTTAGCTCCTCTGTATTTGTAATGAGTTCTTAAAATTACATAATTTAAAAATGAATTAATTTTGTTCCATTCAAGTATCCTGAAAAATCTTACTTCTGAGAAGTAACATGGAGAGTAGTAATTCCACATGAGTAAGGATAAGACAGGGAGCTGGATAGTAATGTTGCTGCTGGAACAATTTGAAGGAAATATATAAATCAGTCACGAGATATTTAGAAATAATTTCTCTATGAGCAGACTATTCTACTTTAACCATTCAGAGATTTCTTTCATCACTTTGGGCAAAAGAATTTTTCTTGGGTTCCACAATGCACTGTAACAATTCTAAATGCACTATTTTTTTTTAAATCATGCAGAAACAGGCTGAAACACTGGATCCAAATCATTTGCAGATTAAGGAAAAAATTATATGCATTACTTGATTCCAGCTGGCTGCAAACTCTATTATCAAACAGTACAAAATGCAACCAGCATCAAATTTGAAGAAACTTGTTATCTGAGCCTGACTTACATTCTTAGGCTCAGAACCATTTTGCTTGGATAGATTTCAAACACCAGAATCATTCTCATCAATGATAACAGAATATACTGTCAATATATTATTGACATGGGAGAACATACTTGAAGAACACTCTTGGGAGGAAGGCTCCCACAAACTTTTTGAAAACCTCAGAACCGGTGAAATGGCCCATAATTTTACCCCTACACCTCTGTCTGTGTTTCATACAAAGAAATGGTATTTATAATTTCCTGTACAAAGAGAACCTGACCCACACCTGAAGTAATGTCTCCCTCCACAATGCAGTGTGTTGACATAATTACTAGCGTAGCCTCAGAAAGGCAGACTGAGAAAATCCACCAAACAGGAAGACAAATGAACTGACTAGTGAGTCCAGCATCATGATCAGTTTTCTGGTCTACAAAACTCTTTCTGATCTCTTGGTCTTGTTAGAGCTGGTTGTTTAAAAGTTGATCAAGGCATGCATGTGAACCTCCAGAATAAATACCCTGCTTCTTTTGTAAAAGTGTATCCTTTATTGCCCTAAAGCAAGCACAGAACTCTAGAGCACATCGGTGGATGCAGGTCACATCACAGAAGCAAAACACAGTAAACAGCCTTGATCCTCTGCCCAGTATTAGGAACTTATTTTTATGAGCTCACACATTCAGACTGAATGTGATTCACTTACCTGCAGAGATCCAAAACTTACCAGTCCATGTCTGATGGGAAGAAGTGTCCTTGGGGTGTGTGTTAGGTGTGGCAGCTGTGGGTGCAGGTGTGTGTGTGTCCTTGTGAGCTGCTGCCCTCTGCTGCACACCTTCCTGTCAGCTCACCTCCAGCCACCTCCTCACCCCAGCCACAACAAGCTCACCATGTGCTGAAGCTGGAAAAATCACTTCCCTCCTGCCAGTGAGACATTCAGAGAATCACCAAGCTTTTCTCTGAGCCACCTGGGAAACTCCTAGCAGGCCATAACTGTCTTGCAGTGGAATAGAGCACTGCTTCTGCTCTGGCATCAGGTGAGTGTGCAGATCTCCTCAGCCTCAACACCTTCACCATCACCGTAGCAGTGGGAAGAGACTTCAACATGAAAACAATCTCTGTATAAATCCCAGCAACTGCAGTAAAAAATACTGTAGCAACAGGCATGCAAGTCAGCACAACCTAAAATTTTAAGATGCTTCTCACTTTATGTATCCCCAAGACAAGAAGAATTTCCTTCAAGCACCTCTGGGGAGGTTGTGCCAGTCCCTGGTCTTAGTTTTTGACAGACCATGGACTCTGTCAATCACCTCCCCTCACAGCATGGAACAACAAGACATGAGCAATACTTCTTCTAAGAGAAGGGGAGAGTGCAGATCCTGCCTCGCTGCCCACCCCTGCAAGAGCAATGGCTTTCACCTATGGGGAGCTGCCTGAAGGACTCAGTATTTGTATGTCTGAGGAGCATTCTGGAGAAACTGAGTGTGATGAGAAATCTGCAAGTTAAAACCAGGAGAAAATGTGTGTGTCTGGCAGTATCTGAGGACAGAAAACATAGATTAGACTGTGCAGAGAGCTGTAAGGGGGCTAGATATGGGAAAAGATTTTTTGACCTAATTTTCTTTTTTTTTTTTGTTCAGATTCAGGGTCTCTGCTTACTGACAAGGTGCTAGTGAAGATGGCTTAAGAACAGTCAAGTTTTGGCTTAGGCTGAGAGCTGCCCAGACACTCTCCAGACTCCAGGCAGGCAGAAGACCTTTCCTTCTGCTCCCTGCTGCTCGGTGACAGGGCTGCAGGAGACTACAGAGCCCTTGCAGGTCTGTCAGCCAATTTGCTCCTCTGAATGCCCCCTAACTTAAATCAGCTGCAAAAGACTTCAGCTAGCTGAAGCTGTTTAAAAAAGGTTTTGCTGCCCAGGTTCATTCTGATTCAGATCATTTAAATAAGTGTGGTTTTTGTAAGCAGCAGGCTGGAGCTGTCAAAAGGGCAGTAAAAAATATCAGAAGATATATCTGAAGAGTGTCAGATCACAAAATTCAACCACAAAAGGACATACACCCGACACCCAAAGACAGTTATGAATGAAGAAGCTCCTAATATATTCTTTCCTTATAGACTTAAATTTCCATGTGTATTTGTGGAAGTGTGCACATGCAGTAGGAATGTCTACACTAGCCATGGGCCTGGGCAGAGAAGGGATTATGAAAAATGAATAATAAGAAATGAAACGGCTCAAAACTACACATTTTCAAACCATCCAAATTCTAATGCTTTTTCTCTTAAAAAACTTTTATTTAAGACTTTCCAAATAGAATTCTCCTATATTTGTCTTGCACATGCTTTTACTCCTTTCACCTGCTCTCCCTGAAATTTTTTTTAAACTGCAACATCTGGAATTTTGAATTGATTTGAGCTGTCTTAATGTGGCCTGGTGATATGAATAAGAAATAATGGTGCAACACCACATCTTCTTGTACATTTTCCAGTGTGTGGTTGAAGCAGACTGGGACAGTCAAATACAGAAAAAAACATAAAAGTATAATGTCTTTGTGAGCATATTGAATTACTGATGACACAGGCAACATAAAACTCTGCTTAAATGCCAGGGTTAACCAGGACCTTGCAAGTGATTAATCATTGGTTTTAAAATACTGAACCTTTTTGGCTAATAATATTTCTACCATTTCAAATTCACCAATTACTCTCCTTATGATTCATTTTTCCCCTTCATTATTCCAACCTTATTAACATTTTTATTATATTCATAAGAGTAGCCAGTCCTGGTTACAGCCTCTAAGGATACATTTAGGACTTAGCCCAGACATCTAAGAAAAAATGAACACATCTTCCTCATGGTTGGAAACCTGGTCTGGAATGAACACTGGATAAAATGTGACCACCAAATGTGTGACCAAAGAGGGTAGATTACAGTTGCACAGTCTCCCCTGACCAGCACTACAAAACCCTCTGCACCTTTTCCTTACATGTCCAGCCTTGAAGAAAGCTTTTGTGTGGCTTGTGGGGTTTTGCTGCTGTTCCTGAATTTTCCAGGGACAGTTGTGTTACCCATGGTCAGTGAGTGGGGGAAGACATTCGTGCACTGGCACTGCAAGCAGAGAGCAGCTGCTTTGTGCCTGTATGAATTTCAGGCACATATAAAATATGAAGGAAGCTTGTCAACTCAGATTAACATTGGAGAAAACCCTTCTTCATCCCAAGTTGCAAACAAAGGAAAAAAGTCTGGGGGAAAAAAGAGCATATTGGTGAGTCCATGGCCTTGACTCTGTGCAATCAACATTGAACTTCTCCTGTTTGGTGGCTACCAAATTGTCAAAACAGAGCAAGGAAAGTGACTTTATTAAAGCACAAGTAACCAAGTGCAGTTCAAGAGGAGGCAGGTCCTTCCAGATATTCACTTCAAACACACAGATGCAAAAAACCCCTCTAAAAATGACAAACTGAGATTATATAAACAATTTCAACACACAGCGCTACTAAAAGAATATGTTCTTGATGGCAGCAGCTCAAATAAATCACTCCAACTGAGCTTGCAGCTGTAGTTTAGAGCTTGAATCTCTGCTTTGATTTAAGAGATACTAGAGGAGTGGGACTTTTCCAAATTATAGTGAACTTGTTGCTAATGTAGGGAATTTTAGGTTTCTGGAAGAAGTAAATTGTGAGGTTAAACATCACCTCCTTTTGAAAAATTGCCCTGAAGACTGGAGCTCTAGTAAACTAATAAGGAGTTAATAAAATCTGTATAGAAAAACAGGAGGGATGATACCAGGGTTGCTGTGAAATTATTTTTCAAGACAGTCTAGGGCTTTGTGGAATATCTTACACAAGTTCTTATTCCTTTTCAGAGCAGTTATGGGACTGGTTAAGTACTCTGGCACTTTGTATTAAGGGAGATATTTAAGGGTACTTTTTATTTCTGGTGAGATCTACAAAAACTAGGTTTTCATTTTCTCTTCAGTTGCCTTTGGCATCTTACCTCTGCTTTTAGGAACTCTTCCCCTTATGTCATTGAGTCTCTGATTTATCACAAACACTTGCATGTCAATTATCATGGGAAAATTGTATCTGCTGGAAAGTCAAGTGCTGCTTACTGTTTGCTTTTCCAGGCACAGAAAAGGGATTTGATAAATAATTATGCAAGAATAATGTCATTACAGCAAAATAAGCTATCGGCACTTTTTTGTATATTTATTAATCTTCATTTTTACTTATTGACTTTTTTGTTTTTAGAGGATGTACATATACAACAGAAGAATCCTTCACTGATGTTCATAAAATTTACTTTTCATGCTATTTCTTATGCACCTTTAACCTTATCATTTTTCTAATATACTAACACTCTTTCCGGTCCAAATAGGCCTCTTAGAATTTTGCCCTGCATTCACAGTTAATATTTAGGGATTTTCAAAGAGATTGAACTTCATTCAGCCTTGCATTTTACATCTCATGACTATTTGCCTCTGTGGAAATCAAAATGAAGTTAGTATAGAAAGTTACCATGATGATTTTGCAGGACTGCATCAAAATAGTTCTAAGTGACCACACACAGTGCAGTGAGGCTGGAGAGGCGGCCAAATATTTGTAGCCAAATATTTCTAACTATTCAGTATTTTCTAGCAATATGCTGGGACACTAGCTTCTATTGTCCAAGAAGGAATTCTGTCACCTATTGAATAAAATGATAGTTTGCATTTGTTTATTGCTTGTCATGTAGGATTGGAGAGCGGATTAATCTGCCTGTTGATGTAATTTGGGTGTTCTTTTGCATGCCACTGAAATGCAGCCACCTCTGGGGAGATGTGTGGCAGCTGTGTATAGCTTAAGGCATTGCAACAGTGTGGGAACCAAGGGAAGAACTGTGATTTAGGGGCAACCTGGATCTTTTAACAGTTACTGCTCAATAAGTTCTTTGAAATGGTGACTTTACTGCCAGTTGTAGCAGCTGCTGGACTCTTACACTCCCATAAGGAGAAAATTAGAAATATCTAATTCCTTCTTGATGTTTTGTTGTGCTGCTGATTCATTACCACAGAGGGCTATTGTTTGTTTGTTTGTTTATAGAAATAAAGACATAAGAAAAATAAAATATTTAGGA
The DNA here is from genome assembly GCF_022539315.1 of Serinus canaria. Lineage (NCBI taxonomy): Eukaryota > Metazoa > Chordata > Aves > Passeriformes > Fringillidae > Serinus > Serinus canaria. The sequence continues at coordinate 142,041,918 of NC_066315.1, forward strand.
AAATAAACTATTCTTACCTACCAAGCATTCCCACTTCATAGGTATATAGGTTTTTATTGCTTTCTACCTGCCAGCATTTTTAGGCAGTTTATCTGCAGTTTCTCTTTAGGCAGTTTATCTGCTGGTTTTTTTTCACCTCTCGCTGTTTCCACAAAACCTCAATCTGCCAATCAACCTGAGAAGATGGAAATTAGCATAAAGTGATAAAAATCAATGGAACAACAGTATTTTCCAAAACAATAATTTGACCCCTTGGAGTAAAAACTGTTTCAACCACCACTGAGTATAATGTTATTTTCCATAATAACAGTTAAAAGTAGCCATTTGTTCAATGTATTGTAAGAGATGTATCCCCAGGGGTCTCAAGGATTAGATAAGGGTTGTTCTGCCTTGGGATGGAGTCCAGAGAATTGCAGCAGCTGCATGTGCTCATCCATTCAACACCCAGAAAAGCTGGTGACAAAGAAGAAGTTTCAGAAAAGGTAGGGTGTCCAGAGGAGAGACCCCTGGGGGAATGTGTTTTGAAATATCCAGTGAGGTTTTGAATATTCAGTGGAAAGGTGCAGCAATTTCAACAGGTGAGACTGGGAGTGCCTCAATCCAAAGGACTCTGAGGTCCATGGATCTGGGCTTCCTCCAGAGAGCACCACGATTTGCAAGCTGTGAGTCCACCTTCCCTCATTCAGAGTCAGCTAATCAAGATCTAACTCTTCACCAGAAAACATTGGAGCCCAATGCCACTCTCTGCAGAGTGCTGTTATTGTTAGAGAAAAATATTAACTCTACATTAACAAAATCAGACAGAAAACAGGAGTCCAAGAGTTCAATCTGTACATAGAAATAATTAATAACCTGCTGCACATTAAAATAGACAGAAAAGTAAATTCCTCCCCCATGCTTAAGGAAAGAAACTATAATTATCAGAGTCTTATGAATGAGGAAACCAAGACATATTTTAGTTTATATGTATCACTTAGCAAAAATTTTAAATGTCATAAGTAGTGGTAAATCCTAGAAATACTTCCTAAATCTACTCTACTGCATTATGGTAGTGACCTGTGTTAATAATTTTGTAATAATTTGGTATGAAGAAACATTTTCTGTGCATTTGTTGATTTCCAACATAATAGTATTGAATAAAATTGTCTGCATTTAAATGAAAGCTTAAAAATAAATATTCCTTCTCAATTTTAAAATAAGTTATAATATTAAGTATCAAAGCAAAATAAGATGAAACTAAGCTGATGTCTTTCACTTTACATTGGTTCTAGAAGTGACCAGAACCATTCTATCTAAGCTCCACACAATAGATTTGAAGTTAGTTCATCCTTCTGTAAGGGAAGAAATCACAATTGGCCAATTTAGCAGCTGGAATGTTGCCACAAGAAAATTGTCTGATGGAAATCAAATAATATTTATTGCTTAAATGTGCTGAATAAAATCTCTATAGAGGACACACTTCATAAGCAGTGTTTATTTTCATGCAGTTTCCATACATATGATGCAGTAGTATCACAAAGGCAGAGATAGCAAGACTGTGAAGAAAGCTATGTAGCAGTAGATTATTTAAGGGTCAGTCTGGTGAGTTTTACAGCTTTATTACCCTAACAAATTCCTAGTGTGTCAAAGTTTTTGGAAAAAAAGGATATGTGACTTTAGTGTGGCTGTAAAATGCACAGAAAGCTGCTTTGCAGTCAGTGACAGTGCTGGTGACAGTGTCAGAAGGCTGTCCCAGGACTGCTGTCCTCTTCTCATGACACAACCTTCTGCAGCAATGAAGTTTAACAGGAAACTTGCTCTCTTCTTTGGAGCTTTGTTTTACCTTTCAGCTGCTGTGGGGTAGAACATAGAAAATTATGCTTTTGGGGGAAACACAGCATACTAAAACTAAGTGTTCAGAGAATATTGTTCATCTAATGCACCTCCCTGTGCCTTTCTCCTCAGTGTAGCAAAAAGTACATTGGGCAACTGTATTTGTCAGTAGCAGTTAAATTAAAGGATGGAAGAGAATAATCAGAAATGTTCATTCAATGTTTTTGTTCTGTTTAAAATAACTTTGACAATTCTCTTTGTGTATTTTAAAACAAAAGTGATCAAATAATAAAAGTTAATTTCTTATGCCTTTGTTTCAATCTCCACAAAACTGCTTTTGCACCGAGATTTCAAAATATTCAGAGAATCTATGAAAGATTCCCATGGCCAGTTTCCTGAATTATTAGTTTGCAATTTTTCATGGATATCTGATATCTTTCAGACATTACCTTTGGGGAGGGTAAGTTGTTACAGGAGTAGCAAGAGGGAGATAGCAGATTTATAAGAGAAAGAATGTAAGCAAGCTGCTATGCAGACATTTCAATTCCTTCACAGACTTTACCATATTATATATATCCATTGGAAGAAATCCTGTTTACACTGAACTCAGTAGTTTACTGATACTTTCCAAGTGACTGATATTTTACCTGAGGAACTTTTAAATGGATGTAAACCATCATTCTTCAGGACACTGAGGAACATCCAACAAGTGCAGTTGGGTAGGGAATTCTCCCTGTGGGCAGGTCATTTATGATGTGGTAGAGCTCAAGGCCCTGTGCCTGAGTATGGAGCCAGATTGAGAGACTGACCCTGGTTCCAGCAGGAAAAATCCTCCTACAGCAGTATTCCCACTTGGCAGTCTCACTGGGACTAACTGAGGTCTTCCCAGTACCTGGAAGAGTTTATATAAGACTTTTTCTGCATTTCTGGGCTCACCACTTCTTCATCCCTTCAACAACTCTTTGCTCCAGTATTCCTTACACCTTATCCTCATTTATGCAGGATTAGTCCCTTTTGAAGACACGATTTTAGACTACATGGACCACTATATTTTTTCATAAGGTCACTCTCAGAGATGTTTTCACCGTGTCATGTAAGAAGATTTTCTTGTTCTCTGACAAAAAGACAATGGTCACAGAGAGCCACTGTCAGTGCTGGGATTTCATATTTCACTGATCCTTATCAGATTCAGACACTTTTATCTAACCAACTATCATCTTCTCTCATTCTCCAGCTCTTCAGCATTTTTCTTCTGCTTAAAACAGGCTGAAGTGTTTTACTTTAATTTTCAACTTGCCTTGTGTCCAGGATGGATTTCAGCTAAGTATTTCCAGCCCATATATCTGACAACTCTGGTTCTTTCTCTGTTACTTTCCCATCCTCCCCAGAGCCTGCAGCACCTCCTAATTTAGTAGTATCTTCTGATTTAACAAATGTGGTGTATGCTCCTTCTTCAGTGTCATTACTAAAAATGTAGAATAATGCTGGGCCAAATTCTCATTGCCACAGCACTTCCCTACAACAAGATGCATTTCTCTTTAAATTATACCTCAGTAAGTGCTCCTTTGCATTGTGCATCCCCAGTGCTGAAAATGTGCTGTAAAATCATAGATAACAATGGACTAGAATATTCTGATACCTTAGGTTTAAATAAAATATATTTCAAAAGTTTCCTTGTACGTTTGGAGCTTGAAATGCAGGTGTACTATATCTCAGTAAACAGAAGAGATGTATTAATGGGTTTGGCAGAGCTTGGAAAGTACAGATTGAGCCAACTGCTTGACTTTGGGAGAATGCCTAATGTTTTATTAGCACTTCTGCTTCTTCTCAAGAGAAGTCAATGGTCTTTTGGGAGGTCTGATAAGATAAGTCATTAATGGGGTACTAGTGCTTCCAAGGAGGGAAATGAAAATCATTTTGTACTTCAAAAAGTGACTTTTTTATAAGTGTATCTCAAGCTATTCTAACTTGTACCTCCAGTCATAAAAGGCATGAGGTATGAGGAGACTGTCAGAGTAATGTCATCCTCCCTGGGCACTTTGCTAATGTGTAAAGCTAAATAGCAGTTCCAAAGAGTTGACTTTACCTGGGATTTCTCAGTAAGGTCAACCTCTTGTCAGATAGCTATTTTCTGAATGCAACCTAACAGAAAAACTTAATGACCTCTATTTACTCAAGTAGAAATCCATCAAAGGGACAATTAGCTAATTTTAAGCATAAATTGGCTCCCTGGTGAGAAGCAAGCTTATAAATAAACCATTTCATTTGTTCACTGAACTAGACTGTCATGCAAGTGAAATTGCTGACTCCAAAGCAGACAAATAGGCAAACTTTTCTTGCCTTAAGTGCCCTGAGAGGAGTTAGAGGGAGCAACCATGGGAAGCAGTTTCCTTTGCCACTGCTGCTGTGCAGGGAGGCTGGACCCAGACTGATCCCTGCTGTATCTACACCATTCTCACAGTAAGGCAGCCCGAGCTCTCTGCAGTGACTCTGTTGGCAGGCAGCAAACGGGGCAGACAGACAGAGCTCCTCAGGTCTCCCGCTTGCATGTCAGCAGGGTGGACATTAGCCCAGCACACAGAGGGAAGAGCAGGTCCCACAATTCCTGTAGAATCCAAAATGCTTGCATGAAAGTTGCGCTGTTGCACATTGGTTTTTCCTCTCTTGGCTATTCCTGCCACTGCAGGAACAGGTACACGAACACCTTTAGTCTTCATTGCAATTGTTTTTCCAGTACAGAACAGTTTCCTGAAGGAAGTGCTGGTTTCTGGCTGAGTCACTGTGCCTCAGTTTCTCATGGGAGGCTCTTGGTGGGACCTTTCCAGAGGAGTGAAACAAGGAAGAAAGGTCTGTATCTCAGGAGATTGCCTTGACACACACTGGGGGCTTTCTTTTTTTTCCCAAGCCAACATTCCTTGAAAGCAGCACATGTGTCTTGCCAGTACTGATCCCCAAGCTATTTCCACAATACTAGCTTTGTTTAAGATAATGCATGACAATACCCTCAAGGTATTTAAGATGTGACAAATAGGGCAATAGAGAAAAGGAGGGACATTGCAGACCAGCTTCCAATTCCATTAGAGGTGGTGACTGAAAATGTCTGATAAGACCTCAGTGAATTTTCAGGCAGGAGCTTTCCTAGGTCAGATGGGGGCTCAGGAAGGAAACTTTATAGCTGTCTTCACTCTAGTTGAATATTTTGCTCCAGTTTGCTGTGCTCAGTGCTATCAGACCTGAGATTAATTGTTTATAAAGGCAGCCAAGTAACTGCTAGAGGCAATAAAAAGAGGAAGAAAGAACAGATCCTTTAAGTAGAATTTAATTACCTTCTTCTGCCCATTGTTTTACTTTGCCAGATTTATATATAGTAACTTGTATAAATGTGTGTGTGTGCTTGTGCATGGGACGCTGCATGTGTGGTGAGATCGCATTTGTACACCCAGTTTGCTCTGGTTTTAATGCTGATTATCTTTGTTCATAGGAATAGTCCATGAGTAAATCAGTAAATCTCATCCAAACTAATCTGAAAGCAAGAGACACTGTTTTCACAGCTAGGAAACAAGAGGCCTCCATCCTCAGGTAGATTACCTATGTTCAAAGGATTTTTGGGACCCTCATCATTCTGTGAAATGGATGGCAGAAAAGTTCAAAAGATGGCATTTTGCTTTGGTCTTTCATACCTGATAAGTGACAGAAAAGTCTGTTCATGCAGAAGATTTCTCCCAGAAGCTTTACCTTGATGGGGCTTTATAGGGTCTCACCTGACACACTAATGCATTTAGGCCTGATTCAGAAAACCTGTGACTCAACTATTTTGATGTATCAGATTATTTTCAGCTGGAATATTGAAATCTTTCCAAAAATCACACAGGAGAATGCATTAGGAAAACTCAATACATATTTTTTGCACCAGAGAAGTCAAGCATAAAATCTTAGCTTCACCACAGCTTAGTTGCTTACTGTCTCTACCATTAACTACCCATAAATTTTCTTTATTTCACATATATATATATATATATATATATATATATATCAGAGAATTGTGTCCTGGAGAGAAGGAAAACTGAGGAACATCTGTCCTAATATGACTGAGATATTTCTAGTAGAGGCAGGATAGCTTTTTCTTTCCTTAAATTCCTGTACAATCTGAGTTGATAAATGCTATAAAAGAAATTAATATCCATTCTCTGGAAGTTAGAGATGTGGAAATATAAATCAATAAATACAATTAGTTCAGTCCTTAACCAACTCACACCAGACCTGTGGTTAATGGAGCTACCCCATTTACAAACCATTTAAAGACACAATTTAACACAAGAAACATTGTCAAGAATTTTTTTTCCTTCCATTTAATCTTAGTGTTTAGAAAAGAAAGAGTCTGCTGCAGGAAAAAAAAAAGAAAATAATAAAAAAGAAAAGAAAAGGAGGCTAAGAATAGACCTTAAAGTATGCTTGGTAGAAGAGGACTCATGCTCCCAGTATTTTGTGGAGAACCACAGCTGTGGGTCAGCACACATTCCCATAAAATAGTTATCAGATGCAAGCATGAAGTTTCCCAGCAGTACTCTGTGGTTCAGTTAGCAGCTAGCAATTCTCACCACACAGCTGAAGTCATTTCCCTGGGTTTGCCCTAGTTTTTTAAACAACATGAAACACACCGCAAATTCTGGAAAGCTGAGAAGATAATTCTTGAAGCCAATGCTCAGTTTGGGAAAACTATAGGAGGGGGAAGAGATTTAAGGTATGTGTACAAGGCATACAGGCACATCCTGTCTTGTAGTGTATCTTCATTGCAACAAAAGGAAAAGTTGTTTTCAGTTATTTTTTCAAGGTCAGACCACACACCACCCTTCTCCCAGCTTGCAAATTTTATCTCTTGCTCCCTGCAGGAAGGAATAGCTGAGATATTCATATCAAAGCTGCAGGCTGGGGTTGGAGCAAGCGTCACTGATGAGATGTTCCCAGCGTTTGGAGCCATCCCTCATTTTGGTGGAAAGAAAAGCCATCTGTCTTCTGTTTCCCTTTACTGGATGATTTGATCATGCCTCAGAAGGGTAACACTCCAAGAGTGCTGAGCGAAGATGAGTGCCAGCTATTCCATGTGGTTTTCTTGGACCCTTCCACAATGTTGAATCTGAACTGAAATCAAACACAAGTCCTTTCAAACTTGCTTTGTCAAAATAATGTGTCCTCTAGATGGGAAACCAACTAGGTGAACCAACCATTTCAGCTTATAATGATAAAAAAAAATTATAAATGTTTTAAAAGATTCTGGTTGCAGTGCAAATGAAGATACATGTTGCTTCTTCGCAAAGAAGTCACATTGCTTTAGGTATTCATTGTCATGGCCATTCCCAGTAAGTGCTCATGCAGGGAATACTAAAATTGCTAATTTCTGTTATCTTCCATAGGAGTAGTTTAGTCTATTCTTAGATGGTGTTGCATGGGAAGGATAGTGTCAGCACTGTGAATAAACTGAGATTTATAGAGAAAAGAAATGGGGGGGGGAGGGGGGAGGGAAAGCTATTTTCCTGAATTTTGGCATCAGAGATGTCTTATTCCTCCATCTAGTCTTCTTTGACTTTGTCTCTGGTCAGCAAAAATAGAACAACATCCCTGGGAAATAATTCAGGGCACCTAAATCTATCATCAGCTAAAAATTACCTTCTGGAAGAGTCTGTGCTTTGATCCATTAACAACAGAGGGAGGAAAGGCAGTTATACCTGGTGAAGTCAATGCCTCCTGACCAGTGGTGTTATCTGAGGGAAAGTCCATGAAAGGATGAGAAGATCACTCACAACTCCTTCTGTTCTTCTTTGTACACCTCCATTTCACCTATCACAGCACATGGATCCCACCCTCAGCTGAACCATGGGCCCCTGACGTTCACCATGCTGAGGCATTTAGATTAATTTGCCAGAGTTAACCTCCATACCACCACAGAATATGGATGTGCCAGATTGCATTATTGTTTTTCTTGATGGACTCAGCATTATTAAATCTCGTGGCATAGATGAAGACAGGAAGAAATGACAATGTTAATTTGAAGATCATACAAGATGGCTATGAGACCAGATGGGAAAAAAAAGTAATTATTTTTATCATCTAGGAAAGCATTTATATATGCTAGAACATTTAAATATGATATAAAGTGTTCTTTCAAAATGAGAGAAACTGAAAAATAGGGTATTAAAAGTACAAATCTTACACGCCAATCCCAACCCCTATCCTGCTTTGACCATAGGCATTCTTGTGTATATTTCCCACATTTTCTAAATAAAGTCAGTGATAAACAGTTATTATTATCTAGCTCCTAGGTAACATTTTTATCCATCAATTTCAAACGACATTGCTAACAAGTTTGCATTATTTTTGTTTTCCAGATTTGGGGCAGAGACTGTGCAGACATTAACAAAAGGACTTGTCCAGCCTTCCTAGCAGATTGAATTGGAACAGGACACACTTTTACTTTGGTTACTACTAAATAGAGTAACTTAATTACCTGCTGACTCCTACTTTGCAAATTTCTCACTAATCCACAGTGGGTTCTAGACTGAAGCAAGCAAAGTCTGAGGAATCTACTCACTCTGAGTTGAAAGAAATGATGTACACTAAGTGCATAGTAAATATTTTATGCATCATCTCCATAAGACACCAAAGATTAGTACATCATAGCTCAAAATACAGGTAAGAATTTGCTTGACAGAAAAATGTTGCTTTCGTGACTATTTTGTATAGCTGGTCAGCAAATGGATTTTTCAACCAAGGGGAAAATAGAAACAAAACAGAATCTTGCAAAATTCTTTATTGGAATAACATGCAAAATAAAACCTGTGTTCACTTCAGGTCAATGAAAAACCTTTATTTCAATAAACTGAAAATATTATCACAGGCTGACCTTTCATTTGTTCTTTTAAAATAAGAAAATCTACTTTTTAAGTATGTTTTTTTAATTGATTTAAAAAGAAATACAATAAAAATCAGTTAAGATTTCCAAATAATTCATTCATTATATACAGAAAAAGTTTTCAAAGGTGAATTTTCCAACTATTTTCTTCTCCACACTTCCCATTTTAAATGTAGATGTTTACTCTGCAGTGTGGTCTTTTAACTGCTCTAACTTCAGACCTTTTACAACAGTTCCAATATTACTGTTTCAAACCATTCCGTATTTTTACAATTAGCACCCTAACCTTTTCTTATCAATGTATTGTAATGATTTACTTTGTTCTAGTTAATAAGGTACTTTTGTTCATATTTGTATTTCAGGATGTTTTGCTAATTTAGTTTCTGTTTAACAGTAATACTTCTAAGTGGATCCAAATAGGTTAATGTGGTTTATTTGGTCTTGATATCAACAACAATGTAGCACTGATTCACCAGTTATCAGAAGTAAGCTAAATGGTTTTAAGGAACAAACTACTCAGTGGAGTGGAAGGCTTCTGATGCCAGCAATGGATTTCCTTCCAGACTTTCTGGAGTAAAACTGCTACAACAGAAAACTTCAGAGTTATTAGATTAAACTTCAGAAACTTTAACAAAAATGATAAAGGGAAAATCCCCCCTTCCTAACCATTCAGCTGGTATTCCTGTGTAGATATAGATATAGATTAGATATAGATAGATGATATAGAGATAGATAGATAGATAGATAGATAGATAGATAGATAGATAGATAGATATGATATGATATCAATATAGATGATATAGATATAGACATAGACATAGATATATTCTGGTTATCAAGTTTGCGTGGTGTGTATTTTATGTTCAGTGTGTTATGCCAAATCACAAGAAGGCAAAATGTAACATATCCTTGAGATATTTAAACAAATCTCATATTTTCTAATGGCCCAACTTTTGACATTTGAATATTTCCATTTGACAACTGTGCCATGTCTTTCCATTAGCATTTACCAGGCTCACCCTTTTCAAGAAGGTACTAGGATGCTGAATCAAGAAAGAGCTGTCAGCCTTGTGAGCAGCATAGGCCAGAACTTCCCTTTTACCACAAACTGAAGATCTGTAGTCCTGAGCTGCTCAGACTGATTGGTTTTCCCATGGGATGCCCTGGCTGAGCGTCTGGAGCAAGCTACCACTCTTACATGTAATGGTTACAAGAAAAGACTATGGGAAAAAGTTAACTGGGAAAAGAAAACTGAACTAAAAGCAGTCATTGAAGGTAGAAAAGAGCTAATATAGGCTTTTGACATCCTTCCTGATAGCTTGTAAAATATATTTGCCTTTCCCTTGATGGAGACACCAAACATCCCTTTTTTATGGAATCACTTACTACTTTGATGTTTTTGGTACTTAACACTGCTTGTGATTTCTAACTCTTCTTTCTATCTCTTTCTAACAGATTTTCTTAAAATTAGACAAAGACCTCAAACATTAGTAGGAAAGGTCAGATGGATAGATAGACACATGCATGCACACAGAGTATGATCAAACAAGCCTCATTTCCTTACAAGCCTGAGGTAAAAATAACATTTTGCAATTTCCATTGCCAGAGTTTCGAGCACTTCTCATTACAGGATCAGGAATGAACCTTGGCACTGCTGACTGGAGTCATTTATTGTAGACAGTGGAATTATTGTTTACCCTCCAACAAAATGTTTCCTTCTTCTTCTGGGCCTCACATGAGAAGTGGGCAAATTGCTTAAGAGGAGAAATCTAAATCCCACCATGGCTTCTAGAATGCTTCAGCCTTTTGAGAAGTACCAAAGAGTTGAGGAATAATAGGTAAGGAATAATTGATTTGACATGCTTAATCTATTCCTTGTGCAAGGATATGTGTGAGCGTGTGGCATTCCCCACATCAACCACCTGCTGAGGAAAGCCCACCTACCTCCAGGCCAGCAAGAAAACCTTGTCTGGGCATGATAGCAGCACAGAAACCTTTTACAAGGTGACCTACAAAGAACTGACTGATGAAGAAGGTGAGTGCAGAGTGTCTCTCCTAGTGAAGAAACCAAGGGTTCACAGTGCAATGCATTGATAACAGCATTGCTTCTAAAACAAACAAAGGGAGAACCTCTTTCACACATAACGTACTTTCAAGATTACAACATGTAATATAAAAATAAAAGGATTATAAAAATCAAAGCCAGTCACAATGTTTCTGTGGAACAGGAGGATAGAACAAAAGGAGGCTAAGCACAGCCATTAGTTGCATCTCACCTCTTACTCCATGTAACTTTCTTCTCCACCTCTGAGATCCACCATTATATTTTTCTCTTTTCCAGTAGCACAGAAACTCCAAGATAAAATGAACGACTCTGACATGGCTGCTACCCAGGAAGGATTTACACACTTGCACTGTATTCCTGCCTCTTATTGCTGAAATACACTACACAACATTATCTTACCCAGGGAAAGTGGCAACTTTAGAGAGATGCACAAGTTAATGAATAGCATCCATATTTTTGAGAGCAGAATGCAATGGTTTGGTGACATTAGAAACAACAAGCTAAATTTTTACAGCTGAATTCAAGGCACAAGTAGCCTGTGCCTTGCAATAAAAAAAATGTGAATTTAACATAGGCAAGTAGTATTCTCACTGCAGAGAGTAGAAAGAAAAAACTCTTTTGCATACATCCCAGGGAAATGTTTCTGCCAAAAAAGTACTTTGGAGACACTTTCACCTTTCAGATAAAGATGTGTGTAACTCCAATTCTGCTGAACAATACTTGAATTGTAACAGCAGCTGTTCTGATGAGTGCCTAAAAAAATACAAATCAGCAGCTTTAAAGGTGGCCCAAATTAGTGCATATGCTGATGAAATTGAAGTCATCCAAGAATACCTGTAAAACCTCGGGCAAGGAGATGCTTGATATCTCCTTAGAAAAATGATGAGCTTTTCTTCATATATCACTGAACTAGCAATGAACTCAGATCTTGCAGAAAGCGGTTTGTACCTTATTGATGAATTCCCCTGTGTTTGACAACCCTGTAAAAAAGCAGCTGATGAAGCAGATGCAAAGGGAATGATTCTACTACCATCCATCAGAAAGCTGTTTGTTTCAAGTTGTTCTAATAAAAAAACCCAAACTCTTCAAAAGCATGACGTGATGCCTCTTGAAACTTTGCCAAAAGGATTTTTTCACAGTTGCCCCAAAAAAATGAAATGGTGAAAAAATGACAGAAAGTCTCTCTGAACTGGAATTAGACTCGCTAATTCTAGAGGCCAGATAAAATTACTACAGCCATGTCATAACCAGTAATTATAGCTTTCAATCATTTTTAATGAAAAATGAGACGAACCAACAAAAAAAAGTTGCAGCATAAAATTATGAGAATTTGCAGAAAACTTTTGTTGTCAGAGATTAAATATCTGCCTATTAAAAAAAGAATAAACAAAGAAAACCCCAAGAAACAACAACAAAAAACCCCCCAAAAATTCCAAAACAAAACAAAAAACCTTCCCTTGAATTCTTGCAGGCTGAATTCAAAATCAAAGATCATGCCAACACTTCAGGAAATTAAACTGATGAAACTTTTCTCTATCTCCAAATGCCAACTGTGAGTATGATGCAGATGCCAAAGGCAGTGCTCTTCTCAATGACCAAATCCAGCATATGCTTTGAAGCAAGACAATTGACTCTATTTTGATAAGTAGGGTTAAAATTTTGGATTGCTCTGTTATTTTCTAAAATTATGTTAAATTATGGAACTATTTATTCATCAAGCAATTATTTTAAATATGCTAGTACTACCTCATAGTACTATTATTTCTTTAATAAATTTTTGTGGTGAACTACCTGATGATGTAAATTATCCACAGATAACTGTGTGTGGTTGCATTCACGAAATTCTATCTTTAGAGAAGTGCAGATTGCTTGAGATGTTGATTACTTTTGTCAATAACACATAATATAGCTACAAATTTCATTCACCATGTTTTGGAAGCAAAACCCTAATGTTTTCTCTAGGAAAAAGCTGTAGAATAGGTCACATTGAAGTTGTTTATGGTTAAATGAAAATTCCAGTTGAGAGGGCACCTGTAGGTCCACTGCTGGGACTGGGAAGGATCATACCTGTTTCACCATATTTGTCTTTATTGTGTCCTGGTAGTTATTCTCCACCTATGATTAAATCTCTAAATGGAGATTTGTGTCTCTGTCTTTCACAGGTTTTCTTTCATTACTTGAATGCAGTGTGCCATGAAGTACTTGGTTTCATATCTCTGCCCAGCTCCATCATCTCCCTGGCTGCCCTTTCCACTGGAATTCCATTCTTTTCAGACATAAATAGACCCATTTAAACAACTGATCTTCTGCATCATACCTTATATTAGCTCCACATCAAAATAATTCTTTTCTTGTTATAAATTTGCTGTTAATTAATATCCAGCAATTTTAATCATATTCAGTTTACTCACTTCTTTTGGGCCACTCTGAATTCTCTCTTTAAGACAGTGTTTAACATCATTACAGCAATATCTGAGTTGTTGTTTAATATATCTTCACTTTGCTTTAACACTCAATGTTTTTTGTGGTCCCCTGTTCAGCTTGTAATACAATTTGTATTTCAACATCACCTCCCTTCAGGACAAAAATTCTAGAAAATTAAGATATTACAAATTGCAGTCAAAATAACTAAACAGCTGACCACTGTGAGGAAATAACTTGAAGTGGAGTGGTAGGGATAAGAGGTGATCTGTTAGCAACAAAATGCATTGTTCTTTGAGGCCTCTTCCTTGGATAACAAACTAATATGTCATATTAAAATTTCTTGTGGGGATTCTTAGTATTTGTCAGCTACAGTCAACATACAGACTCTTCTGTTGCTGACCACTCTGTGTCCTTACAGCCTTCCATCAAAATTATTAGAGGAAAACAGTTCATTAGGCCCTGCTGTAAAATATTGTCTATATAATACTAAAACACTCAGAGGAAAGAAAAAGAGCTACTAAACAAAAATAGTGACAAAATTGCAGGTCTTGTATTCCTTGAGTAAGAAGTGAACTTAATGTACAAGAGGATACAAAATAATGATCTGAGCTCTACAGCAGCTTTTGTTCAAGAGTTCAGATGGTGGGTAAGGTGTCTGAAGTTAAAAGGAATGGAATGCCTCAGAGGCACTACTTCAGACAGTGTATTTTTAGCCTACTGAGCAAGAAAAAAATGAATAAGGCAAACATTTCCCAAAGTCCTTGGGTTTTGTATGATCTGCCTGGCACAATCAATTTAAAATTCTTAGGAAGCAGATCTGTATGTATTCGTGCACTAAAATCAATGAAGTCTTATACACAAACTCTTGGTGTAATTGCTCAGGGTTTCAAGATTATCTACAGCCACTTGCATTGACAGAGCATTTCACATGAATTCCCCAGGATGTCTTTTCTTTTCCAGTCTTTAATAAACACATATTCAGACAAAATTCCTGCTTGAACTGAGCAAAGGTTTTTTGAGCTTAAAAACCAGTCAGAATCAAAATAGTCTGTACTTAGAGGTGAGCTACAAGAAATCCCATAATCCCCACTTTGAGAACACAGCATGAGAGCACATGAACAGCTGAATCAGGTTAGACCAGCTCTGTGGCTGAGATGGATAGTCATGTCTTTTGTGTTTAATAAAAATTTCTCCGTTCCTTTTTCTTCTCATTATTTTTTCCAATCAGTTTTGGAAACCACGAAAACTCCCAACATCTACAACTTCAAAGGACAAGGAGTTCTTCATGTCTGGTTGAAGAAATATCACCTTTTGGTCCATGTACCTGCTGCCTGGTTGGTTGATGTAGTAGTTCTTGCACTGGAAGAGACAGTGAACAATAATTTCTTATTCACCTTCTCCATGTCATTCATGCTTTTGCATATCTCCTTTCACTCATCTTCTTTTTCCAGGCTGAAAAGTCCCGGTCTATTTATCTGTTCCTCATATGGAAAATATTTCATACCTCTGATTACCCTTGTCCTTAAAAACCTTCCTAGTTCTACTACATTCTTCCTGAAGGTGGGGGGGGGAGAGAGAAGGAAAGCATCCTAAGTTGAGTCCCATCACTAGAATTCAGGTGCACATGTATTTTACAGCAGGAATGGTTTGCTCCCTATTCCTTTCTGAATACACCTTGATGTTCAATTTGCCTTTCTGAGGGTTATTAAGTAAGGAACTTACCATTTATTATAAACACAAGATTTTTTCTCTTGGAGGTAATGGCCTTTCACACATTTTTACTTGTTAGTCTTTGCTGTGTTTTTTCTTAAAGTCACAAAAATTTAAAAAAAAAAAGAAAAAAAAAAAGGGAAAAAGTGATCTTTAGCTGTGATATTGCAGAGGAATCAGCCAGTCAGCATGATCTGTCATATTTCCTCATCCCCTTCCTTTGTGCTGGTCTAGCACATGCTGTGTTTAGCGTGAACCTCTGGGACTCTCCTGACAGTTTGCTGGGATTCAGGACTGTTGGCAGTGGGAACGAAGGACTCCATTTCGCTCTGCATTCCACCAGAGCCGGGGAAAGAGGTGACCAGCTGTTCCTTCCTGCCAGGCAACAGCAGCTTTTATGAGGGTGAAAAAAATATAAAAGATCTCTGGATCTTATTATTGCTAGGCATTTTATGTTCAACAGTGTAAAAAGAGGGAATTGACTAACCAGGACTGTTTGAAGTCCAGCTGGTGCTGTTTGGAAGAGGATGTGTCACCTGTAGTTGTGAGATACTGAGGTGAGGTGGCTATTTAGAATGCGGGTTTGTAATAACTCAGTTTTTTATAGCCTAAGTAACTTAGCCTCTATCAAATACATATCACCTGTTGTTCCTTATCAAGCATGCCTCTGATGGTTTTGATTCACTTAGTTCATTCATTTTTACCGTACAAAACAGCATTGGTGGGCCTGGCCTCATAAAAGCAGATCACTAAGGCCCTTGGGGCACAGGAAACCAGCAAATGCATGTTAAAAAAAAAAAAAAAAAGAAAGAAAGAAAGGAAAAAAGCCATATGACCTAGCACAGGAAACAAATCTAATGAAGGAATGTCCTCAGCTTTCACAGGAAATTATTTTCATTTTATGCCATTTTCTGCCTCCATAAAAAGAAACAGAGTTGACCTCCTGCGCTCTTACCTAACCTTTCGGCATCAAGGACTGCAAAGGAGAAGTGTTGCCTGAACCCACAAGATACTAATCCATTCAGAGTGTAACAGAGAACAGACTTTTTTCATCATGGGCATCTTAACAGTCACACCACAGCCAATATTTCCTGAAACAAACCTTAGTAGGGAAGGGGGGATATTTGCTGTTTTGTAACCAGACTGAGATATTTTAAAGGTGTTACATTTTTATCTAAAGCACTGAGCACTTGTTCTCTGGCAAACAGATCTCAGCTGGGATATTCATAATCACTGGCTGTTGCTTAAATCCTGATAGTTTGTACTAAACAGTGCAAAGCAAGGCTGTAATAAATTACAAGCAGTTGTCAGTGGGGAGGTGGTTAACCTGATGTGTTTTGCCATACACACTTGCTGATTCTGTTTGGTTTTGATTTAGGGTAGAAACTGAAAGAATGTTTTTATTTTCGTCTCCTTTAGTTCACACCTTAGTTTGCTTTAGCCTAGTGAAGGAGCTCAATATCTTCCTCCATGACAGACCCCGTATTCAAATCTTTTATTGCTGATAAGACATCCCACAAAGAAATTGTATTGGGTATGGCCTAACTCAGAGAAAGATAATCCCACAAGATCCACAGGTGGCACTGTTAATGCTGGAAGAGTTCATTATTCAAAGTCTTGTGCTTGTTTTCCCATGGCAGAAATAACAGCATTAAAACTTCAAGACGTCAAAATGTTATTTCTTGAAGTAACTGCTTCTGGAGCAAATTCTACAAAATGCTTTGGGTCAGGAGGTGAGTATCCATGTCTGTCCGCCTTCATTAGTTAGGCATGTTAAAAGAACAGAAAAGAAGCCTCCAAAATGGGGTTTAAAGGATGCCTTACAAAGAAGAGTTGATCATTCTTTCAAAAACAACATTGTCTGCACTATATTTAATTTATTTCTGCAACTTCCTGCAACTCTCAAATTAACACCAGTGCAATGAATCTTAGTAAATTAACAAGTTTAATGAGTGAACAAGAATCAATCAATCTCCCTTGTTTCGAAACCGTTAATAAGAACTTAAACCAAGTATAAACCTCTGAGTCACAGCCTCTTGCTAATAACATGCTTTTTACTTTGAAGAGGATAATTAAATCATCACCACTTTTTTTTTTTCTCTGTAAAACTTCCTGTATGATGTGAATTTAGATCAAAACACACACTTTCTCCCCTAAGGGTTCTTTCTTATATCACATTGGAAAATTATTTCAGGAATTACTCTTGTCCTTGGAGGCATACAGATCAGGCTGGGGCATTAGCAGTGCTGATTGCCTGAACCTCCAAAGGACTTGATAAGCCAGACATACCCCAATATTTTACAACTCTATTAGATAGCACACAGACCTATGCTAAGCATCTTATGAAGGAGAAGCTGTAAAAGCCTGGGTACTAACACAAGGAGCACAACAGTCCGGTTAGTTTGACAGTGAAACTATATCAGCAAAACATTAATAACTGAAAAAAAATAAAGAACATCCAAAATATATTTAGTAATGTAATTTCAAACTCTAAAAATGCATATGAAACTGAGGCCAGATCAAAAATGTAGGGGAAGAAGATTTTGCCATAAAATTGGTATAAGACTCTAAGAACAAGTATCTAACTGCAAAGCAAGCTACATTATACTTTCTCTATTACCGTGGACCATGGGTCATAAAGAAAAAAACATATTGTAGCTGGTTAATATTACCATTTTCTGGATCAGGTAAAGGCTATTGAATGCAAAATGTGAAGAAAGATCAGAGGCAATCCAAGTCTCATAAAACGGTGATAATGGGTGACCTTTGTAACCTGCATATATACTGGTCAAATGTCACAAAGGGAAAAGGTTAACAGAAGCAATTTCTTGGTACCTTAAATGATTGCTTCTTGGAATAGCTATTAACCTACTGTATTTCCATCTGCTGGTGGGGTTTTAGTTCAAACAGGTAATGTTTGAACTAACAGCTGCATTTCCCACATAGTTATGACGAGGTTCATGGAGCACGGTGAGGTCAGAGCACCAGCGGGTGAATAAAGTGCAGAACCACATGTAAGGTGCCTGGTTTCTTTTCCCTATCCTGATAAAGGTTTACTGAGGGATCTCAAATTCAGGTTCTTTGACTTCTTCAGGGATTCATCTTGCCATGTGTGAAGCAGGAGTATTGTCCACTGCTTGAAGTCTCTGGGAAGCTGAACAGACTGGTATGCAGAGAGCTGGATAGAAGTGTAAAACATCTCTATACATGCTGAGAGGTTATTGTTTATGGTCTGTGAGTGCCTCAAAAGGATGTCATCTTTCAGCAGATGGTCTAAATCAGCAACATTGTCTCCAATTAGGGTGAAAATACCATGACTGAGACCAAATACATGAAGTCCACTCAGTCACTGACATCATGGCAGATTAATCTTCTTTAACAAGGGAAAAGCATACTCTTATTTCAAGTGGTGACGGAAAGAGTCTGAGAAGGCTCAGCATAGTGGCAGGAGCTTCAGAGAACTGTTTTCATGCTTGCCACAGTGCACAGATGGAGAGAGTGGGGGATGTCCCAGCTCCCTGTGGGAAGGAATCTGTAAGCTATGAACATTTAGCTCCTTGTAATGCATGACTCCAGCTATCAGCTGGTCAGCAGCTTTTCTTCTCTCACACAGAAGAGGGACTTCATTGTTGAACATTATTCCTTTCCTTTGGTTGTCAAGCCATTAAGTTAGGCCCACAGCCATATTTGTCTCTATGCTAAGCATAAACTACCCCAAAAAAGTTCCTCTCACACTCTCCTTCTACTTTCAGCAGTTAACTTCTAACTCTGAATCCTCTTTGAGTACTCTTTCAAGAAACATGACCTGTATCCCCACACCTCAGTTTGTTTTTCCATTGTCATTTGTTAATCGCTTTATGTTCCAACTTTAAAGTCTGTTGGTTTCCTCTTGGGCTAATGGTTGTTAATTTAGCATTTGAAATATCTGCAAGTGAGTGCAAAGTTGCAACTTCCCACAAATAGATTGCACAAGATACATTTATGGTATGTGTATGTGTTTTTTTGACTCATTCTGTGTAATTAGTGCCACTTTCAACTCTGTACTTTGCACAGCTTTTACTTTTAAAATGTGTGCATTAAAATTCCATTTAGTAAATTTGTCTGCCTGTATCTTGAGCCAAATTACCAAAAGAGAGTCCTGATCTGTCTGTGACCACAGACAATTATTTCTCTTGCTGGATTTGGTTTAGTGCAACCAGAACCTATTTTGGGGAAAAGAAACATTGTCTCTTTCTTGGCTTCTGCCCTGGGAAAGGGGAGTTTTGCAGACTGGTATGCATTTCTCTGAAGAGTGTCTTTTATTTTTAATTGTGTTTAAAAATGGAAGGAAGTACAAACAAAGCTTTCATATATGGTATGTACAAATAGGACTTCAAATCTATTTTGGGTCTGGTCCTTCAATGAATGAATGGGTGCATAGTTTTCTGGAGATTCATGCCTTATCCTGAGCTTCTGCACATTCTAAGTTCAAGAGAGATTAGACCTTCTGCTTTGTCAGACTTGTTCTCATGTTGAAAAAGACTGAAGGATGTTCAGCTCACTGCCTCTCTACCTAGTATTTCAATGTTTTAATAGGAGGCTAAAAATAATTGCCTCAGCTGGAAAAAATTAGTATGTAAATAGGCAAGACAAAGATAATTAAAGGAAGAAGTACATGTGCAACAGCACACATGTTTCTGCATATGCAGGTACAAATACAAATTAATTTAAAAATGAGACTCTTAATTATGTAAATGTAATTTACATAAAATTGTAAATTCAGCTCACAAAACTGCATGCTTAATTCAGGAACATTCTTGCCTAAGAGCTGCTACAAGCTCAAATGACAATGAGTGGGTCGTATATTGCAAAAATAACTGACTGGGGGTAAAAATGCTTCATGTCCATCCCCTTCTGCACGTGTGACCCACTCGTGTGCAGGGACTGTGAGTGCTCCAGGCCAGCACTGTTCATCTCCACTAATGCACCTTGCAGATGTAGCAGAGGGTCCACGTTCACCAGGTGTGAGGTGCAGAAATATCCACCCAAGCTCCTCACAGATTTGTGCCTCCCCAGGACATGCTCTTCTGGGAAGGATTTCAAGTCCAGAAAGCACGACAGCCTTCAGGCTGATCAGCTTGGGCAACATGCCCTGCTGGTAATGCTGAGTGTGCCTCTGCTGCCCTCGAACTTGAGCAGGTTCTGCACTGGGCTTGTGCTGCCCTTGCACCCTGAGGCTTACAGAGCTGAGACACAGGAGCTTGTATCCCCTTCTCTTCCCTCCTGCAGACCTCTCAGCTATGGAAAAAAGTCTTGTCCCACAGCTCTGGTTTTAAATGTGCAAGTGGATTCTGGATAAGTTGGAGAAGTTTGAATCTTCTGAAGTGTATCTATGTAATGTATTGCACTTTGGAACAAAGTGAATTTTTGAGACAACATAAGCACAGTACCTACAAAACTCTTTTATACTCACTTTTCAGAGTATGGCTGTTCTTTAAATTAGTGATATTGTAAACATTTTACTGTATACTGTGATTTGTAAGTAAGGACCTAAAAACCCTAGAATGTAATATTTGATATTTTCTTGCCAATATATCTAAATTCTAGTGTTTCAAACTGAGTTTTAGCAATAACACCGAGTTTGTTCAACTTAGTTTGTATCCTCTGGAAATAATGTGAGGAGTCAGGATGAGTATTCTAGGACAGCAATGTGGGCATTAATACTGGTCAAAAAAACCAAGGAATCTTCCCATTAAAAAAAAAAATAAAAGGCAGCCATTAGCCTTTTTTGGGAAAAACATTCACACATTGGAATGAATAGTCAAGAAGTTTTGCATGCAAACTGTCTCAATTACCTTTGCAGGTACTTTGCATTGGTAAGGGTTTTCAGGGAAAACATCTGACATTTGAAGATTGAACTTATATATATCCTTTTTAATATATCCTAATGGTTGGAGAAGGTATGCAGTTTTTTCTTCATCTCTGTCTCAGAACTGTAATGAAGCTCACCTAAAAAAAAGAAAGCAATGTCCTTTTTTTATAATGTGTTATAGTCAGGGAAGAAAATTCACCTGGAAAACTGAAAATGTGGTCAAGAAGTAGCATCTTTGTAAAAATTACTCCTTCTCAGCAGTTTGCTTCTTCTGAGAGCTACAGCCTCAATATTTACTTGTGTGTTTTGTTGTTTCTGTGGCCCAGAGAAGATGAAAATAGACTTTTGGAGTGGAAACTTCAAAGGTTTGTCTGTATGACAAGACCACAGAAGAGGGATTGAACCTAGTTAAAATGGGCTAATGAGGTTGTACATAATCCTACACTGTAGCTGAAATCCCTGCCCTGAACTGGAAAGGTAGCTCCTCTGAAAATGGTGGCTCTCTCATGAGAAGCCTAGGCTTGATTTCTCACCTTTCATGAGAAGTTCCTGTCCTGTTGGAGAGAGATGTGCTCAACTGGTTCACAGTTGAGGCAGATGGTTTGACAGAGTTGGTTCCTCACCTAGGGTAGCATGTAAAGTTCAAACCACAGTTTGTGTAATCTTTTGTAAATATTCTTACAAATCAGGCCAGTGTCAAGAGGAAATACAGCTTAGCAAAAAAACAATGCTTAGCATAGGGCTAGTGTTTGCTATAGACATTTAAGTTCACTTCCCCTGGATGAAGGAGAAAAGAAAGAAGCTGGGCTCCTTCTGCACACACCCCAGATAAGATTTGGCACCCTGAGAAAGCCCTTAGTGGTAAAGGCTCTGCTCAAGCAATAATATTAGCAATGGGCTCCAGATTTTCACAACTGCAGCCAAATTTGAAAACTTCAGATCAAGCATCACCGTCAGATCACTGACTGGTCCTTTTTAAGCCCTGTTTTACTCTCCTTTTTCAAATGCACATGGTTCACATCACAGTTAGTCAAGACAGTTTATTTCAGTAAACTCATCAAAGAGAGGACTGAGATAAGCCACATGGAAAGGTGAAAGGGGCAGTCAAAGATAATGAACATCAACTAGTCAGTCTAAAGATCTACACATTAAAAAAAAGGTGGAGAAGATATACACTTTCTAATCATCAATAACCTTTCTTAAACTGGATTTTGAATGTTTTCCAAGTGCATTAAAGGAAAAAATATTTGTAGACATGATGCCCTTCAACACACATATTTTGCAGATGTGTTTGGGGTCCTAGTGGGTTCTGACTGGGACTAGACCTTCTCAGCTCATACAGCAGTAGCAATTCTTTACCAAAACCACCTGGTCCTGAAATGCAGTCTCATTAAGAAACACAGATGAAAAATACCATCATTTTCTCTTAAAGATGAAGGAAAAGTGGAGATGTTTGTTTGTAATCACCTATCCTCACACCCTCAACTTACTCCAGTTTCACATTCAGAAATACATGTCAAGTCTGTTAATATTAGGGAAGTTTCCTAAGTGGATGTGGGAGGAGAAGAAACAAAACAGTTGCACTGCGAACTCTCTCCATGTGCTCTCCTCTGAGTATTCCCACAAGACCAACACAAGCTGTGAATACTAAACTCTGCGTTTTTAAAAATGCAAAATCAGAAAATTTGAGCCTGAAGCCAACCTTTGGGTCTGGAAACCTCTGTAATTTGGGGAAGACTGAATCAGTATCTGAACACTGTGGCTCAGAGTTCTTCCTGAAATATCACAGCTGACCTCCATCTGCCCTCAGTGCGTCCTCTTCTCAGATGACTGCGGCTCTTGTGCTTGCTGTGGCCAACTGCTCCAGAACAAGATTGCACCAGAGGGCTCTGATATGGCAAAAAAATAGTGGAAGTGTCTTATTTTAGGGCAATTTTAGGGAAGAAATTTTCAAAGGGGTCTTTCTAGAAAGTAAAAAGAAGGGGCCCTTTCTCCACCTGGTTCAGGAGACAAAAATCCCCTTTGAGAAAAGTGGAAAAAAGCTGTTTATTTAACAAGAAAAGTACTCCCAAACATGGAAAAATGATTAGTAATAAACAATGGAACCTCTTGTTGTTTTTTAGAGATGGCAAGTTCAGAGGGCTAGTCCTTGTCGTGGGCTGTAGCCTGGCTTGCTCAGTCTCTCTGGTCAGTCCCTCATGTGCTGGAAGGTGCCGTGTCCTGGGCCCTGATGGACCACAGGTGTGAGCTCCTGGTGTTCTTCTGGGCTTTCAGTCCAGAGCAAGGCTGATCAGTTACAAGAAAAAGAAAAGCCACAGTCCGGGGAGCTCCTCTGCCTCAGCTAGCCAAAAATAATCTAACATAGAGCAAAGGAGTGCTCTCTCCCACTGTCTGTGCTGCAGACACCGCCATCCGTGAGAGAGAAAGCTGAAGCTCTTATTTCTGTGTTTTTGAGTCCAGCTGCTTCAGACATGAAGCCATTTCTACTGTGATATTCTGCAGTATGCTTTTATATTAGAGCTTGAAGGAGTTTTAAGTGAATGATTGTGAATTGTGTCATCATACCTTATCTCTTGAATAAAACCACAATAATAAAAACTGCAAGTTTCAGTGATATTTATTAGCATTTGCACAAAAATTGTCATTTTAAAATTAGCAGCTTTACTTCTAGGATGTATTATCAAGATCTGCTGCCAGTCACTGCCTACTGTAGTGAGTAAATAAACAAATATTCCACCATAATTTACACCTTTTCCTAATGATTGAAGTGATTTTTGTTCTGCAATACCCAGCAATATTTTGTAAAATTGTTGCCATAAGTTAAAAAATTTATGCTTCAAAGACCCAAGACAGTGTTAGATTTATTGTAGTTATGCAGTGTTTGATTTGCCTTAGAGAGTTGGGAAATGTTTTGTAGTCTATTTTTGTTAGAAGCATTTTGTGACAGGTGTTTGAAGAGGTTCATGGAGCCAGTGTTCTGCAGATCCTTCCAAGTAACTTGCTGACTTTGTAACTTGCTTGGATGCTTGGATTCTGGATACATAGGTCCAACAGCTTATTTCAGCCCCGCATTCTGGCTGAAAGAGTAATTTATTATTCTATTAAGAGTAATCTGCTATTGCTTTTGCTAAATTAATCTGAAGTATTCTAAAAGTCTTCAGAAAGAAAATACAGTGTGGGCTTCACCTTCAATTATTTTCCAATAGTAATCTCTTTGGACCTAACAACTGCAGCTGCATCTGCATTTATGGAAGTGTGCCTTCAGTGGAAGTGGAATACATCCCCTGATCCCACATCCATCAGATCTGCAGCCAATTAATTCTGTGAAATCAGAAAGGACAAGGCATATTGCAGCTCTATAGTGTTGCAGTTAAAATCGAAATAACTTATTTTTGCTACAAGGCCTCAAAAATATTTCTGTTTAAATGTGCAGACTTGCACCTACAGTCTTGCAACTCTAAAAAGGAAAGAAAAAGTGACCTCTTCCAAAAATAATAGATCTCCTGCAGAAAGACAATAGTTGGCACCTAAAAAAAAAACAAAAAAGAAAAAAAGAAAAAAAAAAAAACCAAAAAGGGTAAAGGAAGGAAAGAAAGAAATCAAAGATTTAATTTTGCAAATAAGACAAACACAAGGAACAATATCTTGCTTAATCACTTTCTTCTTGGTGTAACTCTCATCAGAAAAAATGGAGTGACCCACATTACTGACCACACATGGTATCTCTGGTGTAATCTCTCTGACTGTAATAATTTGTGGATAGGATTAATTGTTTTCACTGAAAAAGAAGCATTTTAAAAAATCAAAAGGCAAAATTTCTAATTTGCTTAATTTATTTTGTAAAGTAAAAAAAAAGCTAATTGTTTCTTATAGCTCAGTTATCTTTTTAAGATATTTGGAAGTAGAAATATGTTATTAACCCTGATTGTAAAGAAGGAAAACAAGAACACAGATGGATAAAAAGCTCCAGATTTTCAGTGAAATTTAGATTTCTGTAGCCTATTGATTTCTAAATGTCTTAACCAAGGTCAAAAGCTTTTGTAACATACTGGGAGCCTGAAATAAGCTAGTCCTATATTCAGTAGAACATCTTTTACTTTAACGCTATAGTGGTAAAATCCAATGGTATTTTGAAAAATAAATTCAGAAGTATATAAATATGTAGCTATGCTGCTACAAAGTTCTTAAATTCAGAACACACATTACTACTTTTTTTTTCTTGGTGTTATACGAAATAACAGCATCTTCAGGAGATGTCATTTTCAGCCACATCTGAAAATAAGGTTCATGTTTTAAAATACAGGCATGTGGGAAATCATGGTGATTTAGTGACTGCATAGTATGTTTGCTTTATGAGGGATCCTAGTTTCTGCCTGAACTCTGTGAGTCAAGGAAGAATCTTGGGCAATTCAGTAGAAGAGTGGGGGAAAAATCCAATGACAAAAAAACTTTGACACATTCTGGTGGACACAAAATAACATAAGCATCTAGACACAGACGTTTGCATGATCAGCAGTGTGTCAAAGAGCTCTATTGTTTTAAATCTTAATTTAATGTGCAGGAATGATTATAGTATGGGGTTTTTTTTCCCTTGTACTTAGTTCCTAATTTGTCTGAATCATACACACTTAATGAAAACCTGCTTTATGGTTCAGGCAATGCAGCTCTGAGCACAGTGGGGTTGTTTTCCTTTGTGCTCCAGGCATATCTACAATATCTGGCTTGATTAATCTGTTGCCTTTGTGTAGCTCATTTTAAATGTCAAATGGATTGTTAATGTGGGAAAACATTCTGGGCCAAATTCATCTTCCAGCTACACCTGTGCTGCCTAAGCAAAATCCACAGCACCCTATATCAGTTAAAAGAGAGCAGAACTTGTAGCTCATTCAAAAAAAATACTCAAATCTTGGGTAAAGTTTTCAATGCTTGTAAGAGCTGAATAACTATAATTAAGCCTCTCATCAATATTAAAGGAAGTCCCAAAAATCAATGTTGTCAAAAACTTACAGGACCAAGATTTTTCCTTTCACAATGGTCTCATCACCACACAAGCCAGGATTTTTCCTTTTTCTTCTTCATAAGGGTAACTCATTAATCTTTCCTTTTACATGTATCTGTATTTGCATTTTTCGTTGTCTGAAACATTTGTATTATTTCCATGCTTTCCACCTAAAGTATTGATAAAACTACATAAAGATATTCTGTCTGTCTAACAAATGGTCAGTAGAATAACCATAAAGTTATGGATTTACTTCAAAGTAGTAAAATTAGCCCTAAACCAGGACACCAATGTTTCAACATCACTGGAAAGAACCTTCAACTCTTCACCTCAGACTTGCTCCATTTCTCCATGGCACTTTAGCTTGACCAAACTAGTTTTAATTAGCCAGCCTAAATTCATATATTCATCTTTTTTCCCCCTAGTTTTGGTAGTGGTTTTGTTTTGTTTTGATTTGGCTTTTATTTTGCAATGGACACAAGGTGATGGCTGTATAACCATCACAAACACGAGAGGTTACAGTGCTACCAATATTCATGAGTTCATGGACTTCTGGGAGGTATTTACAAATGAAGAAGACAGAAAATCTGTCATACTTCAGGTAACCTGAAGAAACTAAATGGTAATGGAAATGATCCAGTCACAGAGGCAGAAAGCTCCAGCAAGGGTAGGAATAACTCCACAGACCTCCACGCTCCCGTGGCTGTACAAAACCTCATCCCAGTGAGTCTAGAGAGAGCCTGGGTGACTGACTAAGCCTGAATGTTTAACTTAGCTACCTGCAAAATCTCTCATCCTAATTAACTTGCTCTAATCATCATTAATTGATTTTGCAGAAGAGTAATACAAAAGTCCAAGCTCTTGAACTTCAAGAGAATCTTTCTCAACAGTCCTGCAGAAAATAAAGCTACTGAAAGCTAGCATGTAATATATTCAGAAGGCAGACAAAACAGATTGCAGACTGCTAAGACTATCACCAAAAATCAAACTTGAACTCAGTGGTGTGGTCATTTACATACCACAGATATATAATTTTTTTCTGACTCAAGAGGATTTTTTAGTGT
Organism: Serinus canaria; assembly: GCF_022539315.1. NCBI lineage: Eukaryota > Metazoa > Chordata > Aves > Passeriformes > Fringillidae > Serinus > Serinus canaria. The sequence goes on from NC_066315.1 coordinate 142,068,750, forward strand.
GTTTTTTGTATATGAATATCTGCTTTTGAGCTCAGCAGTATTCGAAGAGGTTATGCTGGCAGGTTATATCTACAGGTATCTCTTTTAGAAGCATCCCAGAAGGACTCCAAATATTGATTTCTACAAAGCTGTGAGTTCCTTGACCACTTCAAAGGAAGGCATTCCTGCTGATCTAGCAAGCTGGAAATGCAAGCTTTACAAGGTAACAAAGCCTATGATGCAAACCTAGAAAAGCTGATCTGCAGTGAGAGTGCTTCCTATATTTGAGAGCTGAAAATGTGATTCCTTTTCTTCACTTAGAGACAAACACTCTGGTGAGTGCAGAGCTGTACCCAGAGGTAATGATGGAGGCCCTGCTGCCTCAGCTGCTTTTTGAGCAAAGTAACTTAGGTCCAGCACTCATTTCAGCAGTATAACCTCAAAACAGTCCCACACTGGGATTTCAGATGCACACCTGAAATACAATCAGTATCCTGTGCAAGTCACACTGAAATCACAACAGACAGGGGACAGTACTGAAAGGGCAATTCTGAAGGACAACCCTTTCTTAGCCCATCTGACTAGAGAGAGTCTTTCTCTTTTTCTTGGAAATTGTCTTGTATCAAAGAATGGTTTTTAGGCCAGCAACAAGTTCAATGCCGCTGCTTTGATTAGCTCTCCTTGCAGATGTGGAGGCAGCATACAGAGAATGTCTGCTTCACAACCTTTGCTGTGAACAACACTTTAATGCTTCTCTGAGCTGTGTATTCGTCAAGCTCTCCATTCCCAACCCACTGCTCATGATATGCCACAGTTAACATACAGGTTCACTGTTCTTTTATTTGGTTGTTTAGTTTCCTCTCTAGTTTTGGTCTCAGAAAATACTCAACTGAATCTTGCCTTGTAAAGCCCATATATACTATTTCTGCACAGACTGTATGATTTTTTGAACAGAAAATATGGCAGCATATCCTGAATTAAAATTGCTAACCTCCAGTAAGAAGGAGTTTAATGATTTCAGTGACCTAAACAGGAAATAATTTGACTTTCCATCCAAATCCCTGAAGATCTACTTCTGCTTTAAGTTTTTCCTTTTGGTGAGTAAGTTATCTTAAGCTGCAAGTCTGCAGAGCCTTGGATGGAGTGGAAAGCCCCACAACAAGAACAGGAACCTAACTCAGGCTCACAGAGCTGCCCTGCAGAGCAGCCTCTGCATAAAGAAGACTGTCTTCAGTTAGGTAAGTCTGTGGATCCAGAAACCAATTCAACATCCATGGAGACTGAGCTTTTCAAAAGCAGCCTGAGCAGCAATATCAAGAAGAGCTTCCTCTCCACATGGGCTCCAAGCCTGCTGAAGGGTTACAGGAAGGAGTGAAGATTCATTTGCCTGTTCAGTCCTTGGGCTGCCATCCAAGGCCAACAGCAAGAATGTCAGTGGTGGTGGAGGTTCCTGTGATGTGGTGTACCCTCTCTGTCCCTCCAAAACTGTCTATGCTTTCCTTATTCTCTTGTATTCTTGGAAATTCCAAATTTTTGGGTTTTTTTTTATTTTTAAAGAGGGTAACCAGAAACATTCTATAAATCAACAGTATTCTTCCAGAAGTACATTTTGCTGCCTACTAGCTACCCACACCACCTTCAGTGCTTAACAGAAGTTGACTTTTGAGGCTGTGTTTCTCAGTGTGCCCAAAGTCTTGTGGTTTCCTGACCACTGCAGTCATTAAGGACTGATGAACAGAATCAGCTCAATGCAGAATTCAGTGTTGACAGGAACACAATCACCCCAGTCTGGCACTGCAAGTAATTAAATGCCTCAATCACACAAAATTTACTGAGATTTAAGTACAGGCTCTTGTCATCTGCCTCTAGCCACACTAGTCATCCCAGCCACTTTCAGTTAGCATGGTACAGGTTTGACCACAATTTGAAAATACAAAAAAATGTGTTTTGTTTAATGATCCTCAAGGTACAGAAAGGTTCTTACCAGTGGGCAAGAAATGCTACAATCATTGATAGGAGACATGGAAATTATTAACTTATCCCCAGACAAGCAGAGATAGTTTGGAGAGTAGGTACAGGATCACCAAAAGCAGATAGAGTGTTACTAAATCAATTTTTATCTATACCCCTTCCAGCCCAGTTTTTTCTAAGCCTCCAAGGTAGATTACTCCTGTAATCCACTTCTGCAGCAAATGCAGTTACATATAGAATCTTATGTTTTGTTCCTACTTCAACTACACTGGACTGTAATTTATTAGTACAGATTTCCTAATGATATTTCTCTTAGACAATATTAAGCAGTCACTGGCTCAGAAATATTACTGACTGCAGTGATAAGTTCCAACACCCAATATACTGACAAGGAAAGGCATTTGTTGTAGTAGTTCTAAAGAATTGTCCTTTGAGAATGGCATTTTAAAGTCTTCACCTAAATAATAGTTGTGCCATAAATATGACAAGTTTAAACTACAGCAGCTGAGAAATTATATATATGAAAAATTACAGGGATATGATCTTTTTGCACTGGTGCATAAAGATTTAATCTCCTGGGTTAAGTACCCAGAACACAGCAGTTGTGTCAAGATAATAGCTAGAATGATGCTCAGAGAAATGTTTCTCATGGTTATTTCTCAGAGCTTTGATGTTTTCTTTGAAGGAAATGCCTTTTGTGGAGTACAGGTGCAAAGCTAGTGTGGTGGCCCCAGGGTGAGCACTCTTCTGGGGAAACATTGCAGGAAGGCAAACAAGGCAAGTGACCACTAAAGGGTTGGTCTGAATGCCAGTCCATCTCTGAGCCTCTCAATTCTAAGAATTCCCCATACACATCTGGTTAGAGCTGCACCAACATCAAACAGGAAAATGATAGAATTCCAGCAGAAGTTGGCAGAAATAAGGTCAAGAAGTTGGTACAAATAATTCCTTCAACCTCTGTAACAATACCATAATACCCCAAGAACTTTCAGAGACATCTAGGTACTCTGGAATGCATAACCTGTAGAAAATCTGTAGATTATTTGGGCTGTGATAAGAAATACTGTTTGTTCCTTCCAATTTTTCCAGGACTAGAAATTATAAACTGTACCTGTTATACCTACCCTGTGTAACCATTCCCATAATTTGTCTTGAACTGTGGTAGATAAAGGTGCAACCGTGAAACTGCAGCTTTGGGTGTGATGGTTACCCTTGCTCAACATTCCAGCTAAGCTCTTAACATCAGGAGTCTGAAGAGGACCTGAGGTACACTGGATGCAAACAAAACCTATATTCTGTGACAAAAGAGATAATTTTCATCTTTAGCATGCAAATGAAGGGTACTGAGCCAACAGGGAGAGGAGACCATGCCCTGTGTGCAGCACAGTCTTCTGCTACCCTCTATGGAAGAATGAAAGAATGATGCACACTTCACTGGCACTCTACACCTTTTAATTGTTGCAGAAATGCTGGAAAGTGTTCAGGAAAAAAGTCTAAAATGTAAAACGTTTTGAAGATGATGAAATTTCTGTCTATGGAGACACTTAAAAGGTCTTAATCTGTTTATCTGATCATAAAAAAGAGAGGGAGATTTCACAAGTATGAATCCTTTTCCCAGGGAGAAGAGAGTGGATCCTAAGAAGTCCTTTGATCTAAGAAAGTCATCATGTATTACAAGAAACAATGACCAAATATTTAACAGTGAGTGTTGTTAACCAGTGCAACAAACTACTGGCAACACAGATGGATTGTCTTTCTAGAATGCAACTTTAAGATTAAGTAGAAGCAGATATAGCTTTCATAAAGAATAAGTAGGTGTTTTTTAAAGGACTCTAATATATCAGAGTCCTAGGTAAATTGTCTAATGGTTCCTCTTGGCTGTAAACTCTCTTAAATCATTTCTATTCATGACACATATATTTATTTCCTTCACATAAAATAGGTTGCTGTTAAAAATACACACCATTCAAAAAAAATCAAATAAACAAAGTCAAAACAAAACAGAAAGTAAATACACAAGGAAGATTCACACACACAGAATCATACAAAATATGCTGAGTTGGAAGGAATACATAAGGATCATCAAAGTCAAGTCTTAGCCCTGCACAGCAACATCTTTAAAAGTCACACCAGGTACCTGAGAGCATTGTCCAAACACTTGAACTCTGCCAGCCTTGGTGCTGTGATCACTTCTTAGAGAGCCTGTTCCAGTGCCCAACCACCCTCTGGGTGAAAAACATTTTCCTGACATCTACCCTAGATCTCCTCTGAAACAACTTAATGTCATTCCCTTGGCTCCTGTCACGGGTCACCAGAGAGAAGAGATCAGAGTCTGTCCCTCTGCTTCCCCTCCTGAGGGGAAGTAACTGCAAGGTCTCCCCTCAGATTCCTCCAGGCTGAGCAGACCAAGCGACCTCAGCTGCTTCTTTCAGGGCTTCCCCTCAAGGCCCTTTACCATCTTTGTTGCCCTCCTTTGGACACTCCCTAACAGTTTAATGTCTTTCTTACATTGTGTCACCCAAATCCGCCCCCAGCACTGGCGGTGAGGCTGCCCCAGTGCAGAGCAGAGCAGGGCAATCCCCTCCCTTGCCCAGCTGGCCATGTGTCCCTGATGTCCCCCAGGACAGGGCTGGCTCTCCTGGCTGCCAGGGCACTGCTGGCTCTTGTTCAGCTGTTCACAGACCAGGGCCCCCAGGTCCTTTTCTGTGCTGCTGCTTTCCAGCCTCTCATTCCCCAGTCTATACACACATCCAGGGTTGCTCCATCCCTGCTCCAGAATCCAGAACTTTCCCCCTCTTGAACTTCATTCAGTTGGTGGCCACAAATCTTTCATTCACATTCCAGACTGCAGACTACAACTGTAAATAGCTGCTTCTGCCAGAGATTAGGAAAAAAAAAAAAAAAAAAAAGTGAAACAATTCTTTTTAAGTGTTTCTTTATACTTCTCATAAAGTATTTTCTGCATTTAATGCTGCTGAAAAAATTCTAGGAACACAAAATCAGATAAAAGCTGTGGGTCGGAGCCTTCTTCACTTTTTGGGTTCTTCACAGTCTACTGGGATGTAGACACATGCCCTACAGTTTGGGTGAGTTTTTTTTTTTCACAAAAATGTCTATTTTCTTATGGGGAAAGAACAGCTTCTGTGGGATAAATCTCCCAAGGACATTTTGGATGGAATACTGCATGGAACTGGATCTCTGCACGGCATCATGTAGATACCTAATAAATAACTCTTTTGCCATATGCATGATAAAGGCAACTCTTTAATTTGCATGTTGCAAAATGCTAAACCTTTTTCACTAGACGGGAGGAAAAAAACCAAGCCAAACTATACAGTGGGATTACTGTGTAGCTCTTTAAGTACTTCCTAGAGGACATCAACTATTACTTTTTTACATGCAAGAAGAACATCTCAGTAAACTGCAGTGATTCATTCAAAGTCACCAGATACACAAGTGGCAGAACTGGGAAAAGACTTGGATGTCCTGAATGTCTGCTTGGTGACCTATGCTTTAAGCAATCTTAAAAAATTTTCTTTTCATTGATAAGAAGAGATTCTTTTAATATATATATTTCACATATATATATGTGAAGGGATTCTTATCTATAGAATCCCTTTGCATTTCTTTAAATCTCTTGTGCTTAAATTGTATTCAGGTCTGTGAGACTCTCTATAAGATTTCTTCTCTATATGTATTTGTTCTTTGCATGAGGCTGGCAAAGAGAGGAGGGAAGCTGGCCAAAACTCAGGTATTTTACTGTACATCTGGAAACTGGTTTTGAAGACCTGGGGCAAAATTCTGGCCCAACTGAAATTAATGGCAAAGCTTCAATGGGGCAGAATTTCACCTCTGGGAACCAAGCAAAAGTTTCTCCACCCTTATAAGCTGAGAACGGAAACTTGCTTTCAACAAGACATTATTTGCTACTACCTATTCCACAGTAGTCCAAAAAAAGAGTTTTGTAATCTGTTCACTAAGCTCTTTATGGGAAATAAGAACAAAAGTCATAGTAAATTCCATTCCACCAGTGTATGAATACGGAGGTCAATTAACTAATTCATGTATAACAAAAAAAAATAACAAAGCAGCACACCTATATTGCAGAGATCTTTTTGTTACTGAGTTAGACTGAGGCTGTTTCTGTTAAGATTTTTTTTCCAGATTTCATGTTTACATCTATTTGCCTTGACTTTGCCAAAATTTACTACAGGGTTAAGGTACACAAGTCAAAGGAATCAATAGTGCTCTCTCACAAAATCATTAACAGTCAAAATCTGATATCCCAAATAAAAAAAAAAGAAAATGTCTTCAAAACTCAGAAGAAATAAAAGCAACAGGGTTAGGGGGAAAAATAAAACTCCTTTGTATTTCAAACAAACGTTAATTCAAAGCTAAGTGGAAAGAAACACCACAATTGCTTCTAAGACTTATATGTCTGGGCCTCATTTGTAAGGAATTTTCCAAAATCTTTCAGTTCTAAGCATGTAAAGTCACTCTTTGCCTTGTGACTGGATGCTACAAGGCATTATTGAAACTCAAACTTTGATGCCAAAATATTTGTCCAGATGTTCCCTATTCTTCCATTTTAAAATTAAGACTAAGGGGATGAGTAAACCTGGATGGAATCCTTCTTTTGCTTTTTGCAAAGGGTAAAAGCTGTGAAATCTTTGGGGCTGACCACTAGGACTTGAGAATATGTGACTTTAGGCCACCATTGAAATGGGCTGCTGAAAGAAAATGGACTCTGGAATTAAGGCCCACCATTGGCCACATAACAAAATTGATCACTCAGGTCCAAGTGATTGTCAGCATCAGTTTTATAAGAGGAATTTTACATAATGATTGGTTAAATCTGCAAGTTCACAGCGAAAGTCTAAAGACTTGTCCAGGCTAATAGACAGGATTATTTATTTCCATTTACTTTTTTTGTTGCTTCCTCTATCTCATTAATTTTATTTTATTTGCTCTCTGGTCAGGTCTCAAGACACTCAGCTCCCAGCTTCAGACAAAGCATTTTCTCAGGTGTTGCTATCCTAGTAACCTCAGTTGGTAATTGTTTCACATACATCACTTTCCAAGATGGCAGAGCTGAGGTTACTGTGAGGAGACACAAACAAGGAGGGCTATAAATTACAGCAGCACATTTAGTGGGCACAGAGGAGCACAGCCAAGCAGCAGGTCAGCTGCCTCTTTGCTTATATTCTCATGTACTTGGAAAAGAAAGATATAAACACTAGTCATGATCTGAGTATGAGTCAAGCATATTAAAATCATGATTTGAAATGCATTAGTTACCTGCTGAAAGAGCTTAAATGACACATGAGATTCTCAGATCAGTTTGATTCAGTCAGCATTGGGTTTTTATGCAGATGCAGCTAAAATGTCTAAAGTTCACAAATACAGAGCGTGGGCAAAGGGAAAAGTCACAAATATTCCAATAAATGGTCTTGCATCAGTCTGTGAAGTAGTCTATATTAATAGGAAAGGGTTTCACTTCAGACAAGTGAGGTCAAACTATCGTGAGAGCTCAGCTAAATTTACAAGCATCTGGACCAGGGGGCAGACTTTCAAAAGAGCCCATCTAAGGCTCATTTGTGACATTTATTCCTTAGGATCACTTTGCCTTATTTTATGCATATAGTTTTATGATTCACCTTATTATCTATTGTTTTTCATTCTGTTTGACTGTCTTTCTTTGCTGTTTCTCTCAAATCTTTCCCATTTATGCTCTCCTCTTTGCTCTTAATGTTAACGCTTTTTCTTTCCCTCTGTATCTCATTCCTATTGACTCAGTCACTAGTGATTTTATTTCCAATTCATTCTTCTATTAATAATGCATGTGAAGGCTATAAAGTGACACTTTGTTCTTCTCCCAATGTCCTTGTGCCTTTTCCTAATCCAAAAAAAACCATGCAGGATGGCCAAATATGGGAAGTGGGATCCAAAAGGGGGAGGCAGTTAGACTTCATGATATGAGAGTATAGATTTCACAATATTTGGAGCTACAGGTGGAGAAGTAAAATTCAAATTACTGAAAAAGACATCTAAGTTCTGTTTGCACTGTCTCATGAGAGATTGGTGCCTGGCACCAGACATTCAACAGCAAACACTTTAAGGTTAATGTGAAAAATATTGTCTCTCCCTTGAACAGCAACAACAAGCTCAGGCAGGCAGAGAGACACCTTTGCAAAACTGGAATTCAGGGAGCCAACCTGCTTCCTGGCTTCTCCATACATTTTGCCAGGGACAAGTAGCTTGATGTTCTGGTGCCAAGGCAGGTGGTCCAGCTCTTGCAACTAATCCTTTCCCAGAATGTCCTTTGTAACAGCCTGAGGACCTGGAATACACTAAGGAGGTCTCAAAGGATGTTTTTTGCTTACTGAAGCTGTATGTCACTTTGGTTGTGCATCCTACCATATGAGTTTTCTTAAGCCAAAATAAAGAGGAGGCCAACGGGTTGGATAACAGCTCAAGATTTTACTCAGCCTTTGACATCAGTGGGGACTTTTTGTCTGGCTTTTATGACTCCTTATTAATATCTATATTCACTGGGAGTCTGCAGAGCCCAACACAACGATCTTGTCCATAGTGCACACACCTTCAGAGATGGATCCTGACCCATCATTCCCACCTCTCACATGAATATGACAGTGAAGAGGGAGTCTTCAGCATCCAGGCAATCAGGGCCTTGAGCTGCTCAGACGTTCTTGTTCTGTTAAAATAAAGGCAAGAAAAGCTTTTTGTTGAATATAGCTGTGAGATACATGTCCCCTATAATTACCCAATTTAGCTGTAAAAAAGAGCACTACGCTTAGACCTGGAAAATGGTAGCATTTTTGGGAACTATTTCGAAGCAGACCAAATTTGACTCCATCTGATATCACTTAGTTGTTGTGGTATCATCTTTTGAAGTGGTCTCTTTCAGCATTGGCTTGGGCCCATAAACCAGTCAGCACTGGTACATGCTGCCACCCACATTTAACTGAGAGGGGAGCAAGGCACAGCTGGAAATAGTCATTGCTCTAGAAAGCAATAGAAGCCAAGCAAATGAAGAAAATGCTGACTCATGTCTTTGGCTAGCTTGGCTTTCAGGAATTTGATGGGTTCTGAAGGGACGATATCTAGAATTGTGGAATTGGTTATGGGGAGATATCAGGATGCTGTCAGAAGATACTAGTTCATTCTGACTACAAAAGGTAAAATTTTCATTTTTCTTCATTGTAGGGCTTTATGGACTCTACTGTAATTTAGCAAAAATATTAAGAAATGTATGCTACTTCTCAGTGAAGACTTCTGGGAGAGTTAAAGAAAAGTAGTGCTGGTAGGTCTGTGAAGCTTTACTGAGAAAAAGAATTAAACAGGGCAAATTTGCTGAAGTAAATTTTAGAAAGTAAAAGAATTAAACAGGGCAAATTTGCTGAAGTAAATTTTAGAACCAAAATTTTGCCTGGAGTCTAATAACAAGACATTAGAGCAACAAGTAGAACAGTGCAGAAATTAATCAAAAGTAAATAGACCATAAACTTGCAAGGCTCTGAGAAAAGTGCAAATTTTTATAACAAAAATCCAGTGAATGACTGAAAATTTCTCATCTTCCTTTCACCTACAGTACTTTAAAAATGCTGTAATAGTAATAAATATCTAGTAATTAATTTATTTTTATTTATTTCTTGTTTGTGATCCCCTGGAGTTTTGTAATCATGTTTTCTGCATCTTGCTAATTATTTGCATTACAATAATAGAACTGGGAATGTCAAAGATCAGACTCTCATTTAAGTGCATTGCACAATATTAAGTGTCCAAAATGTAAAAAAAATCCTAAAACAAAGAAAGAAAACAACAACAGGTCAAATAAAAATGAGAAGGGAGGGACAATCTCTACAGTTTAGAAATAGAGCACTGAATTATCCCTAGTGTATAGATGGAGCACTGAGGTCCTTTAGACTTCAAAAGACACAATCAAGGATGTAGAAGTGATGGAAGTAGAGCAAGAACATTCAAAGTGTGGAAGAGCAGAAAAGAGCACTTCTGTTTTATGAAATATAGCCAATCTTCAAATGCATTTTCATTGCTATAAAGAAGGAAAGCAAAGCTTTCCAGAATTTCTAGGAGGAAACAAGTGAACAGAAAGCTCCAGGAAGACCTGGTTATAGGTAGTTTCATGTGTTGTGGGAGACCAGGCTCACAGATGTTCCAGAAAACAAGAGGGGACTTGAATTAGAATTGTGCTACCTGTGAAGGCCTGAAACTCTGCATCAGTTAATCTATGTTTGAAGTGTCGTCCTAGAGCTGCAAAAACAGTCCACAGAATTGATGGGACATTTTAGCTTTCATGAAATGTCAGTTTCCACCAGGTAACTGTTCTGTAAAAAATAAAAGATTTTCCTCCTGCTCTGAGTCCTTGTTTGTCATGGTGCAGCACAAGTTGGCGTCAATTTTTTCTGTTAGTACTATTTTATTGATAAATTTTTTTGTGCAACATGGGCATATAAATTTCATGTATTTGGACTTCAAAAAGAAGTCTGGAACTATAACACAAAATAAAATAGAAGTGCTTTTGATGCTAACATCTCCCAGTCACTCCTGGCAAGGCAGACCATCATTTTTTATTGATTAAGTTAACTTTAAACATATTTCCTTCAAATGAATTATGGTAGGTTGAAGACCTCCAGTCACTTTTTCTAGTCTCAACTAGCCTTTGTTTTCCACACCATTCATTCCAAAACTGACAACAGGAAAGGTCAGGTAGGTCATGCCTAGCTAGTCCCAAATGCCACAGTATATTATCCAAGACAGAGAATATAATTATCTTTTCACAAGTGGCAATTAGTAAGAATAGCCCCCATCAATTCTATTTAACATTCAACATTTGTAATGTGGCAGAAGCCAAGGCATTACAACAGCAAGACCAAGTTACCTTAATGAAGTTAAAACTAACATCAAACAGAGAAGATTTTTGTGTGAGCAGAATTGTTCAAAAATATGAAAGTTGAAGAAAATATTTATTTCAAATTCTTCAAAGTATTTTTATAAAATTTTTTCTTGTGAAAAGATGTATTTGGTTAGGCTGTTCCTTCTGCATCCCAGCATATCTTACACTTGCAATGGATAACAAATAAGGAACAAGTGATTTAATATTATTATGGGGTAGTGTGCTGAAAGTATTATGACCTCCTTTCCAGAAAGAAGCATTTTTTTTACAAAGGAAGAAAATTATCCACCTTATTACTAATCTCATTTACAGAGGACAGAGAAAAAAATGAGTTAAAAAGAAGTTAAGTAAGCAGTTAGAAAAGAGATAGTTAATTTGGGATACTTCTGTTTCTGGATGCCTCATGTAAGTACTCGGAATTATTTTCTGAAGTTTTCAATTGTGGTCTGGCTTCAGCCCAGATCTCCTCTCTTCCAGGTCTGTGCTATAACCACAAGATTGTTCTTCAATCCCTCTACAGTGAAAAAAAATGAAATTATACAGATATTCAAAGTCTTCATTTGGGTATCTGTGGACTAAGACTGAAAGTATCCTGGATCACCAACAAAGAGTTCATACACTACGAGTGTTTATTTCCTATCATGCCATATCCACAGGATCATTCTTTCGCCAAGTTAACTTTCCTATATGTAATGGTCTCCAGCTCCAGCACTGAGTGAAATGGCCTTGGACTTGATCATGTGGGATTGTGCTATGCACTGTTAGCATGAACACATCTCTCTGATTTCTTCTGAGTGATGTCTGTTTTTCTCTTATTTGTCTCAAAACTATAAAATCCTTTTCTGATGGATTAACAGTTGAACAGTTCTTTCCCTGTTTTGTCAAGGGGAGCAAATACATTCAGCTTGGCACCAGACTCACAGAGAATTCCAGTAATTCCCATAGCAACTTAGCCATATGCAATTTGGGATTATCACAGAGGTGTCCTATGGGAGGGATTGAATTAAATTTCCCCCACCTCTTTTAACAGCTGAAAAACACACCGTATCCTTCCTTCCTTTCTCAAAGAGCACAGCCAATCCCTGATAGTCAACCAAGCATACACTTGCATCAGACTCCGACTCTATTTTGCATTCAAGAAAATCAGCTTCTGGTAGTTTTCTAGTAGTACAAAAAGTTGTGATATATGAAGGAAGAGAGATTTTGCTTTTAAATTTTTTCCTTTCTAAAAAGGACTGTCAACACTGCAAACAAATGACCAAAATTAAAAAGTTATTGTCAAAACTTGCACAGAAGTGTCAGAGTTTACAGGATTCCTAATAAAAAAGGAAAGAATTATTGTCAAATGGCAACTACCCTAGAACTAAGAGTACAGGTTGTTGATGTAGAAACAAATGGACTATGCATTCAAGTTCCCCCCAAGCATTTGTGGGTAGCTCTGGAAGACTCACACAAAACTCTTCTGTAGATGCATGAAGGGACTTTGACAAGCTCTGGCTTGCAATGATCCAGTTCACTGAAGGCTTTTACACCTTCTCAGTATTACACATCAACATTCACCTGATTTCACTGGTGAAACTTGATACTTAGCAGAAGCTAATACAGAATACCTTTTTATTGGGATTGGATCAGTGACCAGTAGCACATCACAGACTCTATTTCCATCTTCTACCATAAAGATAAGCATAACTCTGTATCAGGGGGTTGACAATTATGGCTCTATCAAGACCTTTTACATGTCTAATTCATGCAGAAATTACTTTTCCTTCTCTCCATCTGTCAAGAAGGTGTAACTGTCTTGACAAATGTTCTTTAACAGTTTACAGAAATCACATTGGCCCTCAGAGAAAGACAAAAATTGCCCTGGCTGGTTACAGATGGAAGAATTTGTTTAACTACTTCAAAGTCTATGAGTTCTTGTCTTTCCATTTCCTGTTTGATTACAATGGTGCATAATATGCTGAAATTAACTTCAAGGTCTTCCTGCGAGACCTGAGAGAGTGATGATATAACTGGTCACACAAAATACAAAAGAAGAGAAATAAAAGCTGCTGGATTTTTATGTGCATGAGCCTCAGACAGTAGGATGTTTGCCTTAGGCCTCACAGAGAGTCATCATCAGTGTCAGGATTTGAGCACCAGGCCCCCAGGTATGTTGATCTAAGCCTTCCACTTGCAGTTGGCTCCTCCTGGCTCTGTTCAAGGAAACGATTCTTCAAAGCTCAACAGCGTGAACTCACCACAAGTCTGAAGAAAACCCAGTTAGTTACCAGCAATGACCGCACCCTGACCCTCGTTTCAAATGCTTGTAACATTAATTATTAACCTGTGAAAGAGCTAAAACCTTGCAAGGGGCTGGTCTGAAGCACGGATCAACAATAGCATGCAATGTGCTAGAGACAGACAAGCAATCACCAGAGATGCTCTTGTCTGATCTATTTTTTTGGTATTTGGCTACAGCTTGAAACCCTTTAAAACAGACATATCCCACTTCCAACTTCTGTCCTTGAACTGCTACAGAAAGCAAAAGGAGCTACCAAGCAATAAAATAAAGGAAAACAAGGGGTAATGGAGAAACAGTTTCCACTGTGAATATCAGTGACAGCACCATTTTAAGGCACAAAGGTGAAAGGACTGTTTTATAGGTGCGGAAATCCTGGTAACACAGTCTCTTTGTTTGCGAGCTACAGAGGTCAGAAAAAGCTTGCCTGAGCTCTTTATGTACAAACGTCTAACATCCTTGTTCCTGGCTCACGGGAGGCACCTCCTAATGCCTGCTGTCAACTCATTTGTGACACATAACTGTAGTCAAAAAGGGGTTGAATTGCTGGGTTTGTAATGCGTACACACATTGTTCAAGATTATCTAACAACATTAGCCTCTGGGAAAAGGATGGCTTCAGGGCTTTAATTAAAAGAAATCATAGACAGTCAAATCAAGTGCTTCCTATTTGTATTTTATTTAATAAAGAAGGAATGGCATAGATAGAATTTCCCTCAGCCTGCCTTTTCAGTACGGAGCAGGGGAGCTGCAATGGGCCTTTCAGAGCTCTGCAACAGCCGTAAACTAGTCCCAAATCGATTGCCATCCCCAAACACATTCTCCAAAGGCTTAATGGTATTTTCACGTGGGATCCAAAGCAGGCAGTCTTCAAGGAAAGTTATTGCATCTGGTCAAAAAAATAAAGCTGACATTTTTTGACAAGACCCTAAAGTATGATTCTCCCAGGAGGGTTGTAACATAGAAGAGGCTGAGCAGGTGGTAATAATCAGCATTACATACATTTGAGCATTTTCTATAACATGGATTACCATGGAATTCCTTCCTCCCCCTCCTCTTCTGGGGGAGACTTGCACAAATTGCAAGCATTTTCAAGTCGTTTTGATAAGCATTTCTATCACCAGTTTCACAGCTGTAGCTAGATTGTTTAAAATATATAAAACACAGCCCCACCCTCCAGCAAAGATAAGGACTAGGGAAGCAGGGGACTCTCCCCTCTCTTTCTCAGCTCTAATTTAGCCAGTTTTCTAATTGCTATCAAAAATATTCTACTGTTGTACTGTTAAGCACATCATAGAGGTGCTAAAGCAGCAAGAAGTTACTGCCTGCTTTGGGTGGATGCACACCCACATCTCAGACAAAGTCAGTGGGTAAAACCAAAGCTAACTAAGCAATGATTAGTGTGTGCTTAGGAAAGGGCAAGTCTAAATTCAAATCTTTTACCCCCATTCTCCTGCCTACACCAGAAAGAGGTCAATAGGTGGAAGGTCTAATCACAACCAGATCCCCTTGCAAGGCTGATGGAGGAATCCAGAGAGAAAGAGAGATGGGACAGTATTTCTCCCACGTGTGCAGCCACAGCCAAAGTCTCCAAACTGGGAGCCTTGGGTGCCATCCTGATCTTGAGAACTCAGCTGCCTGTGCTGAGAAGTGGGCTCTGCCACAAAGACCTTACAATTAAAAATGACGTAATGAAACAATGAAGTTCACATTAGTAAATGCTTTTATAATTAGTTTGGTGGTATCATTTCACTGAATAGTAAATTGACAGAAAACTGCAGTTTCTGGAGGTCACTGAAGCAATTAGGAAATGGTGAGTGATTTCTGCCACAAAAAGGGAGAAGAAATGAACTGTGGAAATAGGGGATAGAGAAAGGGCCTTCAAGATAATTACTTATTTCTATTCAGAAATTTTAATCGCCTTTTAATTTTTCATTTCAGAACTTTTTCTTTGTTTTTATACATTGTTTTTATTGGGATTTAATTTAAGACTATTTTTCTTTTTTTTGTTGGGTTTGTTTTTCTTTTCTGGGAGAGGAAGATTTTGCTACAGAAAGAAAGCACTGGCCAAAGTGCTTGGATCAAATAATCCTTTCTGAATCAACATAAAGCAATTATTGTTGTTTCTAAAAATCCACTTCTATATCTTCTTGGGTTGTTATCTATGTTTTTAGGTTTAGAATATTTTACTTAAAAATCTATTTTTTAAATAACTGGGATAGCAGTGCCCTATTTACATTCCCCTCAGTCTTTTAATATTTCTACATCTGTGTAATTATTTTATTAATTGCTGGGACACTAGTTTTTAATACTTGAGCAGTAACACTGATTGACCTTTTTGATTCTATCTCAGCTAATATTTGCCTCACTCTGATAAAAGCAGGATTTAATATGTATGTGTTTGTAAAAAAAGAATGTGAAGAGCAGAAGAATCTGTGTTTTTTTCCCCCCAGAAGAGCTCTATTTGTCTGTTCAGGTAGGTATTGGATACTAGTTTTTGTTTTTATCATCAACCCTGATAATTTAGTTTATTTTTAGCTGAAAATCCTACAGGATAATTTTTCTTTCATCACAAATATGCTTACCCTCCAAAGAACAACTCTGTCAGCCCTCTCCTGGTTTCAGTCACAGTTGTGTTATTTGCACTTTTTATTATTTCATTTTTTTGCCAGAACACTCCAATATGCTTTTATTTTACTTAAATTCTGGAAGGGCTTCAACAGAGGGAACCCACAATAAAACTTTAGCATGTTCTCCCATGGTCTCCTCTGACTAAATAATGTTCAAGTTTCAGCACAGTGAGAGATTTATTTCCAAAGCATACAAGCAATTTCCCCTGAAGCCAGAGAAAATAAATTATATTTTTTCTGGTTCATTTCTATCACTTGTGTTGCAACTGTGTCTAACAGCATGATTAAAATCTGTTTATTAGAAGCATATATTCTTACATAAAGAAAATTAATACCCATTTTTGCTTGAAAAGATCATTTTGTTAATGATATTTGAATAGCTTCTTGGAAATATTAGGGATGTGTCCAGAGAAGTGTCTCTTTGTGTAGGAGAAGGAGGCTGGAGAGGCTGCAATGTAATCTTGGGATATGTACAGAATTGTCTGCCTGTGATTTGGCAGTCTCTGCAAATTCATAACACTTTTGTGAACTAACATAAAGAGGAGAGAACTGAGGTATCACTGTGCCCTCAATAAAATGAAGCCCTTTCAGTGAGCTTAACAAGATCTTACCATCATGAATCAGGATAAAATTTGAGTCATTGCTGTTTCAGATAATGCTGTTATTCTAGAAAAGTGCCCTGCCCTGGCCTTATGTCTCTTTGTCCTCATATTTCTCAGGTGAGCTCTACCAGCTGGGTGTAAGCTACCAATGGCTGCCCTCTGGGATGCCTTCTTCTGCCATTTCATGGCTTACAAAGATGCTCTTGGAAATGGAAAGATCTCTTTCAGTCCTCAGCCCTGCAGGTCCTGTCTTAGGGACAGGGACTCAAGACTGATCAATGAACTGTCTTGATTCACCTTGGACAAAGCCCTATAACCTTGAGACTTCTAACTCCAATCTAAAATTTGAAGTGAGTCTCTCCAGGTTCATAAATAAGGCATTTAAAGCTTATTTCAGATGCCTGAGTGTTGACACAGTAATAAAGCAATCCAGAATGAATTATGACATTCTCATGCGACAAGAGATGTCATCTTTCTATTGATAAAGTGAAATATTAGAACCAATTACTTTTGTCTGATACCTGGAGTCATATAAATGCACACGGGAGAGCAGACTGGAAAATGAGAGTTGGCACTAAAGATGGCTGAGGCTTGATTTGCATACAGCCAAGTAAAACAAACTAAATAAAATATGTATGCAAAAGCAGTATTTGTACACGAAGGGAAATATAAAAGTCTATTTTCACAGACATGTCTGTTGGGGAAGGTAAAACATTACTAAGTCTGTTGTATTGTTATGACACTTGCTGATTCTGAGCTCAACATAATGAACCCACTAGTTCAGCTTGTGGTTCAGGGCCGTCTTCTGTGGGTGTTTAGCAAGTTCCCATTAAGGAAAATAAAATTACCATCCCCACAAAAGCTAGTCATTGTGGCAAAACATAGAGAAGGAACTCCAGTACCAGAAGTGGCATACGGTGGTCTCAGGGAGTTTCTAGCCTTTAGGTTCAGCAGTGCCCCTGGCTAAGGGGTCCATACTTAGTTAAGCCAATCACTTAAAGAGGTCTTCAGACTCTCCTCCTTCCTGTTCCCTCACTTTGCAAGCTGCCTTCTATTAGACATCTTCTTGTTGTTGCTTTCAGCTGAAGCATCTGCATGGACACAGCAGGATGCAAGTCTCTGATTTCCATTCACACACAGAGTTCCTGTTTCTAATGGGGAGGCTGTGAGATTTTGAACCTCAAAGAGAGAAAAGAGGGCAATTTCACAACTGGGGAAAGTGCAGGAGAAAATGTGGTCTGAATTACCATGCAATTCCAAAACATTGGATTTGGTGGCTGTCAGTTCATCCATACAGCAGTGCTCTGCAGTAAAAACAGTTCATCTCTACTTGGACAAGCACATCCAAGACACCCTGCCTGGCTGACATCTCTCACTGGTTCTGATGCCACTGTCCACACTGTCCAACATCACCTAGGCTCCAGTTTCATCAATAAAACCATTGATTTTTTTATTGTGTCTTGACTCTGGAGGTTTGCAATAAAAAAAGTTCCTCTCTTACAGGAAAATTCCCAGAATCAAACTAAATTTAGCACAGGTAAGGACTATGGATTTGCTGCTCCACTTCCACCTGCATCTCCTGCATTTAAACCACCATATTATGTTGCAAAATTAGGTCTCTGAGTTTGATGAACTGAGAACAGGCTAAAAATATTGAAACAGTGTTAGGTGTTTAATGACATGGTTCTCACAGTGCACAAAGGGCAAATAAATCCTGCACGGATTTCATATTTGCATGAAGAATTATACATTATGATGTATGAGACATTTGATACAATCTCTACCATTATTGCACCTTTAAAAGGCATTGGGCTTATAAGCATTTCTTCCAAAGTTCAAATTTAGGCTCTTTACGTCAAGAAAATACTTTCTGAAAGATGTGTCAAAGCTCATACAAGAGCATACAAGTTTATTTCCTGGAGTACCGACCATTAACTGTCTTTTGCATTTGAATTCTCATTTTACACTTAGGAAACTAGATTGATACTCTTTTTTTTAATGTTATCAATTAATCTTCAGAGTTCTCAGCAGCCTATGCTGGACAAACATGGAAGAAAATTCATGAAAAAATTAGTCTTTCATGAAAAATACCCCAGCTATTGCTGGTTGCTGGCTGCAACCTCCTCATGTTTTATCCTGTGGGATACATCAGTTGAATAGAGCTGAAAAGATTTGCTGATACATTGCTCATGCAAAGGAAATATTTATGCTCTCAGTTTGCCATTGGCAGAGACTCTTCTTTCTAGCAAAATAGCTGTGGCCTACATAAATGCTGACTTGTAATTGCAAAACACATGGTCAAAATGCCATTTGCAAGGGGTTACTCATAAGTTCTAGACATTTCCAAGCCATTGCCCTGAGACAGATGTAAGGCTCAGATTGTTTTAATGTTAAAGTGTGATTGAAAAAGAGGCTCTACCCTGTTTCTGGAGCTGTGAAAACCAATTGCGCAAGATGCAGCATGAGGCATGTTTCAAACATTTCAGGAAGAGATTAGTTAAATTGTATGCTGGGCCTTTTCCTCCAGCTGGGTCCACAAGCAGCAATAGCAAATCTAGACTTTTCACTGAGGCTGGTAATTAGGTCTGCCTCACTCCCAGGAGATTAACTCTCTGCAGAACATATTATTACAGTCCAGCTTCTGTATCCATGGGCAGACTCAGTCAGCAGGCTGATTTCAATTAGAGAAGCTAAGTGCTATTGACTTCTCCCATGTACAAGAGATAGGCATGGCAGGTAGGAGCCAGATCATAAACCAGATTACTGAGTTAATCTTACAATTACAAATACTAGAAAGAACCTTAATGTCTTATTTGCTAAACAAATAGGAGAGCATAAATTTCTTTATTTTATTTCTGAACGATAAATGAATAAATTTTGACTTGAAAAGGAAGAAAAAATGGTGTGGTTTTGTTCTAATCTTCTATCATATGAGATGAGGAAACACAAATGTTTTGTCTCACCAATGAAAGTCCCGTCTTGTCTACCTTAAAAGGCACTCTAGTGATGGAGGACTAATCAAGTTATAACCACATAAGAGGGAGAGGGCTGAGGTCATGGCTTAGCCCAGGAGCTCAGAGAGCAGTATTGCTTTTCCATGGATCTGTTTCTCTGGGGATGGCGATATATTCCCACACTGTTACTACAAAGCAATGTACCATAGGTGTGACAAAAGATAGTTCTCTTTTTGAAGCACTTGGCCACTTGGCTAATTTAATCCCACAGAGAGGCTAAAGCCTCTTCACTGTGCACTCTTCACTGGTGGCCAAAGTCTCAATGTATTTGCAGTCCTTGCCAACCTCAGCCCAAGCAGATGTACTCCCTGGGTACATGTGCAGGTCTATGGCCACCTGTCTCTTTCTTGGTCACTACTTTCTTAATACTGATGGATTAAAATCATCTCACAACTCCATAAGGTGTCCAAATCCTGTTGAAAATTAGTAGAAATTCATTTTGCTTTCACAGTGATAGTCAAAATTTTGATGTTGCTGCCCCCCTTGGATATACCAAGAAGACTCACAAGGTGATGGATCACATAGCATTTCTTAAAGCACCTATTCAGGTGGTTAGAAAAATGTTCTCAGAGAGGATTACGTAGTCTATATATCAGAGGTTGTAAGGACAGATGTAGAGGAGGGGTTGAGAATATTCAGTGCACACTGTTTCCCTTTGTTGCACTAGCAAAAAAGCCAAATGTTTTCCGTTCAGTGACAGCAGGGGCTGCTGAGCAGGTGGAGAGAGATGTGCAGGTGGGGAGATCACACAGGTTTCAAGAGATACTTCACATCTGTGCTCAAGGCCTTTCTTTCATCACAGCATTTATCTCTTCTTTTGAGCAACCTGACTGCAGAAGGGGTTTGGTTTTTTGGTAGTTGTTTTTTTTTTTTTAATATCTCAAGCGTGATGATCAAATAATAATGCTTACCATTTACCTCTTCAAAGTCACAATGCAACAATGACTTCAGTCTCACAAGGATGCTGTGAAGTGGGTGAGTTCTTTCAGTACTGTTATTTGCAAAAGATAAAGGAAGAGATATAGAGATGTGTCTTCAGCTTCCTCAAGACATCCAGCCAGATATCAGCAGAATCTAGGCTACAGCTTGGGAAACGCAGCAAACATCTGTACAGGGTACTGCAACATGGCAGTGAGGTCAGGAAGATGAGCAGTGGGTGGGTCTGTAGGAATTCCTGTGGAGTGAAGAGCACAGGCAGGTTGTAAACTCAGTGCTGAGACCTCCTGGTGCTCAGCTCCATCAACAGCTTTGGGTCCAGCTTCCCCACTGGAAGGACAAGAGAGTGGAGGCAGATATGGGTGTTCACAGGGAGGACTGTGCCTTGGTGTTCTTGTGCTCAGCTCAGCTCCCAGCTGGACTCTTCTAGATCACATTTGTAGAGGCTGTAGTGGACTGAAATATCCAGAGGTGAATTTTCTGAAGTTAGTGGCTACAGTCTGCCTAGATCGTACTTTTGTCCTAAATCATATTTCAGGTTTTCTCTTCATAGCTCAACTCCACTCTTCATTCAGAATTTTGCAATTTTCTTATTTCTTTGCACTAATACTAGGTGGTGCTCAGACTTGACACTAATTCTTCCCAGGTGATTCAAAGTTTCTGGTGAATGAAGAGTCTGAAATTTACTAGAGCTTATTACTGAAAGACCCAGTCTGATTAAAATTTAAAGGGATGACAATTCAAATCAGTTCTAGTTTTTCCAAATCAATTAATCCACCTGTGACAAAGCTACAAAATTATCAAGTCTTCTCCTCAATACTTGTGTGAATTTCTTGCTGCTACTGGAGATTTTCATGTGCTTAGCTTTAGTACACAGTAGGGCTTCAGTCACTGCAAAAGGTGGTAGTTAAATCTTACAGAAGTTTAAAAGAAAAAGTAGATTTAACAGAGTGTTATTTTCAAAAATAATCACCATTTATCTAGGTGAAAAGGAAAGAAAGATGATGAAAGTAGGAAAGCCATGTCTGATTGCAGAAAAAACCAAGGTGTTTAAGTTTAGTGACAGTGTTATTAGAAGTCTATTTTATATACATGTACATCAAGAAAGCCCTGTTAAACATTCCTCTTGTAGGCTTTAGTCTCTTCCATTTCCATGGAAATAGATTACTGTGTTATGATATGTGCTATTTCCATAAATATGGAAACATATATATACAGATTTATGTGTGCATGTGGAAATAGCAATATTCTGGCAAATATCCCCTCAGTACTATTTCTATAT
Organism: Serinus canaria; assembly: GCF_022539315.1. Taxonomy (NCBI): domain Eukaryota; kingdom Metazoa; phylum Chordata; class Aves; order Passeriformes; family Fringillidae; genus Serinus; species Serinus canaria. Next base: position 142,090,379 of record NC_066315.1, read on the forward strand.
ATCTGTATAGGAATATACATTCAAAAAAAGGTAGACCAGATGTGTACTCTGACAGATCCCCAGCAGTACACAAAGTAAAACATTTTGACCAAGTGTAGAGAGGAAAAGTTGCTATAAATTATTCAGCCAGGTGTATTCCAAGTGTCAGATTAACTGTTGCTGAATATCTCATTATATTTATCTCCCATATTCTTTAAAACTTCCTTGTGGTACAAACTTCAGCATTTCCCTAGGCAAGCTATTCCAGAACTTAACTTCTCTTACTAAGACTTTTTCTATTGCCAAACATAAATCATCCCCTCTGTGATTTAAGACAGAAGCTTTTTGCACCATCCCTACTGAGCAACTGCAATAATTTATTTCTTTCCTGATGCAAGAGGAAAATGGGTAGGTCTAAATTATTATTAATTCTTCACAAAACAACATGAATTTTTTTCAGCTTCCTTGAGGTGTCCTTGGAAATCTCTTTGGCCAGTCACCTGACCATGCTAGGAAGAATTTTCTTAAGGCATGGATAAGAGGTATCAGACTTACATTTGTCAGCCCAGCATGTTCATCCAGTGTCAGACTTTACAAAAAAGACCTAAGTCCCTTCTGCTCCTTCTATCAATCATTTTCCCTCCCTATGAAGGATCATGCCAATCTTATTCCATCCTCTTACAGTAATGCACTATGAAATACTGTGCTGTATGCATTTACCATTTCATCTAATTTTTGTCTTTACTCTTCTAATATTTTTTTTATTTTTCTTCTATCACATTTGCAGTTAGTCTCAGGAACTTTGATGCCACATCTATTTTTCTCTATTTGATTGTGGGGCTCAAGTTCTTTGAAGAATACATGGCTTCACCAAGTTGGAATCTCTCTAAATTTCTGTGGGGTTTATTTTTTTTTGTTTGTTTGTTTGCTTATTTGCTTGATTTAAAATTGGACAGCTTATTCTTGTATCTATAATATAATTCATTAGAAAACCTTAAATTCTCTCAAACACAAAGATTTAATTTGGTTTTGCTGTGGACAGTATCTATAACAACAAATAAGATTAATATTAGCATAAGAATGACATTACTGTAATTTTCTTCTTCACGCCACAAGGAGACCACATATGTGCACCAATTTCTGTTTCACAAACCCAGGTCTGAGTCCAATCTCACAAATGTAGGTAATATAATATCATCACAAAGTCTTACATGCTTTACTTTCTGTAAGTCTCTTTAAAATGCCTCATGCTCAATAGGCAATAAAGATGACATAGTCATTGACTTATAGGAGATATAAGAACTACAGCAGGCAATTAAAAATGTCAGGTATCATATCTTCTGAACATTTACCCAATTCCTATTTCTTATTTGATCTATATCCATTCCAATCACTCCTAGTGCTCAGTATGACTGCAGTCACTGTGTGCTAAGAATACATTCTATAAATTAATAATGTTGTTTTGAACTGTTTCCCAGTATGCCTAGTCAAAAGCAGAAATATCTATTCTGTAGTATATTCAAAAATTCAGTAATTTTTTGCCTGAATTAAAGCTGAAATCTAAAATACAGCTGCAAATAGAAACTAATTCAGGAAATGTTTCTTCTTGGGTACTACTATTCATCTAGTCAAATTCAAATCTTCAGTATAAGAAAATTGCTATCTTACTATTTCAGTTACTATTGCAGAATAAAATTAAAATTATTTAAAACACACAAAATATACTTTGTGTACAAATCAGAAAGAAACCTTATTGAAATGAAAAAGCCAATTCTCTTTTATAATTGTTTCTACTTCCAACCACCAAAATTGATATTGTCCAATCACGTGCCATGATTTTTTATTAAAATGGTTTTTCCTGCATAGTCTAGTAAAAGAATTCATTGTGTCTCTTCACATTCTAATACAACTGATAAAAAGTAAGTGAGACAAACAGGAGAACTGAATCACCAAAAATAATCAGTTGAATGTAATTAGCCAAATAAAAGTGACTATTATTGTACTATTGCTTTGGGAATTTCTGTTCCTCCTGTTCTGTGTACACTTATGCACTGATGTTCTTCATTCATAGCTGAGGATCTCACTCTGAGATCACATTTCCTCCCACACTAATCCCCTCCTGATGTTGACCGAAAATGGTGAGTGTATATGAGTGTAAACAGATAATAGAATAATTTTGAAGATATCAGAAAATGAATTTGGCTGGTCAAGCAGAGGTAGAACAGCCTTGCTCTATCACAGATCTTTGGGATGCAGGGATCTGTGATTTTTTGTTTTATTTTAAGAACAAACACTTTGCACCATGTAAACACACTGACCATCTAAATTTGGAATAAGTTTTTGTCAGCTCTCTGAGACTCTCACCTTCCTTTCTCACTCCTTTTTTTCCTGTTATCTGGAAGAGCTTGGGCATGTGGTCTGCATGTGTTCTGTAATGCACTACTGTGCAATTGGTATTTCTTCAAAGGTGCCTATTTGAAAAAAGGAAAACTAGTGAAATTCAGGCCCAATTACTAAACTTAGGGCTCTGGCTTATGACCTTTGTATCAAAGACTCGCAAGTTTGATAGATTCTTGTTTATGACCTGAACCTTGTAAGTCCTTCCCATTTACCTGAAATCAGGGTGGGCTCTTGCTATTTCTAGTCAGTTGTGTGGGGCATTGAAACTTGTGGTCAAGTCTCACTTGACTTCCAGAAAAAAAAGCAAGTTGTAGTGGAAGAGTCTAAAAGGCTCTCTTCCCATTCCCTCTTTTCTTGAGTGTTGATTTTGCCCCATTTATGTGTCCATGCAGTGGTAGCTGGACATAGGGGCTGGAGAAAGCAACTGGGAGGGGCTGGAGGGACTGACCACAGCCCATTCCCCACCTTTACACCCCCTGGGGGAATAAAGTGTGTGGAGAAGTTGTGGATTTTTTGGTTGTTTTTTCTCACTATCCGCATATATTTTAATTGCTAATGATTAAATTGATTTTTCCCAAATTGAGTGTGTTTTGTCTGTGATGGGAACTGGCAGGTGATCTCCCTGTCTTTATGTTGATGAAGGAGCTTTTCATCCTTTTTCTCCCCCACCCTGTTGAGAGAGCAGCTGGTCAGGCATCTGGAAGCTGTCCAAGGTTAACCTGCCACATTGGTTTATTGGAATACTATTTGTCCATATTCAGGAGCATTCCTAGTTTCTGTCTCATTATTGTTTTGCCAAAGAGTTCAATTGCAGCATGTCTTTAGATCCCAAACAATCTAAGATTACTGTCTGAGAGCTGGACCCTGCTTCTTCTCTACAGTCAATGAGAGGAGAGGGATCCTCTAGAATGGATTTGGGGATTCAATGCAGCCAACTCAGATACACAGGAGTTGCTTTCAGAGGAGAGGAAGGGACAGAGAATACATTTCTCTGAACTACAGGCAGAAGGAAACATTCATTCCTGTATGTAAGCTGCAAAGAAGGTATTTAATGCCAGGTACAGTTAAAAAAAAATTGCTTCCTAGGCGATAACATTGTTGGGAAACCATTTCCCAGGACCCTCTCTGGCACACTATTTCCAGCACCTTCTCTGGCACAGATATTGAGCAATATAAAAGATTGTTTTAAACTCCCTTATCTTCTAAAACAGCAAGGGCTGTATTCTTTTTGTTTAACGTGAATGACCTTTGGCCCTACTGTTTCCTGAACAATACACAGAATTGTCTAGAAGGTTGTCTGGGGCAAAGCAATGCCAAGGGCCATTCTAACAGTTCAGCAATATAAGCAATCAAGCCCCAGGGCATGGGAATGCCCCCTGACACTGTTTGATTTCCTAATACAGGTTCAACTTTGGAGTCAAACTTAATCCCTGAAACAAATTTGAATAAGTGTGTTAAGACAAAGAGGTTTTGCAGAAAGTCAAAAAGGTGGGAATCCCACAGATGACCCTCAAGACACACTGCTCTGCAGGCTCACAGCTCCTGCTCTGGGGCTGTTCAGGTCATTTCTTGCAGTGGGTGAGTTCCCCCTACTATCAATATCTCCTTGTCAGGAGAAGCAAATGATCCCCACAGTTTTGCTGCACTACATCATTTCCTTCACAAGCTGCTCCTGACATGCCCCTCACATCCTCAAACTGCCTCTGACATTATAGCAGTATGCATAATATTGGGCAAACCTTGCATTCCAAAACCTTTTCTACTGTTTTCAAGCACCTTCAAGTTTCAGCAAGAAACTAATCAACATCTACCACAAAGGCTTGAAAAATCAATTCTGTCTCTGTAATTGAGAACTTGCTTTCATTCAGTGTGGGAAGAAGCATGAAGATGATTTACTGATTTAGGAACTGGGTGGAATAGACCACAAAGGATAAAATGAAAACATGTGGTGTGAATTATTTGCAAAGGAGGAGAGAAAGAGGGAAAGAAATGCCTATAGATCTCTATAGATAGATCTGGATATATAAATATATAATGTGGAGTACCAGTGAAACAAAGCACAGATGATTAGGCCAAACCAAACATTCACATTAAACATTGCACTTGGCCTCCTTTCAACACAGGCAGCAGTAACAGCAGGGAGAGATGGCTTGCCAAAATTGCATCAGACACACATTAGGGAAGAAGGAAATGAGTTTACTTGAGCCAGCTGTGACATCAAAGGGGCTGGTCTTGAAATGGATTGTGGGAAAGGGTTCCCCCTTTGGTAAAGTTTGCAAAGTTCAGCCAACCCTTTATAAAGACTTTAAAGACTGACTCCTTTTTTGTTCCACTTTCCTGAGGAAAAACAGCATTCTCAGTCAGGAGTGTGAGACTGGGGACTAGTATAAGAGGGGAATAAACTTTAAGGGAAGGTGTAAAGGTTTGTTCTGGAAGAAGAGGATTTCATCCTAGCTAAAATATGTCTCTCTTTTACTAATATGCTTTAGTAATAAGTACTGCTCTGCACTGAGGTGGTTGTAATAGTTTTTCATTAAGAATGGTCTTACTGAAATCAATGAGGAAGGCAAAAATATGAGAAATCATCCACTGGTTCAATAATTTTTCTGAACTGCAGCCAGCCTAATGGAAACTGTAGATAAAAATTAGAAAACAAATTAAGATGAGACAACTCCTGGCATCACTGAGATCAATGGCAAAAGTCCCACTGACACCAGGGAGACAAGAACATCTATCAGTGTTCACTTATAACATATAACTGTTCACTTGAGCCATTTTCCCACCTACCTGCTTTAAGGCTTGTTGCAAGTTTTCACAGCTGCAATTTCTATGCAAGGATGTCGGACTAGGGGACAGATTTAATTTTAACCCTAACACAAATCCTAACCCTAACCCTGACTTAGTGCAACCTCACTGATGACAAGAGATGCTTCGAACCATGCACCAGCCACACTGCTTTTGTTTGGGACCCTTCATATTCAAACTCACATGGAAAACAGATACTGTTTTGCCATGGGGTTTGTTTAATCTTTAATGCCACTTAAACAGCTTAATCCCTTCTCTGATGTATCTCTGTTGACTCTCATTGAATGGGATGTATTCCAATTACACAAAATTTTTTTTTCTTGTTTCCTTTGATGCTAATTCACAAGATATTAATGCTGAAAAATAAGACAAAATAAACCCAGTACTATTCAGAAAACTTCATCTTACTCTTTTGAAGGCAAATTTGGTGAAAATACATAATAGTTTTCTCTTTATGCTCAAATAGTATTTAATTTTATTTTTGCCAAGTATTTTCCTAAGACCATTTTTACTTTGAATTTGCCTAGCTGTGCAGTCCTCATGGAGAAAGTGTAGGTGTATCATAACAAGTCCATGCACAGTATTCAGCATAGTAGGAGCCATGCAGCTGACCATTAGCACTGGTGAAAAATTTGGTATTGCTTTCCCAGTGACAAATGAGATTTGTAGGCACATGCACTGTAACATGCAGCAGTCTTACATTCCTACTTGGGATATTTTCAGAAATCAGCAGAAAAGTGAACTGTCCCAAAACTGAGACCTCAGAAAAACTTCCAAGGTGGTTTATGCTTCATGTAGTATTTTAAGGCAAAAGCCTCAGTCTTTCTTTGAGAAGAAGGAGAGAATACCCATGTGGTATTTCAACTTCTATTCATCTTTCTTGCCTGGTATCTGAGGTAGAGGCTAAAGGAGATCTTCCTTGATTCCTGTGATTCAGGACTGTCTTCTTTCATATTGTAGTGCTCTAAATAATTGACAGGGTATGATTGCCTTTTACTGAGAATAGCATAAAAATATATTTGTATTTTTATATTAAAAATATGTATAATCTTCTTTCTAGTTTTTCCACAGTGATTTCAGTCACACTACCACCTTACAAAAGTCACTGAATTTTGTCATGACCAAAGATCTTAAACAACTCTAACCACAAATCCATATCAGTCTTCTCACAGCAGCTCAATCTCCGAGTCCGTCTGCTTCCTCCCCTTATCTGAGATCCTTGTACTAGCAAGGATCAAATGCTGTTTGTTAATCTTGCAGTGTAAAGGAGTGTGAGATAAATTTTGCTGCCTCACAAAGGACCCAGTTATAGGGCTTAATCACCATTTATAAAGTGCTTTGAGATTTTTAGAGTTTTCAGAGTGAAACAGCTACAAGACTATGCACAAATACTTATTATTACTAATATTGTAAATCTCTCCTGTCAATGCTTTATCAGTTAGATACAAAATTATTTCAGGTGCCAACCCAAGGACAGTAGCCAGCACTGGTAATTGAAAGTATTGAAACTATTATAATAAATATAAAGGGAGGGTATGAAACTGTATAAATCAAACATGCAGTGTGTGGAGGTCAAAATAACCAATTTATTTTCACTCAAGGAATATAGCCTTGTGTAATTGGCACTTATGGTTTCTCTGCACTTCACCACTTGTGAATTTTGTGGTCATCCCTCAATCATAAAGATAAACTGCTCTGCCACCATATGTAGTGAAATTTAAAATAATTGCTAAACATTTTGTTTCCATTATTGTAGTTGGACTTCAGGTCTTGCTGTAAAAACTTTAAAAGAAAAGAAATGAAGATGTATGCATGGAAAATGGGAAAATCTTGAGCCTGGACAAAGACTTCCCTATTCCTCATCTGACTGCATTGTTCTAAATAATTGCCACATTTATCTTGCTCAGTTTTTTCTGTTAGACTGTAGTGTCTGTGGTGGGTCTTCCTGTGACAAACTAAAGTTCTTGTGCCTTTTGGAGTATCAAATAAACAAACAACAAAGCACACTGATACTAAGCTACCCTGATGTCCCATTCTCCAGGGACTTTGGATTCAACATGAATTTCTCAGCTGTTAGGAGTTAATTCCTCCATCCCTATTTCCTAACAGGTCTCTGTTCCATGACTCCTTTAGGCCACAGCTTCTGGCAGCAGCATAGTTTTGCAGAGACAGACACCACAGTTGTTTCTTTGAGCATGACCTCACTTTCTTAATATAATAAGTTGGAGAAATACTCATGTAATTCTATGCCATTCACATTTTCTCTAGTATTTATTATACAGAGACTTTTGTTCTTAGTTCCACATTCTTCTTGGGAAGCAGGACACTGAATTTCCCAAACAGGCTATTAATATGAAAAATTGCATTCAAATGGGAACAGAGGGTGAATCTTACCTTCTAATATTAAGACAACCAGAAAGCTTAATAATTTTCTTTCTGACAAAACGGAGAGACCTTTTAAAACACCCTAAAGTCTGAAGCTTTTATCTTGAGTCTTTTTCAAATTTTAAATATTGCTTCTTCTCTCTGGTTAAAATTAGGTAAATTTGTCATTGCCTTCAATTGCATAATAATAATAGTAGTTTTTCACTCTGTTTAGCAAGCCTGGAGGCCCGGTGTATTCCTGAAACAATTTAAGTACAATAAAATATATTGTTTCAGAGAGTTCTTCTAATCATCAGATTTTTGAATGAGGACTTCAAACTGTTGCTGCACAAGTTGTGTCCCAGTAAAACTAAAACAGGCTGAATTTTGGCTTCACATGTTACTGCATGTGATTTGGAGCTGAGCACAATGTTTCAAATAAAAAATACAGACTTTGAATGAAAGTTCCTGTTCAAGTAAATGTTAAGTCATCTTTCTCTTTTCTAAACTCAGAAGGCTCATGACTGCTCTCTGTTGTGTATAGATCTCAATGCCATTAATATCACCATGATCCCATGGCCACACAGTCAATGCCAGCCTGGTAAAATGGACATCAGCAGTGGGAGTCTAACCCTGTCTAACAGTGGCTCATTTAACCCTGCTACAGAGCCATTGCTCAGCAAATCCAGAATGGCTAGCAAGAGCCTTCTAGAGTATATAAAAACAGTGACAGACAACGGAGTTAGAAAGCTTAAACTCTACACAAACTCTCATTATTCTAAATAGATTCCTTGTAATCTGGAAAATAAGTTATTTTTATTTTGATAATTACATTTTGAGGAAAATGAAATTGTACTGCCTAATATTCTGTGAAAACTACTACCTCATTATAAGACTTGACTTTACTGGGACTAATGTAACAATACCTTTGTATTTTTGTATTAAAAAATATGGTTTTCTTCTTTATAATTTCTCTACAGTGGTCGCAATACAGAAAAAAAATATTCATTATGAATTCACCAAAGATTTTTAAAATCCTTCTTCAACCAGATTATTGAAATATGCACAATGAAGATGTCATCCTTTTATTTTCTATCAGATGACTGGTTAGCATATTTTCCTTGCATTTAGGAACACTTCCTTTATTTCATTCTACATACTGAAGTGATTTCAGCTTGTTATAGACAGAAGGTGGATACAGGCTTCAATTTCCATTTTCCCATTTCAAGCATCAATGTAACGTGGGGGTGGAAGGAGAAGAACTGATGCTCCCTGTGGTTAACCTTGCCCCTTCCACTGAGTGAATAATTAACCCTTAACTAGGGCATGACATGGAGTCCAGATGCTCTGTGGCCCCACCAAAGATCTGAAGGATCAAATCTGAGCTACTGTTGATTCTCAATGCATATGACTCAGGGGCAAAGACATTTTAGTTTGCCTGTCCTGAAGAACCATGGTTCAGACTATCTTATCTTGGATGTTCTTCTACCCAAATGAGTGGCAAAACAGCTGTTTAGAGGCTTGTTCTGAAACAGACTTTCCACTGTCTCTACAATTAAATCTGTTTTCCTGCATATCAGATATTTGGCAGTTAAGCAGATGTTTCCAAAAAAAGGCTAATAATCCGAGTAGTGGTCATTATAATAGGTTTTACTCTTTGCCTCTAAGAAATAAATGCTCAAAATTGCAATTCAGTGTTTGAGCCTACTTGGATTCCAGATATGTTTTCAGGCCCAGAAAAGAGATTTTACACTGTAGAGGATACTTCCCTTCCCTGCTAGAAATGAAACCCAAGTGCTATAACTTCCTTTGAGTCTTTTTTCCTTGATTCTGGTTAACACAGTCCACAGGAAAAAAAAAATCTTGTAAATTAGTGACTTAATCATGTTGAGGAAGTAAAAGTAATTTTTAAAAAAATGTTTTCATTATTTTTTAAATCTATAAGTACATAAATGAAGCTAGCTTGACTGACCATTTTACCACGTGTTTGCTAGAGCCCAGTCACAGAGGGAACTCTGTCACAGTGAGCCAGTATCTGTCTAGGAGAGAAGTTTGCAGGGCTGCACTAGTGGTTCTTGGATTGTTCCTTTATGGGAAAGCCTGCTAGCATTTCCTGATTAAGCTGCCTCTTAAAAGATACTTAAGGCAAGACAATGAGTTCATTGTCACTTTGCCTACTTACACCATTATTTCTGAAATCATTTTGAAGTCTCTTGCCCAGGGTTAGTATTAATATTTATTCCATCTCATACATAATGAAAATAACTTTAAAGTAAATGCTATACATGTGTTGATTAAGATTTGGTTTCTGGAATTACATCTTTGTTCCTGACTAAAAGGTAGTTCAGCCAAAGAATACACACAAGATCTACCCACAAATAGATTTTGTTCATACAATAAACAAATCCTCTCTTTTTCTTTAAAGGAAGTTGAGGAGCAGGGAATTGGTTTTTTGCCTCTTTTCCAGCTTCTCAAGGGCAAAATAATAGCAAAATATATTCAGATCAGATGTAAAAATCTTATTAGGGCCATCTGTGCTAATCAATGTTTACAAAAACTGTAAATAAATTATACAAGGAGGGACTATTAGAAAAGACAGTTCTTGGTTTTCTCACTCTTCAAGTTATTACATAAATAAGACCTGATCCACCAAATCTGGAGTCATATGAGCATTATCTTTGAAGCTGATGCATTCCTTGAATTAACATGAATAAATTGCTACTCACATGACTCAGAACTTGGATGACTGAAGCTCTGATATAAATATTTTTCTCCTTTGTACATCAGGTTGAATACATCAGCAAAAGAGGTTTTTTCAACTTTTTGAAGATTAAGAGATCACTTTAAAACTGCTTGCTATTCCTGGCCTTGACATCAGCTTCAGCCCTAAGTCTGGTCTTTCTCCAAAGTCTACCAGCAGTTCAGAGAGGTCATCTACCTAACTGGAATCAGGGAACAGAACATTTTGACTCTCTCCACTTGACTTGAACCATGCCGTGTATTAAATAACATGCAAAAGCCAGGATGGTGAAGTCAAATCTACCTTAAGAGGAAAACCTTTTGTGCCAAAGTTTTTATTTAGCCCTCACCTGGGTGGCCATTTTGCAAAGGTGATTCATCTCTCCCAGCTGAAATTTACCTGTGGCCAAATGCAAAAAGGATATTTTTTTCTCTCTCCACCAAATGTTGGATCATTATTTTGCACTAACCTTCACTACCCAATAACAATTTGATGACAAAATATACAGCCAGAGAAAAAATGTTTGTACCCTCAACTGTTCTTTAGATAATTTTACTAGCCTTGACTCAAGCAGAGAAAATGTTATCAAATAACCTGTAAGAGCTCACAAAATAGCATGATCTAGCCTGACAATTCAGAAAACTTGGCTCATGCAAACTGACAAAACACAGAGATGTATCTGCTGTGATTTCATAAATGCAACACAGAGGATTGGAACACTGCAGTGGTCAAACCTGTTGATTGCCTTCCACCTGGATTGTTTCTGGGATAGATGGCAACAAAGCCCTATAAACCTCTATACAGACCAGCTGGTGATGAAAGGCACAAAAATGGTGCTTTTAGCATTTTCCTGGGAACAAAGGTTCGCTAAAGAAAGATAGATCCATCTGAGGAAAATCATTCGTTATCTGTAAATGCCAAAAATTAACCAGTAACACCCTTAAACTGCATTCCACAGTAGAATCTCCTAGCATTTTGAAGCTTTTTACATGCCTAGCAATTTTTTAGACATGAAAAGCCATGATGTATATTAAAATTGGGTGAAATTCTTATAGCGAATGGATTTTTTTTCATTTGCCCTCCTTCAGATTGTAGTACTTGACCTCTGTTGATTTCTATTTTCAGAATATTCAGCCATATGATCCTAGACTAAGGATTAATTTTGTGCACTCAAGAAAGGAGATGACATACTGGAACAGACCAATGATTGCAGGTCTCCTTCCTTTCAGTAACAGCCTATACCTGGTCCTTCAGGGGCATTTGAAATATTAGCACTACGAAAAATGCTGGTAATGTAAAACTCTGTTAGTAATTCAATTTACCATCATCCAAAACAATGTAGAATAATCCCTACATGATACAAATTCTTTCTACTCTTCAGCTGTGAAGTTATAGAATCTCAAGAAAAGTTCAAACTTATTTTTATTCAAGCACTGTCCTTTTCCATTATTCTCATTGACATTTTAGGTCTGTTCACATGGGTATGTTCAGGTGACTGAAATGAGCAGGTTTCGTCTGTCTTTCAACATCCATTTTCACAGAGTGTTAGACATAACCTGCTGGTGATTGAGGTGCCAGTGCTGACTTTTAGCACCATTCAGAGATGTACAATGTACAATTAGTACACAATATAATGTGTGTTCATATATGCATGCATTTAGAATTTAAATAAAGGCTCTGAATTAATTATTGAGGTTTATTCTGAAAGAAACTTCTTCCTTTTCTGTGTGCAGACAAAGAAGACAAAGAAAGTTTTGCTGACATTATCCAAGGATAAGAATCTAGTATACTGAAATAAATTATCCAGTAGTGGCATTTTCTTTGATCAAACTGAATCTCTCATGATGACAGTTTTGTGTAAAAATCCATGTTTTTACTACACCAAGGAACATGGGTAGTAAATTATTTGGGTGGGATTGGAGATAAAGATATTGGACATCTTCCATATGCTGGGGCAGATTGTTGTCAGCTGTGCTATAATTTCACTGGATACTTATGCAGGTTTGGATGGTTTACCTTGCATTTGATTTTCTAGCTGGCATTTAATATTTCCCCTCTCCAAATAAAGCCGTCAAATATTCCCAAGTTACACCTCCAAAGTTAGTTGTGACTTTTAGAAATTTGGCCAGCAACCCTCAGATCTTGTGTTTTCAGCTGTGCATATTATTGGTGTCTATTTCTGAAAGAAAAACATGAATCTGAAGCTCTTTGTCTCTTGGGTTTTGCTCTATATCATGACCAGCTCTTACTTTTCAGCGCCACCACATCGCCACTATCAAGATATTTATTTTCTTATTTTTACATCATCACTGCAGTTTCCACGTCCTCTTGTGTAGTGCAGAAGCAAACAATTGAACAGTGCTTAACTCAGAAGAGCACTTAGCCTTGATGCTCATGGTACTTAGCAATCACGGTTCATCCACAGTTTAGCTGCTTATTCCATGTGTATCCTTTGCAGGGAAGCAGTTAGCCCATGATGTGTTCATAAATAAGCTACCATCACTAGAATCTTGGAAGTCACAACTTTAAAATCAGTTTCATTTACTGTCAAGTAATGATCAGTTCTTATTTATGAAGCTCAGTTAAAGATTGTTGAGCCTTCTCAGAATATAAAAGGAATTATAATTGCTAGAGTCCCACTCTGGACCTTCCAGCCAAGAAAGTTTCAAGTGATGCGATTTGCCTGCGCTATTTGTCAAACATGTTTCCATGTCTCCAAAAAACAAATAATCTTGACACAGTGGAAACTTAAGGGATACTCCATATACAAAAAGGAGAAATCCTGCCTTGCCAGCTTCATCCTAGCTGTAAACCTTTTCAGTAGGCTGGCTCTGTGGTATGTGGGCCTGCTTTGTACATAGGGCCAAGAGTCACTGTTCTTAATCCTCCTGCTGCCGGTGCGGAGGGACTCAGTCTCATTCCCTCCCTGGACTGAATCCAGGCACTTCCACCCTGGGGAGCTGAGAGGTGTTTAGACCCCATGTTCTCACTTCTTTCTTTAAACAATTAAAAAAAAAAAAAAGGTGATTTGTGCTTAGAAGCTTTAAACTTTCCAGTAACCCAATAAAAAAAGAAAAAAGTTTAGTACTTTGTCAAGTGAACAAGCATGAGGAAGAAAAAGCTCTTCATCCCACATGGAGGGAGATTTCACTTCTCCAGGGAGAACCTGAGGGAGCAGATGATTCCAGGGCCTTTGATCTGGACACCTACAGGCATGAACAGAATAAGGACTGCTCTTGGCTCCCAGGTCTGAAGGAAAAAATCATCATCAGCTCCACAATCAGGTCTCCCCTAGGTCTCCTGGTAAAAGTCTGATATAAATCAAGTGTGTTACCATGGCAGGGAGCCCAAGACTTCTGGGAAACACACTCAAACAAATGTTATGCCAGAGAACTCAGCAACACTTCAGGAATGGAGGGAGAGCAGGCTATAATTAGGATGTTGAACTACCCATGGTTGTTTGCTCAGGAATCCTTTGGAAACCTCAGACAGTGAGAAGACAATAACAATGTATTTTCTGTTCAGGGGCTGAGCACTGCCACAGACCTCCTTCAGGTGTGAGCTAATGATTACTTTATGATCTGGCCCTTTGTTTTAGCTGTCTTGCCTCACTTTTCCCTTTCCACCATGCCTCCTCTTGCTATCACACAGATTTTAGATAATTCTAAAGACAGAGATACTCAGAAGTAAAGTTCCTACTCATGTACTGCATCACTCCAAACTAAGGCAGCATCCCCACAGCAAGACTTTAAACTCTTCTGACAAGTTTCTTGTGTGAGTTTTGCATTATTATGTTATCCCTTTTACACTCCTTTTGTATTTCTTTTCTGGTTTGGAGTGGCTGTATTTTCTATTAATCAAATTTCAGAGGAAAGATTTAGCAAGAAAAAAATAACCATAATCCTATAGTCAGGTGAATCTCTTCCTCCCAGTAATACCCTCTTTCCAAGCAACAGAAAATCTGCAGAGGAAGGGGCACTCATCACTAGTCAGGTAATTTCAGTCATAGCTCTGGTAATCTATTGAACTGTTTTTCCCATTGTCTTTGCATGGATTTTGATAAAACAGAAGGACACAGCTCTGCTCCACAGATTTTCAAGGAAAGCATTCTGTCAAACAGGACTGGCAAAACTGAGCAGCACAATCCCCCTTTCCCCACCACACATGCCAGGATATAGAGACATCAGTCTGATAATAGGTATGAGAGTGTCTGAAACAGCAGCATCTACACAATGTGTAAAATTTGGGATGACACCTCCCAGTCTCTGTCCCCTTGGCCATGACAGGTTCTTGTATGGAAAAGGGAAGAGCTGGTCTCTTCTTAACAGGTCTGAACCTCAGCCCTACAAGAGCAAAATGGAGCTTTGCCTTCACTGGAAATGTGTATTTAATGTCCAGATTCAGGGAGAAGTTCTCAGTGGAGAAGCAGGGGGTGGATTCACAAAGCACTGACTGCCCTTTGGTGTGGGTGGGCACCAGCACCAGGGCTTTTCAGGGCACTCTAAAATATTAATTACTCAACACTATCTTCTGCAGAGGGAAGGGCTCCTCAAAGGCATATTCAAAGAATCAAAGGAAGGTTCTGGCTTTGAATAATTTTCTGTGAGAACCTCACTCTTTCCTTTGAATACAGAGGAATCCTAGTGGCAAAGATGCAATAAAATATTTTAGGGAAGTATTTACAGAATAGCATCCTCTTCCTGAAATGGTAAGGGTTATTTTCAATATGTTCCTGACTGGAGTCTAACTATTATATTTTACACTTTTTTTGATGGCATGGTAAGATTTCTCATTACAAATATCTTTAAGCCAGCAACAGCCAGCATGTCTGGTTGTCTGTACCCATAGCAATTTCAGTGAGTGACCTGTACCTGCTGCTTCCAAAGATATGGTGAGTTTGTATCAATTTCAAAGATCAGATAATTTTTTAGATGGTTTTCTAGTAGTAATTCTGCAATAAAGCCTTTGGTTTTACAGTCTCAGAGCATGACTGAGGAGATTAGAAAGTAGTAATTCACACTCTTGATACCTGAGATTGATCTTGAAAGGAGCAGCTGTTCTCTCCTTCCCACAGCCCCCCAATTAGACACTTTGCATATATATCACACCATTATTTACCCTCAACAGTGCTATCTTCATGTGTACTCTGAAGAAATCATCAATATTTCAGCTAGAACTATAGTGAAAAATTAAATACACACAAACAAGGCATTTATTGAGGTCATCTTTCATAACATCAAATCAAAACCCACAATGCACAATTCATAAAATCTCAGTACTAGAAAAGAGTGATGAAATTTGCTAATCCATCACTTTGACTGTGTGAGATTATTTCTGGCAGTATGTAGTGCTCTGATACTGTCTAGACATACAGAATTAAATGATCAGCTGTGCAGAACTGAGACCGTTTTGTGAGCGTGTTTGTCTCTATGTGTCAAAAGCAGGATGATTTCTGGTATTTATCCCATGTGTTTTCTCAGTGAAGACAATTTCTTTGAATGACAAGAACATGATAAGCTGACAGTTTTGGATAAGCAAAAAGATTTAGATGTTCAGGTTTCTTATTTTATGTTTCACTGCAAATACTTTGAACGTGCATGTTTCTTGACTTGTGTCCTGGAGTCAAGGAGCTAGAATGTGAGTTTACTGCATCCATCTGCCATGGGAGAACAGCATCTGTTTGCATTTAAAGACCTGTACTACCAACTGTTAGGGGAGATTCATCACCAGCATCTACAGCCTTACAGTAGGATAATAAGGCTCATTAGTTTTGAGAAGTTAAGTTGCCATGAAATGGCAGCTATTTTTGAGCACTGTTGAGAGAGGAAAGTCCCAAGTCATCCTTGTTCATGTTATTAGCATGTTAAAATAATGTATTAGATATTAATTTTAATATTTTTATGTACAAATTTGTACTTATCTATCATAGTGGTAGAGAATTAAGAGAAAAGAGTAAATTTAAATTTTTCCATGACAATAAAAATGATTCATAGTTCTACTAAGATGAAAAGCATCTTTCAAATTATTATTTAACTACTAAATACTGTTCCAGCTTCAGACTGGTGTCACAGTTGAGCATGATTTCCTAATTATATATGATAAATCTAATTTTTTGAATTTATGAGGTTTTTTCCCAAAATTCCTGGGTTCAATATTCTTGGACATGGGACGAGACACAGTTCAGAGCTGACACTGAAGATGGCAATTCTTGCATCCCTTACATGCCATGCCAAATGCCTGAGACTGACCAAAGCAGCAAACTGAGATACCCCAGTCTACTAACTGTGGTTTTAATGGCAATCCTGGAGGAACAAAAGCCCAGTGAAAGAAAACAACACACCAGTGTCAGTGTGTTTCCAAGAACTGGCCAGAAATAAGTAATCTGAAATGTTGTTTTATTCATGCTGTCATAAAGTTTAAGAAGAAAAGTGCTAAGGCAGCAGATTCCATTAATACTAACTAGTCAGAAGAAATAAAAGTAGAGACCACACCAATTGAATAAAATGTGAATCATTTTTGTGTGTATCTGCCAGAGAGAACTCAGGCTTTGTCCAGTCTAAAAAACTTCTTTACTAAGAAAAGTCACTTCTCATCTGTGATAGAGAAGGACTATGGGATATTTTTATAAATGAAAGGAATGACAAGACAGTGAAAGCATATGTTTTCTTTTTTCATGCTAGATTTCTGCTTTTCTTCTGAACAGTTTTCCAGTCTAATCTCCATAAACTTTAGCTTTTTACTTGGCTAACAAACACTGATCAGCTTGTCCACTGTTTAAATGCATAAGTGTGAATTAAGTACATAAAACTAAAATTGATTTATTAACAAACGTAGCAATTCCAGTGCCAAATCTGAGTGGGCTTTGTGATCTGTGATACAAAGCCCAAGTGCTGCAGGTCTCTGGTGAGAAAGAGCCTTTCTGTCACTGCAGAAGCATGTTCTGGAAGAGGATGTTGTGCTCATTCACTAAAAGCTTTGAGAGCAAAAGTGTGAGATGGAGCCATCCCAGAACTTACTTCCTTGCTGAACTCAATGGTGGGACACAAAAAAAAAAGGCCAAGGAGAAGTAGAAAACATCTGACAGCCTCTGCTTGACTGAGAATGGGGATTTGCCTACTTAGATTAACAAATACTCAGGATCCAGCCACCAGTTTTGCCCAACAATGATGGACCCCAGGCACAGCCTCAAGTTAACTTTTCTAAACCCAAGCAGATGATGAGTTTTGGTAGTCTCCACAGAAATTTACATTTTCCTTGACTAGTCAGTGTGTGAAAAGAAGGATAAGAGGAAATCCCTCAAAAATACTCACACACATACATTAGATTTTGGTGTATCACCCACCAGTGTTTGCATCCTGCCCAGAAGCCACTGTGAAAAGTCAGATCCTGATAGAAACCATGATGCTGAGAGCAAAAATGCTTCCTCAGTGAGTCTGGCTTATAGTTATTGGCACATTAATGAGAAATAAACTGCCTTTCAGGATCCCAGAGATGTAGTTGTCTCTCCTAAACTCCAGGAAGCCAGGTGTGGACATCAGGGCCTTACACTTATTTAAATTTCATTACACCATGGTGTAGAAGGGGTGCCACGCTCAGAACCACACAGCCTTGGGTACTGCTGCACATCCTGGTAGTTAGCATGGGCAAGGACAAGTTCAGAGGCATGCTCTGAAGTTAACAAACACATCTCTGCATTGCAAATCTTTATTACTTTTTAAGTGAGCCAAGATACTGTAATGTGAAATGGCATTATCGCTAATGAAATAAGATAATTACACTAATGGCATGACCAGTGATGGTAAGTTCACATTGTACAAGTTGTAATGAGGCTTCTGGATCAATAAGTAGCTCTTTGGCTGGTCACATCTGATGCACAGGGTACAACATTTGTGAGAAAAGCCTTTAGGGAATGCAGATGGTTAACTCTAAAGATGCTGGAACAATTCTTAAGAGTCCTGGTTTTACTCCAGTTGCACTAATCTGCCTTGCTGCATATTTCACTAAATGAAGTGATACAGCTCTGTGTTAGAAAATCCAGTGAGCAAAATGGTGCAATTTTTCTCATTTCTTGTGAATTATGAATGGAGAAAGCATTGTTGTTGTTCTTTGGAAGACTTAAATGCTATTCATTCATATAGCATGAAAAGTTCACTAATTTTATTGGTAAAGTAGAACCTTTGGTAAATAGAATATTGGTAAATATTGGTAAATAGAACCTTTCCCAATGGGTGAAATATTTTTCAATGCTTTTCTATTTTCTTAAAAAGAAAAAAAAATAAAAAGAATCCTGTGCAAAACTATTTGGAACAAAACCCATATTTCTCTGAAACATCCAGTTCAGTAAGCAAAGCATTTCTCTGTGCCTCTCTCACTGTCACTGCTGCTGGGAAAAAACATAAGGACAAAGATACTGAAATCTTTTTCCTGTCTTTTTCCCTTGGTGGTAATTTTTTTTTTCTTTTCTTTTCCCAGTGGAAAAATTCTGTACAGTCCATAAAATTATGTTCTCCTTCTTCAGGAGCCAGACAAGAAAGAAATAAGCATCAAGAGAAACTGGTTGGAAAGGAGCCTTGCAGCTGTTCCCTGACCTCCAGCAGAGCACCACAGTGTCCACACCATGCCCAGCTCTACATCACACCCAGCAGCAGCACAGAGGGGATGTGCAGCCAACAGAGCTGTCCTCCTGGGAATTTCCCTGGCTGTGCTTGGTGAGGGGGGTGAATGCCTAAGGAATCAGAATTAGAGGGAGAAAATGGACGTGGCTGAAAGCAAAACCATCTGAGCACAGGAACTGTCCATGCAGATCTAGAGGACCCCACTTCAATCAGCCAAGGAAGTCTCCAGGCTGCTTTAGCTTCACTCCTGGATGGTCTTGGAATATTTCTATTGATGGAAGCAACATGAATTCCCTTGGCAAGTTACTCATGGGGCTTGAGGGCATTCACAGGACTTAGTAAGGCTCCACTGCTATTGGCAAACAAGAACAGCAAAAATAAGTATGGTATGACCTAAAATATCCCAGTAAGGATTTTTATTTCACTGTAGTTCTTCACAATGCATTTTCTACAATGCAGAAAAATTTACAACCTTCTGCCTGAGGAAGGTATTAATAAAAACAGTGCTCCAGGCATTGTGTTGGGGCTTTGTGGAATGACTAAAAGTCAGGAGAAAATTTAAAAAGACAGCTTTATTTAATAATAAACAACACTAATATATGTTCAAGAAGTGTTTTGGTTGATTTTCAAGCCTTTATTTGCCATTATTGAACAGGGTTGGAAGATGATTTCTTAATTGCTGTCCCACTGGGTCCATCTCGGAAATAAGATGTGTATCTCAAAAGCTGATCCCTCAGAGTTATGTTTTAAATAAGTTCCATGTCAGCTAGGAGATTTAGATGTAAAACTGATGCTGAGCAAGAGCTTACAAAATGAAATTGGTGATAAATGGGAATTTCCAGTTTTCTGAAGAAATTCCATCATTATGAGATTTGAGATATAATCAGATGTTTTAGCTGCAAAATATTTTAAATCTAGAATTTTATTCAAGTTTAATGTTATTAATATTCCTTTATTATGACTTAATTACAGGAAATTTCTATTTAATGACAGTTGTTCAAACTGGAAAAAAAATTTGTTCCCATGGCCCTTTTGTTTAATTTCTTTATGTGGATTTTCCTACAATTTAATAAAAAGGAAATAGTTTGGTCTAGGATAAGTATTAAAATATAAGTGACAATTCCCTAATGATTCTCAAATAAAATTTAAAAACTTATCATCTGTCATTTTAATAAGTGACATAAAATGACAAATGTTACAAGCTGAAATTAGGAATGCAAAAAAAATATTTTTTAAAGAATTTCAGTTTCAAGAAAAACTATTTTTTTAATTCAGAAGTCTTCAGACCCACTGCTATTAGGAGACACAGACTAACAAACCATGGCAATGCCTGCAGCAGGAGATGCACAGCAAAACTCACACACCTGAATGGATCCTGCCCTTCTTTGGGCTGGGGACATCATGTAGAGTTGAGATAGGGACTTTTCTTCTGAGATCCATGGCTTAAAGGCTCTCTGAAAGAGAGACCACAGCTTTGCTTTTTATAGCTGTTTGAGTCCCTTTTCTTCCATGAAATTCTAGTTGAATTTTTAAGCAATTCCTGAGTTTACCACCCAGGATCCAGTTTGTCATCCAGATTCCTTTGAGATTTTTCATCCAGAATATGCTTACAAAGGCATTCAGCAATTGACCCATATTTTTGGTATAAAATAATAGAAAGGATTCTGTCTCAAATGGAAAACTCAAAATTTAATTTTTTTAGGTCCTTAGTCTTCTTAAATGCCCCCGTTAAAACTCATTGCATAGACAAAATGATGTCAGTAGCAATTCCATTGTATACAATCCAAATCTATGCATTTGAGGTGGCTGAATGTTTTTTCTATTAGAATTGAATTTGAGGAAATTTAAACACACCTGTCATTTCAATTATAGCCCATTTCTACAGTGGAAGCTAATTCAGAGAATAGAAATGTGAGGCTCTGTAATTCCAGGTAATTTCTGATTTGAGAAAGAATCTGCTCACGTCTTAAGAGGGGAAAGCAGAGTAAGCCTTGATTAAAAGGAACTAAGCTAATCACATTCTGCAGTTATTGAGGACAGTTAAAACATCATTTATAAAATAATGATTGCTTAAATTATCTTATTGAATCCATTTGCCAATCCCTAATAATTTTTTTTATTGCTGATCAGAGGAAATAGTTTTGCTATTGGCATCAGCTTGTCTATACAATAGATTTTAGCAAGAAGCAGTTAAAAATCTATATCAATCCACCAGCCTTGCTTTACTTTTTTCCTAATTTATTTTCTGAAAAAAAAAAAAAAAAAAAGGAAAAAACTTTTCAGGCTCACACTTCACACTCCACAAAATAATTGTTCAAATCCTGATTTCACATGATTTTTAAGGTGCACAGTTTTGGGGGTTTTTTGTTGAATATTGCCAAATAAACATATTAATATTTATGAAAATTAAGATCATGAAGTTAAAAAAACCCCATCATTTTGTGAAATATACATGAATTACCCAATCTGACTGGCTGTTGTGCTGCTAAATCAGTTGTTTCTATTCCCATGGTAACAAAAGGAGTCACCCCAAGCAGCCTTCCTCTTAGCAATTCCTTCGATGTAGACAGATCCTTGCAATGCAGCAGGTCTAACTTCCTTAGATTTTAAATTTCCTGTATTTCCAGAGGCTTACTGCCAAGATTATTTTTTTCTTTCTTAGCAAATTCAGCTCCCTTTCCTGTTGAGAGAGGATGGTGAGAAGAGAGGCTTTATTTCTTCTAGTTTTAATACAAATTTATTCTCTGAACATATTTACCATCAACAGCAGATAAATTCTACCCCTCCCATGAGTTTTTCTTCTTTTCTCTATCAACTCTTACTGCCTCCCACCACTGGCCTGGCTGTTCATCCCCCCAGAGTATCCACACAGATCTTGCTCTCAAATCCTCTTCCAGCTGCACAGGAACTGCTTTAATTTCACTGCAAAGGCTATGGCTGCAAACTAAATTAGGGCTACTTGATAGTGTAGAAGACTGAAATGCCCGCTCTAAAAATGCAGATTCCCACTTGTATAGTCTTAGTTAAAACACCTGTATTATAGCTCATATCCTCTGCCTATGTACATGTGTGAACAGTACAGCTGCATGACAGACAAGAAACTTTAATGTTTCAGAGGAGCTTGAATTCCAGAAAATAGTTATCACATGTAATTACCTCAGCGAGAGAGACACAATAGTCATGTGTGGTTGCAAACAACAGCAGAAACAAAAGCATGAACTGAAGAAATCTTGGCTAGCTGCACATATATTAAAGTTTCTGCTCTCCATAAACTGCAGTCATGCATTTTCCCATAGAGAAAGTTATCTAATTTTGTCTAAATGGGGAAACTAGTGCTATAAATTATCTGTATATTAATTATGTATGTAGGTCTCTTCTATCTCTTTTTTCACATCCCTCTGAAAAGCAAGCATGGTCAGCTGACCCATGGCAAGGAAAACCCCTTATGAAATATTTGTAAATAGGTGAGAAATGTTATTCACAGCTCCAGGAAAAAAGGAACAAAATGCAAAAGGAAACAAAGACCAAATGAAAGATGTCAAAGTTACTTTGAGCAATAGAGTTGAAAAATTACAAAGAATTCCAGCCCTCAAGAAGAAACCGCAGATTCAAACCTGTCAGCATGGTGGAGACCTTGGATGCTACGGCTTTCAAAGCCACCTAAGAGAGTTAAAAGTATGGCAACATGAGATTGTTCTGACTTTTGGCAAGGGTTACAGAGCTGCACTTTGAAAAGCAGCAGGGACTCCTGAGAGTATATTGCTTTACCATTCAGTCTCAATAGGCACTTTGCAAGACCTTGCAAACTTTCCTGTGAGCGATCATCATGTTCTAGTGAATGGTACTTAGTGGAATAGCTGGAGGTTAATTTTTAAATCCCTCTGTGTCATGGTGAATTTCACTGCCTGTAACTGGCAATACAGAGCAGAGTCAGGACTGGCACATGTGGAATTAGTGAGACTTAGAGTGACTTTATGCATATTGCATCATTCCAGTTTTCTACAGTATTAGTGGCATCAGTTGTTCATTTTCAGTTGGTTCAGATCTTTTTGGACTTTGGATGACCCAGTGTGGTAACATTAATTAAGCACAGTACAGGAGATTTTTTTTATAAGCTATGAAGCCACACACATATTATACATTTTATTCTATAATAATGGCAAAGAGCAAAGAAATAGGTTTTTTTCTTTCTTTCCTGCCAAAGATGAACAAGAAAGAACAGGGGAAATGGTGCATAGCTCTCAGGTCTGTTCTTCTTCCTTTTAACTGTATATGAAACCTTTTTTATGCTTTAGCTATGCAGAAATAATAAGTGGCTCCCATGAGAGGCAATATTTCTGGAAGTCTAGAGAAACAATCAGTAGCTGCTGGGTAATTTATGTGCCTTTGCTTCAAAATGGCTCTAGTGTTTTTTGTTCTAGTATCTAAGAAGCAAGTTATAATCAGAAGCTTTTGAAGCAGGCAACCTGGTCTTCTGGTGGTGTTTGCAGGGTTCCACCTCACATGTTGATCTGCTCCCCAAACTTGTCATCCCAGATTTATTTTCATTGCTGTTTTTATGTTTCCACCATGTAACATTATTTTGATCGATTTTACAGGCCATAAAAACTGTAAAAAGATTGTGCATGTGCAAATTCCTTTGAAATCATGGAAGCTGATCTCACAGACTGGTGCACACTGTGCCGTTCCTTCAGTCCCAAACATGCTCAGCTCTGTAGTCCTGGATGGCTGCATTGCCTTGGCTGCCTCTAGAGATGCATTTTTAATTCATTAATTCCAGCAAAACGATACAACTTTCTCCTGTTCCTACAACGTAATGGTGCAGAACACAGCATGCAACATATTTGATGTTAAGACCAAAATTCAATTAATCACATGTTCTGACTTAAAATAGACAGTTCACACCCCACCCATAAAGCTAGCTTTGCTTCACAAACACCATTGAGATTTTTAAAAACAAACTAACAAAATAATGTAAAAGAACACTCTGTTCAAGCTGTTTATCCAGGCTTTGTGCATAAAAAGGAGAGACACAGTTTTTATACTTTGATCTAACAGCTTTAATGTGAAAAAATGGAGAGGAAAGACCTAATTTGTTGATTTGAAACATTAATGCCACTCATTAATCAGAGCACTGAAGAGAGAAAACATAAAGTAGCTTGAGTTGGCTTTTATCACACAGGCCTGATGATAAAATATCCACCTCTACTGGAAACCCTTCCATCCCATTTTCATTGAACACACAGTAATTCAATCATGACTAGGAATAATTTATTTGTAACAAGGAAGGTTTCTGTTTCTCCATAATGAGTTGATTATATCTTGTCAGAGGAACCTTAAACCCATCAAATGTCAAATGAATTATATCAAACATATTATTTTCATAGCAGTTGGATATGAGTAACTGATGAAACAGAGCTCTTTCATTTTGTACTGTGAATGGTAAAATGGATCTCATAAAATGGAGCCTGTGAAAAATTCAGGCAGGTCCCTAATTTCCTGCCTTTCAAAGGTCTGTTTCATTAATTTGATCTACTCATTTACTCAAAATATTAATTCATAATTTGCTGGGGGAATTGTACATCAGAATGTTCTTCTGAGACTTTTTTTTTTTTTTTTTTTACATTTTAATGAAAGTAATCCCTGTTCATGATGCAGGCCCTGATAATGCACTTATCCAAAAATTAAATTTGAGATAACATTTGATCCCTTCTGTCTCTAAAAGCACTTCCTGGAAACAGGAGTGTGGCAGGGGGACTGCTGCTAGGGCAAAGGGTGGGAGTAGTTGGGTATCTATCCCAAAGAGGGAGAGGGGAGAGGGAGAGGGAGAGGGAGAGGGAGAGGGAGAGGGAGAGGGAGAGGGAGAGGGAGAGGGAGAGGGAGAGGGAGAGGGAGAGGGAGAGGGAGAGGGAGAGGGAGAGGAGAAGGAGATGAGCTCCTTGTGAGCATAACTGGAAAAAGAATCATGGAAAGATAGTAAACAGGTCAAATAAAATCTGCAGCAGCTTCTGGGAGATCATTAAAGCAGATACTGACCAGTTTCAGAAATATGCAGTCCTTGTCCACTGCTACACGGACAAAGTTAAACTTTTTGGTAGATCACAGACAATCTTGAAGTAGACCATTTTCAGCTCTCAGAAGGAAAGAAGAGGCTGCCATATATACAAGGAAAAATTTTCCATGCATGAAAGTTGGAGAAAGCAAGAGAGAGTGGGCAGCTCACACACCTGTTCACACTCCTGGTGTTCATGAGCACCAGTTCTGCTCTCCCCTCAATGAGCAGATAAAGTTTGCTCACTTTTCAAGTAAAAAAGCCCAGCATTGTCCTATATTTGTTTGGTGTGGGATTTAATATTGAACATTAACTATTCCATAGGAAATGGCTGCTGTGGACAGATAAAAATTGTAATCCCACTGCATGATCTTGGGAATAGTACCTTTCAAATAGGATTTTTTTGGGCTTAACTCTATGTCCTTGTAATGCATAAAATGCTGAGCTTGCCACAATCCTCTGAGGGAGAGAGGGAGCAATGGACAGCAGCTGCACATTGGAATGAGTTGTTTGTCACTCCACATGGGGACAGCAGAAATTGCAGCCAAGAGATGAAATTTACTTCTCTTTTACCTTGACTGATAACCTGAGGAACCCCCAGAACAGACAGAAACTCAGAGCTGGGAGGTAGCAGGACTGAGCAAGGCAAGGTAAAAGAGAAGCCAGAATTCACATCTTGTTGTAGGAACCAACTCTGTGACAAATTATGCTTTTGACCCATCACCTCCTGAGAGTTTTGTAATGGGATTTTCTAAAGCTGGTTGGGCAGCAGGAGGCAGCATCAAAGATGTTTCTTGTTACAGATGACTGCAACAAAATTGAGTAAATCCAGGTAATAATTCAATCAGTATTAGTAAAACTAAACTCAGTGCAACTGTTTTTTACAGTGATGCAACAAACAATTTTAGAGACTGAAGACAGACTCTGTATACTCGAGCCATGCTGAGATCTACCTCCAAAACCATGAGATGAATGTGGCAGAGACAAAAAAAGAAGTAAGTGACTGGGTTTTTTTCTTTTAGGAAATTCACATCTTTGGACAGGGAAATGAGATAATGTCTGAGTATCACCTTGTGTTTGGATTTTTTTCCCCAAATCCTAAGGTCATTCTCATTTATAAAGTATTTCTTTGTTCCTGTTCAGAATTCTGTTCCAGAATTCCTGTTCCTATAGCTACAGAAACACCACTTTTGAAGTGAACCTGGGGGAGGTATTTCTTTACCATGTGCTTCTAGGAGTGAAGTTCAAGCTAGCAGTATTTCTCTGTTTTTACAAAGAAATTAGGATGTTTTACATTTATCTCTCCTTGCTTTCAATAATACATTGCCAGTAATGAAAATATGTCTGGGTGTGGAGTCCATAGGAACCACCTCATCTTACTCACATTAACACATTGCAGCGTTGGTAAGTGTAAGTTTATTGGGGTTGTTGACATCAATAGTGGGTCATGGCAGGTTGTACTTTCCACCAAGTAGTGTGGGACTCAGTTTAGGGGAAAACAGAGAAAGACAGAGGGCTGTCACCCAGCTGTTTCACCTCTCCTCCCTGTATATTTTGCCGGGGTCAGTGGGCAGACAATAGAATTGGAGCAGGGAGGTGTCTTCCTTCAGCAATTCTGGTTTAGTTTCGGCCTTAAATATCTTACTTGGATACAGAGGCAAACATACTGGCTAGCTTTCAAGGCATCATAAGGAATCACATTTGCAAAGAAAAACCAAAATTTCTTCCAGTCCGCACTTAAAAAAAATCATTTGTGAACAAGAAGATACTTGCACATTTAGTAACTGGTGTTCCTAATACCAAAATGCCAGACCCTAAACCCAGTGTTCAGAACTCCTTAGTTGTTATTTTTTCCCATTAGAGTAAGGTGATGAAAGAATTTTGTCAAAACCCTACTGTTAACAAAACTGCCCTTTTATCAGTGTGATCATTCTCTAAGTGAATGGAAATATTCTGGAGTTTCCCAGAAGTTTAGTATTTTAAGAGTAATTATGGATGTATCTCATATTTTCTGTAACACTGGTAGCATTGCTCCTTCATTTATACCAGGAAAAAGTCAGAATAAGTGTGTACACTTTCAGTGAAAGCTGTTCTGTTTCCTACACCCTGAAAGAGAAGTGGGCCTCCCACTTCTAGAGTCAAGCCTTCAGGAAACCTAGACGCCAGTGCACTTTAACTGTCTAGATCTAACTGAGCTGTGGTTATATCGAGTCTTTAACAGCATTTCACACTTCTCCTGTCATCTGGATTACATAACAATGTGCTGATTTTATAAACAGCAACTACTCATTCTTGTGGTCGAGTTTTACTGGATGCACAAGAGAAACATCTAACTAAATAAAGCTGGAGACAGGGAAATTAAATGCAGAGGAAGGGCAGGCATTCCTCGGCACATGTAAAACCAAGCTGTGCCAGGATTTGCAGACTGCAGTGCCACCACTCAAGGGTCCTGCATACACTTCCAGCCAGGGGATCATAGGAACTCACTTTCTTGTGGTTGCTGAAAGTTCTTTTGCTTGGCACATGCTCTTAAAAACCCTGCAAATGCCACTTATACTATTAAGTGCACAGGGGGGAGGGTAATTAACTATTCATCTGCAGGAGGTTAGCAATGCCAAAAAGTGTTAAAAATCAAAAGAATCCACATGTATAAACACAAATGTTTAAAGTGCAGTAAAACTAGTGAGGCAGACCCTCAAGCAGTCTAAATCCAATGCCTCTGCTGGCCTCAGCAAAGCTCCATCAGCCTGGGCTAATTTGGGCTGTGCTCTGGTAAATACCTCCAGACCAGGCACCTGTGTCTGTGCTAGAGACAAACTCTGCAGAAATAACTTTCTTTCAGCTATTTTCTAAAGAGTGTGATGACTTACACTGTGATGGAGCAGCATGAAAACTCAGGGGGACCTTTCCTGAAATGCTTCATTCTACAGTAAAGGTCTTCAATTTCCATGTCACTGTACTATGAAGGTGGGAGGAGATACCTCTGCTGGATATTGGACAGCTGAAAAAATGCTCAAGAACATTTATAAACTCATCTCCTACAAAGAAGTTCTGAACTACCATCATTTTGCAGAATTTTTGAGAGTCACATGAACATGTCTACTCTGGACTGAAAACAGCATTTGTAGTCTATACTTAAGAAATATTCCATTGAAGTGGGATACTCCTCTCAGCCTGGGAAAAGTTCAGCAAGGCCAAGTTTAAGGACCCACCCCAGGATCAATACAGCCTGGGGGAGGAAGGGATGCAGAGCATCCCTGCAAGAAGGGCACAGCAATGCAGGGAACAGCCAGTTCCTCTTTCATAGCCTTGGAAACTGGCACATGGCCTGAGTCATACTCCACAACAGGAAAGTCAAGAGGTCTGCATACCTGTGAAGAAAGAAAAAATGACATTGTGGGATTCCCCTAAGTCAGAATGCCTACAATTCAGGTATTCACAGCTGAGAAAATCATCCTGGGATGCATTATAGTCAGTAAAGAGCCTGCCACTGAAATGCATGAATCTCAGTTTAAATAGGTGCTGTGAGATCAAATGAGTCCCAATCAGCCTCCACTGGCTCTGAGTGATTGCACCCTACTGAGCTTTAGCAGGAGTCAAGCAGGCAGCTCAGATGGGCAAAGGCCCATGCTCTAGACCCCTAAACTAAGCTGTATTTGCTAAGCATATATTAATATACTGAAGGAGACCTAAATACCTATATCTTAGAGGGATGAAAGCCTTTTTGCCTATAGTCTCAGAGTTCAGGCAAATGTGTGATCGAGGTGAAATAGATTATCTATGAGTATTTTTGACTCCAACTTTGGTTCCCATTCCTCATTAATCCATTACTATTTCAAGATAGGGCCTTAGGGATAAACCACCTTAACTGTCCATTTCCTCCCCTCATTTGCTGTAGTGGTTGGTTCTGATTCACACTGTAAAATTTAAAGTCATCAATTTAATTGGAAGTCAACAAAAATAATCCTAACCAGTTTTGCTGTTTCTTTTTTTTTTTTTCCTGAATCAGAGTGGGTCTCCAAAGAACTGTATATTCTGTCTCATAGGTTTAAGAATGAGGATTCCAGAGTGAGCTCTGGATTGAGCCACTGAGAGGTGGACCCATCCTTCCATGTGGGAAAAATATCACACAACTCAGGTCACTCCTTTATGGGCCAATGACTTAAGGGCAGCAGTCCAGTGACACAGTAAGTCAGGCACAGAGTTTTGCCACTCATTGGATACTGTTTATGTCTAGAGTTGGATTTCATCTGTTGCATCCGGATCAAAATTCTTAAACTTAATGTAGAGCTCACATCTGAGGCTTCTCATCCCTTTTTTTGTTTGTGACTCTCCTTACCAGACAGCACAGAAATGTTAAACAGTCTCAGGAAAGCTGGTTGGAAATGTGCTGCTAGGAGAGCTTTCAACTGAGTAGGGGGGAATTTTTCAGCAGAATTCCTTTTTCTTTTTATTTTTTTGACAGTACACGGCCAAGTTTAAGGAAAACACTCAAGTCTCTGTGATAAATATACACCAGAGTCTTCCACTTGTTGCCAATAGATTTCTCTTTGTTCCAGTTGTCTGCAGCTTCTTATCCTTAAAACCCAGTTTCTTTTGTTGCTAGAATTTTTGGGTATGAGAGAGGGTTCCACCTTGTTACAGTAATTTAGAAACACCTGTCACCATATATTTTAATATGGCAGTTACACTGGAACTAATCCCCACATAATCTTGTTAATATGAGGTACTATGGGCTTACTCTACAGATAGGGGCCTTGCATTTCATGTCTCACTAGATTTAGAACTTAATTTTACTTCTGATACTTCCATAGTATGTCTAAATGTATCTTTCCTTTGCATGTTTGTTTTTCACCAATTTTAGGGAAGAAAAATAAACCCTACACTTTCTTTTTTTCTCTTTTTAAATACTAATTATTCCCACCAAGTGTTTATCCCTGGTCTTCCTCCTTTGGCCTGGCTGAACAGCAGCCTTTGCAAGCAGCATGGTGCTGCTCACTGGTTCCCCATGGAGAGATGAGGAGCTGTGTGCTCACACTCTCACTTCTTGAGGATGAAGAAAAACACTTGAACACATGCTTGACTTGAAGCATGATTCCACATCCTGTTGATAACCAGACACCTTCAGTGTAAACAGTAGGATAACAAACTTCAATTTAGAAAATAATTCAAATATGTCATCTGCTTTTCCTGTGGTATTACTGTACCATTATCACATTAATTAAACTTGTAATTAAACTTGTTTATTCAAAATCCTTTTGCCCTCCTTCCTGACTGAAAGTCATCAGCCATTTGAACTCCATAGACAAAATTTTATTTTATCATACACACTGTTGGTCTCTTCTTTATTTCTTGTCCATGATGTTTTGTAGGTTTAAAACTTTACTTTGATATTGTTTAAAATATATAAAAATACCTGATTCTCTATGCTTTTTACTTAATTATAAGTCAAGTATATTTATACACAGTCTATATGCAGAAGGCTATCTGGTTCAGAGGAATATGCATATTTTGGAGTGCATAAATACATTAAATCCAACCCTTTTGTTTAAAGAGCAACAAGGTGGTAAGATCAAGTAATCATCAGTTAGGAAATGCCATCATTAAGGATAAATGTACAACTTCAGTTATACCTTATATGCACGTTTTATAAAATATCCTTTAATTAGAGAATGACAGATTTTTTTTATGTGCCTTCTTTAATATGCAAAAGCAATTATATGCATTGAATTTACATCTTTCATTTTCAGCCTCCAACCTCACTAATTTAAGTGTCTGCTTTCATGTTTGTTTAGCATACTGTCTACCAACACTGCTCCAAATATAACTACTCTGGCTTTTATCTCATTTCTTCACAGACATTGGGAGACTATTATTTTTGTGATGCTTTAGAGAAGGACTATTCCAAGTCGTGGACTGACATCCTTTGAACACACAGACTAAATACCAAATTAAACAAGGCTACAAATTTTGCTTCTCTTGGCAGCTGTTTGGAGAAGAAGCTGTTATTCTCCTTCCACAAGTAGACAAAGTGAAAATAATCATCATGCTTGATCAACCTCCTTGTGCCTAGATATATTTTTATGTACCACCTCTCCCAGTCTCTGAAAACCAATTTCAATTTCAGAACACTCCTAGGAGTGTTGGTTTCATATCTTGTTCATGCTCCCACTCCAAACTGAGATGACACAGCTGATGAACATCAATCAGCTGTCTGCACATTCTGCAGCTTCTCACCTTTTTCCATAAAAGGTTTCCATGAAAGGAAAGACCAAGTTTTAGGCCAGAAGATAACTACAAGGTGCTCAGAATGGACTGCTCACCTGGACAATAAAGTAAGGGAGACTGGACCAAAGAATTGGATCTTTCATGGTTTCAGCCTTCTTTCCTGCCAGGTTTGCTCTTACTTAACAATCTCTAAATGAGCCCTATTTGCATGAATATCAAGATTAACCATCTCACTTACCCCAAAGTCTCCTGGGTCATTTACCCAGCAAAAAAAAACAGCACTACAGGTTTCTTCCCAGTTGAGAACAGTGTTGACACATTGCAGTGCCTCATGTCAATAAGAAACACTGGGAGAAATTGCTCAAGTCCTGGCAAAGAAACTAACAAAATTCATTAGTCAGCTAAATTCAGCTACTGCCTGTGTTGTTTTGGTACATGCAGGCACATTTGTTGTACCTGTGTGTTGCTACCTTCTCTCTGTTTGGTCTGGCTTTTATCCCATCTGAAGGTGAGGGAAGATACCCTCCTGTCACCACACCACGATTTGGGTATCAGGTCAGAGGAGGGAGGATCACACCAACACAGTCTGGATCACAAGTTGTGGGGAGAAGTGTATTCAGCTTTTTCTGTGCCATCTTAGCATGATATCCATGAGGAGAGAGGATTTGGAAGGTCATCTGTCCAAAACAGAATAGTCCAGCAACTGTTAACAAATGTTTTTCCTTTGTTTATAGTTTAGCTACTTATCCTGGGATTTCCAACATGACATCAGCAAGAGATCTATCACTAATAAAGTTCACAGACCTCCAAATTTGACACACTAGCTTCAAAACATGGTTTTCATAAAATGTAGTTCAATAGTAACAAAACTTTATATTTTCCCCCTAATCTTTTTCATTAAAATAACTGAACTTTTTTGCTGGAACTTGTAAATAAATTCCTCTAGGGGATATGAACAAAAAGAATCTACTAAAAAAGAGAATTGTCCAAAAATGTAAATAAAATTGTTCATGATTGGTGAGGATAAAGTACTGAAATCAGAGTCAGTGTGAAATGTCAGACAAACATCACCCTTTATTTTCAAACAACAGTCCATAAAATACACCCCATAAAATACACCCAACACTATTATACCCATACACAATTACTCTTACGCATTACCTTATGTGTTTAGGTTTCAATTGACCATTTTTTCCCATGTTTTCTGAGTTTCAAGGAGCAGAAAATAGAGTTTCCAGCACTGTATAGAATGCTGCAGACAGCTGCTTCATGTGACATTTCCATAGCTTTATAGCAATGCTCTGCAGGAAGGAACCATGAATGTCTTTTCAACAAATTGCCACAAAAATGGCCCTGGTTTCTGCAAATGTATAGGAAGACACTACTGAATTCATTTTACAGAAGCTGTAATACTTTAACCTTGTATTTCCATTGAAAATTATGGCCTTTGCAACATTTTGGACCACTTCTCTAGAAGTAGTACCACTTTCCACCCTTTTCAATTTCAGGTGTTGAAAATAATGAGATTCAGAGCTGGGAATGGCTTTACCACTTCTAATGTGAAGCTCACCAAACACATATACAAGCTTAGTTCAACATCCCTGTGTGGACCAAGAGCTGATAGTACACATAGGTCTTTCTTCTCTCCATGCCATGTTCCCCTTAGTGTCAGGGCTCTGAGCACACCTCTTTGGAGCTAGGAGTTCACAAACCTCCAAATGTTCTTCTCTACCTTTGGGATTCGCATTTAAACTTAGAATTTGTCACTGGCTCTCTCACCTGTGCTGCATTGCAGAGGCATCACAGCTGTGTCTCTGCCAGGCCTTGTACCTTCCCTCTTCAGCTTTCTTCACAAGACCTGTTACCAACAAAGGTAGATACAGTCTGATTAACTCCTTAACTCTGGAAAGGAATGCACTCAGGGTCTCGAGATTAACACATCCATTCATTCTGGTAAATTACACAAACAGGTTTTCACTACTACCTTTAGAATGACCATTTATACACTCTTTGATATCATGGCCTTTCTAGTTCATTTCCATGCTCATGGGAGTCTTCGCTTTCCTTCAAGGCTCTTTCTCTTTAATTCATTGCTGAATGAATATTCAGAGATCTCCACTGGTCTTCCAGGACTTCATGACTGTTTACAACCAGTATTTTTTCCTTCCTTCTCATTAACTTTGCCGTTACAGCTAGACAGACTTCAGCTCTCAGCAGTAACCAAACTACTAAATTAGTAGGACAGCAATGCCTTGCAGTTTTTCACAGTTTGGTTTTGTTTCTCTGTAGCATATCTTAGAGGGAGCTATTTACTGTGACTGTGAAGCCCAATCCATTGGTGATTTAGAGCTATAACAATATTGATGCAGATGAGCCTCTGCGGAGATATTTAATGACATTATGTAAATGTAATCAATGGGCTCAATAAAGCATAACAATAACAAAATACTGTTCACATTATATATAAATAAATGCACATGGACACATCTATGCGCTTCCTACATAATTACTGTGAGAGCCTATTTATACTGCTGATCTTCCAGCTCTCTATATGCCATTTTGATAGTGTCTGTTTGTACAGCCTTATTGAATCCATAACATGTAACTAGCTGATTAGGACCCTGACTTATGCCAGAAGATCGTGAATCTTCTGAGAGGAAGGGAAAAAAAAGCTGAAATTAGAGCAACTCAAAATTGTCAAATGTTGCTGCTCAAAAAGTGTTTCTTTTTATAAAAGAGAAATATTTCGGATATATTTGTATAATTGTGCCATTCTGTCTACAGTTTGATTTCAGTAGAGAGAGATAAGTTTATAGCCTTCAAAAAGAAAGAGAAAAAGAGAACAAAATCCTGCTTGAATTTTTGTTGCCAGGCTATGACATTCACTCTCTAACCTAAAATTTCTATTATTGAGGATTGAAGCTGGATTATTAGATAGTACAATATCTGGATACATTATGGAAAAAAAAAATGAATGGAGGAAGCTGTGATCAGCCAGTGCTTGCCCAGCTTCAACTACTGGCTGCCTACTGACCGTATCTGCTCAGACTTTTGGGGCAATAAATAGATGTTAAAATGTTTATGCATGAATCCTGATCTCACAATACTGAATTAGATCTCTCAACACAGGACCAAAGGAAAAGATCTGGTCCTTCATGTTCTGTGCTTTCAACTACCTAATCAATATAGGGTATCATTTCAGGTAACTGCTTAGATTCTTGTTGGAGGTGATTAATAAACTGGGCCTCAGTGTTATCAAGCCTAGAAGATGATACAATGTGTACTATATTGAGAAAATACATGGCATTTCTCAAACAACGTGCCATGATATGATTTCAGTCTTGAAGGTCATAAAAGGATGACAGCCCCATGATATTACTTCTAGGACTCCAATGGGAGAAAGCTGGGGCAGTGATTAAAGCAGAAATATAAGGACAAAGCTGGATAGAAATTAAAAAGCATATTTGGCAAACTGCTGCTATTTTAATATTTGCTTCCATATTACTTCAGAATATTCTTTTCATAACATACTGTGGGGTAAAACAAGATCACTCGATCATCAAAAAGGTTGAATGATGATGTTCATCAGGACACCTCTTCTGATGGCAATACTCTGGGGGGGGTCCCTGGGAGTGAATGAACACACAGGGTCTCCAAGTGTGGTTAATGGGGTTGTGCAGTCTGTCTCACTCTGACCTAATTGAAATTATTCAAATAAGGCATGTCCCAAAAGAGAGGATGATGCCCTGCCACCTGCTAGGATGCTTACATGGAAAGTAGGAGCTCAAAGTTCACTTGTCTGTTCTGAAAAAGCCATAAAAGTTATCCAGGATGTTTCACTTGGAACAAAACCTGCATCTTGACACATTTTTCACTAAAACAATTTAGCACATGTCCAGGTCTTTGGATTATCTGAGTTTAAATCCTGTATCTTCTTTTTTTTTTTTTTTTTTCTGTAGGAATTTTTATGTCAATGGTAGAAAGAGATGGTAGTTGAAAACTTGGATTAAGATTTATGTGGGTTGAGTAATACTCTGGAGATAATTATTTTTTTCTGATAGCTATTTAGTTGAAGCACTGTTGGCTGCACTCATAACTTAGTTGTCTCATTTAGGTATTTAATGTTCTAATCCATGAGTTTCATCTCTTCTTTTCAAATGTGTAATTCTTCCTCTCCCTGACATGGAAGTTGTAAAAAATGATCAAAAGCCTGATGATAGATGCAATTGTTTCTCTACTGGTATCAGAGCAAGGAAGCAAACTATATCTTTTAGGGTGGGTAACACAGACAAAATGAACAATGGCAATTATCTTTACATGTAACATGGCAGGGTGAAGGAAAAGAAAATGAGAGAGGAATTCAGAGCCACAAAATTCACTGATTTCTAACAAAATGGAAGAGAATGCATTGAAGAGGAGAAAAGCTGAACTGGAAAGCGGAAACAAGATGATGAATGGACATGGGACAGTACATTTAGACTGATAAAAGACAAGAAGCAATCTTAGTTACTGTGTTTCAGTATCACTTGATTTCAAGTGCCACCAGGAATGTAAACAAAGGGAAGTGTTAACTCAATTTCCATCCCTTTCTTCCAAAAAGTATTTGCCTCAAATTTCAGGCAAAGAACTGGAGGGACTTTTTTCTTTACCCAAGTGAGATCTTCGTCGCACAGTTTTAAATTCATGAAGGTAGCTATGTTATTCATTAATACATTCCTTCTCTTTTTGAGTTTAATTATCATCTGATCAGCAACTTGGAACTTGACATAAATCTCAAGGTAGAAACTGCTTAAGAAGAAGTTCAATCCAGGGATTATTTTTCCTTTATAAAAAAGAAAAAAGAGAGAGAGAGAAAGAAGAGAAAACCCTAGAAGTCTTTGAAACAGCTGGGGTCAAAGGAACTGCGCTTTCTTCTAATTGCCCCAATAAATTTTAAAGATGTTATTACTCTGTAGTGATTAAGAAATGGTAAAAAGAGATGCAATGCTATAACATCAAGGCCATTAAGCTTAATAGTCCTTAACTGATTGTCACCCCGCCCCAACAAAAATAGACACGCTGTTCCCTGCTCTCCCGTCCCTCCTCCGTTACCCTTCCCCCTCACTTGAAGGCTTCTAAAATCACCTCCAGCCAAACCTAGGGGAATTTATACTTCCTGCAATAAAATCCAAAGAACAGAACAGCTGGCAACTGAACTTAAGATTGCTAAAGCAAACATTGTGACATTGATGTGGGGAGGGATTTGGTTATTATTACAACACGGCATGACTGGTTCTGCAGGGAAAAGATGCAAGCAGAGCTTTTTTTTCAGCATGCAAATAAAAGGCTTTTAAAAAAGCCAGTGAAACAACAAAAGCAGTACTATTTGCTCTAAAAATACCTAGAGGGGGGAAAATAAAAAAGCATTGGACTAAATTCACAACATTGGCCACCTAAAATTTAGATTCAAATGACTGAAATTGCATTAATAATGTTCCACAGAGACACTGTAGTAAATAGGCCTGGCAGGATCATTATTAATTGATCTATTCTGACAAGTACAAAATATGCAAATGAACACATTATATCATAACAATCCAATATATATCATCCTCAACTTTTCTGGTGTGTTGAGCCCTGCTTCCTGTGCTAATTGTTAGCAATCTTCCAGAAACCACCCAGCTTTAACTTGAAGGTGTCATAAGACAGCCCATGACCATAAAATCTAGGCAAGTAATGAAGTATTAATAAGTAACTAAAGGTTGGATTAATGACAAGAGGTGGTAGATTTATAACAAGAGCAAGTGGATTGAAACTCCAGTGTTGCGTGCTTTTTGGTTATTATTTCACAGCAGAATATCTTACATTGCAGATTCCAATGAGAGTATCTCTTTTCCATAAGGTTCTAGGACAACCCCTAAGCTAATTTAACCACCCCCTAAAATTTGATACTCCCAATACAGAGAGGTAAGAGAGAGAATTTTTTTCAAGCTGTCCCATTGAGGTTAGGCACCTAAATTAATGATCTTTATACTGGATAGACTATTAGATAACTACAGTCACACCTTGCAAGCAACTCTGCACTGAGAGCACTGATTGACTGCTCCTGACTTTTTCCTAAATCTGATACCTTCCATTGATTTCTTCAATATCCAGTGATGTTTTTGTCTGCAGGATCCCATTATAATGAGCATTGTAGCCTTAAACACTTTGAGGGCTAAATAAATAATCTAAGTTCTTGTTGTTTGCACTTGCTATTCTTCTATCCTGTGTGAAAAGAGACATTATCTGGCATAATTTACACTGAGTTGAAGCTTTTTTTTGGATGGAATTAAAAGCTTGAGGTGATATTGCAAGATTGCACATGCTGAGAAATGTTGCAGTAATGACAGAAAATTACCAGTCATCCTAAAATGTATGAGAAAAAAAAAGCATTTCCTTGTTCAATGCATGAGAAAATGGGTTCAGGTTTGGGTCAATCAAAGATTTAATCAAAAGTGTCAGAGTCTCAACTGATAAGAGATTTAAAAGCATATGAAATACAGGTTTCCATTGTTCAAAATACATTAAATAAATAAAAAATAAATAAAGCAATAGTAAAATGTTAATATATGTTTTTC
Source organism: Serinus canaria (assembly GCF_022539315.1). Taxonomy (NCBI): domain Eukaryota; kingdom Metazoa; phylum Chordata; class Aves; order Passeriformes; family Fringillidae; genus Serinus; species Serinus canaria. Next base: position 142,128,161 of record NC_066315.1, read on the forward strand.
CGAAGGTGAATCTGTTTATTTACACTTGTCCCAAAGTTAAGAAGCTCTGTCTTCGAGGGGAAGGAAACATTTGTCTTGGGACTCCCGCTACAACAATCTGCCTGTTTGCCATCATCTTCAAATAACACTGCTGCAACCAGGTCATTGCACATCACAGAGGCCTCTTCCTTGTAGATATAGCAGAGGGCAGAGGGAGACTAATCTCTCAGCTATGCAAGAAAAGGGTGGTGGAACACAGGTCAGTACCCTAGGGAAAAAATAACACCTCTGCTTCCTAGTTGGGTGGTGGCTGTCCCCACAACTCCAGATGCTGCTTCTGACACCAGATGGTTCCTTGGTGGTTTTTACCTTTTCCGAACAGGTGTGAAAAATCTGTTTGATGATGAATTGCTCTGGGTTTCATGGTTGAGTTTTCAGTTAAAGAAGAGAAACCCGCTGATGCTTTGTCACCTGGGAAGTTCAGCCTGGGACATTGATATAACTCAGCTATTAACCACATTATCTTCCAGGTTCATTGTTCAAAACAGCCTTCTAAGTTTCAAAACAAACATGCAGGGCTGAAACAAGATCTTTAAAAGAAAAATTCTCTATCATACTTTAATTTTTATGTAGTTGTATCCACAGAGTCTTGGAAGCATCCACACTTAGGATGTGGAGAGTTCCCATCACAGAGTCTTCCTCCTGTGTCTTTGAGCCTGCAGCTTGTGTTCCAATTTAGCTTAAGTGTGGGCCTTAAGCTTGGCATTCATTTCCTTGGAGCTAAATGTATGTGGGAAGTTGCCTTAGAAGCTTGACTTGCTTTCTGAAGCAGGAGACAAATCCTGAAATGTACAGTTTTACAATTATACAAGCTGGGCACTTTTTCCTTTAGGTCTAAAGTAATCCTGTGATGTAAGTACAAAAGAACAACTACACTATCTCACATCAAAGGTCAGTTTAGCTCCATTGCAGATCCCCATGGAAGAGTTAGAGAAAGGATTCAGGGATACTTTCCCAGAAAAGAGTCCCAGCTGCCAATAATTTGTAATTTTGTGATGTTCTAAACCAGACATATTTTTTTGTATTTAAAAGCCCTCTATGGATTTTTCCTTCATGAAGTGGTCCATTTCCTTCCTAAACCTAGATCCCCCACATCCTGTAGGGAGCAGTCCTACAGCTTACCAGTGTGTTGTATGAAGAGTTGTCTCTGGGCTTGCTTCCTAATACTTTTACATTACATCCTGTTCTGTAAGAGGCCCTTTCCCTGCATTGTTTATGATTTTACAGAGTTCTATCATTACTGTCTCTTCTCTGGGTTGAATAGTCATAATCACTTAGTATTTACCCAACAGGAGCTGTCCATGCATTCGATCACCCATTCTCCAGCCCGGTGCTCTTGTGTGGCTGAGGATGTGATCCTGCAGATTATGTTTAAACTGTATGGCCAGATCAGCTCTGACAGGAAGAGTTCCAGGAGACCAAATCTTCCCACAGAATTCTCTCTAGTTTTGATTGTTTTTTGGAAGTAATAAAACTGATACTATTCTAAATTTCTCTCTGCGGGTCCTCATGGTCTGGCTTCTGCTGGGACTGGAAGTAGAAAGACACAGGTCTTCCAAATCAATACTGGGAGAAGAAGAGAGAAAAGGGACCTTGCTACCTAGCATCAAAATAATCAAGAAATCATAAAAATAATCATAGAAATACTTTTTTAAGAATCTGACACTGAAATGGCACAAAGTCACTACTATGTCTAGTTCTGTAACCTTCACTGCCTCCATCTTTCACTCTATCTGTATTCATGTGCTGTTTTTTAGCTTATGTTTGATCACAAGCTGTTGGGTATGTGTACAGCTCTTAGCTGCAAGAGCCCAGTGTAAGGTCCAACTCAAATAAAAAATTAATAACAAATCTTCAAATACTCAATTGTTTATTTGTATTTAATGGAACTTCTTTAGCCCAGGAACTTGAGCTACTCTTGAGAGTATGAGCATGCCATTTCCCTTCCAGTGAAAGTCTAGTATTTTACATTATCATTTTCCCACATCCTGAATCAACCTAGATAAATAATTACCTGCTGACTTATAGTTTGGAAAGGAAATCTAAATAGTATAAATTTTATCAAAATGATACCAGGAAATTGCTTATGATTTTACCAAAAAATATATTCCATAAAAATATTGTCAGTTCTGATCAATACCATGTCTTTCCATTAGCAGTTTGTGATCTTAAACTGACACAGTTTTGACTTACTTAATAGGAATATGTACCTAAGTCTTGAAGGCTGAGGTATTACGGGTGCACCATGCTGTGCAGAAGGATAAACCCTTTAGGGGCTGACTTTTTGGTGGCAAGGAAACAACAGCAAATGGAGATTGTCATATCTCAATGTTGTCTCACACCAGCCCATGTACAAAAACTGTTTTTTCCCTGTGGATGTTGATCAATAATTATATAATGAAGGCTTACATAAAGATACATTTATAATCTTTAAAATTTATGTCATTACTAGTATTTTGTCATAGGCATTTGGAGGGGGTGGATGACTGTTAGGCAACTTCTAACTGTATTTCAAAGGGTGTCTTTCATAGTATATTTTAACAGCCTGATTTTTCACTGGCTGCCATGAGAAATTTGAGAATCTCCTGTTCTCTTTTAGGATGTCTCAGGAACATGGGCAATTTCTTTGCTGTTTTTAGTTAAATACTTTTATGTACTGAAGCATCCTGGACTTGGTCATGACTGTGCTGTGAAATGAATTAAATAGAAGGTCCAGATCCCAAAGAGGTAACAAAATAAATCAGAAGGCTGAAGTTACATAGATGTAGGCATGAAAACGCATGAACTACACCAGAACTACAAATTTGCTATTGTAATTTAAGATTTTATCTGGCAAAAATGTCTTGAAGAAAGCAGTATTGCTGACATGACGGTTTTTGAAGCTGTGTCATGGGCTGTACTGGCCACCATTAAAATATTCACAGTGGTTTTTTTGTCACCTAGTGGTACCATGGTGTAGTTGGAGGATGAATAAACCCATGGAAACAGATTTATAAATGCTCCATGGCAGAACACAGCTGCATAGATTAATGTGATGAGCAGGGTTGAACTCTATTCCCTGTTGCAGTCGTGGGATGGGTTATTCTGGGAAAACACTCAATGAAGTTTCTTGAAGTCGCTAAGAAAGGTCAAGAAAAGAACTGCTGAATTAATGAATAAAATATCTCTACAGAGCTCTGTAAATTTAAACACTAAACTCTGCTGAAATATTTATCTAAAAATTTAATATTTTCCATTAAAATTTATCAACATTCAATTGTGTGTTCTGGTCCATGTTTTTGTAAGCAAAAGACAACAAAAAGTGAGAAATTTCACTTAAATTGTTTAGTATATACTTGTGAGGAGGAATTCAGACAGGGTTGTGAACTGTTTGACAGAAAGATGCAGAAGGAGCATACCTATGACAATTTTTAGACAGATACAAGCAACATGAAGAGGGAAAGAGTAGTGACAATGAAGGCAGAAAGGTCCTGCAAAGAGACCCTGACAAACTGGGGGGCTGGGCAATCATCATCTTCATACAAAGTTTAACCAAAGCAAATGCCTGTCTAGATGATCCTTGTGGGTTCCTTCAAACTCAGAAATTCCTATGATTCTATGAACATTGGCTAGTGTGATTCTGAAGAGCCTTCCTCATGAAGACAGAAATAAGGAACACAGAAACTGCTCCACAGTTCTTTAAGTTATAGAATTTCAGTAAGGTTTTCTTATTAAACCCCTCTAGTGGTTTTCTTATACTACACTGCATCTGAACTTAGTCTACAAGTTTTTTAAGTCAAGGGCAGTCTCTAATTAAATACTTCACCTTCTGGGCTTGGACCACTGTGGCATTGTGTGCTACAGACCACTGAATGCAATTTTTAAGACAAGCGATAAAATTAAAAATGCAAAGGATGCTGATTTTGGATGAACTGATTTGTAGTCATTTCATGTGGGCTATGTACATGAATGTATTAGTAGGAAAGTTAACATTTTATCCTTTGGAATGTCTTCCTTTTTCAAGCACAGGAGCTCATTAATGGAAGTTGTGCTCCTCCAGTGGAGGCCCACACCACCATTAATATAAAACCTCCAGGGAGCAACCAGAGGCACCACCCAGGTATCTGGTGTAACAGGAGTAATGTCAAATGTGAAGCTAAACCCTTATGCAGAGTCTAGTCACATGGATTTGTTTCTTCTCTTCCCACTCCATTAGGGACCTCACAAGACAGTTAATTAGGGTCTTAGAGGATGACTGATCTTGGTGAGAAAGGAAGGAAAACCCCTTTGGGAAGAGCAATCCTCCACAGCCTGAAATGTTTGTATTTCCATCAAGCTAGGAAATCTGTGTCTGTTCACACTGAAATGGTTTTATTGCTCTTTACCTTTGAGGAGAAGTCAATGGAGGCTTTTTTTTTTTCCAAAAAATTTTTTATTTTTTAGTCCCTTTTAAATCAACACCTATGGAAGGCAATTAACATTGATTTCAGTGAATTTGGGGCTGAGGTCAACTGTCTATCCCAACAAGAGAACAAGAGGCACATACTCTTTGCTGCTCCTGTTCTGACATGGAAATCTTGTTGATCCTATGTACATGTGGGCAGAACAAAGCATAGTGGGAGGAGGGGCTTCCCTGAGGTTGGAAATGGTTTACAACTGCTTAAGCTTCATCCTCTGTAGACTAAGTATTCAAGCCCATCCTCTGTTTTAAATATGATCCATGTGACCACAGTTGTCAAATTTTCATTGTACTTAGGATGAGAAATAATTTACCCTGGAACATCCGATTGCCCACCACAGGAACTAAATCTAGTTAACTTACTCTCTTTGGGAGGCCAAATTAGAGATGTGGTCCAGAGCTCATCTCATGCTCAGGGTCCCTGTGTGCTCCCATGTCCCCATCTGTGGTGTCTGGGCTTATGTTTCTACCAAGGGCAGGTGCTGGACTTGCTGCAGTTATGTCAGCATAGTCACTGTCAAAACAGATATCCTTGTCTCCTCTGTGGGAAATTGGTCCACAGGCCACACCCCAGCTGACCTTCCAGATTAAGATCTGTCAAAAACCTACAGTTAAATAAATGATTGTTATATAATTAATTAAAAGCGCTGACCTACAGTTGCTTACTGGTTTTGACACAAAGACCAGGAAAATGTGTGAGAACTTTTAATGAATGAGAAGATATAAAATGGTCCCTTCTGATCAGAAAGTAAAAAACAAGCAGTGGGAAACAATTTTTTTTACCTTAGGGCCTCTACTTTCCAACCTGCTGGGAAGGAGGAAATGTTCTAAATTCCTCCCTGGATAAAGTACTGCAGCAGAAGGGGAAGATCTTGACCAAAGGGACACAGAGGGTCCTGCATTTGACATTTATGAGTGGGAGGCAACATTACCAGATGTTCATAAAAGTGAAGCTTCCAAACTGAAGTCTGTGAAGCCAAATATCTAATTTCATTTGCTTTTCTGTTTCCCCTGTTGACTGAGCTATTCAAGAGGATAATCCCATACTGCAGGGGGCTGGGGTTCAGCAGCTAAGGGAGCTTTTCCATCTCTGACTACAGGTAATCCTCAAGCTTTTATGTGACCAAATACAGGAGACAGCAAGCTGTGGATGTGTCTATCTTCACACATGGCCTGTGTACAACCCCATGTCAGCCCAATGCAGACTATGGTGAGACCTCCCTTGGAGATAATCAACTCAGGTACCAGGTCAGGTCAGTACAGTATTTTTCTTGCCTTTTCCCTGTTATCTGGAATGAGGCATTTGGAGGGATTGGGCTCTACCCATACTACAGTCACCAGTGTTTTCCCAGTGTCTGTAACTGCATATTCTTCCTGTCTGGGCAGCAGCTTGGAGACACCAGTGCTCCTCAGGCATCATGTGAGGAGCAATTCAACTTCTGGATCCTATTCCAGAGACCTGGATCCTAAATGTCAAATGTTACAGCACTTTAATTCTAGACTCCTAAACTTTTCAAATATGATCTTAAGCCACTCTGACATCTAAACAGTGATCTCATAGAGCGGCACGACAGATGGCCTCAGCCTTTTTTGCTCCCTGATATACACAGAACCTATCAAAACACTTGGCATAGCTTTGCATCCCATTGCAGCAGTGGAATTATTTTACTAGTGCAGCTCCTCATTATTAGGATCTAAAGCAGCCCCACTCACACCCAGCCATTCCCCACAATTTTTATCTCCCTCACATGGAGGCATGATCCCATGGGGTTCTTGTTGTTGGGAGTTAAACAACACAGCCTTGTTGAAGGAAGCAGCCCTGCCATGATTAGCTGCACTGAGGCTGCAATTATCCCACTGTACTTTACTGCAGCCTACTGCAATCAAGCATGTCTGCATACACACACATCCATGGGTATGACACTGGGTGGTTGAAAGGATCTTTTTTTGGGTATTGTTTGTCCCTGGGTCATAGGATTTAAACTATCTCTTCTGCCTCTTTAAACTGACAGTGTTCCCTGTTGGTTTTTTTCCAACAGCTGTGGGCTGCATCCTGCCAGATCTTTGGTAGATGTCTGGATCAGCTGTTGAGGCTGCATGTCAGCTGGATCTGGAACATGTCCTCTTGGCTCAGCTACAAATGTCCTCACATACCTTGGTTAGACCTAGTCCTAAACAAGCCTTGCATTAGCCCTCAAGGTGAAGGAATGAGTTTTGAAGTGAATTAATCATATCCATGGGAAAACAAGGAAAGGAAAATAATCACTAAGATGATGGATTGCTCTGAAAATGAGTTTGGGTTGTGTGTGCATGTGTCACCACAGATGTATTTCTGACATCTGTGCAACAAATGTTATGTATTTCAGGTAGGAACTCTAAGGGTTTGTCACAGCCCAGCAAAAAAGACTTGGTGGTGGAGATTTGGTGCTGAATTTTCAAATCCAGTGAAGCAGACTGGTAACAAAATCTCCAACTGCTTCAAATCATCCTCTTTCATTACACTCAGTCTTTGCAGAACAGGTTTGCAGGCTAGTCAGAGAAGAAGAATGACCATGTGTGATCAGGGAAGAAAACCAGCTGAGGCAGAAGACCAAGCGAGACCCTTCCAACTTTCACTTGCTAAAAAGTATAAAATCCAGGCCAGAGTTATAATTACTGGGAGCACAGGTGAAGCAGGTCAGCTACGTGCTCACCATGATAAGGTGGGACTCTACCACTGTGGAAATCACCAGGCACCAAGAAACAGTGTCTCCCTACACAGGCAGCCCAGAAAACAAGAATGGAGTGCAAGCCAGGATGGTGAAGGTTTTATAATGACAGTTTAAATCCCACCATTCTACTAACTTTGTTACTTTGCCAATACATTCACTTACTGTGCTTATCCTAGAGCCTCAAACTGACTCTCAAGGCCTTTCCAGGTGTCTAAAGCATCAGCTGTCCACTCTCCAGCTGTCGAAACATGTAGCTTCACTTCTGACAGTTCCTTTGATGCAGCTTACAGTCTGTCAGTCCAAACTCTGTGGCACATTGGAAAATGGCAGTGCAAGGACAGCAAAACCTATCTTGAATGTAATATGAACATCAGCAACCAGGGACTTACTTCCTCAAATCCAGATTATTCCTCTGTCTCTCTGTCATCATATTACCCACATCCATTGCAAGGAGGAGGTGAAAGCAGTCACTGTCCCTCATCTAATAGTTGGGAGTTGCTCTTCAGATTGCAGGCCCTCCCATGTACACAGAACAGCTTCTGGTCAGATGTACCAGCACCCATTCAGCCCTAATGTGTGTGTTTCATGACAGAGGGATGAAAGTTGGGAGGTCCCAGATTTGCCCTTCTGAGAGCTACTTCAGGGAAGAATGTTGGGGACAAGCAAGCCTGGAGACAGTAGGCTGGGGATTCCTCTTGCATTTTCTTTTTCCCCTTTCAAGAAGGATGTGAATTTACTGTGCTTGTGCCAACAGAAACCACTGCTGAGCAGAGCTGGGAGCAGGAGCAGTGCAGCCTCATCTGTATGCAAATATGTATCTGAGCCATGCTGCCTGCTGGAGTTCTGTGTGCTGGTGTGACCCACATCAATGGCACGGGTCAGTCAGCAGCATTCCAGCTTGTTCTTTTCCCTCTGCCTTCCCTGCACAATGCAGATGTGGCATGAGGCCCCTTGTGCCAGGGGCAGCATTCTGCATGGACAAAGCAGGGTGGAGCACGTGTCTTCACTGCTGGACAGAGATGAGAGGGGTGGTTAGCAAAAGGCAAGAGAAGAGGGAAAAAAAAAACCTCTGCTCTCTCAATTTCTGATTGTTTTGTTGTTGTTGTTGTGGTGGTGATGGTGGTTGCTGATGTCTGTCTTCAAATTCTTCTAAGCAGGGCCTTTTCAATGCTCTGTGCTTGTGCAGTGCTTAGAACTGCAGCCATGCTTAGCAATCACAATAGTAATAAGGGTAGGATGAAATGCAAAGCTTTAATATGTTACATATCAAGCAAATCTGCATCCATGCAGAAAACACCAGTGAATGCATGTGCAAAAGGCAAGTATGGACTTGGTAAGTTTTATCCAAGCAAGAAGGGACCAGTAGAGAACTGACTTGGTGAAAATCAGGATAACAGCAAAGCCCACGCATGTGGTCAGCAGTAAAACAAAGAGACTCTGGGAGTTGAATAAAGCCCATTGTTTTCCTTCTACTAAATTTTTTAATTTTATGTTTGTTTCTAGTGGCAGACACACATATGTGTGAGGCCCTTTGCAACCTCAGTTATGCTGCAGACAAAGCAATTGGATAGAGATGAAGGCAGGGGTGATGCCTCACAAGCAAGTCCAGTGGCAATTCTTCACTTCCCAGTAGGACAAGTTTTAAATCTGGAGGTTATGTGCCTGTACGTGTGTGGGTGCACATATGAAAAAGAGTTCAGGTGTTTTCCTTTATGTAACCATGGGCTCTACCCAAGCATATGCTGGATCACAGCCAGTTGAGTGAAAGAGCATAATGAGGAAACTTGCAGAGGATGATGCTTTTAATCCTGGCAAACTTTTCATTGTTCTGATTTTCTCAGCCCTGAACACTCCCGGCTGGCATTTATTCACTTACCGTCTGCTCACAAAATGAGCTTTCCCCTCGTTCTTCAAAAGACAAACCTCTCTTCCCCCACCAGAGCCTAACTTTGATCTTGTGGCTCTGCAGGGCACTTACCCAGACAAAAGTGCATTCAGAGATGTCTACACCTGTTCATGCCTTAAAATTCCACATCTGGTTATTTCATACTGAATCAGCTGAATTCCTCCATGTCTCACTGCCTCCTCCTCTCAGAGCTGGCAGACCCAACCCCTTGGTGTGCAGCTGAAATAGTGACATGGTGACTTTGCTTTTAATGCCCAGACACTGCTGCTGTTTCTTCCCCTGCTTATTAGCATTGCTTTTCTGCTGCTTTTCTGCAGCATGCTCCCTCCCTTCCCTTGCCCACCATGTAGGTCCATATCATCACTCAGGCATTTGAAATTTGGATGTTAGATTGGTGCATGTCAGGGGCAGACCTCCATAATTTATCAAACATCGACCAGTGAAAACCACTTCTCTGGTTTTCAGAGATTGTCCTTTGAGACTAATCAACAGCCAACATAGTACTTCATTTTCAGGTGCTTTTTAATGTCTGCTCTTACCTTCAGAAACTGTAAAAAGAGGGATTTCTTTCTTTCTTTATGGTTAGTACATAACCCCCACTCACTATTTTTTTAAAATTTTATGTCCATTACAGGCTGGCAATTGTACACTTCTGGTAAGAGATAGTTTACATGACTTCCCATATAAATCAGTGGAGGTTAATAATTGCATAATGAATCTGTGTCATGTCTCTGAAGTCATTCTTCTTGCCATTGATGGTTCTTCCTTGAATTGTTATTTTCTAGTACCTCCCTTAGTAAGGCAGTCATAGCCTGGTGAAATTTTCCATATTAAAAGAAGCACAAAACCCAGACTTTTTCAAGAAATAATCCCATTTATAGGTCTTTGTTACTTTGATGTGGCTGTGGCTTCACATCCAAGTTTTTGCCCACCCTTGTATCTGCACTCCTGTTGGCACACTGACTTCTGGTGAGAAGATCAGTCCTGAGCTTGTTTCTTTGCCAGTTCTGAGACAGTTTTCCACTACATTCTCCAAGACTTCAAGTGGTACAGTCATCTCAACAGCTGGTCCTCTGAATGCACTTTCATTTAGACATGTGTTTTTCCAACTGTTTTGAATCAAAAAATGCCGCCTTTTGCAGGAAGTCTTAGGACAATTTTCTGTAATACTGTCCCAGTGGCATGTCATTAAAAACGAATAAGGATCAGGCTGAACACTGAAAGTACTATTGCTTCTCCCATTTTGTTTGCAGCTGTGGGAATGAGGTGTTTGTTTCATTTCTGTATTTTTACAGCCATTTAATGAATGTTGATGAGAATTATGTTCCACCTCTGGTTGATAAGCTACTGACCAAGTAAAACTATTTAAATCAGATCTCTGTAAATTCTTCTTTTCAGATGATTTGTTTTTCTAAAAAGAGCTGTTCTTAAAGAGTCCACAGAGTCAACTCTCTATTTTTTTAATTGCTTCCAAAAAGTGGACATTTTAAAATTACTGTTATCATGAAGGGAGCTAATATTTATTAAATAAATCTTTGTGACTTAGATGCATTAGAAAATATAATATGGCTCTGACATCAGGTCAGCAGTGTGATGACATTAAAAAAAGAAACCTTTACTAACTCCAGACCTTTTAGCCCTCTGAGAAAAACACCAGAATCCAGCTGAGCTGAAGGATTTCCACAGGTGGTGGCTGACAAAATGTGTACTTTGGAAATTACAAAAATACACTTATTTGAGTCTCACACTTGAAAAGTGCTGACAGAAAATACATGAGCTGAGCTTATGCTCATCTGTCTTACCCAAGCAGGTCTTCAGCCTCTGTTCAGAGCACTTTTCTTTCCCAGTGGAGCTAAGGACACCTAAGGACCTAAGGTCTCTATGCAGAGGGAATGCAGTCGTGGCCCCAGAGGACAGAGCAGAGCAGCAGAGTCCTCCTTACCTACCCTGAGAGAAGTGTTGGGTGTTGGGGTCACAGGTTCCCAGGGCAGGCTGGATGTATCACTGGGCTGTGCAAGAGCTGGCAGAGCTCTCCCTGGACAGAGCAGATGGGTGGTGGGGAGGAGCTGGCAGCTCTGGGAGAGAAAGTCTGAGCCAGAGTTTGTTATGCCTTTGCTAAAGGAGCTTAGCTGCAAGAGGAGTGACAGTAAGCTGACACAGATGAGTGGTTTGTCCTCTGGAACAAGGGAGGGTTTGTTTTTATCCCCTTTGCTAATGCACACAAAGGACAAAGGTGCTGTGGATCAGCCAGCTGAGGGACAGAACCACTTCCAGGAGATCCCACTGCCTGTGTTCCAATGATTGACCAACGAGAAGCTGCCTCCCCAGCTGCACACTGGTCCTTTAGCACTCAAGAAAATCTTCCTTGTTTATATTTACCTTAACTGAATCCTTATCAGTGTGAAAACAACTCCAGAGGCATCAGCCAGTCTCCTGTTAAAGGCTGTACACTGTCCTGTGGCTGCAAATGCACTCTACAAGGTTGTCAAAAATGCCAGGCCAGTGTAGTTAGGGATTAAAGAGCTTAGGACTTCTCTGGGAGGACCCTACCCTACATTGCACACAGAAAGCAGCCTGAAATCAGGAGAAGACCACAGCAGGAGAGGGGTGAAGATTTGCCTTTCCCTTTAAAAACTATTCTTATACTCCAGGGATCTTGATCTCACTGCAAGGGATGGAAGGGAGGGAAGTACTTGGAAGACTCCATGTTCCTTCTAATGCTATCTCAGTTCTTTATCTGAGATGAAGCAAGTTTAATTCAAAGACAAATTTTGCAAAGTCCATGTGTGCTCCTAGCCCCAGAATCAAGGATATTCTCAGAAGAGAATAAATTACAAAGCACCATGGAAAAAGAGAGTGAAGTTACCCTGCTGTTAGCAAAGTTAGAACCTGATACTCTTAATAGCCTCATATTGTAATTCCTCAGTAAATTAGTTTTCTTTGGTGCAGACAAAGGACAGACAGCTTCACCTTTTTAACTAGCCAGTTTGCCCTGATGTGATGGGAGTGGCAATGATGTCAGTGTATTCTTCAGATGCTCTGAAGAATAAGAACGAAAGTTTAGAATTGTACAGTAACACTAAGAATTGCAGTGCTGGGCAGGGGGTGGGGAGGGGAGGTCATGAGGGTCATGAGACCAAAAGTTGCTCTTTTAGTGTATGTAGGTAAGGCTGAACAGCAAAGTTCCTTTTTCTGTTCCTGTTTGTTCCTGTGTGAGCCTCATAACACAAGCCAAGACAACCATACTGAACCTGAATCAGCTGCACAAAGCAGCTGCATTTGTGTCTGGAGTCTTTGTCCCCTCTTCACACCCTTCTGCAGCTTCAGCAGAATTTAATGGGTATTCTGGGGTCTTCTTCACGTTCCAGGTCCACTGTGCCAGGCATTCAGTGTGACCCAACCTTCAAATAGATGTGGAGGTACTATGGAATTGGAGGACAAAAATGGTGAAGAGACTGAAGGGGAAGCCATATGAGGAGCAGCTGAGGTCACTTGGTCTCTTCAGCTTTGAGAAGAGACTGAAAGGAGAGTTCATTGCAGCCTCCTTGAGAGGGAAGAGGAGGGGCAGACACTGATCTCCTCTCTGTGGTGACCAGTGATAGATTCAAAGGAATGGCCTGAAGCTGTATCAGGGGAGGTTCAGGTTGGATATTAGGAAAAGATTCTTCTTCTCCAGAGGGTGGTTGGGCACTGGAACAGGCTCCCCAGGGAAGTGGTCACAGCACCAAGCCTGACAGAGTTCAAGAAGCATTTAGACGATGCTCTCAAGCACATGATGTGATTCTTGTGGTGGTCCTGTGCAGGACCAGGAGTTAGACTTGATGGTCCTTGGGAGTCACGTTGGACTTGATGATCCTTGTTGGTCTCCTCCAACACAGAGTATTTTATTATTCTATTCTATGATTCCATGAGGGTGATGGCTGCTGATCGAGAGACACCTAGCAGCATCTCATGGTACAAAAATCACATTGTAAACCAGTGCTGTGGCCATCTGACCTTTCATTGCTATTTCCCATATGAGAAAAGATACCCGAATACAAAGGGAGTGTGTGCATGTTGTAAACAAACCTGGAAAACAGGTTTTTGTTTTGACAACCCTGGCTCACTTCAGAGAAGTGTTGTAGAAAGGCAGCCTGGGAAGTCACAGCTGTTTGCAGAAATTGGCAGGGAATGGTGGTTTAGTAGACTCCTGGTTTTGCAAGGTTCAGAAAATCCCACCTGAGCTTCTCAGATTCTTCTACTGAGTAGAGAGAGCACAGAGAACTCAAAACATGGCAAAATGGGCTTGGTATGATTCAGGTAAGCCACTGATGTTCCATGATATTTATAAAGGGTTGAATTCTTACCCAAAATGATAAAATAACTCAGGTCAAGCCTTATTCCAGTTCTTTCATGGATAAGAGAAATTACTTTCTTGTTTAAACAAGTCACTGATTTATTTGGGAGCTGTGATTTCAGACCTTTGCCTTTGACAGATAAAGGAGGAGTATTCATATCATCAGACTTCAGACAGTAAGATCCTCAGAGGAACTTTCAAACTTTCATTGAGCAGAGCAGTAGCCTCAGCTCCTGAATTATAATTAGCAATTGTAAATCCCATTAGGCGTTAATAGCCTTGAATTGAAGGAAATTTGCAGCCCACAAGGAGCCTAAGTGAACAGGTCCCAAGTTACAGATAGAATTATGCAGTCCCAATTTACAGATAGAATTATACAGTGTAAGTATAAGTACAAATTGATGTTTGGATCTTCATTATAGGCCACTGAGCTTGTAATGATAGCTACCAATGTCCAAAGTATAGGAGACTGGGCTTGTTATTTTAGAGTCATAGAATGGCTTGTGTTGGAGGGGATCTTAAATATCATCTATTTCCAATCCCCCTGCCATGGGCAGGGACATCTTCCACTAGACCAGGTTACTCCAAGCCCCATCCAACCTGGCCCTGAACACTGCCAGGGATGGATCATCCACAGCTTCTCCAGGTGACCTGTATCAATGTCTCATCACTCTCACAAAAAAAAAAACCAAAAAACAAAAAACAAACTCCTTCCTAATATCTACTCCAAACTGACTCTCAATTTGAAGTCATTCCCCCTTGTCCTATCACTATCACCTATCACTTCCCCCCTTGTGTGCAGTTATACAAGGACAAGAGAAAATAACTTATATTGTCAATACTGCTTGAGGATGGAGGACCAAAGTGTGGGCAGCAGTAAGGAGCACCTCTGTCGTCCTTGGAGACAAAATAAGAAGCCAGCTATCTCCCAATGATATTCATAAGGAGTGACTTTGTCAGGGTCAGGTGTGATCCCTTCCCCTGATCCCAAGCCACACAGCGGGTGTTGTAACCTGTAGTTGGAATCACTGGGAGACCTATGGCCAACAGTTGGCACATTTAGAATCTATTATCCCACTTTCTACTTCTCTGAACTAGAGGTTTCTGGAACAGTATGAATTAATTCCAAACAGTTGTGAATCCTGCATAATTCATTTATTTGTGTGCCTGTAAAAGGCATTAAAATTTAAGAGTCTGAAATAAAAATGAATGTAATTGCAACTGGTTTTAGATTCCTTTCTATTCTGCTCAACCATTTCATTTTTACTGCCATTTACTGCCACAATGTTTAATTGAAAGCTCTGTATTGCTGATTGCTGTTACAATGCAACTTCTCAGTGGGGAAAAATACACCCTTTGTAAATTATTTAGAAATGAAATGGTATCTTTGTAAAGCAGAATCTCAGATACAGATGTGGAAAGTCAGAATTAGACCTGTGATAGTGCCTATAATTTCTGGCTTAATGAAGATTCATAGGGCTGGTTTTAATCAGCACATTTTGAGAGCTGTGAGAGCTCTGGCCTGTGTGGGGACACACAGCACACATTTTAGCAGGACTCTTACCGTGGGTCAGTCTGCAATTAGTGGCTTTAGACATTTATTAATTTGTTTGATCATAACTTCAGAAATTGCACATAGAATATTTCTATTAAAAAAATGAACCAAACCAAACAAAAAACCACTAATTAAATATAAATCAGACATAACTTGGGAAAGCTGTACCCCATAGAACTTACAAATCCAGCCAAAGGGCTGCTGGTCTCACCACATGAGGGGTGCTCTGCATGTGCAGCAGAACATTATAAGGCACTAATGTGCAAAGTGCTGTACCCAGTGGCAATAAAGCAGCTCTTCCCTAGCAGGAGTAGGAAAAAAGAAGTGAGACCAGCAAGGGGGCTCATGCTGTAGGGAAACGACCTTATGATCAGGGAGCTACATGGTGAGTCTATGCAGTGATCTCAGTGATTCCCTGCACAATCCTGCTATTAATTTATGATGGCGTGGAGATGTTTGGATTGATTTTTATTCCATTCCTGATCCAAAACTTTGGCCAACATTTGAAAAAAGAACAGATATATAAGCTGGGTTCAAAGCTGTCTCAGATTATTCTGTGGTTTTGGTCACTTCTTCATTCTTGTTAAATTTTTGCCTGTAAGAAAGCACAAAATTCAAAGCATACTAGTTGTTAAACATTTGCTTTTTAAATTTAGAAATATTGAGTTCATCTAAATACCAGCCTGATGGAGGGCACAGGAGGTGATATTTCTTGATCATATCTCTGGGAAATAAAACCGCTGATGCTTTTGCACAGCTCTAGTTTCCAGCCACTGTTACGTTTTAATGATATGATCAATAACCATATAGATAGAAGGGACATTTCCTACCACACAAAATACAATAGCTTGAAACATGAGAAGTGGTTTCTGCATCCCTTAGCTGGTGGTTAACCTCATTGAATTACTGCACCTGCCAAGGTTGTGAGAACTAAATACAGCTGGTGGCAGCGTCTGGCCAACTGAAGCCAGCCCTGTGTTAATTTGAGCAGATGAAAGCAACCACATGGCAGACTCTGGCATGACGTGATGACAATCACAAGCTGGAGTGATTGCTCCCGAGGTGCAGAAACCAGGGCAAGTACAGCTAATTGCTCCTCTCTCCTCACTGACAAAACTGGGAGTAGTTCAGGCTGGAAAGGACCATGTTCAGGAAGCTTCAGGAGGACAAGGAAGTTATTTTCACCTCAAGGCATCCCAGAGAAGTTGAGTTGTCAGGTGGAGACAAGAAGAAAGAGCCTTAAGGGATACCTTGTCTAGGCACCTGTGAAACAGAAACTTTATTTCCTTCTATGCCTTGCCCCAAAATGACGTGTACTGATTCCTTCAAAAAACATCATGTAGAGAACTGAGCCATGAATTTTTCTCTTTTTATATGGAATTTCTCCTGAACTTTTTGCAAGGTCCCAAGAATATCTTGTTTGTCCTACCCTGAGCACAAGATGGACAGGAGAGGGATGCTGATCTAGAAAGACCTTTATTTTGACCCCTAATGGAGTTCAACTCTCATTGACTCCCCTGAGATCTCATCCTATTTACATTTTTGAAATCTGGAACAGAAGCCTCTTAATGAGTATAAGGAATGCAGCCAAACTTTCCCTCTTTCTCCAGTGATGCATAATTTCCTATATTATTTTCTTGGACTTTATTCAGTTTTAAATGGCATGAATGTAAGATTACTAGGTCTCTGAAGTACCCTCTGTTCTACAGCAGATGAAGGAATGAAATAATAGACATTTTCACGGCAACTTGTGCTTACAAAACATTTGAGCATATATATGAACATGTAATGTCTTCTAGCAGATATTTAGAATTACATGCTGACTCTTTCTGTTTGATATATCCTGTCATATATGCAGATTACGCAAAGATATTAGGCATGAATTATTATTTAGACACAATAGAAGGCATCAGTGAGAAAATTCAGATTAAGGCAAACAGTGTTTACAGTTCATAGGCCTGTTTTATTTAATGTTTCTGAGTCAGAGCAGTCATCCATGCACAGCTTTCTTCCTCTGGCCTTGTATAGATTAGGGAGAGTGCACAACACGGATGTGAATCCTTATTGCCTTTCCCTGCTCTTCTCACACTGCATCCCTTGACCACATTGTTTACAGTTAAAAGATTACTCAATATCATTTCAATGTCTAACTTTTTATGAATACTGAAGCTGTATTTGTTTTGTCAGAGCAAGAAAATCCTTAGGATTACATCTCAGATTGGAGAGATGCAAATCACAGTAACATATTTACAACAAGACGCCTAATAACAAGGATGTTATTTGAGAGATTGCCACACTTAGGTCAGGAGAATGTCTGAATGAAAAATAAAAGAGGGACCAGATGACCTCTGGAGGTCCCTTCCAACCTCAATTATACTATGACTTATGATCTTATTATTTTAGGGGACAAACAGCTGAGTGACTGCAGCATGAAACCAAAGAGTGAAGTTTTTCCTTGCATATCTTTTTCCTTTATGTGGCTCCCAATGTTTTTTTCCCTTTCTTCTTCTACTTCCCTGGAGAGTAATCATGCAGGTTTGCTTAACTAGGATTTTCTCAGGTAGAAGAGAAGTTCTATGGGAAACGGAACTGTCATGGAATGTTAGGTAACATGCTGTTTCCCTCAGCTGCTCTGAAACTCTCAGGGTGACTTAAAGATTTTCCACCTTCAGCAGTCAAGAATCAAGAAGAGAGCCAGGTTCTCAGCTGCTCATTTCTGCTGCTCATGCCCATCTTTGGGGCAGCACAGGCACCCCCAGTTCAGGGAGCAGCACAGGTTCTCTGCACTGTGGATGGCTCTGTGCCTCTCTCTCCGAGGTGACACCTCAGCAGTCACACCTGTGCTCAGCTCAGACTGTAAATCTCAGCCACGTAGCACAGTTAGACCACAGTAGAAGAGGAAGTTTCTCAAAGTGCAGTCATGGGACAAAGTCACATCCTGGAGTGTTTCCAGAGAGTCCATAAACAGGAGAGCGTTACGGTCCCTTTCATCCAAGGTGTTAACCACCAGCATAAAAAATAACCTGCTTCTAAAGCAGATTGATTTAAGTTTTCAGGCTGATCTCAGGCCATTAAATGGAAAAGTCCAACATTTTAGTAGCACTAAAATTTCAACCCTGCCACTCAGTTTCTGCCTACCCTGAAAGCACAGAAGTGGGGTTTTTTTCAGGGAACCCCATGAGCAATGACATTTCTTTTTCTTGAAATATGTAAAGTGACCTAGTGATCTGCAGAGCCTCTTCCACACTCACAATTTGTGTGCCACTCTCTGTCCCCACGCCCAAGGTGGTGAGCAGTCTGACAGCAGGGCTGGTGCCAGTGCTGTCCTTCTTTATCTAGATATTGCAGCCTACATCTGCACCAGAAGAAACCTGGCTTTTCACTCTCTGGACCAAAACAGGAACCTGATACCATGAGTCATCTCTAGGAGAGTTCTTGAGTCACCAGACTGTTGTATGTCTTCCTATAGGCTGTATAATATAAGAGAAATCCATCCTAACCATCATGGTCCTTAATTGAATTAGTAGAGTCGAGATGCTGCCATGGTGAAGAGTGCTTCTAGATAAAGTGTAACTCTTCCAGAAGAAGACTGTAATTTTGACTCCTTTTGGAGAAGAAAAGTGACTCTCAAGCTCTGCTCCAAACCAAGCAAAGGCTGAATTTGAAGCTCCCCATCCACAAAGAGGTATCTTGGCCTAGACACTAAAGAAAAAAAAAAAAAAAAAAAAAAAAGCAGTTTAAAGCAGTTTACATTTCTCTTATGCTATTTTGCAAAGTTATTTTGCAAAGACAAGGTTTAAGCCTAAGTTTCCTTTTACTGCCTTTACCCTCAGCCCAGCAGGCAGCTGAGCATGCAGCATAGACCCCTGTCTATTCCTGTTCACAGAGAGCAAGTGTGTGAACTAACCTTCCATTCTCACATGGAAAACAGAAATATAGCAATTTTCTGACTCATGGATGTTGAGAAGGAAGAAAGGGATGTGATCCTATGATACATTAATGAAGATCACATAAGTATCTAGGAGATAAGGAAATTTCTTGGTTTTCACTTTATAAGGCTTAGGTGATATTGCCTGGTTAGATACTCAGCTAGTACACATCCAGACTACTTTAAAGCAACACAAACCTTAATTTATTATACATTAGGATATCTGTGTTATCCTGCAAGCAAATACTGACCTGTAAAAAAAAGGAAAGTGCCAAAAAGTACTTTTCCAAAAAGTACTTTTCTTTTAAATGTTGCCACAGCTTTAGGTAAACATGAATTAATCTAGACAGTAAAAATTTCAGTTCAAATTAACAAATGTGAATTTTTTAATTTTCTATTTAGTTGGTCCAATCAGTACCTAAAGTATAGCAAGATCCCTTTTGCTAGAACTGGATTTTCTGTAATACAATTTGTGCCACAAAAAATTCCCGGCCAGTCTGATATAAAGCAGGAAAACTCTAATCTAACTCAGTAGTGATGGCTCAGATAGCTTAGTAAAAGTCTCAACAATATTACCCTCTTTCCAGGTATGGTTCTGGCATAACTCTGAGAAGACTCTTGTCATTTTGGAAGAAATGAGCCACAACAGAAATTCCAATCACAGATTAACTTGACTGTTGCAGAACTTTGTTTTGCTGTGTGTGTGTCACACTAGGAAAATAGCAATAATAACAATAACACCAATAATAACAATAATAATAATAAAAATAACCAAAAGACTGAAGTTGCATTTTACTGCTTGCAGCAGCTGTTGTAGGAAGCAAGATAGTCAGGAAAGGAAACATATCATCAAAAATAACATTTACAGCTTTTGCTGGACTGTTCTTTTCCAGATGCCACAGAGCTAAATGACACTTGCTAAATATTAGACAAGGAAAAAAATTGAAGTTGTTGAGTTTTCTAGGCAATCAGCACACCATTTGCTTTACAGCAATTTTGGCATAATAACTATCTAAACACAGGTAAAAAACTCCATTATCCTACTGTAATCAGAGCTTAGATTGCATTAAGTTTATGGCACTAGAAAAATATCTTACCGGGATTTTGTTCAGAACATAGAGAAGTTCTGTCAGAACAGATGGTCAGAGATAGTAAAAGATACACAAGGAGATTATAAAACAACAATAACTTTTAATGGACTTTAAACTCCTGGCTTCTGCGGATGCCACCTTTCTTCTATGGTGCAAAATCTATCAATTTACAGTCCATCTTGTATAATGTCAGCAATTCCACAATGTCCAGTAACACTGCTCAAAATGGCAAAGCCTTTGAAAAAAGACTTTTCAAGTGTGACTGCCCTGTGTAGCTGGCTTTTAGTTATGCTGAAGTGGCACTTCCAGCTGTATCTGCAATTCAAAATGTCTACACATCATGTGATTACAGCCTCTGCAGAAAAAGAAGAGGAATGCAAAAAAAAAATCAGATTTGAAAAAGAAAAGATCCCATTCTGACCTGCTACTGGAGGTGCCAAACTATGAGCTGAGACTCATACTTTCTCAGCTGATTAAGGTGCAGAGGTCTGGAAGCTCTGAACAAGAGACAGCCACAGTAGATAAATATTGAACACTGATGTCAAATAAGCAGGAGTGGCATTGTGCTCTTATTGTAGAAATTCTACATGTAACTCATACAGCCCAAAGCTCAATTATGAATCATTCTCCCATAGATTTCAAAAGCAATATTAAAAACACTGCAAGTTCTGAACCTTAATGAGACAAATAAAATCACTGGCAGAATGGAAACTGGATGAATTCTGTTTTCATGCAATGCCTTCTTCCATGATCACCTTTTCTCTTCGAAGGTGGTTATTAATAATTTCGTGCTGAAAATACGTTAATACAACAAAGATATGTTATCAGCAAAACTTCTAAACAGGAGGTATGTATGTAAGAAATTTTTTACAGACTTTGCTCCAGAAAGATTACGCTAGCCATCCAGTGAGAAAATATCCATCCATTACTCATTGCATTAATATGTAGCACATCATTTGTATGTATTACAGCATATATTTTGGAAAGATGCCCAGTCTTCATGTCAAGTATTCAGGAGCCTACCACAGAGCACCACAGAGGTCTCAGTGATTGATAACACCTCGGTTCCACACAAATGTTTCTTCTGTAAGATTTTGGTTATAAATCTTAAAAGTACCAGAGAGCCACTTTGTCTTATCACCTGTAAGTAAACGTTTTTGAAATGGATAGGTCAAACTGTTTCTCTTTGTGAAGACTTTGTCCACACTCCACACACTATTTAGATGTTTTCAGATTGCAGCCAGGCTGAACAGGGCTCCATTCACCTAACATGTAGTTATTTAAAGAATCTTACGCACATCACCCCTGTGTTCAGCATCAGAAATTCACCTCACCAGCAGACAATGGGTGTGAATCCCCCCACTGAGACACTGCCCTATCCAGTGACTGCAGAAGGAGCCTGGCCAACAGATTTTGAGTAGACATCAAATGTTTTGATGAATACAGAGCCTGTCCTTTAAGTGGTAACAGTAATCCAGTGGCAGCTAAAGTATAGGCTGGTAGCTCATCTGCCAGCCCTGCCCAGAGGAGCAGACATTATTTCCCACAGAGATCATGGCTGGCCCTCGTTTCCTAATGGCTTGTTCTGGCAGGAACACTTGTACCCAGCCTTAGATAAAAGACTGAGGCTGACAGAGGAGAAAAAACTGCAAAAGCCAGACTGCTCACATAGCATTTGTGAGGCAGCAAAGTTAATTGCTGTGTAATTACCACCCAAGTAAATTGTTTAATGTGGTAAAATGTGACCAGGGTTGTTACTTCTGCTGCAAGCAGTGGCTCATGATGCCATCTGCAACCCATCAACAGATCACACAGTGAATATGCTGCAGATGTAAAGCAAACCCTCGACATCTCCAAGCATGTTGTTAAAAACCCCCATCAAGCCAATATGAACATTTCTGTTGTTTCAGATGTCACCGTGGCTATTTACACAGGGCTCGGTGGTGCCGCACTTGCTCACGTTGATGAGGGAAGAATATGGTTAGTTAAGAGAAGAGCAGGTTGGCAACGGCTTCTGAGGTTAGAAAAAAAAAATAAAAGGGGCATAAAAGACACATCAGTGTTCAACCCTAATTGGAAATCCAGCTATGTCATGTGGAGAGGGGAGCGATGAGGGGGAAAGGAATGTGGTCTGTCATGAAAGCGGCTTTCTGGCAATTTACTGTGGGATCTTGAGCTGCTCCTATAAACAGCAGGCAACTGCTGGGTCAGCTACTGACTCCTTCTGGGTGCAATGTGCTCTGTGCTCGGTGCCAGGGGGGGAGAGTGCCAGCTCACTCCTAACCACACCAGGCACTGGCACTCGGTAAATCTGTAAAGCTGAGCTAATGCACTGAGAACAGAGTGAAATCCAAGTCCGTGGAGATCTGATGCAAAGTGCTCATGGACCTGCAGCATCTTTTGCAGGGCATTGTCAGGAGAGCCAGGGCTCCCTGGGAATGAAAAGGTTTGGTCTTTTGGGCACTGACTGCTGCTATCAGCATCTCGGGACTTGCACTACCCATAGGGAGAACCTTTATATCTTATTTTGCCAGTATTATTTCATTACTTGCTGTCTCCAGTTCAAAAGGTCATTGTAAAAAAAGATAAATATTGTGACACTTTGAATCTGTGCTTTAAAACACTGACCTATTTCCTGTTGCTGCACTTCTTGTCCCCATACCACATATCACTTGTCCTTTATAAGTGCTTTGATTTGTTTTAAAGTTTTTCTATCTATTTTTTTTCCTTAATGAGAACATTTTGGAAATAGATAAAGGATCCAGGTACCACCAAATCTCTTTGTATTTGAGCTCCTTGGTGCCTGAGGTGCCTTTGAAAATGTCTCCCATGATCCACAGTGACCCAGGCAAATTTCATTCAAAGCAGAAAACTGAGCCCTATAAAAGGCTGATCTTCCCACTGAAGGGTATCCAGGATTATCAGGACACATTACTTCATGAGAGAGAAATTCTTCCCAGCTTCACTGATTGTGACACTTTGAGTCTTCTCTTATGTCAGTGGCTGGAGCCTGGTCTTGCTTCTTTGGTTACTTTGTGCAGAATTGTAGAGAGATGAAGGAAAAAGAAAACAACCTGCAAAGCAATTTTATTTTGTTTTGTTTTGAATAAAACTCAGGTAACAGCACTGCCCTAATACCACTTCCATGTATCTGATGTGTCTGCTGTGCTGTTTAGAGAATATCTATTTGTGCAAAATCTGGAAGCTGATCAAGTTTATGTCCTTGACTCTTATACATTAAAAAGAGGCAGGTACATGTATAGACACCACTATTGACACACACACTTTTTGAAAAAGTAATATGTACATTTACTCCTAGAAAATTACCCACAGAAGCTGTTTGGTTTTATAAAAAATGAGACTCATTTTGACTTAATTGAAACTAAGTTCTTCCTTCAGGTGAATATACACATTGGTATGAATTGAAGAACTTGTTTATATTTTGGGGAAGAAAAGTAGCTTCTGAATTTGATTTCAAAGCTGTTTCCTTTCTGTCATGGAACAGTTGGTTTGGAGCAAGATCTTGTGTACATAAAGCTGCACCATTTTGCAACATGAAAGAATTTATCTGAGAGACTCATCCACAGCTACCTTTAACCCAGGGGAATTTAAGAATTTGAGTTGGAGCAGGAATCTTGCAATGAAGTGAATTGCTGTAGTTAAGCTGATTTCAGCAGCTGCAGAATTATTGTCACAGATTTGAAGGATGTCTGCAGACTGAGCAATGTTGCACAGTTCTAACACAGACCCTCAGTCCTCAGGTCTATCCATTTAATTTTCATGTACAACATAGAGTTGCAATGTTTAACATATGCTAGTAACAACTAAGTCATGTACCTTCTTAATTTTTTTCCTGATATTTCCAATTGCAAACATATTTTTATTGGAAAAGTAATTTGTAACATACAACATTGCACAGCAGATTTTGCTGGTATTATCATGGGAGCCAAGCAGTGCCTTAATAATATTTACTATTACTAAAGAAACTGTAGTAGAGATGAAGTCATTGCTGCTCAGAGGCATCTTCCTTTGCAGAGGATCTCAGGAACCAGCTCTTTAGAATTTCATGCACCAGGTAAAGGCCAACCCTGGCCACATTTGAATCATGAGAGGTCCACTGCAAGAGCCCAAAACATTTGCTTCTTTATGACTGGTTTTGTCAGTAGCAGGATGTGGTATTTTGTCATCACTTTTATACTGTCTACTCATCAAACTCTCTCTTTTTTTGTTTTTATGATTCTTTCCTAATAGGTTGAAGAAGTTGGTGCAGGAATCCAGCACACAAAACCCCTTCATTGGCCCTGCACAGCTGTCCCTGTCCTAGGGAGCAAACACAGTGATCACACAGCTGTAGGAAATCAGCCTGGAAAATCCCCAAGTTTTACTATTCCTAACATTTAACTAGATTCTTAATAATCATAATTTGGCAATTATGTATTTTGATGGAAGCTGGTTTATTAAAATTATTTTCAGTGGGAAAATGTGTTACACAGCAAATCTTCCTCCAGTTGAAAGTTGCACAAGAGAAGGCAGACATAGCAAGGAGGTGGGCAGATGTTTACTTCACAGCAGAAAACTCTGTTGAACTTTAATGTGAAAATAAATAATGCTTTGTTATTATTTCTGAATCAAACTATTCTGCAGCCTTATATTCTGCCAGTGATAGTTAGTCTTTTTATACTGAGTGAAGACCAAAATGAAATACAGACATTCTACACTTCTGTGTAGACTGTAAATTCTATTTTCTGACTAGGTCTAAATACAACTACTGAAATAAAAAAATTCAAATATGGATTTTTATTTTTTTAAAATATTGAAAATATATTGGCTTTGCTTAGAGTGTAAATCATTAAATGTTGTAAATAAAGTTTGCAATAATTATTTCAAGGAAAAACAGAGGACCACAAGAATAAATACAGACAGATTATTTATGGCACACTCATTTTCTTTTTTAAAAAATGAGGAAAAATAAATCCTTCACAGCTGAAGGACAGTTTTGCATTTTCCTTACAAATACTTTTTCAGCATTTTTTGAGTTCACAAATCAAGGCAAGGACATGTTCTCTTGATATCATACTCTCTCTAGGCAAAGCATATAGTTTTACTGCAAGGGGAAAAGGGCAACGAAGTTGATCTGCAAATCTCTTACTTGAGCCTTAGTAATTTTAGACAGGTGCCCTTTGCTTAGCAGTACTTTTTTCTTGAAAAAATGTATCTTAGCACAAAGGAGAAAAAAACAATTCTAGACATGTGGCCTTTAGAAAGCCAATAGCTTACAAATTAATTTTACTGGAGGCTGTAGCAATTACAAGGCTTGATAGTGCCGTCTGGAAATTCACCTGAACTTACCCAGAGTCCACATCTCTGTCCAGGTTTCTGTAGCAATTTGTTGAGGAAATACTGTAGATCTTAACATGTATTAAAAATGAAATATTGTGGTGCTCTCACTGTTAAGGATAATCAAGGTCTGTGTCTTTGTGGTGCTGTTCAAAGCCTTCCAGAGTCAGGTTCTCCGTACATAGAAATTCACCTTTTGCTCTGCAGCTGCCATTTCTTCCTGTTAGCAGAAGTATCTGCTGAGGTTAAGGATGCTGCCAGCTCAGAGCAAGAACTCCTGCTCTCCAAGGGGCTTGGAATGTCTTTAATTAAACTTCTTTTTCCTTTTTTTTTTTTCAGATTGAGTAGTGCAAGAATGCTGTCCAAATGACAGCAGCACCTGTCTGGGAAATGAAATCTTTTTTAGAGAGAGATAAAAGTCTCTCAGGGGAAGTTCTATTGCAAAGATCAGGACAAGGCTTTTAATTCTGCCCAAAGAGTGGAAGACTGAAAGTAATAATGAGTAACCTGGAAAAAGCCAGTTCAGATTTGTCATCTGCCAAAGAATCACAAGAGCACCAAACTCTTGCATTTTGAGTGCCTTTATCCACATGGAACTCAGAAGCTACCTCCCACTTTTTGCACACAGAACACTAAGGGATTAAGGCTCATTTTCCATATTAAATGGGGATTTGTTTTCAAAGTCATGAAGCATTTTATGTGGTGGAAGCATTTCCAGCCCAATTCCAATGCTAGTAAAAATTAAAGAAATCAAACAAAATAAGAGATAATATAATGAAATAATATAAGACAGGACAAGACAAAACACATCTTTTCTGGGAAAGAAGAGAAATCCAGTGATCAATACTGCAATCAAAAGCCTCCACTGTGTCATTAGCACACCTAGTTTCAAACTTATACCAACA
The DNA here is from genome assembly GCF_022539315.1 of Serinus canaria. Classification (NCBI taxonomy): domain Eukaryota; kingdom Metazoa; phylum Chordata; class Aves; order Passeriformes; family Fringillidae; genus Serinus; species Serinus canaria. The sequence goes on from NC_066315.1 coordinate 142,154,407, forward strand.
ATAATTCAGTGTCTCCTAAGTTTAAAGTCCACCTGTTCTGTAGTCCAATGTTTGGATGCAGGACCCGTGGACAGCACTAAACCCCACAGCAGAAACTCCTCTGTCTTCAGCAGGGTGTGGCACTGCAGAGCTCATCAAGCTCCTGGCAGAGCAGCTATGAGGCTGTGCCACCTTGGGAGGCAGCTGCAGGAAGATCTCTGAGCTGGGGCTCTTCAAACCCAGCCTGGGTTTCACAGGACTCACATCTGCTGTAGTTTCCTGGGCACCTCACACATGACTTCTAAAACTGCCTGTATGAAACATGTTAAACCCAAAGTACACAAACCTTGTGTTTCAAGAGGTATTAACATGTGATGATTTCCTCTCAATAAAACCCCTTCACAGTGTTTTTCCCCAGTTATGTCACTCTTAACTTTCTGTGCTTTTTAAATGTTTGAGTTCTTGTCGTTTCTGCTCTGCTTTAGCTTCTTAAACTATCTGCTTTTGAAGTGCCTTTTTTCTGAGTAAATCAACCCAAAATTTAAATAAGTATTAAACAATAATTCACTGAAGAAGATAGTAGTGGCATTTTGACTCAAATGTGAGTTTATTTTCTGTAATAAAATATGTCAATATTTATCCTTACTTAAAGCATAACTTTCTCATATAACGGAGCCAATATTAAGGGAACTATCTATCTTAGAAATATATAAGATGCCATTTTTCATTGTCTGGAGACTGGAAAGCTAAGAAATATTGTATCTGCAGCTATATGAGCATAGCTCTTGAGACAGCTTTGCTAGGGAGACATGAGGTTTTTCCATTAATCATTCTTTTACTGCTACTCAGTTTCAGTCATTAACTTGTAGTGCCCAAAAGGCTTATAGCAAAGAGAATTTGACTGCCAGTGTAAAATCACCAATAACAGCTCAGGCTTTTTAAAAGATGTGTAGCAGTTTGTAGATGTTTTTAAAAGCAGGATGCAGAAGGTAAATAACTTAAAGGTTTTGAAACTTGTGAAACTAGTTATAAATTGTCAGTGTGAATATTGATAAAATTATTACAGTACCTTTTAAAAAGATACTTACATTCAAAGCCTGGCTGCTTTTCAACAGAAATGAGAGTAGCAGTGGCCTTGAATCAAAACCTTACATCTCTGAGGCTTGAAATAATGAAAGATTAAAAATGCAGCTCTCAGTCTCCATCTTTACTCTGTTCTAAACTTTGGATTAACTTTGCCTGACAAATTGAAGCTTTACATTTACAGCTTGGCTATCCAGGGAAGGAAAGGGTCAAAGGCTTGCAAATGTCATTGCTTCAGAGTTCTCAGGACATTGGGGCAGATACATAATTTTATACAACTCTCTTTCTGAATGCTGAGTTAACCTTTTTTTTCAAAGGAAATGAAATCCTTGAATTAAAAAACTGTATTTTTCCACATATATTCAATCTTATTAAATTTTTTGTGCATAACTATCAATGAGTTGGTACTAATCTAAACACCTAGATAACTATTATCACCTGCATCAGAGAAATTTATCACCTTTTTCATTTGCTGCCTGGCTAACATGCAGCTGAAAATGGCAGTGCCATTATCAAAGGTGAAATCCAGCTCTAAGGAGTGGTGGGCAATATTTAGGTGATATAAAACAAGAATTAAATATGTTGATAGCACTTTTATCTTTTAAGATTTTTGCAGGAAAGGATAGTGGTTGAAAATTATTCCTTTGCATGGGAATGGTCCTCATTCTCTGTGAGGATCAAAATAGCTTACATGGACCACATACATAAACCTGAATTTCAGAGGCTGTGAACTCTGAAACACAACCTCAATAAAAGCACAAATAGCTGCAGATGTCTTGAAATAAATCTAGATTGTTCTGCTCCTGGCTACCATTTCAAATGGGCCAGCTTGTTGGCAGGGCCAACAGTGTATGGTGAATTTGATTTTAAGGTGAATGTTCTCCCTTTTTAACCTCAGTATTTTGTCTGGAGACCTTCCTGCTGATGGCTGTCTAGGGTAGAGATTACATTTCAATCTGGTTAGAAGTGGAGACCTCAAATGGCTGCCTCATAGAATATGGAGCAAGAAACCTTTCACAGACAGGGAGATGACAAAATGCAGTTTAACTTTTACTACACCAGACATCTGTCTGTTTTTCCAGGGTCCACTGTAGTTTTAGAGTGCTTAATTAAGACATTTTTTCCAATTACATTTGATCATTTTGGAATTCCAAAACTTTTTTCAGAACCAGTGTGACTCTGTGGAAATGGGTACTGGTCCCATAATAAATGGGGACACCATCTTCCACCAGGTACACCACTGTCAACCACAGCATTCTATAACTTTCAGCTTCATCTTTTAATGGGGACAAACATCCCTATTTGCCTATTTACCCAGTTTTCTGAAGAAGCAACTATTAAGGCTTATTGCTCATCCTTGAAATCTGGACTCCATGCTCAGCAAAAATCATACTTCCAAAACTGCACAAAAGAGTGCAATTTTTGAAGGTGGATGAATTCAGACTAGTCCTATAGGTGCTCCCAGAGATAAAAGAAATGTCTCTGTTACATTGCTGCAAAAGCAGCACATAGGGCTCACTTTCCCTCATTGTGGTAGAAAGACTCTCAGCCCTCTTCACAGCTACACTGGTGCATTTAGGAAGATACAGACAACAAGACACAACCAGACACACATTTGTCAGGTCAGCTGACACAGGTCAGCCTGACTGCCAGATGTGGCACATCTGCAGTACCTGGGGGATCTCTGACCACTGCACAAGCTTTACATTCTCCCTTGCAGACTCCAGACTGGCTGCACACAGCTCCCAAAGAGAAGATTTGCAGAGGCTTTATGAAGAGAAATCCTTCAGCCCCATGTGGCATGGTGTGTGCCAGGTGTCACATGCAGGAAGGGAAGCTGTGGTGGCTGTTGGCACTGCCCTTCAGAGCCAGGCAAAGTGGGCCCTGAGTGACAGCTCTGCTTCTGCCAGCGCCTGGCTGCAACACGGGGAGCAGCACAGCAGAGCAGCACACATTGGCTGATGCCACTCAAAGCAGAGTGGCCCTCACATTTTTGTGGTCTTGCTCTGTTCCTGACAGTGACGGGACATGAGGGATCAGGGGAGGTTGCACAGATTTCATCCCAAGGCCCACATGTGGAGTGTGGGAAGGTCACACTGTACACACATGTCCACTGTAGTGGTCATGCAGGTCTCACTGAAGACAGCAACCTGTCCTCTTCCTTGTTCTGTGGTTCCTTTCACACAAATCTAACACTTTCTTTCTTAATTCTTTACCAGTGTTGCACATGGACCTCCCTCAATTAACTAATCTTACTTCTGAAGCTCCAAATTTTCACCCCTTTTGCCATCCTGGCAGAAAGCACAGGCCCTGCCATAGTAATCATGGATAAATTATTATTATTCACAATACATTATTAGCAGCATATGCAGTATATAAGCAGCACAAAATTCTTATTTAAACACATTAAGTTACACCAGACCAAAGAATGGTGGAATCAATCCAGAGTCACAGGAGGAGGAGGGTGACATCCCTGGGAGGAAGGCAGATTTTCACAAGTGGGAAATGAGATCCAGGATAGACAGGCAGTTCTTATTTTGGCAGCACTGTCTGGACAACCTGAGAGCAGTCAGGACAGCACTGCCTCTGTAGACTGTATCATCTTCCCTTCAATATAAAACAAAAAGCAGTGACCTCAGGTCCACGTAGACCTTACCTTTGGATGGAAGAAGAGTCATCTTGCCTGAGAATATCAGTCAGAAAATCTCCTGGGCAGTTGTTTCCCTTCAAAAGTTTCCTTCTAAGACAAAAACCAAGTGAGATCTTTTTAGAGGACACAGCCAGTACAAAGATTAAATGAGGTGAAGAAAGCAAAGGTTTAAGAAAGGTGTTAAAGCATGAACCCTTCTGACCCATTTTCTTTCCCCCACACAGTTGGTGTTTTTTTGCTTTGGTTGTTCTGCTGTTATGAGCAGGATGCTTCAGCAAAAATGAAGAGTTGTCAGATCTGGCTTGGAAATAAGGCATATGGCTAAAAAAGTCATTGTCATCATACTGGAGAACTGTCTCAAGGAAGCATTACCTCAGTGACCAAGCTGTGGAGAGCATTAGACAAGGGAACTGGTTGGTATAAAGGAATACAGGCTTTAAAGAAAATCAATCCTCAGCCCCTTTCATTTTAAAATGACATGTAAATTTAATTCCAGGAGAGATGTGGCTGAATGAGCTGGTCAGGGAAACCTCACCTCTGAAAGCAGGTAATTTTGGCATTGGATAGTGAAGACAGTGTTTCTCTTTTCTCATCCTTTCAGCTAAAAACATTAGAAAGGTAAAAGATCTCAGATCAGGTTAGTGCCCTGTGTGGATTCTGCCATTGGAAATGGGCCTAAAACCTAACACTGTTGGGGACAATCTGAGTTCATAATACAGAGGTGTTGTCACCCACCCCTTTTATTGGGGAGAGACCTCTAAGAGTTGAGCTGAACATTTCTGGTATTCATTGTTTCTATTCCCCTCAAATGCAGATCACCAGACCCTCTGATAAATAAGGCAAACCCTCCCTGGCCATGGGTTAGCTCTGGGCACACTTCCTTGGTTAGGAGTGAGGAAGTTTCCACAGTATGTGGATGGCTCTGTGCAGAGCATCAGCCCTTTGGTTTGTGGGTGGTGTTGAGGTACCAGGGTGCACAGATCTTCCAGTGGGGTACCATGGCTTTAAATGCAGTGTGACGTGTGGTGACCTCCATCACAACTGACTTCTCCTCCCAGCAGTGTCTAAAGAGGTATCCACAATAACAGACAGAAATAGTTACACACAGAACTTGGTAATGCTTGATGAGCTGCAGGATAACTCATATTTGTTAAGCCTGAGGGATCTGGTTGTCTCTGAGGCCAGGGCAGCAGGGGCCAGCTGTATGTCCCAGTTTGCTATCCAGCCAGATCATAACTGGGGCAGGAAGGGGAGTCCCCACCTTAAAAAGAGAAAACCCAGCACTGAGTAGGTGGTATCCTGCCCCAAAATGAGGCAAGGGTTTCCTGATCCCACCTCTTCAACAGTCAGGGGAACAGGGGCTGTGTTTGCTCACAGGAACAAGACACCCACTTGTGTTGGGCTCTGACATCTCTGAAGGAGGCAGAGAGGAGAGCACTCTGCTCTGAGTGCTCCCAGCCACCCACTCAGGAGAGCTCCCTCACAGCCCTGCGCTGCACCAGCACTGTGCTGGCCCTCTGGCCTCCCACCATAAATCCAACTAAAACCTTTGTAAATATCTCTTGGCACACAGCTTTGCAGACAAGCAAATCTGAGCACATTTGTAAAGTAATTAACTTCCTTACAAATTGCTTAGATTTGCTTCTCTAATCATAAAAAGCCACACAATACAAATAGCACTGGCTTTCTCATTACAGAAATGACCCTGTTGCTATCCACAGTTGTCATTCTGCTAGGCTAGGATATAACAATTAGAATTTGGAGTCATAATCATAATTCTTCATCCACCCCTCTCAAAAGTAAATTTCTTGGGACAGATCCCAGGGTGCAGGGGAACTGCTGTAAACCTGAAGCAATGTCATTGTGTTCAAAGAGTGAGAGATCAGAAATCTCTCTGCTGACTTCACAAACAGTTGACATTCCTTTATTAATAGCTCTCACAGACCAATTGTTTGTCATCAGACTTGACTTTTAGTTACTGCAGAAATCCTGTAAAGGGAATCTCCAGCTTGAAAGAATCAATTAAAAAATACCCAGGTAAAGCAATGGCATACCAAAGGCAAAATACAGTGTGTATGGCTTGATTGAACTGAAATGCAAATAACTATCTGGTTAAAAGGAAATTATGAAAACTTGAAACTAGATTTTCAACCATTCTTCTGATTGCCTCTCATAAGGATCTTTATTATAGCACTTCATTTAAGAGCCTTATCTTTCTAGTAAATGGTTGAAGTAAAGACTCAAAGTTTTGCATTCATGTGCCAGCTCCCTAGTAAAAAGCAGAATTAATAAAATGTGATCTCCATGTGATTGCTGGTGGGTCAATTTTTGCCATGCTTATTTCAGAGGAATACAGCTTATCTGCTTTCACTGAGCCTTGAGTTACGTTAAGCTAATAAAACCTTTGGTTCCTCTTCACACAGACTTAAAAGAAAGGATCCTGTTTGTGTTGTGCTCCTTGTACCTTTCTTCAGCTTCAAACTCATGCTCTGTCTGTCAAAAAAAATATCTTTGGTATAAAAAACCAGCACAACATGTATGATTTAAATTGCATGACCATGGCAGAATAGTATTCCTAAACTGAATTTTACACTCTGAGCTGTTCTCAGCACGGGGTCATTTCCAGTTTGCAACATATCAGAAATACTCTGTTCAAACTGTTGTGTTACTAACCACACACATTTTTTCAAAACCTTGCTTCTCTTGACTCTGAGTTTGGGGAATAATGCCACGGAGTCCAGGCTTCCTGAATCCTACAGGCTTCTCTCCTCTCTGCATTTCCATCAAGCTTTATTTAAATTCCACCTAAGAAGCCAAGATCTGAAAAGCAATGGTTTCAGGAGAATTTCATGGTGACCAGAGGGATAGAGGAGTGTTATTGGACAGATAAATAGAAAACTGGATAGTCAACATATTAGTTACCCTATACTCTGCAGAATAGTGCCATGGAGTCTTGGCCAGTACAGGCAGAGTTCAAGACAATAACTTAACATTTCACAGAGTGTGAACCAGTTGTAAAAGCAGACGTTCTACTAAACATTACTACTGGATATAGGATACCCATAAATTTATAGATTAAATCAATAAAAACCTTTAAAAATCAAGTAGAACATTGTCACCAGTTATAGCAGACCAGATGTTCAGGCAAACAGGCATAAAAACAGCATCACAAAGATTTTTCAGAATTATAGCAAGGGTGTATTTTATCGAAGTTGTAATGTGTAAACTACAGTAAGTGAAACAGTAAGTGAAAGCTGAGTCACCATGTATGTACCAAGATTAAAGCAAACACCTCCGGCATTTACTGATACAGTTCTAGAGCAAATGTTTCTGGTGAAGAAGCAATGTTTCAGGTCTATATTCAGCCTTGAGTCTAATCTCTATCCTACCTCAAAGGCAGAGTGAGATAAAAATGTTAGGTAGGAAATGGATTTCGTTTATGCACAGTGTCACCCTATTTCATGTGACTTAGTTCTGATCTGGTAATGAATGATACCAAAGGATCTGAAGAAAAATTGGAGGCCAAAGCTCCTCTCACACCTCTGGAGATGTTCAGATTGCAGTGTTAACTGGATTTCATCTGAACTTTGAAAAAAAAAAAAAAACCATAAATAACGAGGAGAATGGAATTGCTATCCCTTACAATCATTCCTGCCAGATTTACCATTAGTGCACGCACATACTTAACTATGATAAGATTCCTTTTGAAATGTACTGATTGTAGCCTCTGAGAGCTAAATCTCAGTGCCCAGCACTGTAATTAACTCAAGATTTATTCATTTATCAAGACTCCTGAAACAAGCATGTCTAATTGCCTTTCTTTATTAATACATTCAAGAATGTTTAACATTTTACTGCCACTTAAACAAGAGTTCTAATAAGATACTGTATCAATTAATGGTCCTGTTAAAAGTCAACTGGTATTTTTACAATAGCAGCAGAACTCCTTGTTACACATTAAACACCATGAAGCAATCATAAGGTCTGTGGGTTTGTTAGGAAAGGTACATTGCAATGATACACTGCCAAGATTTTAACAAGCGTCTCCCACAAGACATTCCTTCCTTAAGAGGATAGTAAAAGGCTAAAAGTTTTGGACTTGCCCAGAAAAGGAGAATGAAGGAACAGGAATTCCACTAGGGTGTTTGTCCTTTAAAAGCAATATGCTTTTCCAGACCCCTAAGGATGTGAAGAATTACACTGCGCTGCCTTTGTTTGGTTCTTGAAATGTGTTGGCCTTACAGACTGCTTTTAGTTTTTTGTTTGGGTTTGTTTCAGGGGTTTTTTTTGGAGAAGATCATCAGTTGGTCCAAACTGACACTGACTAGTATATGTCCCCACCCCTATGCTCTGTACTCAGGGAATTCCTCACCTCTGGGAGTGTGATGCAATCCACATCTGGGTGAAGGCTGGTGCTGAAGACTTCTGGCAACCCCCTCCTTGCTAAACAGAGCAGGACTTGAGAGCTCTCCTGCACTAAAATGGTCCTGTTTGGGAGCTACAGCCCAAAGGCACAAACAGAGCCTCCCAGAACAGCTTTTTAGCAAGGCATACAGCTAGTTTAAAACCAATTTTTTCTAGAGGTGGACTGGTCTTCATCCAACTTCTATTAGGATGCTTTTTTTCAAAGCCTAAGGCCTGGTGATGATATGGGTATAATTAAATAGCTGACTACAGTGTCAGTTAAAACAATGGCCTGTGATGTGAGCAACACACCACAAATGCTTGGCATTGTTTTACAGTGGCAATTTTCAGGACATCTTCAAAGAAACCAAATTGAATGATGCATGATGATTTAGCAGTCAAACTCAGTTACTTACTTCAATATTGGCCAATAAAATCATGCTTTTACTTACTGAAAGAATCACTATAAACTTTATATGTTAGATGCATAAGCCAATTGAAGTATTTTTATTTCCTTTGTGAATCATAGAATCATAAATTTACATAAGCCACTGAACTGGGAAGAGCTGAAAACAATTAACTGGGAAAATACTCACTCAGACATAGTGGGTAGAGTATTCAAACACCACCAGACACCAGGAGCTACCATTTGGAGGCCAGAAATCCCTACATATTTATTTACTGAAAAAGAGATCTATAACCCTGGAAGATCCAGACCCTCTCTTTTCCTTTTTCTTTCTGGTTTCCTGGCAGCCTCATTTCACGGGGCAATAGCAGAGACAAGATAGCAGATAGCAAAAGAGGGAAATCCTAAGAGGTTCTTCACAAATTTTTACTCCTGGTATTGTGCAACACAGGGCACACCCCATCCTTCAGACAAAAGGTTCCAATACTGTGCTTCAGCTGGGCCAAGAAGAAGGCTGCATCCACAGTCAAGTATCCACCAGGGAAAATGACCCTTGGAAGTGTGTAGTAATCAAAGTGTGTATATCCATACACTTACCTGTCCCTACCTGCAGTACTGAATAAGAAGACCTAGAGTGGCTCCAAGAGCAAAATTTTCTGTGAAAATGACTCGATGAAGAGGCAGTTTGATCCTGTAGAGAGGTTTAGGGTTCACAGTTTGATCCTGTAGAGTTCTTTAGGGTTCAGCCACCTACAATGTCATTGGGCTTTGCATCTCTGTTTCATTCCTGTGTCCCTCTAGGGATAATGCCAGCCCAAGAAAAACAGTCTTCTCAGGAGGGTTTGATGTGGCCTGCTTGGGCATCCTTCAGGAATCTGACATGAGGTCCTCAGAGGGCATGTCCATCCTAAAGGAGCAGAGCAGAGCAGGAAGGAGACATTTAAACCAGTGCTGGATCAGAAACAGTGCAGTCACACTCAGGGTTATGCGCCTTCCTTGATAAATTAATCTGCTCCAGGGGATATTATGCTAAACAGATGATTCCACCACATGAACCAGATCATTTACTGAACTGGGCTTTGCAAATACTTGAGAGAAACAGAATACTTTCATTTGTTTTGTGGTCCAAGAATGTAAAACCAAAGAGTTTCAATCTTCATACCAATGATCCTGTTGAACCCACAAGTGCTCCTTGCCACAGTGACAGGTTTTGTATTCAGGGAGCCACTTGCAGTGGGATTCTGTTGCCCTTTCAAAACAAAGACTGCATAATTGCTGGAAACAAACTGCTTGGCTAGGAGGGAATGACTTGTGATATTTTAAAAGCCATTAAAGAACACTTAGCAACCCCATTATCATCTAATTATGACATGGTAACCAGTGGAAGGAATTGACTGCCTAAAATACTGCCTGCTTCTTCTATGTATCTTAGCTGGTCTAAGAAATTATTTTACCCCTCACTATTAAATGTGCTGCTGACATCCCTCATACCCATCCATAACAGTCAACTCCTCAGTGCCATAAATGAGGCAACAGCAGTTCCCTGGGGTATTTTCTGAGGAATGAACCAAAGTGCTCAATGCAATATCATCGTGCTTCCCTAATTGGCTCTATTACTGGTTTTGGACACCTGTACAGTGTTTTCTTTGTTTGTTTGTTTACAGACTATTAAGGCCAAAGAAACAATGTTAGCCAATAGCACCAAACAGGGTTTTAGATTATTTGGGTTTAGTTCCATCAACAAGGTCATACCTGGGTCTCTGGAACCAAGCTTTAATCCCCCAAATCTCCATTGATAAGTAAGGGATAATCATTTCTCTGTCTGTCTGGTCTGCTTGGATTAACACCCTGCAGGATGCTAATTCCAAATTCTTCCCTCACAAAGGCAGCTTCTGCATGAAGGCTGAAGGTACAATTATAATACACATAATTATTAACACAAGCAACTTTTTGCCCCAGAGAAAGCTCTTTAAATCATCAAAGCAATTTCACCTTTTTTAAATGTCTTTTATTGACAGCTAAAACAATTGAGAAGCAAACTTCATGACAACTAGTTTTGGCAGGAACATGTAGATGCAGCCATCAGTGAACAGGGGAATGAGTGCAAGGGGGGTTTGAACATTGTATCTGCTACATTTTTTACTGTCCTTTGGCTTCAGTACCTTTAAAATTGAGGTCATAACATCTCCCTTCCCCATTTGGACCACAGACTTTTCAGTGTTCTCTCCTGACATCTCCCTGCCAGCTAATGGAGGTTTCAGATGAGCACACAGGTTGTCAACACGGTGAAAAGGAAAAGAGTGGTGTAAGAAACCAGCACTGAGTGACAAGCTGCTGAGTCAGCCAGCAGCAAAAGGAAGAGGTTTACATTCTGTCTACATGGCATTATCAACCTACTTCAAAGTTATTACAACTCTAAATCCTATAAAAAATTAAAGGGTATTTTAAAGGTTTGGGCTTTAGGGTAGGGATTTATCGGCTTTGAGCTTGCTAATACCCAAATTTTCCTTGCAAACTCAGACTGGAATTTTTAATGTAGGTATAAATACAACTTCATTTTGTCACAGAATTGTGAATTTTCTAAAAACATTTTAACATTTTGAGATTATAATATTAAAAAATGCTGAATCAAAAAATGTTTTCTACTCCTCAGGGAATCCCTAAGCATTCTTATTGCCTGTGTCTCAGGTGTAGACTCAAATCCACAAGACATTAGCAAGCACAGTATTTTGGTTTCAATGAACTGCACCCTTGCCACTTAACAAAATGAGAGCTATTTGATGTCTCTCAGGCAGGATCATTTAGCATGATCCCAAGGAAGGAAGTAGCTTTTAGTTCTCCTTCCCAAAGTCCCTGTGATATGAAATCGCTTCCTCTGGTGATACCACAAACTAAATGTCCCCAGATAGGGGCAAACCTCAGAATTACAGGGAGCATCTCCAACCCTGCCCACTTCTTTACAAAGCCATTTCTGGACCAGCAATATTGGAGCAGCTGGTTCAGAATACCAAGATCAGGACAAATTGTACTCATTTTATTGCTGCCCAGCACAAACACAGAATTTTGTGGTCAGGAGAGCACCTGCTTTTGGTTCACAGAGACCTTAATCCTGTGTATGATGATGGCTCCTCCTCTGGGTGTCAGAGGGAAGAAAAGGAAGAGCTGATGCCAATGGCACAATTACTGTCTCATAGGGGTTGGGATGGTCCTGAATCCAAAACAAGGGAAAACATCCCACAATCTTCCTAATATCAATGTTCTGAGCATCAGCCATTCCACCCATTCCAAGAGTATTCTGGTAACTGGGAAGCAGCTCACATCAATGCTGAGGCATGGCTTACTAGCTGTATGAATACATCACTATTAAAGGAAAGCCCATGATGAGCAAACTTTGGGAATCACTGGAACCCACTGGAAGTATCATTGAGTCAGTAAACACTTTGGAATTAGTTCAATGTCATAAAAAATTGGCAAAATGTCACTAAGTTCCCCATGTTATTGCTTTGTAAGATTTATCTGAGTATCACAGAATGATTTGGGTTGGAAGGGACCTTACAGATTATCTCTTTCCAAACTCCCTGTCACAGACAGGGACACCTTGCACACCAGGTTGCTCAGAGCCCCATCCATCCTGTTCTTGAACACTTCCAAGGATCAAACACCCACTTCATTCAACCAAATTTATGCCTCAGAAGTGTTTAGAAACACAAAGAAGTGAACTGATGACTGTTAGTGGATCGCCACAGCAAACAAGGTGTGAGTCAGAGAACTGTGAGGAGCCCAGAAGCATCCAGGATGTCCACAGGGGGCTGACAGGTCTGATGCAGGACCTCCAGCAGACCATGGTCTGCAGTATACCCAGGGATGAGTGAAATGGTGCTAACTCTCCAACTGAGAGACAACTAAGTGTTGATAGACTTTCTTGTGTGATGCATTCTACATAATGAGAAAGCCTATCTTCCTAGAAAGGCTTATAATCAAAACAGCCACATGAGGGTTAAGGGGAAAGAAATTTTCATCCTGTTTTTATGTAAATAGCAGAAAGAGACAGTTGTTTACTTAAAATCACTGAGGAAGTCTATGGTACATAGACCAGTCTCATTCTGGTGCATCAATCGAAGACCACACTCCTATCGCCCCCATCTGTGTGCAGAGACACACCATACTAGGGTGCACTGTCTGAAAATAGGGTACAGGGTTCCCCAAGTGCTGTATTAGGACTACAGATTTACAAGGGGCACATGACAGAGCCCTTCTGGGTCAGCCAAATTTTGCCAGAGAGAAGCTATGTCAGGAAAGTAACAAAGATAAAGGAAACAAAAATATTGCTTTAAGTATTCCTGGATTCCCTCCAGGATCTGTGTTAAGCACTGCTGGCTAAACATGAGAATTTTATTCTTCTCCTCCCTATTCTTCTCAAAAAAGTGATGCTCCCATGCTGCTTTTAGGACAGTGCACATAACTGTGCTGTGCCAGGAGTCAGAACGTTCTGACTCTGCCTGTAACACAGCCTCCCATCGGACAGCATCATTTCTGTGTGGTTTACATGGACACAGAAATGCTCTGCTTCCAGAGCCAAAGAGACACAACCAGATCATTAATTATTTCCATACCTTCAAAAGCTTCAGAGAGAAGTAAATTGTCATGGAAGTTCATGCCAGGACTTGGACCTCACACGGCAGAAAACTCTTGGTTTCTTGGGAGCCCATCCCCTCAGGTCTCTCAAGCTCCTTTCATGGACATGGCAATTAGTGCCCTGCAGACAGGATGGCCATTGATGGATCCTGTGTCCTCAGTGAGTGATTGTAAGACCTTCCCTTCCCCCATTCTCTTAAGATTTAAGATCTTCCCTCTAAATTTTTCATTTCCTCTCCTGCTAGATATATTCTTTCAGCTTCACTTACATGGGTAAGGGTTTGTCCCAAAGCAGCCTCTCCTCCCCCAGTTTCCTCTTCCCCCTCCTTATTTGCTGTGAACAAGACCTCTCTGTCTAAAGCAGCAATTGCTGAAGAGCCTCAAGAGTACCCATTTCTAGTCCTCTCCCTGTTTTGATGCACTGATTAGCCTTGTTGGATCAATAGTCCATCTGCTTTTAGAAGTTTTGTAGCATTCTGATGCTAAATTAAAACAGAAAGAATCAATCCTCAGTTAATTTACCTAAACAGACAATTTATATCTCTCTTCTGATCTGCCATCATGTCAATTCATACAATTCTGACATACTGTGAGGCTTTCCCAGAAAAAGTAAACACTTTTATAATGCTAAATTATCATCTGTATTAGTAATTCTCAAATGTGACAAACCAGGAGATTTATTGTATAATGTTGCATAGTCCTTGGTTGAACTTGTTAAAACTCACAGCTATTGTAATGGGGCAATTTGCTAATTAACAGTGGATTTTTTTAATGGACTTTAGGGATAAATTTTAGACTTAAATTAAGATTAGTGCAAAAAAAAATTTTCTTGTTAATTATTTCAAATTGAATGTTATGCTAATAGTAAACAATTAGTTCTTTCCTGACTGAAAATTAATGTTCTATAAATAATTACAAAACCAAGCTGCTGAGTGAGTCCCAAAAGGAGATGCCAGACTTAGAAAAGATTCATGACTCCTTCTTGTGGGTTAACCACCATGGCCTCACACTTTGTAAAAATTAGGCATGAGCCTTGGTGGCTTCCTAGGGTTTTTCTACCCTGTCTGAAAAAAAAAAAAAATAAATAGATAAATAGAGAGAGAGAGAGGGAGAGAAAGAGGGAGCTAACCTGCAGAGGGAATTTTTGACAGCAAAGGTGTATGGTGTTACAGTTTGCCAATTCTCAGATCATTTCTCAAATCAAAGCTCAATTAAAATATTAGCATCCATCTCACCAGAGGTTTCTGCCATTGTAAGAATGCAGAAATTACAGATTTCTGTAAGAAATAAATATACTTTATACTTGCTTTTGCATGGGGAAAATTTGGAACAGAAAACTGGGAACAGAGAAAGTTGAATTATAGCGATTGATCCCAGTTTAGTTTAGTTGATAAGGTAGGAGACGGATAAACATCTTCTTACAGACCACCTAATTCTCTCATTGAACGAGTTAAGATATTCCTTTCTATGACTGCAAATGTTTGATTATTCATTTTGATTGATATTAGCTTTTTCTCAGGATTCTAAGCTCTTCAGTGTTTTTCCATGCCCTTGTAGATGCCCTCTGGAGTCAGTGGAAACAGGCAGACACCTCTTGTGCCTAAATCAATGAAAGGTGGAGTCTCTAAACTCAAACTACAGAGTAAAGGATTTCTCATCAGCATAGTCCATTGTTGGCACAGGAAGCAGAAAACTCTGGGAATCAGCATCACTTAAATAACTCAGGAGGACAAAATTCTTGCAGCAGTCTGTCATGGCCCTGCTTGCCCTGTTCCCAGCCCGTTCCTCTGGCTGCGCTGACGGTGTGCCCGCCATGCCATGGGGTGCAAGAGCAATGAATGCAGCCAGGAACCAGGGCTCCCAGACTCTGCCTTCTCAGCAGATGTAACTCCACAACATTCACAGACTTCTGGTCAGCAGTGGAAGAGGAAGAGCTGTCAGGAGGGTAGCACCCTGGGGGAAAAGTACATCAGGACTTGATGGCACTGCTGGGGGTTTCCCTCCATTCTGCTGCACTGAGCTGCACCTGCCTCTCACAGAGACACTAATGCTTCTCCAAGACCAAGGCCATCTGTCCTCAAACTGCAGTTTTGCCATTTCCACCTCTGTCCTTTGTGAGGCTACCTTGGCCTCCATCTGAAGCCCGCTCAACCATGGGCTGTGTCTTACATAGCACAGCAGAGCCACAGAAATCAATGAAATTTGCAATGGACTGTTGCCTTACTTTCCTTCTCTTTCCTCAGCATTGGCTTGGAGTCTGTCAAAGCCTGTGATAACTCTCTCCTTCCTCTGGGCTACTGCCTTATTCTGCACGTGGGAAAAAAAACAAAGATTCCTTACTAAAGATGTGACATTTTCTCTTTGTCATATCCTCTCTCTGTGCATCTTCCATGCCGTGCTCCTACAAGGTGCTGTTCTCATCGCTTACCTTTGTGTTAGCCAGCTAAAAACCTCCCCTCAGCTTCTACAAACCAACACTCTGAAGAGCCCAGAGACCTTTGCTAAAGAGGTGATGATTCTTAATGTCCAAGAATTATCCAAACCATAACAACATCATGGGAGAGAAAACATAACAGCATGAGCTTAGAGTTTGATGAATGTGTGTTTTCCTAATGTACCTCCCAGACTTGTGTCAGTCCTGAGGTCTTCCACTAAACCTGAGTCCTCAGGTGAGAGGGAGATGAATTTTGTCTGCTCTGTAAGTTAAATAAGATTCCAATTTGCTGTCAGAACTTTAATTAAAGCACTTATAGATCAACTTTACTGTGCCAAATTGTCTATGCCACTATTACTATAAGAAGATGAATGTTAACTGAAAACAGGCAAATACACTCCCCTAGACTAATGAGTAATTTCATAGCCATTGATTTTTGACTTTGAAAATTCTCCCACATGCTTCTGGGAATTGGAGCTTGCTACAGGTGACCTCAAAGCAGCTTTGCCAATTTTTTAAAACTTTTGTGAATATAGAAAAATAGTAATTTTGCCCATTTTGTGTTTTTCTGCAGTGGACATTACATGTAAGCACTTCCATGCCAGGTTCTGAAATCCAGACTATTTGCTGAATTACTGTATTTAATATATGATACATAAGCTACAGCCTTAATTCTATGAGATACTGATAAACAACCACCATCTCCTTCTGTAAGAGTAAGGCCATAATTCTGAAGTTGTTCTGAGTATCAGCTTTCTTTTCAGTAATAAAGTAATCTGAAAAGTCGGATTGTGTACCAGGATAAATTTAGTCATTGGGATGGATCTGTTTATGCCAATGAGTTTCATTGAGAGAGAAGAAAATGGAATCAACTGTTACTGACTTGAAAGCAGGTGTGTGATTTAGTATATAGCAGGCTTTTTGAAATTATTGCATAACTAAATGGGCAATTTTACTATTAAAATTAATTGTTTAATCCACATAAATGTTGTGAAGCTTTTGGTAAATTCTCAGTGTTTAAAACCAGTCAGTGCAGCACCTGAGCACCTCAGAACACCCTAGGACATCATCTTCAGATCACTTCCCCAGAGCAGCTGCTTTTATCATGGCTGTCACTTCTCTGCTCTTTGCTCAGCCCAAGTGCAACAGGATCTCAGCTCTCTCAACCTCCTCGAGTGTGGAGGCACCAGAAGGAGTGAGGAGTAGGCTGTGCACAGTGTACCTGAGACATGGATAGACACCCAACTTACTTGTGATTTATGGGTGTCTAAGAGGACTGTCCAATGCCACAGAAGAAATGATGGCACAGCACCAGATTTATCTGAGACCCTGTACCACTCTTTGCCCAGCAGCTGAGCTCTGGGTTTCTGTAAGGACATGTCATACGTGTTCCATCCTAGAAGCCACCCCTGAGGTCACTCAGGATGGAAAGTTACAAGGAATGAAGAAAACAAGAATCACCAGAGAGACAGAGAAAAAAATAACCTTTTCTAACCAGAAGAAAATGTACTTGGGATATTCAATTGCTTTAGATTTGCTCCACACATTGGCACCATAATGATGGGACCACTTGAAATCTCTGTCAGTCAGGATGCACCTCCTGGCAATCCCTGGGATGGTCCGTGGTGACATCTCAAGCAGGACAGAAACAGACTGTTGATAGTGTCAGCATGTTTACAAAGGCAGTGGTGGCAGAGGATGAGAGACACCAATCAGAGCAGATGACACACAAATGAGGTCCAGGACAATGGTCAGGGTGAGGACCACAACTTCTTAAGGGCAGCTGGACCTTGGTACAAAGCCTGCAAAGGCAGCTGCCCAATGCTCCAGCCACTCATACCACAAGACCTCATGCCACAACAATTGTGCCTGACCACATCTATTCAAGGACCTGCCCCAGTAAATCTGGGCCTTATTGTAGCTGCAGTAATCTATGATTAAACCTATGATTAAATTCTGAGTTAAACCCATTAAGACAGAAAGACTATACCAGCATAGCTGTAATCAAGAGTCTGTCCCAGCTAGCTACAGGAAGGTGGGAAGGCAGCCTGGTGGTTATGCAGCTGTCAAGCAATAATCCAGCATTATCTGAGTCCCACATTCAATTAAAGAAACCATGCATATGCACTAGACATGCAATTGTATTAATCTCATCCATTGGCTTTATTTACATACTTAATATTAGTGACAACTTTTTCCTTCCCCCATGGTGCTTTCAAAGACATCCTGTCCATCACTTCGAATGTGAGGACTTAATTCCAGCTACTGCATGCATGGCCTCAGGGCACTGGGGAGCAGAACAGCAGTGTGGTTTGATTAACCCAGTTCCTGTCTCCTCAGCAGCTGAGTCCCCCTGAACAAACACAGTCCAGCTGCTTCTTGTGCCTTATGCATTTAGATTTGCCTTTATTATACAATAAATGAGAAATCAAGAGTAAACAAGAAGGTGAGGGGTTTATGGAGCTCCTTTACTGTGACTACTGCTTCCACTGGCATTTCCTTTGACTTTTGACCTTGCTTGATGCAAAGGCTCTGGCCTCCTTGCAGCTAAGCTGCGGCTTTCTCTGAAGTACATGGGCTGTAATGTGATACCTGTGGATATGGTACCAAGGGTAATTAAGATGTTTGTTGACTTTGGTTCTGCCCCACCAGTGTGTAACTATGTCTGTAGGAAACCAGTGTTTGCTCGCTGTTAAGTGCCAAACATCGGTGCATAAAATCACCAAAGTTCCTGGTCTTCAGTATTCCATGCTTCTTCATTACTAATTGAATAAAATTCAAGTCACTGTGTTTGGCAAAGAACACATGAGGGTTCCATTTACAATGCAGGAAATAAACATTTATAAATTGGTTATAGAGTGAGGACAGTATTTGGCTTGTTCTGTAATAGTAAATGCCCAAGGCATCATGGAATTATGCAGTCCCGAAAGTGAGGCCAGATGAAATACACTTGGCCAATATCAGAGTCTCCTTGAAAATACTGTAGTGCACCCTAAACTCTGCTAATGCTAGTAATCATTTCCCCACTGACTACAAGAGCGCTGGCCACGCCTGATGGCTGACTTTTCACTTACAGTTTAGTGAGATTAATCCTCTTTTTTATATCCTGAGCAATTTTCACTACCATGCTTTCTTTTCATTGCTGTGTAAGTGATTTCATACCTTCACATATCCAGTGATCTTTCATGAAGCAGATAACCTAAGCAATTTCTGGTTCTCCATCTTGTGGTCCAAACATCCTCAGCCTCTCCCTTTTTCAGTTCTGTGGCCACAGAACATAATTGATGTTGTTGATTTCTTCTGCATGTTTTCTTGTTCTCCTCTCTATCTCACTTTCTACATCATGCTGGTTTTGATGGCTGTCGGGCTTCTTTCCTAGAGGGCATTGATAGACAAAATCATTGGGAAGTTGTCTTAGATGTGGACAGTCAGGAATGGGGCAAACTGGCAGTTCCATGCATCTTCCTTACATCTGATTCCAAGGTCTGAACTGAATCATCAACATAATCCTTCCAGTCTGATATATCTAGCATTTTTTGGCACTCATGAATTCCTACCCACTTTGAAGAGGACCCTGTATAATGACAGGTATCAGACATAATAGAAGCAGTGAACTTCTATAACTCTGACAGCATGATGCAAGAAATTCAGGTTCTTCCTTTGAGGCACAGAAGTAGAAAAAATGATTGTCATTTTTCTAATTGTACCTGGAAGCAAGCCTTACTGCAGGGAAGTTAGACTGAATTCTTCCTCAGTATTGGATGTGGCAGCTCCAAAGGCACTGGAAACTGACAGAACACTTCAAAAGAAGCATGAGAATTACTGAAAGCTGCTAAAACAAGACTACTGAGAATGAATTATTTAGGAAATGGATTAGTAAGCAGATTATTTGTAGTGTAACTGATAACAAGGTCAGATCAATGTTATTGCAGCACTGGGCTTGACTTTGCAAAAAGGGTTGATACTTGCAGGTCAAGTCAAAATTCTGCTTTCCAAATGAAAAGTTCACTAAGACCAAAATAAATCCAATTAAAAATGAAGACTGAAGTGTAAATATGGGCTGCAAAGGTCAGCAAATGGCCCAGATGAAATTTACTTGGCAGAAAATGTGTCATTAATCACAATCACAACAAAATGGAAAGGGGTCCATTGCCAGAAGAATGTGGCTGTGCAGAGAACACACACAGCTTGAAGCCATCAGATTCATGCTTTCTGCATATTCTGTCAGACAGCACTCCAGTTAGTTCCTTGTAGTTGTTTACTTCTGAGCTAACCACCTTGATTTCCTTTATCACCAGTGGAGAGAAACAGGCTCTTCTGGGGCACAATTTATCTCATAGTCTCTTGACATCTAAAATCCATCAAAGGAATAATGTTCAGAAAGTACTATTTCCCTCCATCAACTAGGAAAAAGCCGTGGGTGACTGGCTGGTATGTATGGGCTTCTACACCATGGACATCTAAGCCAAAGCAAGATTAATCCAGCTTTTGTCATAAGCCAGGGACATGTTTATCCCTGAAATGTACCAATTATGGAGTGAAAAGTTGCATAATCACCACTGCACTTGAGCACTGCAGAGCTTCTGAACTTGGGTGGCAGTGTAGGCATTGCAGTAATGTCACACACTGCTTCATGGACCTCTTTATTCCACACACACCCCCCCCAATTAACATAGCTCTTGGAGTAATCTTTAAAGCAAAAACCCACAGTTTTGGATTGGCAGCCTCAATCTACTAATTAATTACTTCATTTTTACATACATTGAGCGTATTCTTAGATCCATGTTTTCTCCATCTTTCTGCATGACTCTTTTTTACATGGTGAGGTGGCTACACTTCTGTAAAGCAATTCCCATAGCCTTGGTAATCTGCTGGAGCCTGCTAGTCAAGTAGCTGTCAACCAAAGAATTCTGGACTGAATTTTCAGTGAAAACTATTTGGGCAATCATGAAATTAACACTTTAGTTAAAAAAAGTGAAAATATTGCTTTTCTAGTTAAATAGAAAATCTGCTTTTTTTTCTTCAAAATTTTGCATTCAGAGTTTCAAAGGCTTGGCATAATACTAGACCGTAGTCAAGGGATTTAAATTTGTGCTTGGGAAAGTGAACTGATTGGGGTGAAGAAAGAATGATGTGATACACACAGATGCATGAATATAAAATACACTAATACACATTGTTACTGACCTTACTAACAGAAAACATTGCCAATAGGTTCAACACAGTTAATGAAGGGGTGGGGGGAGAGCTGAAGCCACACTTGATCCATCCACACTGCTCAAGAGGAACAGTTTGTGCCGATTTGGGCCAAGCCTCCCTCAAAAGAAAAGTAACTGCAACCTGCACCACCTCATGGGTACATGAGCCTGCACCTGTCACAGGTGTATGTAAAGCATGAGGGGACCAGAAGGCTTTCACTGAGTAATGTGTTCTGTGAGAAAGGTTGGCAGAAAATGAAGTAAAAATGGCCAGATCCAATCCAGAGAAAACTATGGAACTAAGCTTGCAAAGAGGGAGCAAATGCTGATGCAGAAATAAGTTGTCAGAGGAGATACTGTATGTGACAGAGACTACTCAAGCCATTGATTTTAGGAATCTATTTTAGGAAATCTAACTTCTCCAATGGAAAACTTAACCATTGCCTGTACAGATGTGTCTAGGCTCCATCCAGATGTGCCTGCAGCTGGCAGCTGCACAGAAGCTTCAAAGACAGGTGCCAGAAAAGTTTTGAGTATCCTCAGTATCTATTATTGATCCCACCAACAAGGACCTCATCTCCCTTTGGTATAAGCAAATTAGAACAATGAGAAACATCACACATCCCTGTTTTTTTCTTTTAAGTGATATGAGCAGTAAGGCCCTGAACTTTGGGTTAATTCAAAAGCCAAAGACAAGCTCCTACACCATTAAAAGCAGCAACACTCTGGCAAAAAGGACAGTGCCCTGCAAAAAGGATCTTGCTAGGAAAAGGAGGGGAAATATAGAAGATAGAATAAAATCAGAAGAAGGGAATATTTTTTCTTTTTCTTAACTAAGTTGGAGGATGTGGTTTAAATTTTGACCCTTCTAATTTTAAATTAAGCAACTGAAACAAAGTCACCCCACAGAACCATGCTTGAAGAATACACATTTATCTCTTTGTCCTTTTCTGATCAGTCTTTGAGACCTGAGTAATTCAACCCACCCAGAACTGAATATGTGAGCAGACACCTTTCACAACCACTGTATGATGAGCCCAGAGATGAATTAGTCCCTCAGTATTATGGCAGGGGTATATCCTCTACAGTAGGCTGTCAGCATGGAGGATGGACACAAACTCAAACACAAACAATTTACCTGTCCAAAAGAACCCAAATACCAGGGCATCTCCTCCAGTCTGAATGATTCTTTAACCTTTTGATATTACATAAGTCTCAAAGAGATTTGGTTTTCCTAAACCCAAATATCTGATGCCATTTGAGATGCCCTTCTGTATCTGAAGCAGACAGATGTGGTCAGTCTTTTAGATGTGACACATAAACTACATGAGATCTGTGCCCTTCTCCAGCAGCTGAAGGTTAGGTTGGGCAAGGCAGGGCATCTGAAATGTCACCAGACCATGTACTTAGGGTAATGATTGATGTGGAATACAGGTAACTCAAAACCCATCCTAAGCAAGATTCTTCCTCACTAGCAAAGTTACCTTTCCTCATCCTTCAGGAATCCTCTTTCATTTGGAAGCATGCCTATGAAGATGTCCTGAGATACCTATTCTGCCCTTGCTTACGCCATTCCCACCCATTTTGGCCCATGATTATTCTCTTTGAACTAAAGAGTCATGAGTGGAAAGGAACAGGTACCTCTCTTGGTTTGATTTTTAGTGAGCTAAAGCACACCCTGGAGAAGGCCATTCCTCTCTCTCTCTGTGTATCTCTCAGCTATAACAGCTCTGCTGGTAAAATTTTTTCATTTGGCCTCTGAATTAAGTAAATAAAAATGTGTGGATGAGTCTAAATGTTGGAGTTTATTAGTCAAAATTGAGAGTGCTGTGTGCATGAGAAATTACCTCCTTTTTTAGTCCAGAATTAAGCCCAGAGTATTTGTAAGGTACATGTATACAAAAAATATCATGTGAGATTGAATTTCTGCTTTTCTTCACAGGGACTCAAATGAGTACCTCCACCTATTAGGAATCAACAGCTGCCAACTGGTTAACGGGACTGAGTGAATGCTGCACACTCAGTGTTGATGGGCATGATTAATTGTGGAGGGTCACCTCAAGCATATCCTGCAACTGGGTAAAGGTGGTACTAATGCAAATTGGTCAGCTGGGAATAAACATCATTAATTCCATAGGACATGTCAGATAAACAGCCTATAGAGAGGTATGCATTTACAAATTACTGAAAGACCAACTTGTGTAGGGTTTATCCTGAGATAGCAATACAGATAATCAATTTGGATTAAGAGATGTTTGCAGAGATATGATGGACCAACTGAGATGAATGGTTAAGCCATGTGCCTGATAGCCTGCATTGCAAGACAGTCAGTCAGCAGTAACTGGCACTGTAAAAAGCAAAGTTTGTGCTGTACACTTGGCCATCAGTGAAATTTCTGCTCCACAGAAAACAACAGGGTTTCAGAAAAACAATATTGTCAGGTGGGATTAATAGTTAACCCCTCCACCACACCAAGTAATTAACAGGGCTAATTCCCTTATCCACCCATTCCCAGAGGTGACTGTATATGCAGGTACTGGGCCTTACAATATCTAGGAAAGCTGATTTATCTGCAACTGTCCTGTTCACCCCTTCTGCTACCCTGAGCCTCCAGTTCAGATGTAAGACAGGCTGCTTCCTGGGCAAGTACCAGCAAGAGCAATTGGACATGTAACTGGATTCCCAGATCAGTAGGTACCCACCACATTTTCAGTTCCCAAAAAACTCCTTAACATTTTCATGCAAAACTTATGTTTTCCCTAAAGTGAATTTTAGTTAGCATATCCTAGTAGAGTAATTCCCAACCACCTGTAAATCTGAAGGCAAATTTGGGAAAAGGCAGCCTTATGCTCTCTCCTTCTGACTTATGTCTTTTTCCTCTGCACTCATGCAATCTCTGGGACACAGGCATTGAATCATGGCTGAAATTATGAGGTACATATCAATTAATAAAAAATAATAGTTTCCCATGAGTAATAAGAGCTCTACAGCATGCTCATAATAATGTAATTACTGGTGGAGGTCTCTGTTTAAATTGAGATCAACCATTGGCACTTTTTGCACAGCTTCATTTTTTCATTAATATATTTTTCTTTACATACAAAATAAGCCAGCTTTTTGGAGTCCTAACAAATATTTAAAGTACAAATCTTCTATGACTTGAAGACTAGATAACAATCACCAGATAACTAAACACCATCTGCAACTAAAAACTCACATACAGCTGAACAAGACCTTCAAAAAATCAAAGCTCAGATGCGATGAGCTGATGTGACTTTACATGCAGCTTACAAATCAGCTGCTCACTGCCTTTTGTAACACCTCAACAGGAGCACTCTAATGCATCATTGTGAGCTTCAGACCTTCCCATTCCCTGGCCCTTTCCAGCACAGATCTGTATTAAATCTCCATAGGTCTGAATGTGGCTTCTTTGTAGCCTGAATATACTGAGAAGGTAGCACTTGTTAGCACAAGCAGTTTTAATTTTGATTCTTTTATTAACTTTATATTTTATTAACAGATTACATGAAGCATAAGAAATCAGTCTCTGTAATAAGACCATTGGCTCAGCTGCTTGAAAATGGAGACACTTCCACTAACTGTGTCACAAACAGAGAAGTCATTGTGTGCAGCTCTGAAATTCCTGATATCCTGAGAACATGTTTCCATCCAGGAACATGCCTAGCACCTTCCTTTGGTACCAACATAGCAACATAAAGGAAACTGGTAAATATTTCACTGGGGAGGGGAGCAATTTATCAAGCTGACTCTATATAGTCTGGAAATTACTTGTTCTTTCTCTACCCTGAGAACAGATGATTAAGAAAAGACAAATGGTGTTTCACTCGCCGTAGGAAAATATTGCAGTGCTAGATAAGACAGCAAACACAGATATTCAGCTGGGTCTCCTCATGCCCCTCATCATACCAAAAATGAAAGAAGAAGGAGTTCCTTTCTGAAACCTCATATTCCTGCCTAGGTTTTTAATCAAGAGTATACATAAGACATTATGTTCACCCAATTCTGATTTGGAAAATACTACATTTACCTTCTTTCCTTATTTTCCAGAGGGCTTCTCTCACTTTCTTTTCTTTTGTTTTTTAAATTTAAAAATTCCACAAGAGGGGCTGAGAATTGATTTCTAAAAGCTTTTAAGGAGAAAGGAAGGAGGAAGTCTTACTAGTCATGCCAAAGGCTGTTCTGTTTCCTGCACAAAGAGGAAGTCTGAAATATTCTGAATTCCAATAAATAGATAAAATTAAAATGTCACCTCAGCTGACTCGAGGCACAAAAAAATGAG
Source organism: Serinus canaria (assembly GCF_022539315.1). Lineage (NCBI taxonomy): Eukaryota > Metazoa > Chordata > Aves > Passeriformes > Fringillidae > Serinus > Serinus canaria. Next base: position 142,179,496 of record NC_066315.1, read on the forward strand.
ATTCATCTTCCCTAACTCTGCCTGTGGTATGAGTTTCCATATAAGCAGAGTGTCCAGGCTCTCTCTTTATGGGCAGTTTAGGGAGTGCCACACTTTTAACTAGTGTGGGTCACCACTTTAGGAAGTACCCTAGATTCCCTGAACTCTGCTGACAACTCTCCACTGATTGTAACTGCAGCCCAGGTGGCTAGCTCAGATAATGATTACTGCACTGTAGACAATCACTTTAGGCAGATAAATCCCTCCCTGGAAGCCCACGCTCTTCCCCAAGGCCCTGGGAAAGGGGGGATGGTTAAGAACTGACCCAACAAACTTTCTTCATTTTGTAGGACTTCAAATATTTGCATCTTGTGGAGCACGTGATATTGAGAGGCAGCTGAGAGATGGTTATTTGTGACTCTGCCAAAGTGCTCTGCAAAAGTGCTGACCACATTTTGGATCTGAATGTTTAGGGAAAATGGGAATTGGGCAGAGAGGGGAGGTGGGGTTTGGAAATGGGGTGCATAGCTGCAGGAGTTAAAAATCATGCAGTCAGAGTATCCTGAGCTGGAAGGGATGCACAAGGTTCAAAACCCAGCCCCTGGAGTGTCAGGGCTAGATTGTGGTTGAAAAAAGAGAATAGAAAACATTTGGCAGGAGATGACAGCTGAAAAGGAGAAATAGACTTTGAAACAACATGATAGGTAAACCCATGGGGATGGGCTGTCAAGTGAAGAACAGGAGAACTCGCTATCTACTGAGAAAATGGGATCCATGACTGCTTGCTTGAGGCTCCTCTCACTGGAAAAATGAATGAATGAATAAATAAATAAATAAAAGTTCAGGTTTATTATTGCTTCAATCATAACTGAAGCACCTAAGCAGAACTATGTAGTACTCTTGGAGAAGGAATTCCTGGAGATCCACAGCACCCAGCTGCAGGGGCCAGACTGCACTTCCCAAAGTATGTGGTGTACCAATGTTAATTTCCATTTTCACTCACCAGGAATATGGGAAACTCATGTATGTCCTCACTGATCCCCCCTTCCCTCCTCTTCCATTGCCATTCCTGGAATATATGTTCTTGGGTCTGGTTGGTTCAAAACTAGAAACTAAATTTGTGCTACAAATTCAGGATTGCAAAAGCCAGCAGCAATCACTGTAGCTGCTCCCCTTCCAAAATTAAGGAGAGTTTGCCATCTAGAGGGGAAACAAGACAGAATTGTGATCTGTGGTGGGAGCAGCTTTCGATTTGAGTACAGGCAGTTCACTGTTACAAACTGGGCAGCAGGACAACAACAGGCTCATACCACATAAGGAAGAGAGTGAGCTGCTTCTTTCTGAGTCTGGGACGAATAGTCATTTTCTTATCTAAATTGTGCAAGCTGAAACAGACAGGCAGTTTAATTAAGCTCAGCAGATCAATGGCATTCACATTCAGCAGAGGAAAAACCTGGCCAGAGACTTTTTTTGAGCTAGTTTTCTCTACTAGGCATGTAGGCCTAGCTGGGTTGATAACCAGCAGTGGGTAAATTTCTTTTTCCAGTGCAGCTGGATGTTGGCTGCAAATTTCTGCTGAACCCCAGGATTTCATCCTATGAGAGTGGAAATCTTCCATTTTTATACCTAGATTACACTGAAAGTTACTTCTCTCCAGTTCAAAGATTTCCCCTGTATATTTTCTCCATGATAGATGTCAAAATGTGTTCTCATGGTTTCTTTTTTTCTCCTGGGAAAACCATGAGGGTTTCCCCCTTTTCCTTTATTTTCTTTTCCCATTTGGTGTTTCTTGACTGCATTAAGATGCTCTGTTCTTGCAAGATCTGAGCTGTGCTTCCATCCATACAGTGGCTCTGCATTTCACTCCATGTGAAAATATTCCTGTTTCCTCTGGGAGGAAGGACTAGCTGTCTCTCAAGACTCCCTTCCACCAGCCACTTCTGCAATCCCCGAAGAACAGACAGAGCTAGGAGCAGTCCCTGCTCCATACAACACACCATGAAACATCATGGACCCCTGCTGAATGGAGCTCATGGGGCTGTGACTTGGGGAGAGTGGTTCAGTCAGGCTGCAAAGCACTGACAGATACCAAGCTCTTGAATAAATATCCCTTTTGTAAACTACCTGCAAATGATTAGAAATGACAGCAAAGGAAACACAAGGCAAAGACCTCCAAACCCTCAGAGACTTCATGATTTTGAACGCTTGTTGGAGTCCATATCAGGCATTTGGTCAGTGGTGTTTTGAAGAGGCAGGTGTGCACACCAGCAGAAAACCTGGTCTGCCTGTAGGTTTCATATGCTTTCCTACTTATTCTACTTTTCTTCTGGTGATTTTGTCAGCTTGTCTTTGCTTTCCCAATGTCCTGGCACTCAGTTCTCAATATGCTCATGGGCTACTGCAGGCATTGCTGTCATGACCTGTGCAGTACTAATGAAACCATCTGTTGGGTCAGCCTGTCACTTTACATGCCATTCCAGCCTCTGATTCCATGAGATCACACAGGCAAAGCAGTCACAGCCCTCAGAGCAGTGCCCCCATGTGATTTTAGGAGGTGGCTAAGCTACAGAAAAAGCCCTTTTTCTGGATGAGACGCCAAGCTGCTGTTGCGAACACTTGTGACCTTTGAAGTTCACAGGCTGCTTTCTCTAACAAGAAAAGCTGAAGTTAGAGGTCCTGTTTCTGGGTGGAGAAATGTAAATTTTGCCTCTGTTTGCCCTTCACTTTTAAATAGTGCAGTAAACTGACTTCTGAAGTGCATTCAAGTCCTCCTCTACCTTATAAAAAGTGTCCAGGGACAACTAAATGAGATAACAATATCGATATTAGGTCTTTTCCACCCACTCCTTTTGGTCTGAGGTGCATGAGTGAATGCACACAGTTAATCAAGCCACTGATTGTCAGCTAAGCCACAGTAATGGCTGGTGCCTGACCATGCATGTGTCCTTAGCATAATGCAGCCGCAGAGTAAATTTTGCTAGCTTAGCTCCTAATGAAAATGAAATCCACTGTATAGGCAGTTTAAGCTAACACACTTCTCAGTGGGACAGTCTTAAGGCATGCACATGGTTAGTTAGCAGGTTCCACAGAATGGGTATTATCAGTAACTCAATTATTCTTTACCATGTGCTCAGACCTGGGAAATTATCCATTTGGAACAGTGATGCAATAAAGGATTGAACTGGCTGAAACTGCTCTGCATGAAGGGCTCACACAACTTGAGATGTATCTATGCATAACATTAACAAGAGATATGGAAAATTCATTGGAAGACTTATAAATTGAAATTGATTTTGTCTCTCTAAAAATACTCAAATATTCAAACAGAAATTTCAAGAGTGGTGTGAAAAGTTTGAGGTGAGATTCTTTTGCCCACGTGACACAAAGAGTTAACCTAGATAGCCAAAGTGAACTAAGTTAACTCTTTTTGACATCAAAACCTATAAAACTACAAATCCTTGTGGTTCAGTAAGGTATAATTCACTGCCTATACCAACACCTCCTTCCCATCCCCCCAGCATCTTTCCCACTGAGGCTACACATCTGTAGTAAAGCTGTGTGCCATGGGTCTAGGACAAATGAATGAGAAAAGCTAACTGCTTAATAGAACAAAGCTAAAACACATCAGCTTCCACTCCCTGATGCACTGGTATGTGGAGTATTAAAGGCATTTGAACCACAATCCCTGTTCAAATCAGCTCATGCATCCATTCTGGACAACAGAGCAGCATTTCAATTTCTTGCTGCTCTGGTGATTTGCTTGAAAGCAACATGTTGAAACTCCCTAAACCCAAATTCAGGTGTTATTATGTCTATCCCATCCAACCTGGCTTTGAAGAATTCCCCATGTTCAGTCCAAGGTTTCTATACTGGAACTGCTTATATATAAGAGGCAGCTATTATTTGTCATGGAAATACATCACAGAAAAGAGCATTTTCAAAAATTTGCTCGAGAAGATTGAAAGAAAAAGTATTCCTCCTCTGTGTTTTAAAATTTAAAACACTTTTTTATTTCTCTTAATATTAAACTTTACTAAGACTATGAATTGAACCCAACTTCTGAGCCTCAGCTGGTATTTTGCAATTTTACCCTTCAGCCTAGTTTTTTTAAAATTGAAACTTCTAGAATATACACTTTCTGTTCAGCTTTTGCAACTTCCTGCATGAATGAAATATCCCCTAACCCTGACCAGAAAACCCTTCCACATCTCTTTCAGAAATTCGCTTCAGCAAATGTAACATCCTCACCAGAAGGAAACACAAGCTATAAAACATGCTGCAGCCTTCCTTTCTGTCTGGCTTGCTTCAGACTTCATTCATAAAAAAAAGAGAGAGAGAGAGTGAGAAAAAGTGACAGTTGATTCAGAAAGTTGTACAATGTAAACACGCGTCCACAGATGATGCATTGAGGGTTGGTGTTGCATATCTTTGGGGACAACATTTGCCTGTCTTTCACACTTGTCAAATCCTAACGGCCATTGTTATCAGCCCACAAAAGCTTCCAAACTCCTACCTGTCACTGAAATTCTTAGAAAATGAGAAACCATAACAGACTGAGAAAAAATAACTGTGATCCTTCCTATTCTGCCCCCGCCTGGGTCCTTAGCATTTTCTCCTAAGCACAATCCTTACTCAGCAGAGTCACCTTACTGATACTTTCAAGACTTCTCAGTCTTTTCAAAGGAGCAGACAACTGCATTACTTTATTATTTATAAGCAAATTTAGAACGTTCCTTATGTGACAGAATTTATTATTATTAATAATAATAATATTTATATTATTATATTATTATGTTGTTGTTGTTGCTGTTGTTGTTGTTGTTGCTGTTTCCCCTTTGCAAACAGAGAAATAAGAGAAGGTCAGCCTTCCTTTTCAGCCTTGATCTGGACCAGGGTTTATGTTAGGTTTGCCAAACTCACAGGTAGGACAAGGATGAAAATTTTCCACCCGTCTGGGACAGCAGAAATGTCACTTTCTCCTGAGTTTTAAGGCTTTATGCGACCTTGCCTAGAGCACACTCTAGACAGAAGCAGCACCCTTCCCACCTTGCTAGGTCTCAGTAGGGGGATGGAGGTACAGACAGTCACCACAGCTGGTCCTCTTCTCTGGACCACTCTTTCCATCCCAGCTCAACCTCCTGTGATCAGAGATTCAGCCTCGCCAAAAAATCCTTCTTGGCCCCTGCCTCAGTTTCTCTCTAGCAAGCAGTGGGCTCTGCACTGACCAGGTCTCTGGGAGCAAGCCAGCGCGCAGCCGTGGGCGCTGCCGCGGGCGCTGTCTGTGCCCGGCCGGGCGGCCCGGCAGGCCCGCACAGAAGGCCTCGCCCGGCACCGGGAACACGAGCGGGAGCTGCGGCCGCCCCCGGAGCCGGTGCAAAGGTTTCCCACAGCCTTGGAGCTGGCTTTGAATGGGCTGCGTGTCAGCAGGCGGCAGGAATGCGGGGAATGTTCAACTGCAGGGCAGTCCACTCTGGGGGATTAAGGCACATGACTCCCAGACAAGAGCGATAGCCATAGCCGCCCTGAAGGCCAAACCCCCCAGAGAGCACTTTCTTCCCCCCCAGAAGCGGTCTGAAAGCGCCTGCTGCTCTGGCCCGCAGGAGGAAGCAGGGTTTGTGTGTCTGGTGCTCAGAGCTTCCTACTTCTCTTTGAGAAAAAACAAGAGCACGGCCAGTATCTGGTAAATTATCTTTCCTGGGGCAGAATATGGGTTTAGGAGATGGGTAGGGATGGGGAGGTATTTCTTCAATGAATTGCCTTTCCCACTGCGTGTAAAGGTTACTTCCCTCCAGGTTACTTCCCTCCATCATCTCTGGATCTTGTCACACACTTCCTACTCTCAATGAAAAGCAGAAACTGCCGTTCTGAATGAAACCACTTCTTTCTTTGCTGTGTTTGGGTGGCCAGGATCCCCCTCCCTGCTGCATGTCCTGCTGCAGCTCAGCCCTGAAATTCCTGCATCTCTGTTGGCAGCCATTGTGGCAGCAGAGTTTGGAGCTCTTTGTGCATTTTGCTACGAGAAATGGGCTTTGTGTAGTTCACTGCCCTGGAAAACAGGTTCACTTGGTGGTGCCATGCTGGGTGTAGTTTCCAAATCACACAGTGAAAGTATACAACCACCTCTCTTTTTCTTGATAAATCCCACAGGCCCTCAAGTGTGCCTGAGGTCACATATCTGAAGCACACCCTGAGAGGTTTCCTTCTTGCCTCCAGGAACTCAAGGAACCCCAGAGCCAACTGCAAGAACTCCCTCACACACCACCTGGCATTCTTACCACAGGTAGGGAGGAATCCCTCTTTCACCTGACATACCTCCACAGTCACTAAGGGTGACAGTGTTTCTTAGTTCATTGGGCCAGCAATAAGTAATGGCACAGGTTTAAGCTCTTACATGGTTCAGAGATGACCTGCAAGGGATGATGGAGTACTTGTCTTTCCATCTTACTTATGAGGTAGGTTTAAAGAGCATTTACCAAAAAAAAAAAAAAAAAAAAAAAAAAAAAAAAAAACCACCAAAAACAAAATACACTGATTCAATGTTCCGAATTGCCATTTGAGAGCTACAGCTGCACTTCCAGTGGGATAAGAAGAGGACAGGAATGAGGAGCTCTCCCTGACTGCTGTATCTGACTCAGGGAGAGAAGGCACCATAACATACTAAAGGCCTGATTCTGCTCATTGTCACGCTGTCCCACATCCAACAGCTGCAAAGGAATCCTCCTCTGTTTATCCTCCTGCAAAGACAAGCAAGTCTCCAAATAGTTTGTGCAGATTTTCAGTTACAAACATTTGCTTGTAGGATAAATAAATTATTATCATTAAAGCTATATACCAAAGAGAGCAGGTTTCACATTCCTCCTTTCTCCCCAAGAACTCAGTGTCCACAGCAGAATACCATCTGGAGTAAGAACATGGAAGTTTGACATAGTTGGTCTTATCTTTGCTGTGCAGGACTGGAAAGCTTCATGTTTGTAAGCTAACACCCAGATCTTATTCTTTCTTGAGAATATACAATTGTGCAGTTTGCCAGATAAACTGCTGTTTTGCAGGTGATAATTTGTGCATGAAGTGTGTCAATGCACATTCAGATCTTCAGTTCCATTCCCAGTTTATTAAAATATTGGAAAGTGTAGGAATGGCTGTTCTGGATCCAACCAGAAGTTGAACACTCCAGTTTGCTGTCCTGAATCTAAGGCCCTGTCACTTCAAGGAGGAGACAGAGGGGGTACATTGGGTTTAAGGAACAGAGCAGAGCAGGTAATGTGCAGAATGATCCTTTTCTAATGAATTCGCTAGTAAAAACATTCCTAAGATCATCATATGTAATCATTGTCAGTATAGGCCTCCTTCATAAGGTTACAAGCCTTCAAAAAAAATTTTTATGCTTTTGCCATCTCTATCCCTTGGTAGTGGTTTTCCCTGGTCAATTCTGAACCCTGTGAAACAATTTTCTTTGCTTGCTTGAAATTTAAGACTGTCACTTGACCGACTAAGGCAGCAACAAAGAGAACTCACTAGAGGAGATACTGGCACTGATTGAACCAAACTGCCCAAGACAGAGAGGAGATACAAAGCTGGGCAGGGATATAGCCAGGGGGCTGACAGAGCAGACTTTCATTTGGAGCCCATTAACTTAGGGAATTAATAGCTCAGCACTGGGGAGCTGAGGCAGGTAGAAGCTTTTGGCTGCAATAGGTATCTTAACCTGGAGCTTAATGTTCTCTTTAAAACACCATAAACCAGCACTGCAACCAGAAGGAGTATTCCTGTTGCTGCTCCACGCAATTTATTTCTGCAATTTATTCACCACTACTTGGGGCCAGTGTCTGTGGCTTTACAATAAATCAGATCAGTTAAAATGATTTTTGGTTGCTGTTTCCTGGGTGGTTTTAAACCAGGTCACTTCCAAGACTCTGTTACCTGCTGAACTGAGAAAAATCTACTCTTGGTGATGGCTACAGGGAGGGCAGGGAACAGCAGAGCTGCTTCTTTGAGTGCAGTGGTGGCTGCTGCTGGCTTCCAGAGAGCCCAGAAACAGCACTTGACTCCTGGGCACCTTCTGCTTGGCAGTGTGCACTTGGGCCCCAGAACAGCTCAGCCCAGCACTTGGGCCACCTCAGGGAGGTGAAGAGGCTGGGTGTGTCAGCAGTGTGCAGGACGTCCTGATGGACACACGCTGCCAGCCTGATGGACACACAGCCTGACCAGAGCCACTTGCTGCTCACTCACACTTGCTTTCTGTTGACAGAGCATTTTCTCAGATCTTCACAACAAGGTTTTGAGCAGTTAATATACATATTAGGAAATAATTGCTCTTTACTGGCACTGAATAAACCTCTTTGCCTGGCTGAGACTCGGGAATGTAACATGTCATTTACAAAGCTGTCCCAAGAGAGCAGAGACAGATTACAAAAATATGCCTTGTATTCAGTTAATTTAAGTGAATAAAATGACAGCACAAGGATTATGCATTGAGTTTACATGCTGAATGGTCACACTTAGAAACCTGACAAATTGCTTTGGAAAATTTAATAGTATTACTTTAGAGTAGAGACAGTGCCAAGTGCTCTCCCCAGGAAAAACAGAAGAGTAGAACGGAAATTGCAAAGACCAAGATAACCTTATCTGCTTCAAATGAGTAGCACAGTTTTAAGAATGGTGGTTTACAGGTATACAAGGCACAGTCCCACTGCAGCAAGGGAGCCAGCTCCCAGCTTTGAGGTATTTGGAGTAAACAGTCAAATAAATTCCTATTTAAATTTTATCCACCAATCTGAATTTGGCTTAATAAGCATGGGGATCTGGTTACACAATTGTTCCTGTCCATTAAAAAACAAACCTCATGTGATAGCAGGCATTTTTGATTTAGCCCATGCACATTTAAAACAATACCCCACGTGTTGCTTCATGCAGCTGAAATACTCTCATACGCACTCACTGCACGACTCATGCTGGGCCTGCAGTAATTCAATCTACACCCTCTCTGAGTATGAAATACACAATGTGATGTTATCATCCTGGAATAACACCGGTGACATCGTGTATCTAATCTCCACACATTTCTCGTCAAAAAACAAAACCTAAGAATGTGCCCATCCCCAACAGGAAAACAAGCAAGGAATGCATGGAGACAGAGTACTCATTCTGATGATTGTTTTGAAGAAAAATCATTACAAGTTAAAAGCAAAGGTTTACCACTGAGTCAGATGCTTGACTTGCTAAGTTTTAGTCACAGGCCTTTGTTATTTTTTACAAAAAGACCAACTCTGATCTCATTCACACTGGTTTGTACTTCTGTAACTTCCTGTCTTGGTTTGAATTACTCCAGTCGCGATGGAAATGAGAGCAGGGTCAGGATGAGGGAAAAGACTGATAGTTGAAACCTAGGGCTACTAAAATGACAGAAAATGATGTCAAGGATCTCCCCTGCTTTTGTTAACCCAGGTTAACAGAAGGGCTAAAAGGCTTCCCCATCTTGCCCACCCAGCACTGGAAGATCCCAGCACCTCTGCTGTTCAGGTCAGATGTCTCTCTTTTGTTGTGTACAGAAAACCAAATAAATGAACGTGAAGGTCTTTATTTGCGAGGCACCCTCAAGAGCTGACATGATTGACAGTGCTTACAGAAAGGTGCCAACTCACTATTTAAAGGAATTTCCTCATCACAGCAGCTCGGGACAGGTCTGATGAGAAACACAGAGGGAGGTTGGAGCTTGCTGGGGCAACAGCTCCCTCTAATGATAACTGGAACTCAGTCTTAGGGAAGGAGAGATCCTTGCTTAGTGCTAGAAATCTGCCAGGAAGATCCAAAGGAAGAAACTTTCCTCCTGGTAATCTGGCTCCCAGATGGAGCTGGCATCTCCATTTACTGGTCAGTCTTTACTGACAAGCAGCAATAAAGAGTATTTTGACAGGAGGAACAGATTAGGGGTTGATCTGCTGTGGTGCACACATGTACTGTCTTTATTTACTGTGGCCCAGGCAGCTCCAGCTGACTTTTTTCATTTGTTGTTGGAAGCAACCCCTTTACCAATGCAGAGCAAACTAACCATATGTAGATACCTGTGCACCTATACAAGGCTGCCTGTGAAATAGAAGGAAAGTCAAGTGCTCCTGTGGTTGCACAGGATGGCAACAGCTTAGGTCAGAGAGGGTCATTTCTGACCAGGCTGTGCTGGTGTTTGACCCAGTTGCCTAACACCATTCCAGCTTTTCATTTCTCCCATTGATCTCTGCCTGTTCAGGGCAACACTTGCAGGTCTGATCTGATATCTAGAGAAATCAGCAAGAGTTTTCCTGGTGGTCTCAGGGAGAGTGGGGCTGACAATGGCTCTTGATTCACACAGCCATAGAGAAAGCCCCACAGAACTCTGTCTCATGCACAGAAATTTCAGTGATTTCTAATCTTTGTCTCTCTTGTATGTTTGGGTTGATTACAAGACTCCTTTTTCTAGAAGAGTTTTGAATGTTTTGCCTCTGGAGCTATAAACTTTCCCAACAGTACTAGTTACTTTTATCTATGTTAGTAAGGACTGCATGGTGGGCAGCAATCACTTAGAAGATCTGGGATCAGCCCACACACCTGTGGAGTTCTGTTAAGATTACTAAGTCAAGAAACTTTTCCCCTTAAATTGTGTCCTCAGTCAGTCAGGAAAGAGAGTCACTTAAGAGCAACCCACAGCAACACTCTTTAGTGTGGTGCTGGAAATTACCTGAGCTTAATTTGGACTACACAGAGTGGTGTGCACTGGTGCAGGGTGTGTGAGGTTCTTCACACCAGACCAAAGAGAAACACAAATTCTGCAGCTCTGACCTGGCAGAACACCACAGCCACTCCTACCCTTTGGGTGCTGGCAGTCCACACTCCATGTGTAGTGGAGACCATCCTCTAGATTTATCCTGCAAACTGTCCAAAACAGCGCAGTCTCCCACCTGCTCTGCTTCCTGAACTGCTGCCTGATTTAAAGATTTAAGAAATCAAAAGTTGTTTTAAAAGAGTCACATGAAGCCCCCATGGCTGCTACCTTGGACCAAATCTAATAGATTTGGTCAAGAGAAGGGCATGGAGCTGTGTTATGGAGGTTTAGGTTGGAATTTTGGAAAAGATTCTTCATCTAAAGAGTGGTTGGGCAGCCGAACAGGCTCACTGGGGAAGTAATCACAGCATCAAACCTGACAGAGTTCAAGAAACATGTGAATTACTCTATCAGGCACATGGTGCAATTTTATAAAGGGCCAGGAGTGTGACTTTGATCATCCTTATGAATCCCTTCCAATTCAGGATATTTTATGATTCTAACAGAATTTTTGAGAAAGCAGACATTTAATTAAAATTATTAATTTGCTTAGGGAGACATTAATGGAGGAGGGGGGAATGTAAAAAGTGTAGAAACTTATGATTGTTATGTAAGGACCCCTTTTTAATTTGCTGTGTGTGAAAGGTTATTTTCTATCTTTGCAAAAATACACTAAACAATAGAGAATACAGATAATCTTTCTAAGACTTATTGGTCTGAAACTGAAAATCTAAAGGAAGTCATTGGCCTGATTTTCTAAAATTTAGTGCTAGGAGACTGCAGCACATGATGTCCTGTCCATGTCCAAACAGAATGTCCATGTATTCCAATAAGTTGCTGAAATTGGCATTTAAGTGCTATAGCAGCTAAACACCAGTTTGATTCACCAGGTTTCCAACATTGCATCTACTCCTGGGGCTTGCCTCTGGAAACTGGTATGTGGGCATCAGCCTTACAGATAGTACTGCCTATTCCCACAGACCACAAAGGAGGGAAAGGGCTTTTAATAAAATGTGCAACAAGACCTTGAAAATGCAAGGTCAGGCTATGTGATAAGAGTCCTTTCTGCTTTTACCATCGATGGATCCCAGCAATGTGATCCCATCATTTGTGCAGTGCACCTAATTGATTGCACGTTTGCTTTGCACACCATTCAGGAAATTAGACACAGCTGCTGTGAGCACCACTGCAGAGAAGACTCCTGCAGAGAAGGCAGTAGAGTCAACATCTTCTGGCTGTCCCTAACAAATGGCACAACTCTCAGCAGGCACTTGCACGGAGGCAAGAGGAAAGTGAGAACAAACAATGAGCAGAGAATGTAAATACCAGGCAGTCAAAGTGTAAAAGGGAACTGCTTTCCACAAGCCATGTTTTGACTGGAGTCCTGGGAGGAAAGGCAGAGTGTACCTTGAAGCAATCACATTATCACAAAGTAAAACCAAGAAAACAATCCACAACTATTGCAGCTATTTTGAATCATTTATCCCAGCAATTCACCGCTCCTCTTCACAAGAAAAAGTTTATGTGGAGGTGACATCCCTGTGGGGCTTCTCTTTGCCATTACTGATAGAATTTGCTGTATTCCATCAAACATACCTTGTATTGAACAGTTTTTTCATCCTAAAAAAAAAGACATGTGGAACTTCAGTGCACTTTGCATTCATCAGTATCACCCTGGCCAGGTTGAGAGCACTAAGCTCTGCACAGTGCACAAGTCTCTCTCCCTCTCAAGTGAAGAGAACACCAAGTGGGTCACTGAATGCGTATGTTACCACTGAACCAAAATAGCAAGGTCCTGAACACAGCTAGCACCAATATTCACTTTTCAGCTCAGGAGCTGAACTGAAAGTATGAACTAAAGTATGTCATTATCTGCATATTTCAGAAACAATAGTTTGAGTTTTTTCTTTGCTTTGTGTTGGGTGAAAAACACAAAGCTTTGTGCTTTCCATCCAACTCCACCTTTCCAAACTGTCCTGTGGACCAGCTCTAATTTTAATCCACCCAAGAGATGGCCTTGGACCAGGTCAGAAATAGTTCATGAACATCAACATCCTTATGGTGCTTTTCTGTATGAGCAGACACATATACTGTGCTACCTGTTGTGTAGCCAGAGCCATGAGCCTCTGCCTAGAAGGGGAAGCCTCATCACCAGGGGCACAGCATCAGAGCATCCCAATGAAGGGGAGGAGAGCAGGTCAGCACAGCACTGGGGATGCCAAATACTCATAAATGGGTGAACCATGGGATTTGGAAAGTCAAGGTATCAGGTCAGACATACCCAAAATAAATTATATTAGGACAAGAGGCAGCCCATCTTCTGGGCTCAGAAGCCACAGGGGTCAGCACTGTTGGCTGCCTGTCTTCACTGAAGTGAGACTGCTGTCCCTGCTGGGAGGTGGAGCTGAGTCCTCGGCAGTGATGAAACTCCTCACATTTATGAATGCTTTCTACAGCCTAGCCCATCAATTCCAAATTGCTTGTCCAGCTTTCCTGCAGACAAAATAAAATAGCTGTAGCAAGATAAGCGTATCCTGGGAGGCTGGGATTTTCCAGCAGAGAGGGCCAAGTCTCTGTTGGTGGCTATAGTCTCTGTTAAGCTCAGCTCCACAAACAGGTGCCAAATGACCATAGCAGAGATTTTGGCAGTGGAACAGCAGTTGTAATAAATGACTCTGTGAGGCCTTGCATGCACTTCAGCTAAAGTGCTACACTTGCCCTGCCCCACCAAAGCACTCCAGAATGTGGGATTCTGCTTATCAGCACAATGAGCCAGCAAAAGCCCATCAGGAAACTTCACCACCACTCTCAGTGGTGTGAAAGCAGCAGCCAACTCACTTGCATCAAGGAGAAATACCAACTGTCTTTCCAGAAGTCTCCCATTGCTTCATCTCCCAAGCCACCAGCCCCAAGGGAAAGAACCACAGCATTAGGATGAGGCTGTGAGGGAGGAAGATTGGCACCAAAACTGCAGCCACAACTGAGCACAATAGAACTATGGGTGGCTTTTTTTCTTCCAGTTGCAAACTCAAGGGTTCCCAGACAGTCATCTCATCCTTTTCCACCCTCCTGGGAAATCAGTGTTTTCAGAGAAACAACAGTCTTGGCGATTCACCACTGGGCTCAGGCTCACCAAGGGACCTCAGAGAAGCTGCAGCACTTATGGTGGTATCTGGCCTGTGCTGGGCTGACATGTTGAGGAAAAAGTCACCCTGCTTTGACTGCTCATTGCTGCATTGGTCTCTTGATCTGGCATCATTCAGATGTTTCCCATGCCAGCATGTTGACTAAGCCAAATTTTTTCTTACATTAAAACCTTCTGAATCTGGATTTCATAAGTCTTCAGATTCCAACAGATGTTTGGCTTGGGAGTCCTGAACTGTCCTGTCCCAAAGCCAAAAAAGATGTGCAGGTCCAAGCAGAATTTTCCCCCAGACTTATTGAAATGGCCAGTTGCTGCTGAATGCATGGAAAAGTGGGGAATGATTGTCACTGTGACCATTTCTTGCTCGCTGTACTAGGTCCAACCTAAACTGAGTCATGCTGAAGAGGACAAAAATAATGTAGAGCTATGCCCTCACGTGGGTAAAGCTTGGTGCCCCTTCACCAGTTTGTCCCTGGTGTTTTACACCTGATAACTCGTATTCAACATCCCAAGCACACTCAACATCTTAGTATTTCTGAGAGCCCCTGGGTGCCTGGTGACACCCTTGTGTGCCTGGTGACATCTTCAGCTGTCTACCTGCTCTCAGCCAGCACCCTGTGGAGGCTGAGCCCCCCCACAAGAACTCCCAGCATGATTTTATTGTATTTTCTTTAATTAATCTCTGCAAACCCAAAGGAACCCAAAGGCCATTCCTGTCCCTGGAAGCAGTTCATTAGCAGGCAACCCAAACTTCACAGAAAGAAGCAACATGACAGTGGTAATGAAAACAAGACAAAAACAAAAAAACTGTGAACATTTTTATTGCCACTGGAGCCATCACCATCCACAGAGTATATTCAGAGCTGTCAGCAATGCCTCTCCTCATTTGGGATCCAGTCAAAACAAAGCTCCAAGTCAAATTTCTTGCCTGACCATAACATCAAATTTTAGTTTCATTCTCAGTCACGGCTTTACACTGATTACATTATGAAATTCATTAGGGAAGAGAAATTGCAGTTATTTCCTTGATGGAGCTGAGTGGTGCTATTGCAGAATAGCCAGGAGCAACCAGGGAAAACATGCCCATTAGAGGCTGGTGTAATCCCACCAGGATCACAGCCAAGCAGTTGCAGGACAAAAGCAGTGACGGGAGAGATGCACTGACAGAGCACAGGGTAGCTTTTTACAAAGGAATATGTTTTCCAGGGCCTGATCTTTTGGATCATATTTAGAAACAAATGTACGTAAAAGTTCAAGGAAATGAAAAGGGAGAGACTAACTATATTCCAAAGGTTTTCCTGCTGCAGCTACGTGTTATAATAAAATAACCTGGTGGCATATTTTATGGTCATTAGTGGTTTAATTAGGAAACATGTCATTTCATATCGCCCAGCTCCCATCTCACTGCCATTGAATGGCTCATAGGAACGATAGGAATATCGTTCTCACAGCAAAGGCAATGATACAAACGAGCACAGGCTGCTCAGAAAGTCTTAGAAGGAAGAAAGCACCAAGATCTTTTGCCACAAACAATCTCACACTTTAGCAGACACATAAATGAAAAATAAATCAAAAAATCTCTAGGGAAGCATTGTTTCATTTCCACAGAGTAGTTGTGATTGAGCACAGGTAGTTTTCCCAAGGCATTTCCATTCTTTGTGAGACTAATTTGAACAATTTCCCACAGAATGGAGCCGCCATGCTAGAAAGTTCGAAGCCAAGAGCTGAGGACCCCAAACCAGCAGCACAAAGGGGTGCAAAGCCTGCCCTGGTCCTGACTGCTTTGGATAAGAGCAGAGTGTAATTCTCACAAACCACAAGTGACAAGGTGCCCTGGGAGATTGGAGGGAACTTGTTTCTTCTGTTAGTAACCACAGGAGTTTCTTGTGGTTGGTAGTTCTGAGAATGGGAAGCTGGACAAGCTGTAGGTGCAGGAGATTCTTGCTGCCTCTGGTGTTACCCGCCCAGCCCGAGCTCAACTGATTAGGAGAGTATCAGAGTTACATAATGACATTTCTGGGGTGTTTTACGGTAAATACATGGGGGCCTCTTTGAAGGGAGGGATGGGGGGTGTGGATAGCAAAACCACAAGAAATTCAATTTAAATGGGAGCACAATTTAACAAATTTTTGTAATATACAACATGGAACAAACCCATATAATTGTCAAATTAAATACAGCAAGTCAATATTTAAAAGCTATTGAATCTAATAGCATGTTTAGGCTTGGAGTTCTGCTTTTAAAATGCCTATAAATTGCTTGTGATCCACAGTGATCCATCTCTCCTAACATCACACATCTGAAACATTGACATCAAGCCCATCAAAAGAAATAGGCACTTTGAGGATGTTTTTAGAATGCCATTTTAGATGTTTTCTTCAGAATGCATCAAACTTTTCTCTGGTCTGCAGTGACTACTGAGAGTGCATTGTTACCTAGCCCACAGGTAGGTAGATGTATAGTACATTCTTGTTTTACCCACAGAAATCCCATCCCAAATGTCCTAAAATATGTTTAATAACCCAGCATAATGATGGCAACTTTCACCACTATTGTAAGGGGAACTAGTTCAGCTTCCTACAGAAAGTCTTTTCCAGGTTTTTGTCATTACAGGCGGCATCGGCATCACCCACCTCCAAATTACTCGTGAAATGAATGTCTTGTGCAGGATACATTCATCAGAGGCCAACAAGTTCAGGTTTTATGAGGCTGGCATGTGTTAGAAGGCATTGCTACCCCTCACAAGAGCTCAGGTGGCTTTGCAGACATGGGTTTTCCAGAAGCAACTTGCCACAAAAATTACATGAGGGATCATACTACCTGAAAACAGATCAGAGGAAAGTCAGCCTTCATACCCATTTCTGCCTCCTGACACCAATGGAGCAATGGTTTCAACAATATACTTTTGACTGTTTAATAAAGAATTATTTCAAATAAACCCTTATTTCAGAGTGAGAACCCCCTCTGTAAAGCAGGGCAATGATTCCTCCAGTGTGCTTTTTTCCTCTTATGTTCTTTAGCCATAAGGAAATCCAAGTCTGCTTCTATATATCTCCTACAGCATTAAAATTGTATATAGATTTTAGATGGGAATATTCATTAAACATTATCAACTCACAGCAGCATGGGGAAAAACCTTCCTTCATCATCTCACTGGATGTGGGAAAAATAACAGAAAAGCTGCTATTGTTTGGATGTTTTTTGTGATAATACTTTGAGAGACAAAACATTTCTCCTCCCAGCTCTAAAGCTATTGAAGGGATTTTCCTGACACACTCTAAAATGATTTATTGTAGGTCAGAGGGCAATTGGAAGAGAAAAAGATCAATCACACAGGAAGAGATAAGTTTTCCCCTTGATCTTTTGTTCTTTTTTTTTTTTTTAAAGTGAACAGCTTGTCGGATTTTTGAACTGTTTCAGAGCTCTAATTTCTTCAGAGATCATATAGTCTCCAGTTTCCTTATGGTTAAGACATTTTTTTAATCAGAAAAGCTAAGTTCATGGTTATGACCTCACAAAAGCAAAAATCTTCAGTTGTACTGTGACAAATACTCAGGTGAGATATTGTGGATAAGATACTTTTAGTGACTGGAAAAACTTATCTGTGAATGAAGAGAAAAATATAAACCAGTCTGCAGCAGTCTGAATTACAGCCCAGAGGCATTAAGGTTCCATAGATGCCCCACCAATTCATCTTGAATAATGTTATCACAGCCTGGGTAGTCCCAAGGGTTGCAGTAATGATTGGTGGAGGAGCTTTTCATGAGGAGCTGTGAATTTTTTTTTTTTTTTTTTTTTTTTTTTTTGGCTCTGCATGCAAGGCAGAGAAATCATTTAAGGGCAATAGACTGAGCGAAGCTGATTACATTCAGTAGCAAAATCATTGCATTCATAATGCAAATGTTTTCCTTCTATGTAATATTAACAAAGGACATTGTCCTTTCATTTCTCAGGGAATTAGTCATGCATATCCTATTGCCTGTCAGGAGAATAGCATGGCTGATTCCTCAATAACAGTACTCAAAACAAATCCTTACCTGGTAATTCATGTTTATCATTCTAGCAGACTGCAAGTATGAAGAAAGAAGGGGTACAACAGTTTTGTGTTCATTGCAATAACCACAACATTTGGGATTGCTTGTATTAGCCAGATGTTATTTGCATAGCTATAGTGTCTGCATGTTCCAGCAGGAGCAGAACTGCAGATGAGTTTGGCCAGAGACAGAACCTCCTCCAGACTGTTTTGAAGCCCAGTCCACAGAAGATCTGTGGCACAAGACATGTTACAGGAGCTGGGACAGCTGACCTACCTGCTGGTGACAAACAGAACCAGCCACATCGGGTGGTGTGGCTGGTCCTAGCAGTCAGCCAGGTCTGATCCAGTGGGGTTGCATTCCAATTCCCACCCTCTCTCCATGTGAGACAGCTTGTGCCCTGCTCTTCCTGACAAAGCCCAGGTCTCAGGAAACAAAGATGAAGGTGTGCAAAGCAAGCTCTGAGTACTCTGATGTAGTTCTCTAGAGAGTAGGCAGTTCTCTAGAAATGGGTGCCTTGCCAGCTTTATCACACATCCAAATGAAAAGGGATGAGCCTCAGCAAAAGCCTGGACCTGACCTCAAACTCATCCCCTACATCCATAGAGAAGCCTCCTCACTTTTGGTCCATACAATCTTAGGCTACACAAGCCAGAAAAAGAATCATCACTTTCATTCAGGTGACCTGATAGTAAATGCATAAGGCTGGGTTTTTTGGGGTATTTTATGCACCAAATTCCCAGGTTTAGGTACAGTGTCATGAAAGTCTCCCCTATTTTTGCCCTAGGTAATGTCCAGCAGATAGTTGTCAGCTTGAGCAGCATAAGCCATGGAATGAAATCACACTCTCACTAAAACTACAAAGCAAATAATAAAGAATTGTAAATGAAAGCTGGAATTTTACCCAGAGGTTTCACTGACATTCATCCAGGAACGGTATCCATGTCCACTCTGGCAGACTGGGCAGCTTCCAAAGAGCCCAAAGTGGCACTTGGAATGCAAGTCCTAAGAGCTGTGGTGCCAAACCTAACAGCTTATAACATAGGTTTATAGTCTGAGCACATCTGCAAAGTCCATCGAGAGCTGATCAATAGCATTTATGCCCTTTAGGGAGCAAGACAGACAGACTCCAGCACAGACAGACAGGGGACTCAAGAGGTCAGATCTCACCCTGAACTCCATTGGCTGGATTGGGACTCACAGACTGTCACAGAGATCTACTGCCGGCCAGCTCACATCCAGACACCTACACTGTGAACACCTGAAGTTAAAGACTTGAAACCCAACCGTAAAAGTTTCTCTCATTTGAGCGTTGATAAACAAAAACAGTTTAGAGAATGGCAAAATGAGAAAGCAAGATCACATGAGTACTGGTTCCAAAAAACATTCCTTCTCTTCTCTCCCACTCTACAAAAATAAAGAATTTTATATTGCTAAAGGTTAGGAAAGATTGAGCCATCAATTATTACTGTTCTTCATGTTTCTGTAGCAAAAATGGAGAGACGTTAGTTTGCACTGCATCATATATCTACAACTCAGTTTATAAAAACTGCTCTTAGTGTCTAATTTTTTTCATGATAACTCATCATAGCCTTCAATTAATGTTTCTTAGTATGAGATTTGGGGTTCTGTATGCAAGTAAGTAGCTGGAAAAATAATTTATCCTCTCAGATTTTCAGTAATGACATAAACTTGGTAAAGACTCACCTTCCATCATCTTCCGTTCTCTTCTGAAAGCTGGTTCTGTCCTAAACCTCACCTCAGTCAATAAATGGTTTTCCAGCTGTCCAGTCGGTTTGTTTATCAGTAACACAGGTTTGAGAGCATTTGACCAGTTTTTTTGGTGGAATAGAGCTAGTTCTTTCTGTTCCTGTTTTTTGCAGCATGTGAAGGAAAGCACCTGAATCATTTGGTCACCCTGAGGATGCAGGTCATGCTGTCATGAGCCACCTTGGCCACCACAGTCAGTTGCATCTGCCTGTCATCTGGTCAAACTCCTCAGCTCCCAGGGGACCTGAAACCCAAATGCTGAGTGATACAAATATCCTTGAGCTAGAGGAAGCTAAACTAAACATACTGCAGACAAACAAGAGCATTATATTCTAGGTAGGCTCATATTCAGCTGTGACAACGTAATAGCATCAGAGAAGATATCTGTGTGGAGTTTTTTCCTCTATTATCCAGATGTGTAATTCATAATGCATTAATTGCAGGTGTAGAAAAACTATACCAAAGTTTGCCCACATCATCAGTGATCATAATCTCCTGAATGTGGTGGTGATGCTGCTCTTTCATTGCCTGGCTTTTAGAGTGCAATCAGTCTCCTTTGAAAACACATCTATAGTGATCCACCCATTTACACTTTGTGGATGTTCTGTGAGAGGGAAAATGAGAGAATTCATTAACTTATTTGCATATGAGAGAAAATGAGAGAATTCATTAACATATTTGCACTATTGTGTTTCCCCAGCATTACAGAATCTGCACCAGGTAGCCCATGAGGAAACCCCCTGGGCTGGTCTATGGCAAGGAAGGAGAGCAGAGAGCCTGGTTAGCCACAGTCCAAGAGGAGCCCCTGCTGATCCCTGGAGGGATTGCAGCGAGCACTGAGAAAATGGTCAATATTTTACACCCTTCAGGCAGAGAAATTTTGTTAATGTGAATTGAAATGTAGCAGGAAAAAAGAAAAGAAGGCTCTAAAGCAGTTGGAGAATGAAAAACTAAAATTGATTCAGACAAATGTCCTTTAATTTCTCAGATGGTTTTGCAATGGGTATTTTTGAAATTGGGAATCTCTGAAAAAGGTTTTGGCCAAGGAAATTTTTTTGTTAGACATAATCATAAAAGCACATGTGCTTTTGTGGTTTATCTTTATTCACATCCATTAGTCACCCAAAATAAATGTTGCTCATCAGAGAGACACAGCCAGCTGAAAAATTGGTATGGATTTTGATGAATTCATAGCAAATTGGTAAGACTAACAAAACACCACTTGCATATAATTACAGAAACATGATTCTGTGATAACATCAGTTGCATATAATTATTTTATTTCCTTGTTGGTTTATATCATGTTGGTTGAATATTCCATATTTCCTTTCCCCATGCCCCTCCCAAAACGGAGGTCCAACTGTGTTTGTATTTCTAATGCCCAAGATCAAAAGGTACCCAAGCTCAAAAAGGAACAGGACAGAATAAAGCCTGGATTCCATAGCACCAGGCCCAGCTCCCCCAGAGGAACACAGATTGCATGATTCTTGTACCTGAGGAATGTACCTGTTCTGTCCTCAGATCCTGCAGTGCCTCAGTTGTTTCCAAAGCAGTGGAACCAATAGTGTTCTGCAGTCTCCCCTGCTTCCAACATGGGATTCTGCCATTCACAGGTTTACAATCCAAATGCAAAGGACCTCATCTTCTTACATAGGTACTTGCTATAGCCAGGTCCCTCTAAACTTGGTCCTTCAAACAAATCACATACATCATGGTGTAACTGATGGTTAAAAGACTACGTGGTGCCTTTCAGAAGTGAAGTGTAGAGTTTAGGAAAAGACAGCAGGAGTCTGAATGATCAGCGAACCCAGGGATTGTACCCACATGTGTCTCACATATATTCAGTATTAGCATCTCTGCCATTCAGTGCAGTTCATCTTAATCAGAATGATGATGGACAGCAAAAGGCATCAAAACCATACACAGTAGATAACAGATTGAAATTCAATCATACATTTGTTTTGGGGCCCAAGAAGAATTAAGACTTACTAATTATCTGGGCAGGATTGTCACTAGCATTATGTACCCTACCCAGAGCCTGGACACCAAAAGCAGAGAAGATAATCCCATAATCACAGGCCCATAGTGTGATTCTTGGGGCTGTCCTGTGCAGGGCCAGGAGTTGAACTGTAATGATCCTTGTAGGTGCCTTCCGACTCAGACCATTTTGGGATTCTGTGATTCTGTAATTTTACCTCTCTCATGCTTTCATTAATGTAAATCTATAGCATTCATCTCTCCTGTCACAAACAGTCATGGCAACTCAATTCCAGGACTGAACTCATGTGTGCCATGTGCTCACAGCACCACTGTCAGAACAGAGACCTTTGCAGCTCTCCCTGTGCACACTCCCACTGAGATAAAGTAAAAGGTGAAGTTGGAGATGGGAAGCACAACACCCTTTTCTTCTTGCTACAAGAAGGGTGTCCATGGGAGAAGAATACAAGTTGCAATCAGCCAGGATGAAAATTTGAAGTTCAGCTTCCTGGGGTTTTTTTTCTGCAAAATGCCAGGAGATCTTTCATAAACACAAATATTCAGGGATCTTTTTTATCTCTGGTGTGTTAGCTGGGAACTCCATCAGCTTTATGCTTTCTGTTCCAGTCAGTGCAGAAAGAATGCTTTTGCTAAATCACTCACCCCCTTCCAGAAGTTCCTGTGGTATTCCCTAGAGACCAGATCATATCTTACTCGATTTAACTTAGATTAAAATCTCCTGGAGATAGTGTGAGCACAAACACATAAAGCCAGTAGCTTTTTATAACACACAACTTTTTTTTTTTTCCAAAATCTGTGTGGTTTAAGTCCTGCTATCTAATTGAATGCACACTACTCCAAACAACTGCAATAAGAATTTTCTCTGAGTCTGCAAGGACTAAGGCTCTCTGCTTCAACAGTGGTATTATCTGCACCAAATATCAAAATTGTGTAATATCACTGGTCATTTTTATAAGATTGAAATATACTGGAAAATTTTCTGCAAAACAATCTGGGAGCTTTACTTCAGTGAAGGAAAAATATCAAATTTAAATATATTTCCTTGTAAAATTATGTAAAACTGAATTAATTTTCCTGCAGAAAAAAATAAGTTTAAGTTGTAGACATTTTATTGTGGAAAAACTTTTAGGAAAAATTTTGAAACCTCACTAGAGAATTTTTCAAAATTATATACTGCACTACCACTGCTCACCTGTCACAGCAGAAAAGCTGAAAGCTATTGTCACTTTTTGGTCTGGCTTTTTAAGCCACTAAGAGTAGTTAGCTTATCTTCTTTAACTCAGTGGCACATATTCATGTAGCACTTTTTTTTCTACTTTGTCATCACATTTGAAATCAAAACCAATTTCAACCTTTCTTGGGAAATGGAAGTTCCAAGTGTCATCCCATACAGATGCCAGTCAAGTATGTCTGTCCAAACTTGTGTCCTTCAGCTTTCTGGACCATCATTGGAGAGGAAGACCAGCCTGGTTCCCACTCAATGCCAGCCAGTCATGACCTCCTCCAGGAAAACCTTAGAATAACTAAGGTTAAAAAAAATCTCTAAGATCATTGAGTCCAGCTGTGAACCCACCACTGCCAACTCCCCCACTGAACCATGTCCCTAAGCACCACATCTACACATCTTTTAAAC
The DNA here is from genome assembly GCF_022539315.1 of Serinus canaria. Taxonomy (NCBI): domain Eukaryota; kingdom Metazoa; phylum Chordata; class Aves; order Passeriformes; family Fringillidae; genus Serinus; species Serinus canaria. Next base: position 142,202,850 of record NC_066315.1, read on the forward strand.
ACCTCCAAGGCTGGTGACTCAACCACTTCCCTGAGCAGCCCATTCCAATGCTTTATAACATTTTTGGTGAAGAAATTCCTTCTAATTTTCAACCTAAACCATTTTGGTGCAGCTTGAGACCATTTCCTCTTGTCTCTTTAGTTGCTCCTTGAGCGAATAGATCCACCCAGCCTGGCTACAGCCTCCTTTCAGGCAGTTGCAGAGAGCAGTGCAATCTCCCCTGAGCCTCCTTTTGTCCAGGCTAAACACCCCCATCTCCCTCTGCTGCTCCTCATATGACCTCCAGCCCTTCCCCCAGATCTGTTGTTTTTCTCTGGACACACTTCAGCCCCTCCACATCTTTCTTGAAGTGAGGAGCCAAAACATGAGCACAGGATTCAAGGTGCAGCTTTATAGTACCAAGTACAGGGGGACAATCACAGCTCTGGTCCTGGTGACACTATTGCTGACACAGACCAGGTGCCATTGACCTTCTTGGCCACCTGGGCTCATACTGGCTCACGTTCAGCCACTGTTGACCAGCACCCACAGGTCCTTTTCTGCTGGGCAGCTTTCCAGCCACTCTGCCCCCAGCTTGGAGCACTCCAGGGGGTTTTTGTGACCTGAGAGCAGGACCTGGCACTTGGCCTTGTTGACCCTCATACAAATGGCTTTTGGCCCTTTGATCCAGCCTGTCCAGATCCTTCTGTAGATCATTCCTGTCCTCTGGAAAATCCCACCAGCTTGGTGTCATCTGCGAACTGAGAGGGATCTCAATCCTCTCTTCCATTTGGGAATTATTACCCTGGTAATGATTGCAAAACTTGTGTCCTCCAGTCCCTTGGGCCACCACTGGAGAGGAAGAGCAACCTGGTTCCCCCTCTATCAGCCAACCATAACCTCCTCTGGGACAAGTAAGGTGGTAAATCCCTTGTGTCAAAGTTATAGTTAGAGACATCTGCTAGAAAGGCCTGTGATGGCAAGCAGAGGCTAAGTGCAAGATTATCAGGAAAAAGGTAAAAAAGAGAGGACAGAAATAAATTTGATCTATAGTAAATTTTGGAGGGCATCTGCCTCAGACAAGATCATACTTCAAAAAGCCACTGTCAGAACACAGAGCAAAGTGCTGAGGACGAGGGGATGAGATGCACAACATCAGGGCTCACTTCATTTGTCTGGAGGCTAGTGTGAAGTAAAAGTGACATTTTCATCTAGAAACTACTTTTCTTTACACTGTGCCTTGCTGATACTGAATTACAATAACTCAACACTGACCAGAACAGGAATAGTCTTGCCACACAGATGTGTCAAAGAAAAAGTTTAATGCTTCTAGTGGTCCTATAAAGTATATATTTTAAAAACCCAGCAAACAACAAACACATCTATATATATAAAAAGTTTTAAAAGTTTGGGTACAAAAACCAGAGCAAACTGTCTCACAAAGTCAGATCTGAGATGAGCACATAGGCCTGGGAGGGGGTGATCTCTAGAGATGTGTGCATACTCACATTACAACGAACAAGCACAGCTGTCTTTTGTTCTTATTGAAGGATGAAGAAAGTATATTTATGGATAGATGTAATTAATGTAAAACTCCAGCTGTTTAAAAGAAAACTTGGAGTTCTCTTGCACATCCTGAGTATGTTATTCCTTATGAAGCAGCTGAACCTGGATGTCCCTATGCACAAGAGAGCCAATGGTTAGTGCACTTAGAGTTAGCCAGACAAATGTGAATTAAGGTCACCTAAGCTCTGAATAGGAGCTTCTGTCCTGGCTTTTAGTCACAGTTGACAAATTCAATTCCATTTCATACCTTTCTACTCTTAGATTTGTCTCCTAATCTCCTGGTATCCTGTGGTCAGTGTGGGGATAGGAAGAGGCCACTATCCTCAGACAGTGAAATGCTATTGAATCACAGTCACCTTTATCCCATCAGGGAAAATTTAGAAATGCTCAATGATCCACAGGGAATTAGCTCTGGATTTATCCCCACACATGCAAATGGTGACTCTTGCTCACTTCACTTGTTTACAAACAGCTTTTGTAAACAGTGAAGTGAGCAAGAGTGTGCAGCCAGTGTGCAGCCAGTGTGCAGCCAGCTCTAAACACTGGAGTTTTTGTCATGAACTGCTACCTATTTATAGTACTATAAATGCATTATGCATATATTAGATCTCAAAATTATCTGAACTCCCACAACCTTTCACACTGAAAATGTGTCTCCCCTTAACCCTGCTGAACAGATACTTGTTTCAGATCATTTCCTACATTGAGCAAAAAAAAGTAAAACAGCTCTATGAACAACAAAATTATAACAGAGAAAATGAATTTGTAACAGCCCTCAGATTATTTAACCCTAGAAAAGATACCTGGTCCCTTAGCATTAGAGGACTGCAGCCAGACCAGTAAAGGGGTAGCATTACTTATATTCCCAATTCAGCTCAGCAGGAGGTATGGGAATAAGGTGTCTATTCCTACATTTGACTAATGGCAGATAAAGCCCAGCACAGCTTTGATTTCAGACATGTAGTACAGATACTGTGAGACAAACTGAGCATCTAACAGTCAAAGACATGGATGTAGGATAAGAGTCCAAATGTAAAAAGCTGGAATGATGATGAAGTGTTGCAGGTAAATATGTTCATTATTGACATTTCAACAAGCACAACACACCTTGCCCAAGGCCCTTTTCTGTGAGAGAGGTGTGCTTTATCGTGGGCTGGAAGCACACATTAGCTGCTTTATATTTCCCACTCTAAAGTCTATTTCAGGTGATCATACACTTTGCAAAACCTTAACCTCATGAACACAGGTTACATTCTGCTTTGGCTTATTCATTTTTGGAAAAGCTGATCAATGCATTGCAATTACTGAGTAAGAAAACACACTAAAAAATGTTATTAAAAAAAATTAAAAACCAAACCAAACAAACAAAAAACACAAGAGAATATTTCTTTTGGATGTAGCAGATTTTTGCCATTTTATTTAGAAAATTCTGGGACCCAAATGGCAGTTTTGCTGAAATTGCAGTGTTACCTGGCAGCAGAGGTGGAGGCTGCTACAAATGAGTGTATCTAGAAACAGAAGGGAAAATAAGAACAAAGGATGTGGCACACAGAAGGCCAGAACAGCTTTGACCCTGTCAATCCACAGCAAGCAACTGGATCAAGCTTTCATGAAGGCGAAGATACTGAAACAGGGGACTAAAAGCAGCCTTTCCATTAGAGAATCACAAGCCTTGTTTGACAATATGCATGTAAGCAAAGATTAAACTAGTGATGAGATTATAATCAAGACCGAAAAAACCCTTGCAAACTAGAATGAAACTTTTGAGAGTAATATGTAACAAGATATATGAGAAGTCAAAAAGAGGGGGAAAGGCACTTTTGAGGTTTTGAGAACATAATTGTGACTATTACATCCATTGTGTTGTCTGGAGAGTTTAGGGCCACTTTATTTGGAGGCAGAAGTTGCAATAGAGAGACAAAACCAGGAATAAGATTGCAGAAAACATTCTGACTTCAGTTTGGAAAAGGCAATTACACCATAAGTGGAGAACATAATTTGCAGATTGAAATCTCTGAAGGAAAACGGGTCATATCCAGATGGTTGGGTTCATCACAGGAGCAACTGGAAGAAAATTAAAAGCTCAGAACAGAATAGGACAACTGCAAAAAAAATTTGAAAGAAGGATCATGACAAACTGTACAAAAACTGGAAGAAAACAAATCAAATTTACATCTTGCCTTTGTAAAGACCTGCTATATTTTGTAACAAGAACAGTAATTTGCAAAGTCCTGCCATAAAAACAGATTTTACACAAGTGGTTGTAAACTATATTACCTCTACAAGCAAGCCAAATTCTTTTTGGAAATATTCAAACAATACCTACATGGAGTGGATTTTACCTCACACACCAGCAGATCCTTTATTAATTTAAATGGGTCACACAGATCAGGGTGATACCTGATTTACAATGCAGAGTGTGAAGACAGAAACAGTAACAGCAATGCTCAGCTCCTACAGGGGACACCTCACTCCTGAAGAGGTGGCACCTTAGGACAGTCACCTGCCTGGAAAGGTGGCACTGCCCAGAGACTTCTGGGAAGTGTACTACCCAAAAAGATATCTTTGATCTGGAATGAAACCTTCAATTTTTAAATTAAGAAGACCCAGCTCAGTAAGGCAAGTGGAAGAAGCAATATTTATGCACAACCAGCTCCTGTCCATGGCCTCTGCTCCTCCTGGAATTTCTTGTTTCCAGCCTGCATGGTCACTGCTGTGTGGCAGCAAATACTTCCAGTGCCCTCTGCTCTCTAGGGAGTTTTTCCATGCATTTCTGAGGCCTAACCAAACTCATCACAGTCCCAGCACATGTTGCAAATTCCCAGAGTCCAGCTGCATCCTCAGTAATGCCACAGCCTCTCTATCCATTGATTCCCTGGGTTGCACCCAATGGAAAGGAGAAGGAAAGTGTTCAGGGTTGGGAAAAATATTCAGCCAATTTAAGTGGATCATAAGCATGCCTGTAAAAACCAAGTGAACAAGCCCTTCTGTCATGAGAACATAAAGCTGAGATAGAACAAAATCTTTAGAAGATGAGGTTTGCAATTACTTTGTCAGAAGGTCCTTCTGAGGCGCAGCAAACTGGGAGAGCACAGATCAGAAGAGGAATGCAGGGAAATAGGAAAAGAGAAAGGAAAAAAATTAAAGAGAGGTAAGGGGGAGGGAGAAATGATTAAATATGGAAATTACAAAAGAAAACTCAAAATACCCAGGATGTAGAGAAATGTCAGACACAGAACAATACTGACTACTATGGTCTGAGGAATGTAAAGAAAAGGCCATTTAAAAGACCTGAATAGACAAACAGAAGCAGCACAGAATGACAACTCAAAAAACTTTAAATATATTATCCAAGACTGATATCAATTCATTTGGCTGTGCTGAGGAAAAAAAAAATCTAGATCATCATACCTTTTTACCCATAAAGAGCATTATTATAGAATATAACCCCAAACATGTCATCTCTCATGTATAATCTTTTTTTGTAAGCCACAGCATACCATCTGCAGCAGTAATGGCTCACAGGCCACAAATGCCATGGCTCTGTTTTGAAAAAAATGTTTTATTTAAAAATAGCATTATTTCAGCTCTAGGATAGTTATATTTTATTGCTGCTATAAAAATAAACTGTTAAAAGGACACTTAGATGAAGAACCAGACCTGGAACAGAGCATTACCCTCTGAGCAGAGCTGCTACCTGCAGGGAACACTTGTGCCCAGACCAACATGTTATTTTAGGTGCTAATGCTAAAAGATAGAGCCTTTTCACCAAAAAATGTGAAGCAGAAAATGCATCATGATCTTGGATAATGTGACTGTAATGGGTCTGCAGGATGCTGGACTAGTGTATTACATCAGAGGACAATAGCCTCTTGTGAAGTTACCTCCCTCCCACAAGGTAATTACTAATGGAAGACAGATCCACAGTTTCCACAAAAAAAGGAAGATGAAAAATAGTCTGGACTCTTGATGTCAAAACCAAAACCAATAGAAGTGAGAGATAAAGCAAGAGAAAGCTCAAGGCTCAGCAAAGCAGAGCCAAAACTCATGAAGTGCTTCAGACATCTGCAGGACAGAGATGGTCAGCTCAGAGACTGGTTGAAACCTGGTGATGCCTCATTAGAATTCTCTAATTTGCCTCTGGGTAGGAATGAGGTGTTGGAGTAATTGGTCCTTTAGGAAGCTTGAGATAAAATACAATGTATTCCTCCCATGTGTGTGGGTTGAAAGCAGTGGTCAAGGGGGCTAGCACTGATAGCAGTGGCTTCAGCAGCACACAAAGATCCCCTGTTCTTCTTTCCTAAAATGCCATTTTTTCTGATGTGATTGCATCAAAGAATCATTACAGTTCTACACTCCAGCCCCAAATTCTTCTTAGTTCTGTCTTAAACCCACATCCCCTCCATGGTTTGAGCCTCCTGTTTTTCAAATCTCCTTATTCCTCTGTTTTCCACAAACATCTGGGACACTTTTAGGCCACATGTTCCATTTTCTTCAAGACTGTAGGGGAGATGGGGACACACTAATTCTGTGGATTAACATGGCAGGGCTTATACAGCCCTGCCAAGTTTAGTGTTTGGAATTAGAAATAGAATTTAAAGTGTTTGGTTGATCCAATGGCAAGTTCAGATCCTAATGATGTTAGATGTTGTGTTTTCAAATTTTTGGATGTGTTGAAAATATAATCTAAAATTCCACTGTGTTCCAACTAGATAGAAAGGAATATTTAGATTATAAAATTAGTAAATACATGATGAAACAAAGGCCACATACCCAGCCTCTTTCTCCAATGTTTCTAGGTGTTTCAAATCCATAATGCCATACTCAGCCTGCTTTTCCCATGTTCATTCAGAGCAAAGGATAAATCTGGTTTAATCCTCAGCTGTGACTGAAGGTGCAGGGGGCCATACCCTGAGCATGCACAATGCACCAAGGGCCCTGAGAAATCCTAACCTATATTAAAAGCTATTGAATCTCTCTGCCACCAAAAATGAGAATGATAGCTTAACTCTGTTGGCATTAGTGAGCAAATATTTCCTGTAGAGTTGACATAACATTTGACTCCTACCATGATAGAAAAACTCTTGGAAAATGGGGGGTGCTGCACTCAGGAGTTGTGTGGGCTGGCAAGATGATTCTCACACAGAGCATTCTGAACTGAAGGGCCCAGTGTAAAGTGACCTCTGTTCCTGGGAGCCCCAGGAAGTGCAGGGGTCTGAAATCACATCATTAAAGATGACCTGTTGAGATGAAGAGATCAAGTTGGAGCTGCATAGACAATTTTGTCTTCTTTATCTCCCAGTTTAGGAGTACTTAATTTTGCCACCATTGCAGGCCTCTTTCAATACTTATGAAAGGGACTTTCACAAAGGTTTTGAGAAATATCACAAGGAACACTTCTGAATTACTGTTTCAGAGGTGGCAGGTCTCATTTGTCAAAGCTGATGACAAATATCTGCCTCTTTGTCCTAAGAGTGTCCCAGGAGCAGGGACATGGCAGCAGCAGAGAAGCAGGCAAGACCTTTGTGAGGTGCTAAGAAACTGTTCTGGGAGCTTTGCAGAGCTCCACAGGGCTGTGTGGGGACATCAGGTGTGTTGAAAGGAAGGATATTGCTCCTGCAAATGGAAGGGGAAAGAGAGGAATAGATGTCATGTCCTCAGCCTGTTCAGCTACTGCCAGGAAGGAAAATCAAGGGTTAAGTCTAACTTCCCTTTAAACTTATCACAGAGGGGATTATTTGGCATTTTATGTGGTTATCTAAGGTTATAATAGAGCCATTTAAGAGATATTTTTAATTTACTTATATATAATTGAAAATGGATTGAGAAATATTATTCACCTGTAACACTGACTTATACTCCACCTGACTACATCAGTTAAGTGATTTCAGCTTTGGCTAGATTTTGGAGTGCCTTAAAAACCTAAGAGCCCAAAGAATAAGCCACACAGTCACAAGGGATCACTAAACATCAGTTTAGTGAGCTGAGAAACACTTTTTGTCTAAAGGAAGATTAATCTCAGTAAGAAATCTCTATGGACAAATGAGAGAAAGCAGACCTCTGATACACAGGCTCAAGTATCAGCTGAGTAGAAAGGGTTAAGAGTATAAAACATGAGGTTACAATGGAGTAAAGCAAAATCAAAGTGCCTGATAAGCCAAAGCAGCAACTTTTCTGTGCATGTGCATAGCAAAGAGTGGAATCTTCATGGCTTTGAAATTTGTTTTTGCCTCTGATAAGGTAGGTGCAAAATACAGAGCTGGCAGTAGTTTACAACCCCTTTGGAAGGGTGTGAGAGATGAGTTTAAATGATTACCAAGAACCAGGGTGTGGTGAGAGATGCAACAACACGCTTCCAACACTAGAAATAGCTCTTTTTTCTTGGTATTTAATAACTTCCCAGAGGAATACAACTCACTCATTTCTAGTCCTAGAAAAAAAAAACATTTTAAAGTTATGATATTATTATGTATCAAAAAGCTATTTTGCATCATTTATTATTTATCTGCTGAGGTTTTGAGAGCACTTGAGTTTCATCCATGCGTGCAGAAAAGATAAAACCCAGTCCCAAGAAATTTATTAGCTAAAATATTTGCTATAACTAAACTAAAGTCAGATTTACTTAGCAGATTTCTAAATAGATTTAAATGGTGCAAACCTTTCTGCAGAAAATGTAAACTTATCTTAGATGTTACTTACAGAAATTTAATATCCATAATTAGTGACTGGAATCAAGTAAACTGAAGTGAGTCTCTCAAGTTTAAGATGTTTATTTTGTGGGTTGTGTGTCTGGAATGCATAAGTGAATTGCAAACAAAACTTTTCAATGCATCATTTCTCTAAAAAATTCACTTTTAAAAAAGTGATCTTTTATGTCTAGAAAACTTCTCATAAAACATAAACCAGCTTTTACCCATCGTTTTGCTGCCTGACTTTATACTTAGCAGCAGCTGCCTAGGTTTTTATAAGGTGTTAATAAATCTGCCCATACTATTTTTAAATAATTTGTCAAAGAAATGCTTTCTTGTTCCTGCCATGAAGACTGAATCTGTCTGGGAAGTACTTGGCTGCCATACAGATGGGTCCTGTAGAAAACCCCTTGATAAAGATAGCTGATTGTGTTGTAACCAAAAATAGTTTCTGCCTGTATTAAGGACACACACTGCATGGAAAATCTGACAGTGAAGAGGTGCTTAACACCTGTGCTCGGTGCTAATCAGAGCCAAGCCAAAAGTAGCTTGGAGCCTGACAGCCTCCCTGCCCCTTCTTCCCCTTCCTCATGTACAAATTTAGGTATAGCTGAATTTCTGTGGGCAAGGGGAGGGGCTAGACAGCTCCCACCAAATCCCTTCAGGCCCTGATTTCTATTGCTCTGCACTGAGAAGCTGAACTTTCTTAAATAGGAGCAGAGATGGGGAGAGGCTGGGGGAGCAGCCAAGAAAGCAGAGCACCAAGGATGGGCAATTGCAGAAGCGACAAGGAGGTGTAACTTAGTGCAATGACAACCTCTGCTGCAGTGGGGACATACTCTGGCCAATTCAGCTGAAAATAGCTCTGCTTCTTGAAATGGGCCCATGAGATTCAGGAATCTTTCTCCAAAGTCACTGCTGCTCTCTGTGGTAGCCCAGAAAAATTTATAGTAGTGGTGCTTTGCTTTGATTGATCTTAGTAGATCTTCTGCATGCATTTTTCGCTGAAGAATTTGAGTCAAAGGACTGCATCACATCAAGTTCAAAGTGGGAGACTCTGGCAGTGGGTGAAAATACATTAGAACACAGACCTGTGAACAAGCATACCTGCATTTAGTCTAACCTTAGTCTGCCTCTTGAGGCAGAGGTTTGTAGTCCTAGGTCAGAGACTGTAAAAGCAGTTTAATACAGCTCTTTCTATTAGACAACCAACAAAGTGCTTAGTTGAAAATTATACCATTAAAAACCCACCATTATCAAATAGAGTATCTGCAATTTAGAATTAAAAATGCAAAAAGGGATGATAAATGTATAATTCGGAAATGCAGGGTTCAGAAAGGCCTTACAGAGACATGTTCTTCTCCTTCTTTCTTTCAGTATCTCTGTGAAGGAGAAAATGAAATTTTGAAATTTGTTTTTGCCTGTGATAAGGGCAAAAAGCAAAATTCATCCTGTCCATCTGCAGTAGCAGGCAGTCACTGCATGAAGCCCAGATGCTGCTGTGGGACCAGGGCCTCCCCTGTGCCCAAGCCAGCCCAGCACTGGGCTGCACAGTTCACTCACACTTCCTGCTCTTCTCAGAACCTTCCACCTGTAGTGAAGAATCCAAATTCAACTTGCACTGCTCTTGCTGCAAATATCCCCTGGGCACACTTGGCAGGATGCTCTTCTCAGAGGTGAGGGAAGTGGGTTCAGGTGGCCCAGGGTGGCTGTGAGCCACAGCCCATTGATCTCGTGTGAATTACGTGGGAGAGAGGCAGCTCAATAGCCAAGCCCAGTGCAAACCACAGTGACACAGTCCTGCGTGTGTTCATAGCATGTTTTATCTATTTATCTCAAAAACCTTGTTTACAGCAGTGCCAGTGGATGTGGATATCACTCTCACTCCCAGCTTCACCAAGGAGCCAGTGAAGGATTCAGTGCATTTATGGACTGAACTGCAATTTGCACAGGTGCAAAAAAATATCATCCTTGGCATCAATGGCTTCCTACTGAAAAAGGAATATTGCAGCTAACATGAGCATCCAACAGACATGCAGCAATGGCCAAACAAATGAGCATCTCCCCTAGCTCACAATATCTGCCTCTGCATTTTTCATACTCAGGGCCTGATCTTGCTTCTATTAAGAAAGATGGAAACACTCCAAATGCTTTTGGTGGGAGCAAATGCCTGCCTCCATACACTCCAGACTCCTGGGGTATATATATTGTAGAATGTATTCAAGCTACGTGTCTGAATGTCTTTCTTAGGCAGTTTCAGTTTTTATAAACCTCTGGAGTTTGCAGCTTTTTCAGCTATGACAATGACAAGTCTCACTCCAACTGGTGCGTTCCCAGGGAAAGTTCTTATCCCAAAGAAATGTCATTTCCCAATGAAAATCTGTTCTGCTGAAAAAATTTTCACTAGTTCTGTCTTTTGGGATAATTGAAAGGCTCATCTTGCTTTCAGATGCCCTACACACTCAGGAAACACTGGATCGAGACCTCTGATACAGTGATGATTACATACTTCTTCAGTCCATCCTCTGCAAGGATTAAAATGCACCATTGTAGTCCCCATTCCACATGGAGAGGGATGACAAACTGTGCCTAGTCATTTCTTCCTGCTCATCCTGCACAGACAGTAGAAGTTGAGGCTTCTAGATCCTTTTCTGTTTGATTTTTGGGGCAAAAGTCAGCAACTTTTGGAAGGTCTTCTAACACATAGTACTCAGCCCTGCAAATGTCAGGATAAAAACAAGCACCTGGAAGTAGCCTTTAAGTTTAATAAGAAATTCAAGTGTTCTTCTAGATTTGCATATATTCTTGATTTTGGCTTTTTCTGCTCATGCTACACACTCCTCCATGCATTTCCCACTTTTGGATAATAATACAGAGCATATGTTCCCCATTTAGTTCTTCCTTGATTCCTGTTGGCATAATGTCTGTGGCAAAGTAGAAGGAAAGCAGAAGATTTGAGAGAAAATACTTGTTTGCAAAACAAACTTTTATTTATATTTGTATGTGAAAACAGTCAAAACTCTTATATTCTATTTTGAGATAGACATGTGTGCAGGAAGAATGTCTTTTCTGACCAATTAAGTTATGAAGAAAGGGTCATGTTCTCATGGAGCTTATATAATAAAATTGAAGTAGAAGAGCATGTTTTAAAGTGTGTTTACAGTCTTAAAACTACCTGTTGTGTTTTATGTGTATAGAACCATTTGGTCTCTGCAATGATGCTGGAATCTTAAAAATAAAATAAAAACATTCTTTCAAATAAATTACCTTGTCCATAATTGCAAAGTGTTAGTGAGCTAACATTTCCATTTCAGTTACTGATTTGCAAAATTCTGATTGGCATCTGTAAGTCTACAGGTAATAAGCCTGCCTGGGCACCTTCAAAGTGTGAGGACCAGGAACCCAGGGAGAAAGCAAGGTATACTATGTAACAACTTGTAAATCTCACCCAGTAGAAAGACATTTTGGGGGCACACATATGCCAGAATTGAGTGAAGGAGATTTACTTAGAAGACCACACATCTGGGAGCAAACAAAATGAAAAAAGATCCACAATCACCATCACCAAGTACGAAATCAAATTGAAAGAATTCAGAGCAGCTTTACTGTTCATTTTCTCAATGGCTACAAAAATACGTCATTGAAGTCAACACTGATGATTGGAAGGTTTTGCTATATCCTTTAATGGAAGCTGATACTGATGAGATCTGGGATATTTTTAGAAGGAAATCCTGTCCCAGGAGTTGCAGGTGTTCTTTTCCTTCCTACAATTTCACCAAAAATTACAACACCCTTTTGCATCAGTGTCAGAGTAGGGTCATCCTGGTAAAAGTACAAACAAAGCACCAAACACACAGGCACCTTCCTTCCTTTGACTGAAAACACTCTGGAATTGCCACGGCTTTATCCTCTGCAGAAAGCCAATGGGACAGATATCAGAGCTCTTTGTAGATGACACAGGCAAGGGGGAGATCTATGAATTAGTATCACTTCAACCTTCTCTGTTCTTTTGTCTTTACCAATATTTCCTGATGCCAAGCCAAGGAGGTGGTGGTGGTGGTGAAGGGGTAGGAAGTAGGGTCTTTTCAGGGGACTGAAGGAGACAGCAAGTTCTTAATTCAGTTAACGATTGCAGGAAGTGGTTTGTCAGTTTGGAGGTAGCCCCTGCTCGAAGCCAGGGCTCTTCTCAGAAATTAACGTGCAGTTCTCTAAAGATAGATTGCGCAAAACACCAGGGGGCCCTCGGGAACCTGCAGCCACAATTCCCAAGACAGGGAGCTCCAGAGAAGCGGTGAAATGCCCCCCTTCCTGCAGCTGCTCTGTGGACTAAACCAACACTCACTGGAGCGGTTCTCTTATGCAAGTTCTCAGGTTTCATATCCGCAGTGACCAAGTTTTGTTAAAAATATGACAGCTGGTCCTGTCATTTTCTTTCCACGTAATTTTAACCGTTGCCTCAAACTGCACATGCATTTTCTGCCTTTCAGCAATGGCAAAGAAGTTTTGCATTGAGCAAAGCACTTACCAGAAGCTGCCAGCTTTGGCACTGAAGGAAAGGGTCCCCTTGGCACACCTCGTGGGTTGCGTAAAAGACTTCAAAACTACAGAGAATAAGGGATATGCAAGGTGATGTTCAGAGCGGTCCTTTCAAGCCATGTGACAAAGTGGGAGTTGGTTGAGTGTAATTGCAACAAAACAGGAAATTTATGGACTTCAAGGAGTAACTCCTTGAAGGAATTGCCTTGAGCAATAGTGGAGATCTGATCAATGTAACTATATATAGAGCATCAGGATGTCTCATCCACATTCCCAGGAGCCATACAATAATTCCTTTCACCAGAGCCTCTAACGTGCCCTGTGAGAGCATTCTATTCACCCATAAAGAGTCACTTCAGACAATCCATCTGAATGACCATCTTTTGCACTGGTGTGTAAATCTAGATTATCTGTACTGATGTCAACAGATTGATTCAGAATTGAGCATCCTTGCATCTGGAGAGCAGAACTTTTGCAATACTTTCAACACAAAGCTTCCTCAGTTAATTTATACTCCCTTTGATAACCAGAACTGGCACAGCAGTGAAAGGAGTGCTCCATAGAACCCAGTCTCCCGCCCATGGCAGAAGTAACTACTTCATGAGAAGACACCTTAGAGCAGGTCAATCCTGGTCAATAATTGCAGGCCACACATCATGCAACACTGTTATTGGGAGCATTACAGTCCAGTTTCCATCCCAATTCCTATCTCAGTGAGAATATATGTGTCCTACATCCAGAGAGCAGGAGGCTGGCTGTCCCTTCCTCAGTAGTATCCTTTTTTGTTTGGTCATTAAGTCTTTGAGATTTTTGTTTTCACCAATAATGCATTAAATTCTAGACAGCAGAGAGATTGGCTGATTTCCAGGTGTTTTAGACAGAAAGTCACAAAGCTTGGCAATAGCTCTTCTTCACAGACCTCAAACCAGAGCTTGTTTGTGAGCAGTTGCTTGGTCTTACCTCCCATGGCAGCAGCCCTGTGAGCATTCCCCTTTTCCTTACACCTGCTAAGGATGGTAGAGGCAGTAACCTACATGCTGCATACAGCAAAGAAATAGAGAATGTGCAGAAAAAGGTGTCAAAAAAGTGTACAACAAAAATCAATTCACTTTGGAGTGCATACTCCAGAAAAAATGACGATAATTAAGCCAGGGTTCTACTGCTTTACTAAAACAGCTTTTCTCCATGGGAAACAGATATCACCATGCCCTCTCCTGGTCTCTGACACCTCTACAGCTCATCTGCAAAGGTTTCTCATTTCATATCTCTCTTCCTGAAACATTTACCCTTAGCTTTAAGTTCCCTCCTCATTTGAGGGTGCTTTCCTCTGCCTCTGCTTATTTCCTTGTCAACCAGTCACACTGGCAAAGAAACCTTTTCGGGATCTGCAGAAGACAGATGCTCTGGTGCAAAAAGCTGGAAGAGGAGATTACCCTCTCAGTTGCTTCCCAACACCAGGTACCTTTTGTGTCTCCCCAGCTGCATCTTCTAGCACATGAGCTTGTTCCAGCCTGGGGAAAGAAGGTGTCTGGAAATGGTGCTGGCATAAACAGGACCCCAAGCACAAAGGCTGTTTGTTTGTTTGTTTGTGGTAGCAGTACTGTGATCCCTTCCTTGAATGTCACTCAAAGACTCTGCACACGTGAGTAAGCACCCCACAGACTCACCCAACACAGCACATGATGCAGCTGGCAGATGAGGCCTTGAATCATTTGTTACCAAAGCCTCCCCATGTACCTCCTGCATACTTTTAATTGAAAACATTAACTTTCAGGAGAACTCATGAGATGATCATGTGTTGTCCCACAAGGAACAGGAGTCTGCTGTGCTCCCCAGAGAATGAATGAGGCTCACAAATGAGTAGGCTCTGTCTTCCAGCTTGCAGTTTCTCAGTCATGGCTCATTCTCGTGTTCCTCGTTTACGCTGAATTCCCACACTGGGCCCTCTTGTGTAATTTAGACTGAGATTTTCTCCCTTTTCCCTCCCTCCCCTCCGCCCCCCTCATCCTCTGTACAACAGAGCTGGCCACACAGCAACAGAGGAAATGAACAACATCTGGTGAGATTGATTCCTCGTTCTTGTAAGCAGTGTAAGCTAACAGCTGTGTCAGGCATTTCATCCAGCTCTGGAGTAGAAGAGAAATCAATCACACATTCCCTTTACCACACCTCCTCATTCTGGCGCCCGCACTGCTCCTGCAAGAGAATTGCCTGGTTCACTTTCCTGAAAATATACTGGAATCCCACCCTTTGTACAGAGGACATTCCTCAATGCAAATGTAATCATTCTTTTAAAATACAGGGAGACTTTAAAGGAAAAAGGAAAAATAGACCAGAGCACTTGAGAACATGCCCATCTTAAATAAAGGAGCTTTTTGGATTCCATAAAATAATGTGTGAGTTACATGTGGGTTTTAAAAACCAGTGTTATCTCATACTGTGCCTTTAGATGCCTAAATATTAATGTATCCTATGGCTCTTGGTAGTACCTAGGCACTTAGGAAAGCTGCTTTTAGGCACAGACATGAGTTGTACTGGTATGCCCAATGATACCATCGTGGCATCATGTCTTGATGGATTGAAACCTTTCTGCTGACCATTCTGGAAATCAGAGCATGGGGACAGAAGAGATCCAAAGCAGTAGCAGCCATGAGAAGGAGATATAGCAAGAGAAGGCGATTTTCTTGTAACTTATGGGCCTTGAGCCAGCTTGAGAATTAAGGCTTAATCTCTTCTTTTGAGTGTTTCAGCTGACACTACCAAGAAGCCACCAACTATTTCCAGTTGCCTGGGCAGTTTCTTGATGGGGACAATGGACCACTAAGAATTCATCAAGGATCCCCCAACGAGCCTTCAGTAATAATTACTGCCCAACTAGCTCATTCATGACAACAGAAAGCACAGCACAGCTCAGGAAGAAGGATTCAAAGGTAGTGCTCAAGAGAATCTGGAACAGCTGAGCACTGGGCAGCTTGCCCAGTTTGTCTCACAGCTGCACATGCTGATGGTCTCACAGATAAGGCAGCTGCAATGAGCCACAAGAAGGGAGCATCTTCATCTGTCCCTTGGGGTGCTGTTCACAGCCATGCTGGCTCTGACTGCATTTCACTGGGATTCTGGCAAAAAGTATGGCCACAGAACTCTAGAAAAAGCAGTTAATTTATCATCAGTCTGGACAGGTATTTGGTCTATAATCATAGCCAAAACTTGCGCCCCTCTGGCAGATGGTGCAGCCTGCACACTGGGCTTTTCTGCCCAGAGGTTTATCAGCCTGTGTTCTTGCTATCAAACTACTTTCCTAGAAGCTCTTCAGTTTAGTGATGCCTAGCTCCAGGTCTCCAAAGACATTTCCTGAAAGCCTTGTAGGATTACTCATGACCATGAATAAAGCATGATACTGAGAAAGATGGCAATGGATAATATTGCATGTGGCACATTATCCTTCACAGTTTTGCTAAAAATGGAAATGGCTAACAAGAAAGTAATGCTAACACTGGAAATGGCTAACAAGAAAGTAAAAACACCTCTGAGTTTTTTAACCACAAGTACCTTCACAGGAGTCTCACGTCCCTAGGGAATTTTCCAGCACTGCTTCACTGGCAATCACCCTGAAAATCTGGGCAGTATTGAGCATAAAATCCCTATGAAGTAAAAGGAAGGACAAGATGTGTCTTCCTTGTTGTCAGCTATACACTTTTGTAAAAAAAGTCCTCTTCTCAAACCAGTGGGATTCACTACTATCAAGTAAAATGAAGAGTTTGGAAGCAGAGGGAGAAAACAACCTAAGAGAAAGTGGGAAGAAGCCAAAAAAAATAAGCCATATGTAATCAAGGGAGGCAAGCTATAGTGCTAGGGGCTTGCTTGGGGTGGAAGATTTTCCAATAAGCAATGCAACAGAGCAGATTTATGATTTCACCATAAAGTTGCATGATACCATTTAATGAATTAAACATTCGCATACAGGTTCAGAGAAAATATTACTGACTAGGAGAGCATAAAAGCATTGGGACATTCTTCACATTTATTACTCATGAAAAGCTAAAGAAAGAAAGCAATCACAATAGCAATGAAACATACTTTTCCACCCACATAGCATCTGATCAAATATTCACAGATGGAATTTATATGGGGGTTATGGCAGTTTTTTTTTAAGCTGCAGTTGTAAGTCAGGTTCTGCTAAAATCCAAATATACATATATAGCTTAGGTATTTATAGGAGACCTATTACCATAATAATTGAGCACTTCATCCCTTTTAATGTATTTATCCTCACACCATCCTTAGAAGGGAGAATGGGCTACCACAGTGCTGAGATGGGAACTAAGGCATAAGGGAGGCTGTGGACAATAAAACGCCTTAGCTGCCTTCAGTTTGGATATTGTGATGCCTAGAAATTAGTCATTTGGCCACATCAGAGTGCTTTAAAAAGCCAGACCTGGACAGCTTCCTAACCTGTCAATAGGAAAGACAGCATGGTCCCTTGGATAGAACAAGGAGAATAATCTAAAATAAAATGAAATTCTCTGGAACATTCACATTTTGGAACACTGACAAAATGAAAGAGTCCTTCCACCCAGCAGAATTCAAGAAGAATTCAGTTGGTAAATATTTGGATTTAGAGACCAGGTGATTTTTCTTTTTTTTTACTACATGGTGTTCGCAGATCACAAAGATCTTCGTGTCCTAAATTCTGCATAGGCAGTCTCTGTAAAAGCTGTCTACCAGGAGCAACAAATGGAAGTCCCATCAAATGGAAGGGAAAAAGTTCTGAGATTAGAGTTTTGCTCTGGTGGCTTCAGTCCCACACCATCACACCAGCACTCAGCTGTGCAGGGAATGGCTTCCCTCAGTTATACCCAAGTGTTTTCCACTCTGATGCCCAACCTGAACAGGTCCCCGATGAAATACATTTATAGAAGTAGCAAGATTGATTTTCCTGAGGTTATTGAGCAGGATCAAATAACTCCCTTTTGAAGCTTCCAAAACTCTGTTCTTTGTTTGGACACAAGTCACTGGCATGAAAACATCTCTTGCAAGCATGTGTGATTATGACAGTGGGTCAGGAAAGCCTTGCATACTGTGGGCTGCTTTCAAGAAGTATAATTCATCAAATAAATGAGGTTGAATATATTATCTGAGACCCAGTATTTTTCCAACTCTTCTCACTCTTGAAGATGAGCTCAGAAATTCTCAGTCTCCAATATTTAAGAAAATATTCTTGCTTTGACTGGGGTAGAGTAATTTTTTTCACAGTAAATGGAATGGGGCTGTGCTTTGGAGGTGTTCTGGACACAGTGTTGATAGCACAGGGATGTTTTGTTACTGCTGAGCTGTGTTTATACAGGCAAGGTCTTTTTTGCTCCTCACCCCACCCCACCTGCAAGATTGCCAAGGGTGCACAAGCAGTTGGGAGGGGTCTCAGACAGGACAGCTGACCCCAGCTGACCCAAGGGACATTCCACACCATATAGCATCATATAAAGCATATAAACCTGGGGAAGAAGAAGGCAGGAACACTTGGAATGATTTTATCTTCCCTAGTTCCCATTACAACTGATGGAGCCCTGCTTCCCTGGAGGTGCTGAACACCTGCCTGCCCACGGAAAGTAGTGAATCAACTCCTTGTTTTGATTACCTTTTGTTTTGCCTTCAAAGTGTCTTTATTTCAACCTGTGAATTTTCTCCCTTTTTCTTCTCTGATTTCTCACCCATGCCACCAGGGGAGTGTGGGTGAGTGGCTCTGTGATGCTGAGTTGCTGGTTGGGATGGAACTGTGTCAGAAGGATATACATGTTACCTAAATCCACTTTTACAAAAGATTAAAGTATATTTCCATAAATGACTAAGTTCCATCTAGTTCCCAGTTACCAAATGGAAAGGAAGTTATACAGCAAAATCCTCAGAGCACACAGGCATCTGAGCACAGGTTTGAGTGCTGCATTCACTCCTTCCAAAACACACACACAGGCATCTTCTTTGATCCCTGATGGCCATGGAGCACAGAGGAGGCAGCACATCACTACGTGCCACCAGCCGTGGCTGAACCCTGCAATAGGTGACAGTGACCACCTCATCCCTCAGCTCGTCACTTCTGCAGGACACTGAGCCAGACACTGCCTGGCCGTCTCCAGCACCATGAGCCCAGCAGCAGCCTGGGCCTGGGGCTGCTTGTTTGTGGGAAACAGCAGGTGAAAGAGGGACCTCCCTCAATTACCTGTCCTGCTTCCTAGAGACTGTGGCACTGCAGAGGTACGGCCACACTGTGCGAGTTCCGCTTCCCAAACCATCTCCAACCATCTCCACTCTGGGTGATTTCAACAGAGCAGATGCAAATGGCCACAGTCCAAAAGTGACTTCACATGGAACTCAGCTTCCAGGAAAAGGAAAGAAGCAACCTTTGGGAGAAGAAGGGAAGGAAGTACTGAGGAAGGCAATTAACTCTGCCATCTATGTTTTATCTTCCTGTTCTTATGATTCAATATCCTTAGGAAAATATCCCTTTGGAACTTTGAACTATCCTACTAAAAACCTCCCACGTGTAATTTTTTCAGCAATGTATCTCAGTACATAATTGGTGTCATCTTAGTTGTTATTTTAATTTTTATAAACATTTCATTTGAAATGGGCAAAGAAGAAAAACCTCAGGCTCTTTTTTTGGGGAGGGTTTCATTGTTTCTAGACTGAAGTTTCAATGTATAAAAATCACTTCAGCTGGGTTTTGTCATTACTAGACATAAAATAATGACTTAATGATTTACTATCACATGGCATTCAGCACAAAAGCAGCACTATATTAAAACCAATACAGCACATATTAAATGGATTAAAATTGAACTAGATTTCTAATAGTAACTATGATGTGGTTACTTGAAATAGCTGAGGATTAGACTCAATGACCCAGGAGGTCTCTTCCAGAGTTACACTCCTAAAAACAATTGTTAATAGGAAATCATCATCAAAGGGGGGCATTTTCTGTGCATCCTACAGAAATCTCCTTTTGTCAAAAGTTGTTCAACATCTTTATTCAGGATGGTGAAGTTTTCAGAGAACACAAATACTTGGAGAACACTCAACAATAATGGGAATGGGCCAATAGCCCTCAAAGCTTAGTGGATACCATTATCCCCAACATTTTTCTGCAGTAAAACACATTATTTCTACATCTAGGAGAGCCACTCTAAGAGCATATTCAGGAGCAGGTACTCAGATTCCTGTATACTTTCCTGTAAAACAGAAGATACAATGCTTGGATATACAAAGAGCATGTTGAGCCAAATAAAATGTTGTTATTACTTCAGCACACAGTGCTGGTGAGTCCATTATTTAAATAACATGCAGAGTCCAAGGAGGAAGTTGAATTACTGGAAAGTGATCAGAAAAAGGCTACAGCAATGAGTCTATGTCTGGAAATTCTGCCTTAACACAAAAGATGTAAGAAGCTCAGCCTCTTTAAGTTGTCTTAGAAAAAACTGAGAAGCAATGGAATCACAGTCTGTACTTGGGACTGGAAAATATTTCTGACAATAAAAAATTTCTCAGTTTAGCAGACAAAAGACATGCAAAGTCTGACCAGCTAGAGTTTGAAATCACTCTAAGAGAGATAAAATATACATTTTTTATAGATACTAATGATGAGTTCAGATAATCACTGAAATAACTTACCCAGGAAAGCAGTAGGTTTGCAAATCTCATGACATCTGAAAGACCAGTTTGTCTTCCATAATGCCATGACCTGGCTGAAGGAAGTATTCACCTTGATATGGGGATGATCAGGGCCCTTGCTGAGTAGAAAGCAGCATGGGAGATCAAAGCCTCTTTACTGGTTTTAAAATCTGTGAAGAAAGATAATCTGCCCACTTTTATGAACTGTCCCATACAGCTCTTGGTCATCACGTAGAATGTATCAGGAATCTCTCCATCCAAAAAACCTTTTACTTTGACTTCAGTGAATCACCTTTTAGGCCTTTATTCTTTCTAAACCTTTCTATTCTTTGAGTTCTGTTTTCATATCTCCTTTTAATCCAATGATTCTTGCTTGCTTCCCATAAAGTTGTCATTTCCTTCAAATGCTCAGACTGATGAAAGGGCCATACTGAAATAAAAACTAAATGAGGTGAAAATATATCCCATAAAAACCCCCATTAAGGACTTTACGGAGAGATTTCCTACTCCTCTGGCTCAGATAGTCATATTTTATTCCTTCTAGGAAACAGAAAACCCTTAATCCCAGAAGAATGCAGCCAGAATCAAAGAACAAGAAGAGGCATTAAGTTGCAAGAAGA
This sequence comes from Serinus canaria, assembly GCF_022539315.1. NCBI lineage: Eukaryota > Metazoa > Chordata > Aves > Passeriformes > Fringillidae > Serinus > Serinus canaria. Next base: position 142,223,902 of record NC_066315.1, read on the forward strand.
GGAGGGGGGAAAGAAAGAAGAATTTTATAGTCAGCCCTTCAACACAATGTGGATGAATGGGCTCTCACCAGAACTACTGCATGGGTCACAGGCACTGAGCAGAGAAAAATATGATAAACTGGAAATCTACACAAAGTCCATGGTCAGATAGCACTGGGTTAACATCATGCAGTAGGCTGTTGAGTGCTTAATGAGGCAGATGCCATTAGGAAAAATGGCTATTAGAGGGAAAGAACAGGGAGGGAAGAAAGACATGAAATGCTTGTGTATGGTCGTGATTAATTAAGAAATTGAGGGAAACGGTAAATTTGATAGCTTCTCATCCCTTACACAAGAAACTGATTCTTCTTCAGAGCAAAATATATTCTTTCCCCAGCCACCCCTCAGGTTATTGCTTCCCCTGCCTGGTTTGTTTCTTTGTTTGTTTGTTCCCAGTGTGTGCATGAGTGGGTGTTAATTCTTCTGTATTGCCATTTGGTCAGTGATGACTCAAGATCAGAATCAGTGCAATATAACAACCTAGGTTATGGAAAGTAGCATTTTGTGAAAGGTGGCTGGTATAATTGTCTCATCCTTTTTTCAGTCTGCTCAAGCAGTTACATGGTTTTGTGCATTATTTAATTTCCAGTTTTGATCAGGGTATCCTATGTGTTTTGTGTTTGTTGTTACATATTCATTCACATGATATAAATAAACTTCTTTCACTTACATCCTTCTGATCGTTTCAATTTGGTAATAGACGAAGGTTAAACCTGTATCTGCATTTTTGTGAATCAAGAGGGCATTAAATGATACAGATTTTCTGAACATTTTCATATGTTTCTAGAACAAACCCTGCCACAACTTCTAGCACCTTCTGCTCAAGCCGTGTCATGGACTGAGAAATTCAACCAAGACTTAGGCTTGTATCATTTCAATTATTTTTCCCTGAAAAGGAGTTGTCGCTATTTTTGCAATTTTTCTTGTCTTAATTGTTGTCAAATTGCTTCTAAGAGATGAACACATGGAATTCATTGAGCATACAACAAAACCCACATTCAATTAGATATTGACGATCTTGAGGGATAACACCAATAAAATGTGGCCAAGAGGAAAAACAGTTCACGAGTTCTGGTCAAGCAAGCACTGTGGGCAGAGAGGAATGTTGCATAAGCAAAACAACAATGAGGGAACCACATTGTCTTCTCCACACCCCACTGCCACAGCACTGTTCCTGGAACCAGCCCTGTTGCTTGTGAGAAAGCCTCTTTGAAAATCAAACCCACAATTTTTCAAATCACTTTTCGCCATGTGGGACAAAGATTCATCTTTGAGCCTGGCTAGTTCCTGACCATAAGTACGGTGTGTTTTCCCACTCACATCCACCACAGCAGTCAGAGGTCAGCAAAGTGAGATGTCATCTGTTGAGCAGTTCTTTAGGAAACCATGCATTTTCCCCATGATATGGGCTAGTCCTGATCAGATCACCAAATCATAACTTCTAGTGTACCCTTTCAGTCATCCATCTTAGGCTGTTTATCTAGTCTGAGTTGCTTGTCTGGACCCCATCCAGTCAAAGTAAGATTCATCTTAGCATTCGCCCCAGCAGAGGTGTCCCAGGTTGATGCCTGTCTTGCTCTATTGATGATGTATGCACCAAATGTGAGATGGGCATGATAGGTGGACTGAACCCCATCCATATTTCTCATTTCAGAAGGCACTTTTCAATGGAGGTGACAGTGAGCCTGTTGGAATCCACTTTATTGATTTGGCTTTGAACCCACTTAGCACAAGCTAAGGCCATGGAGAAAGAAGTAAATTGTCTGTGAGACCTGTATCCTTTCCTGCCTTCAGTGGTTATTGAAGGGGTCTAAAGCTGCTAGGCTCCTAAATGGGACACTTCATTTGAATGGCTGCAATGAGGTGGCCTAAATCTCTGCTTTCCTGATGTTCTCTGCAGGTATTTCTTTGCAGCACTAGAACCTGTCATCTGTACAAATTCTGCAGAACACATCCCCATCATAGCCCCAGCCCTTTGCCTGCTTTTGCAGAGATACATTCTACCACCAAAAGCTGAAATGGCACAGGCCATCAGGAGTGTCACTCAAACTCACACCTTAAAGCTCCAAGCGTATTTTCTTCTTTATTCTCCTTCTACTCACATTTCAACCCCTTCCTCTCCTCTGGCCTTTCCTAAGTCTATACATAATGAACTTTCCATTCCACACTCGTTCCCACTCTCTCCTTTACAATACCTATAGGAGTTTATATCAAAGATTTCAGCCCTGTTGTACTGTGTTCTGAGCCACAAGAGAGTCATAATCTGTGTAAAATACTCCCCTTTCCTAGAATTCACTCCCACTTTCTGCATTTGTTTGCAGAGAATCTCCTTTGGGAAAATATAAATTTCCCTTTTGAGAATTCTGACCATTCTCTACCATGGTTGATAAAACCTACAAATTTCCTTTCTTCCCTTTCATGAGACACCACATCTGGACCAAAGCGAGTTGCACCAAGAGGAAAGGTCTCTTTGAAACAGCTGACAACAACCCTCACAGTACATCTGCCATTATTCATGACTTGCTTTATCAACTCAGGAACTGCATTACTTCATCCTCAGTGTGTTTTGGGGTACCGGTTTTGGTCTGGTCTGGGGATGAAAGCATGGCCTAATTACAAGCAAAGATAAGTTCCACCCAAAAATGTCTTTTCTCCGAAGTTTGTGACCAGACCTGGTCTTTGGGAGTTTTGCATGTGTCTATCATGGCTCCAGTGTTCATCTCCAAAATAAATGACTCATCTGAATCTGTCATGTAGCAGAAAAGATTTTTTCATTTCCATATACTTTAGCCCTGGTTGTACAGGATGAGGATATGCTGTTCAGTGACAATCTGATTTCACGCATCTCTCCATTGTGCAGTCTGCATGGATCCAAGTCATAAAGCTGGAAGACTTCAGGGATGTTTCCCTGAATGATGTGTGTGACTGAAATCCATCTCCCTGCTGCAGACACATCTTTGGAACCAGCACTGCCTTCCCATCCTGTTCCCCAGAGGCAAACTATGGTGTCTCCACCATCCCACTCCACAAACCTGGGACACTGCCAAGGATATCTGCAGCCAAAGGAGGGGAATGCAGTTTCCTACCACAAGAAACAGAGCTGCCAGTGCAGATGTTTAATGTGTACTCTTCTCAGCAGATCTGTGCTAAATAGGGAAGCAATACCCAGTTCACATGGAAGAACTGATGTGAGCCTCCATCCACAAGTCAAACTACAACTGGTCTGAAAAGCAGGGGGAAATGTGGGCCAGGAGCAAATACCCTGGCACTGGACACAGCTTTGTGTTCCTCAAGTGCTAACATTGCTTTCTACTTATACCATACTGCATAACCCACTTCAAGAGTGCCTTAAAACTAATGCTAAAGCACTGCAGAACAAGAATGATGTGGGGGATATAACTGAACCATGCACTGGAGCTGCTTCTCTCCACAGCCAGAGATTTGAGACACCACCAGAGGTTTGCTCACACATTCAAGTTGCCAGCAGCACCTTCTGCAGCAAGGTTAGGACACATATTCCTAGGGTGTGCTCTACAATTCAGCATCTCCCTCTTTAAAAGCAATCCTAGAGGTAAGCATTGCTCACATGGTTTGCAGCACATATCCCTGTATTTAAATTCATTCACTGAGATGCATGACTGCTTTTTTTGGTCATACACTGTTTCTGTGAGTTCATGTGACCCCTGTAACTTATAAAGGAACATTTTCTAAGCTGCTGTGACATTCATCTGTTTGATGAGCTCAAACAACCTCTGTTCATTTATTCATACAGATCTCAGTTTGGGGCTCCAAATTTCTGGTCACAGAATACAATTACAAAAAAGCACATCAAGAAAGCAGAAAGAGCCCAGACTTATTTATAATTTAGCAAATCAGTTAGAAATGGACCTTTTTCTTTTCAGGTCTCCAAATCATATGCTTTCACCTTTTCTACATATCCAGTCTCATGCCATGAGACAACTTTTCAGAGAGTATCAGCTAACATAGGTTACATATGGGTATAGCTAAGATCAACATTGTTGGCCTCTGTACAGAGTTTGGACATTAAAAACAAGGAAAAAATGTCATAAAACACCCCAGCTAAATCCATTGAAGGTTCATTTATCAGATACTTTATAATCATTGAAGCGAGTTTTCTGAAGGATTCAAAAATCTACATATTAAGATCTGCTGTGAACAAAGGTTTTTAGACATCCTTACAATTTGGGCTTGTGCAATCACTCTTTCTTGCAGAGCAGATATTTAATTCATATTCCAGTGCCTGCTCATGCTGAGGAGCCAGCATTTCTTCTCATTATTTTTGTGCTGTTTTTCATCATGCATCAAGTTTTAGAGATTGATCTTTCACTATCACACCCCTCTGACCACCATTATATACATAGACAGTAGATCTAAAATTGCTCTGAAGCATAGAAATTGTCCTTCTGCATAGAAATTGTCCTTCTGCCATCATTCCTCATCCTCTTCCCACCAGCACTGGATGCAAACCACAACACAAATAATTAATATGCTTGCCTCCCTTTGGGTTGACTGATAAAATGGAATCAGACAAATGAATTTTTGGTCCCCACTGATCTTTGAGTACACTGTGTTATGACAGGGTGTGAGATGACATGTCATATAATGTATAGTGTCACACTCTCCCACTATTTGATGCCATTTAATGTAATGCATCCTGGCATGCCACGATGGGATGACACAAAATGAGAAAGAAGCCAAACTGGAAATACCAATTACCCACTCTTAACCCTGAGGCAATAGGGGGGAAATATGCCTGTGTCTGGGTGACCTTTGCTCTGCTTATTGCCTAAGCCTCATCATTCAGGGGGTTTGTTTTGGGTACTCCTCAGTCTGAGGTCATTACCAACCATTCTGATGGTCAAAGTGTCTGTAACTCTCCACTTCATGGGGAATCCAGGAGAAGCAGCAGAGAAATCAACTGAAAAAAAATTGTAAATTGCAGCTCCCACAGTGTCAAGTTGAGCTGATATTTCTTGTCTAATGAGCTGCAAAGCCACAGGGTATAAGGAATAAAGAAAAGGCAGGAGAGAGCAGGGAGAAGGGAAAGTGTGCTGGCAGGCAGGCTGAGTCAAAGCGTCCTAGGACTGCACAGACAGACAGGGTCGAGGCTTGTGAGCTGCCTAGCAGAGTGGAAACAAGCAGGATGTAGGAATAGCACACCCTGTTCAGCTGCAGGCCAGTCCTGGAGAAGGCTGCTCTCCCAGCCTACCCAGAGAAGCTCACTGTCGCCTTTCCCTCCTTTGGAAATCACCTCTGACCTACCAATAACCTGCTCAGGCATTTGCTGCCTAAACTGGTCTCCTCAAAAGTTCCAAATCAAAGCATTGCTTCCTCTTTGACCCCTAGAGTTCTGAATGAGGGCACACTTTCACACCTGGGAATGCTGGCAGAGTGGAGGGAATCCAAACCAGCCAGCAGAGAGGCAGGGATGACCCCATGGGATCCCATGTCAACACCTGTGGGCATGAATTAAGGGGCCAAAATACTCCTGGCTAGTGGCACAAACAGGTGACAGAGTAATGGTTTCAGGGTTGCTGAGTTTAATACCACAGACAAGGCAGGAGTCAACAAGGTTTCAGAACTTTCCTACTCACCTTCCAGCTTCACAAACTCTGCTATCCAAAGGTCAAGCATAAAATCAAAGAAAAGGCATTAGCTGGTTAGTTGCTAAGCCTATGAGCATTATAACATCCTGGAAATTACTTTTATGAGCCTATTTTCCCCTGGAAAACCCTTTCCTCTCATTTCAGCACTTGATCAGTTGACACAGAAAAGACGCATCAATATCCAGCCCAAAAAACTACAGTGGGCTCTGCAGAAGCACTTCCCACAGGAGTTACACTGAGCTTTGCTCACAGGGAAATAGTGAGCATTAAGTGGGAAGGAGATGCCAAATGTGGTCTCAGTGCCAGAACAGCTCTTACCAGAGCACAGCACCTGTGTTTGTGCCAGCCCTGATGGGGGGCTTCTGCAGAAGGGAGCACACAAGCTAGAGTAGGAGAGCCACAGTCCTATCTAAAGGTTTTTAACCAGTCTGAAGTTCTGTGTCACTAACCCACTGTGTGCTTCCAGGTATTCTGTTGGTAGAACATTCCAGAAAGCCTCGGATTTCTTTTCATTCAACTAATAATCCTTGTGGTTTAAATCAGGAACACCCATAGAAGATATTTTGTCACCCATACACCAGACATTACAGCAGAAATGGTCTAAGACTCTTGAGCAGGAAAATCTTATCCCAAAGTTTATGTTTCTTTCTAACTTGGTTCCTTAAATAAATCAGGCTTAGGATAGTGATGGCTTCTGTCAGACAGTCCTTCACCAATAGCTTGAAGATGTGAATCCACATCAACTGAATGAGGCAAAGGAATAGCAACCTCAGAGAGGCTGAATTCCTACAGGATTTCTGGATACTGGTAACTGATGGGACAAGGCTTGTTATTGACAGCAAGGCTGATGTGCAGAAATTTATTTTAGATACCTAGAATCCATAGAAATGGTACCTCTCATGCTTGCCCATAGACAAACACATAAGAAACAAGATTTCTGAGGTTCTACTTCCCTCCCTCCATCAGGTAATAGACTATACTTAGAAAGACCAAGTGTGCTAAACTCCTTGTGCTAACCCAAAGCAGAACATTTCCCTTTACAATTAAATTTTATAAATAGAGGAAAAGCAAGATAAGGATGCTAAGGCCCTTATTCACAATGACAAGCAGCTGTTAAGACATGACTTTATGTGGCACTTCAGCTCATTCACAGCTGGCTGAAGGGAATTGTTCATCCTCTGGAAAAAGGTATTACTTGATATTCAATCAGTATTGGGTGCTAACCCATAAACTGTGCCATCACCCTCATGAGGTTTATATGAGCATAAATTTACAGTAGATCCAAATGAAGTCGTGAGCATTGTAGCTATCAGATTTAAAAATTCTACATGGAGTCCTACTACTTACTGTCAGAAGGATTTTTATTTCAGAACAGTAAGCAACCAATCCTTATCTAGGTAATTATCACTGAAAGAACAAATGATACAATGCATGTTAAGAAACTGTAGACATAAAATATTATAACTCAAGGCAAGATTTCTGAAGGTAATCCCACCTGAATAATTAGCAGCACCATCTCTGTCCCTCAGGGGATTAACAGACATGGGTACATGTACACACTCTCTGTTCCTATTTTGCAAAACTGATGACTTGGTCAAGAAATACAACTGATGGAAATTGAGGGACTCTGGAAAAAGTGATGGAACCAAGCCAAAAAGAACATTCAGTACTCTGTTAAGACTGCCTGATTACAGTCTCCTAAGAGGATGATCTTCCTTACACTCACAGAGAGTTTGGGGAACTCACTTACTTCAATATTTGTTATACAGACAAACTTGATTAAAGGTTTTGTGGTTGAATTGTTGTTTTCACTTTCACTGAAATCTTGGGAACCAGTCTGAGAAATGATGTTGTAATATTCCAAGAAGAAATAAAAGAAGTAGGGAGTCCTTCTCTTTTCATCCCCTGCAAAGCAGGTCACAAATTATATCTCAGAGGATTGAACCCTGACGTCCTGGGGACCTGTGGTCAGCCTTGGCAGGCATTTTCCCACCTTTCTATACAGAGATTTTGGCAGCATTTTGAGAAGTCAGAGAAAGTAATCTCCTTTTCAGCTGACATAAAATGTAATCAGAGTACGCCAGGAAAACCCCAGGAAAAGCAGCTGAAAGAATCCAAAGATCCAGTGGAGCAAAATCCAAACAAATCAGCTGTGAGGTTTTCCTCACTTCACTAAGGCACCTCCAGAAGAAAGATTTGTGAGAGAGTGAATGACTGGAAGTTTTCCTGTACAGGGGACCTCCTGATACAGTTAGGGAAAAGATAATTAGATGGGAGTAGAGGAATCCTCTGAAGCACACAGTGTTCAGGTGACAAAGAAGAAAAAAATTAAACAGCAAAAAACATCTTTGTTTCAATTCTTTCAGCATGAGCTAAGCATTAGCACGGCTTTTTGTTCTGTTTCTTATTTGTACATCAGTAGGACAGGGGTCTCCAAGAACAAGGTTACTTGTGTTAGATTCCTCACACCATCTTTCTAGACAGACATGACGAATATGGGCACAAAATAAGCAGCATAGTTTTCTGCATGAGGAACTAAAAAGAAATTAAAAAACGTGCCTGAGGACATTGCAGAAATCACTATCATGGCACTCATGATCCCAGCTCCTTGGTCACAGTGCTAGCGAATGACTGCTGACACAGGAATCACTTGACCTAGCACATTAACCACATGTTAACCCTTTGTGACTACAACACCCTCTTCTTCAGTCCTCAAGTGTTTGTAGAAAATGAAAATTAAAGTACATTACAGAGCACTTTAAAAAAAAATCAGATTTTTTTTTTATTATGAACATTAAAAATGAAAAAAAAAAAAAAGAAAAGGTGCCACTTAGTTCTAGCAAAATGCACTTAAGCATGATCTCAGGCACCTTCTTAATTCCTGACCCTAAGATCCCTGATTCCCTATTGACTGAGGGCTTTTTAGGTGTTCACCAATTATTCCTGTTCTTCCAAACACTGCCACCTCTTACCTAAGTCTGAGGGATCTGTCTACTGTTTTCAGATGACTGGTGCAGTGTGTGGACTGGCTGGTCTGAAGAAAACAAGCAGAATCACACCCTTGATATACACTTTTCAAAAGGCAATAAGAGATCACCATGAGGACAGCCAAGCATTGGAACACAGAAGTTTTGGTCTCTCCATCCCTGGAGGATTTGAAAGTGCCATGGGATGAAGCTCCAATCTCACAGCTGATCGTTCTTTGAGGAGGAGGTTGGGCAGAAAATTTTCTCTGGTCTTTTCCAACCTGGATGTATCCCATGACTTTATGATTTTAGTGAGCCAAATATATTCTCAGCAGACTTGGAAGAGGATTCTTAATTCAAAGATGTCCCAAATTCTGCAATATGATTCAGTTAAGAAGAAACAGAAATAATAGCATCTCTTTTTTCACATGTATTTGATACTAAACAAAAACTTCATTTGTGTCATTGATACCAGCACTGGTGTTTCAAACAGCAGTCAGAAAGGCTCAGGTGATTATTCCTAGAATTATCCAGGAAATCTGATAGCAGTGTGATAGATGTGTTATTGAAACCTGATCTCCTGGCCCATCATGGATCTTGTGCTCCCTTCTCTGCCTACCTGAGTTACAACTCACACACCCAGCAGGGCCACTTGAAGCACCACAATGCTCAGCCTGTGCATGGTCTCAGATGAAATATGTTGAATCTGCTGAACAGACAAACTGCAAAACACATGGGCAGTAGGGGCCGAATCTTTTCAATGAGCAGTAAGGGCTGGGCAAGACCATAGGATACAAACCCATACCAGAAGTGAGTGTTGGTGTCTTACCTTACATAAAGTCACTCGAGGCAGACAGACTTTGTCCTCTATCTATGTTTTTTTCAAAAATACCTATTAAAAAGGGTCCCACGTTTTAACTAGGCATATTCATTAACATTCAACACATAGGAGCATTTCAAAGTTCCTAATCTACAAAATTATTTTTCTTGCTCCTTACTGGAAATTTACATGTTGTATTATTCCAGATGCAGGATATTATTTCACTCTGAAAATGCTGATTCTCTTGGGACTATCTTCCCAAAATGATGTGTCCCTGTTGCATGACACATTTGATTGATGCAGTGTTTGCTGGATAATGTGCTATGAGCACATTGTGAAACAAGAGTTTATAGGATACACTCTGGTTGGGTTCATTACTTACACTGTTGGTTGGTGACTCCCAAACTGACTTAAATCCATCCACACAACTTTGGTTTCAGTTTGCTGAAATGTGCAACTGCCAGTACAGTTTTAGTCTGATGATGCTGTAGAATCATTCTACAGAATATTAAGAGAGAGAGCATGGGCTACCACTGTGACAACCTTGATGTTTGCCCCTTCACAGAAGCCAGTAGCTCTATCAGGTACTAATATCATCAAGAACTTGGTGCACACAGTTGAGAAACAGTGGTTTCATCAGTTATCACTGATCAGCTGAATTCTGAAGACTGTCCAGAGAATTGCTTATCTCCAGATATGAGGAAATATAATGCAACTTTAATGCTCTTTATCAAAGTTTGAGATAAAAGGCTTGACCTCTTTGTCAGGACAAGAGCATGTGCTCTGAGGGTTGCAGAGAGCTACATCAGCCCAGCCCCTACACTCCAATGGGTTTAATTTCCACATCTCTGTTGCATGTTTGAGCCCTGTGTTTGCTTGATTTAAGTTGTCTGACCCCATTGCCTGAGATCCCTGTGTGCCTTAGGGATCTAGATCTCCACAGCTTCCATCATAACTGTGCAAAACCACAAATACCACCTTTGAGTTTATAAGAACAGCAAAGAAACATGCAAACATAAATATGTGGGAAGAAAAACCTGAGACATTCCATAAAATCATATTGAGCAACTGTTCAAGGCTAATGATGGTGTACAGTCAAGTATCTGCAAAGGTGTAACAGCAATTAGAGGCACCACACTTTCTGTTCCCCTGAGCATCAGAAAACACATCAGATATGCAGCAACAGTTGTGTAATAGGAAGCAATAATTTCCTGCAATTTCCACATCAGCATATTATATAATGGACCCATTGGTGTGGAGCAGACCAACGACCAAGCCACAGGAGGATGGGACACCAGCAAGCAGATTTATAACTCTTGAAATAAAAAATTTAAAAAGAGGAAGAAAAGAAGAAAAGCTGTCAACTCCAATACCACACTTTTTCAGCTAGAAATCTTCCAGGAACACTACAAACATTGTGCAATGTGGTTCCACAGAGCCCCAAGAAGGAGACTGAATGGATACAAGAGCCTCTATTTCGTATCAGTTAAAGTAAGGGGAGGGTGAGAAGTTGTAAGGGAATAGAATGAGACTGCAGGAATTTGGATTCCTGTGTCAGCCCCAACAGAAATACACAAGGTGAAATTACGAAAGCTACTTTGGGCTAAAATTCAAAAGTATCTTAAGAAATTGATTTACCCAGACAAAACTTTAAATACTCTGCAGCTGGAGAGTATTAGTTTTTTGGGAAGTTGGTATGAAATTTCTCAAGAATCTTTGGAGAAAAAAAACCAGCTGGCACCTCTTGAACCTGGCACTGGTGATTAACCCTGAAGACTATACATGTGCTTCATGGTTTACATCTGCCAATGTCTAGGCTTGAGCTAAAATCTCTCTCTGAACACTAGAGTTGTTGATATTGTCTTCTCATGCTTTCTCATGTTTAGGAGCTTTATGGATCAAAGACAGTCAGTAACCTACATTTTATTGGCTGACAGAGCCCCTGGGGAGGAACTTCTGGAATGGCAAAGGAATCCAAGAAGGCTGGGCATTGTTCAAGCAGGAAATTTTAAAGGAGCAGAAGCAGGCTATCTCCCTGTGCCAAAAGATGGCCAGTAGGGAAGACTGGCCTGACTGAACAAAGAGTTTTGTCAGGGGCTTAGGAAAAAAGGAGAGTTTATGGCATTTGGAAGAAGGGGCAGGCAGCTCAGGAGAACTACCAGGATGTCATGAAGTTATACAAGGAGAAAATTAGAAGGGCCAAAGGGCAATTAGAACTTATTCTGGCTACTGTTGTACAAGACAATAAAAAATGTTTATATAAATACAGTAACAAAATAGGGTTGAAGGCAAACTTCCATCCTTTATTGGATGAGGGAGGAAACATAGTGACAAAGGAAAAGGCTGAGGTATTAACACCATCTTTCACTGAGTCTTTAGGAAGCCAGTTGTTCTCAGCCCCTTGCTCTGGAAGACAGGGACAGGCAGGAGAATGAAGCCCCCACAATCCAAGGGAAATGGTCAGTGAGCTGTTCCAGCACTGGCACCCGCAGGTCCATGGGGCTGGCTGGGATCCACCCAAGAGTACTGGGGGAGCTATGGAAGAGCTGACCAGGCCACTCCCCATCATTTATCAGCAGTCCTGGCTCAGTGGGGAGGTCCCAACGACTGGAGGTCAGCAAATAAAAACACCTATCTATAAGAATGGCTGGAAGGAGGATCTGGGGAGCTGCAGTCCTGTCAGCCTGAGCTCAGTGCCCAGGAGGGCTACGGAGCTGATGGCCTTGAGTGCCATAAACAGCACCTGCAGGATAATCAGGGGATCAGGCCCAACCAGCAGGGGTTTGTTAAAGGCAACTCCAGGTTGATCAATGTGTTCTCCTTCTGTGACAAGGACACCAGCTTGGAGGATCAGAGAAAGGCTGGATGTGTCCACCTGGACTTTGGAAAATCTTCTGACCCCATTTTCCAGAGCATTCTCCTGGAGAAGCTGGCTTGCCATGGCTTGGACAGGTGCACTGTTCACTGGGTGAAAGCCTGGCTGGATGGTCAGGACCAGAGAGGGGCGGTGAGTGGAGTTAAATCCAGCGGGGGGTCAGTCACCAGTGGTGCTCCCCAGGGCTCAGTTTTGGGCATAATTCTATTTAATATTTTTATCAATGTTCTGGATGAGGGGGTGAAGTGCACTCTCAGTCACTTTGCAGATGAAAAGTTAGATGGGAGTGTTGATCTGCTGGAGGGTGGGAAGGATCTGTAGAGGGATCTGGATAGGTTACATTGATAGTTTGTAATCACAAACCTATAAATAATTACTAATAAGTAATTATAAGAGGCAATAGTAAAAAGCAATCTTTAGAGGGACAAACTCAACTATGATGATGCTCCAGCTCAGGCCATCACAACTTTCCTAAGGGGAAAGAGGGCCTGATTCAAAGCAGGGTTAAGGTTCATCTATGTCCACTTAACTCCCTGGGATAGGAGCCCTTCCCAGGACATACCATAGAAAGCCACAATCTTTGTAACCTCAGTCTTGCATAAAGTACAGTTTACTGTGACTGATAAACACACAAAAGGGTCATAGTACTTTCTAGGAAAATCAATTGAAACTTTGCACAAACATCAAGGGAACCACCTGCGGCCCAAGTAAAAAGCTATCATTATCCCTGTGGGGTTTTTTTTTCCAGCAGTGAAGTCTACAGTCATGCCATGATGAACAAAAATATCAGCATATTAGTATCTGTTCAGAAATGGCAGCACTGGGTTTTACAAGTGACAGCCTGAATGCAACAAGTCTTTAATTCCAGCAGGCAGTTCCCTTCCAGAGTCCCGAAGGTTACAGGGACTAGGAGACAATTGTTTTTATGTTCAGTCTGCAGAGTCATGACTATGGGGAGATTTTTTTGTTTCACCTTAAGGTCTTTGGAACATAAAATTTTATAGACAAAAAAATCACATCTGCTTCCAGACTTCTAAGACAGGTGATCTGACCTCTTTTCAGCCTCATTAGACTCTCTAAATAATTGCAAGCAAACAATTAGACCCCCCCCCCCCGAATGAGAAAAGCAGGCAGACTGAGAAAGTAGGATGCACTCTTAATTGGCACATCCATGCACCACTGAGGATTGCTTGGCTCATTGCTGCTGTGTGATTTAAAAGAGTGGTCTGTGCTTCCCCCTGGGTCTGATAGCAATGTGACAATGGATTTTAAAATGCATACATCTGGGAAACATAATAAAGTAAAAATCCTGGGGAGAAACCAAGGGAGCAGCTGTATATTTATAGTAGGTTTTGTGTAAACAGTGCCAAAGCACAGCTCTACCAAAGTTAGAAGTTTGGGAAAAAGTGTTGTAAAGGTGTATTTGGATAAAAATTCATGGCTTAAAAGTGACAGAACCTGTGGATGTTTGGAATCACTGAAAATCATGCAACCATAGAATGATTTGAGTTGGAAGTGACATTTAAAGATCATTTAGTCCTACCTTCCTGCCATGGACAAGGACATCTTCCACTAGATTAGGTTGCTCAAAGCGCTGTCCAACCAGACCTTAAATACTTCCAGGAAAACAAACCCTAAGTGTCTCAAATAGGGAACATAAAATGGAGGAATAAAAATCCTGAGACTCCTTTAATAGAAACACAGATAGTTCATTGCTTGAAATCCGATATAGCCACAAGGATTTGCACAATTAACTGAAATCCAGGATTCTGTAAATGTTCTCAATTTAGGCCAGAATGTTTCTATAGTCATGCTTCACTCCCATGTCATACATAGCTCAGAAGGTGATAACAAAGGCAGCACTGTGCCAGTTCTTGATTTCTTCTGTTTTTCATTTCTTCCAATCTCCAAAACATTCATCACATTCTTGGAAGGAACAAAAACAGCATAAAGAAGTGACACCTGAGTGGTCAAGAAGAACTGTGTGAAAGGGAGCCTTGGCAGTGCCTCCCCTCTCACTGACACATGGCCATATTGACCAAGGAAAGGCCAGAGTACTAAATTATCTTTATGCAGGCATAAATATTGATTTGCAATGTTCTTTACAGTAGGCTCACACTTTAGAAGTGGTCCAAAGGGAATAAACTAGAATGTGCTTTGTGGGAAATTCTAGTTACACACATGTGCAACTGTAATCCTAAATGTTTTGAGATCTCCCTATAAGATGAAGCAAGCTCAGCTATTAAGGGATCAAACGTGCCTCTAACTTTTCCCTGCAGTAGCTAATATCGAATGTTGATTACGCAAAAATCTGGTCCAACAAAACCACATCAGTCCTGCCCCCAGGAACACTGCAGTGGTTGAAGGAGGAGTTCATTTTCCACAGTCAAGACACATCAAGGTCTCTGCTGAAAGCACAAGCAATGCTGTTAATGTAGCTCCACAAGACTGCTGTACCCCAGGGTGAAAACAGGTGTGATCACTGAAACATGAGCAAACCCTGCCAATTCACTCCACTTTCCATTTCCACTTTCCAAGGGAAAATTTGACCACTGCCTGCAAGGGGTTGTTGCAGTCTCCATCCAATTCTAATCCTGTCTGTCAGCTTCTTCTGGAGTCACCTGTGAGATGGTAGAGACATCTCTGCACTTATGGAGATCAGCACCAACCACATATCTAAATTTTTTTTTTCGCTCTCATAGGCACAAAGAAAGCTAATAGTAAAATTCTACACCCAGCACTGAAGTTCAACCACTTCTAGCCTGGAGCAATGAGGATAGAAAGAGCTTTCTCTGCTTCACATGGATAGGGAGATGTGGAACATTTAGTCTGAGGCATGATCTTGTGTCCCACCTTAGACAGCAGCCAGGAGCTGTAGTCTGAGAAGGTGGTGGGAAAACCAAGCTGGTCTATGGGTGTGGGCTAGCAATGCTGCCTGAGGAATGTGTGGGTCGTCCTCCTCTTTTTCACAGCAACTGCATCACAAATTAGCAGCACAACTCATCTTTGAGTCAACCCCACCATTTTTACTGATATTCTTTCCAATTACTCTGGGGATTTGGAGCACAGTTAATGCACTTTTTTTCTCTTTTTCAAAGAAAACTATCCAAATATCACTGAAGTCAAAAGGAGTTTTTAGCCCTTGATGAAATCTGGACAGAGAGCAACAGAGAAAAGCTGTATTTCAGGGGACACCCAGCAAATATTCACTGTCAGTGATCAACAGGTCCCAAAGCAGAAGAGGGAAACTGGGAACACTGATCTCATTTGGCATGCAGACAGCATCTCCAGTTCCATGCACGTCCAGCTCAGTGTCAGAGTGATGAGTAAAGGTCCCCCTGGTGACCCCAGCCTGGGTAATGTCCCCACACAGAGCACTGACACACAGACCTGTACAATGAGCTGTCAGAGCAGAAAAGACTGGACACTTCTTCCCAATCAAATTGCACTCTCAAAAGACAGAAATATGGGTTTTCAGTCTTAAACCACACCACTCAGCACAGACTGAAAAAAACCCAAGGAACTCTGCACCAATTCCCTCATTAAAACTAACCATAGCTGATACAGAAAGATCTATTGGATGAGATTACACAGAAGCATAACATCATTTATGAAGATTACTCTCAATAACTATGAAGTTACTTCAAGAATGAGATCCTTAATAGGGGTTGCTGAATTCATTCTGGAGAAGTCAATAACAATACAAATATTGACTTTTCAGTCACGTAGTATAGCCACCAGGACACTGCAGCATTAAAAGTGCTCTCCTTGGCTGCTGGAGAAGGCTCCAATGATTCCCTCAGTGGAAGTATTTTGTGCTTTTTCCATTTGGTGGGCCAAGTCTGAAAGAGAGCCTGGAGAGGTTGCAGACTGTGTGCAGCCAATCTGAGCCCCAGAGAGCAAGGCTTTGTGCTCCAGACTTTGAATCCCCATCCAGTCATCTCTTCTCAAGGCTGAACAGGCCCTTTCCTCACAAGAGAGATGCTCCTGTCCTTTAATCACCTTTCCTGTCCTCAACTGGACCCACTCCATGTGCTCCATGTCTCCATGTCTCTCCTGTGCTGAGGAGCTCAGAACTGGACACAGCACTCCAGATGCACCTCACTAGGGCTGAGTAGAGGGGCAGGATCATCTCCCCCAACCTGCTGGCAGTGTTCTCCTTAATGTGCCCCAGGAAACCACTAATCTTGGATACAAGGATGCTGCTGGCTCATGGACAGCTTGTTGTCCACCAGGACCCCAGGCCCCCTGTCCTGATGCCTGGGGTTGTTCCTCCCCAGGTGCAGGATTTTCCTCCCTGCATTTGCCTTTGCTGAATTTCAGTTGGTTCTTCTCTGCCCACTACACTCTTCCTCCTGCCCCTATATCATTTCCACCACCAGATACCACATCACCTGAGTTTCTGATACCTATAAAACAATTCTGCAAAGGAAAAATTGGGCACATGCATTTGTGCCCTCTGGCCTGGCTCTTTTTTACTGCTACTAGTCACTGTCACCAAGAGCAGTGGCTGAGATCAGGTGCTGGGAGAACTGTTGGCCTGAGAGCCATGCAGATGCTTGACACAGACCAGCAAATCTCCTTGGTTAAACACAGGGAGGATTATGTGACCATCTGATGGCACTGACCCTTTTTTTTGCTACTCCAGGCTTGGAGACAGTCCTTGCTGCATCACCTCACAACAGGCTTTGTGGTGAGTCACACTCCTGTCCATAGAATCTCCTGTCCTAGAAGGCACACACATGGTGGAGGGAGCTTTGGGATTTCACAGTGAGACTGTACTGACAGGGAGAGGAGCAATGGCAGATTCAGGGAACTTGGAAAGCCCAGATTTGTCCCTCTGGATGTATTAAATGGATCAAGAAAACCCTTTGGAACAGCAGGACCTGAAGATATACCTAATGGCCATTTCTTCTGAGAACCTTGAATGCTGCCTAGCAGGAGCAGTGTCTCTGACCCCACGGGCTGGAGCAGAGCTGCACTCCTGGTGGCACGAGCCAGGACATTTCTGATGAAAGAGGAATTCACAGAACATTACATCCAGGAGGGGCTGAGCATGAGGAGCAGCTACCAGCCTTCCAAATGCAGCTACCTAAAACATCCTCTAAAATGTGACTGACATGCACCAAATCCATCTGCTGGCACATGAGGGAGAACTTGGTACCTTTTGTGCCATTCTAAGCCACTGGTAAAGTCCCTCTGTGAACTGGACCACAGCATCCTCCTTGGAAGACCAGGCTGGAGCTGCTTGCCCTACATGCTCACTCTTCATCATGATTAACTCCCGTGTCACAGAGAGGGACACAAGCATCCATCTCTGCTCAGCCAACTGGAATCACTGGCCAGCACAGCCTGTGCCATTTATCACCAGCACTTACGTGGGAGAGGATGACAGCAGGTGCCATTTGTGTCAGCATCACCACGTGAGTCGACTGATTAATTAAAGCCACACGACCCCCAGGCTGCTGGGAGGACAAGAAGGAGCAGGAGGGATCATTTGTTAGCTCTCCCTTAGCTCTCACGGTCTCCTTCATAGGCCCTTTGAACAGGTGAACAAAAATCCCACAGCGCCTTTGGGCACGGAGGTGGGAAAGGTGATGTTCCCTGGGAATGGCTCTTGGAGGTCACTGTTGGTGGAGGTTCATACCCCAGGAGTGGGCATGAGGGCTCCATGGACTCACTCCATCTCCTGCGACCTTGTTTTGAAACATGCTGCCTTAAAATGTGACAAAAGGGAAGAAAAATACCAGCAAATGCTGAGATAATTAAACAATTGTCCCACATCCTGTAAACAAGGAATCTCTATTATTCATGGACCAGAGCTGATGGGTGCAATGCCGTTTATTTTTTGTTCTCACACTACAATGCATCCATCCAGTTTCACCAGCCCTCACATGACCCTCAGTTCAAGCAATTCCAGTAAGTCTGGACAGTTACTGATGTGAGACCAACACCCACCCCTGCCATGCAAGTCCCCAGGCTGCTACAGGAGGGCTCAATGACAGACCCCAGAGTGCTCCTTGCCCATTTTCAGCTAGGATGACTTTTGTAACTGCATGAGTCTCAGTGACGTGATCTGCCATTTAAGAGTTGCTCAAGGGAAATTCGGGTATGAGGCAGGTCTGACTCACAGGGGATGAGGCTACACATGGCTCTGGAGCAGCCATTTGGGATTGCCACCCATTCCTGGTACAGAGATGCCAACCTACTTCCCACAGCTCTGCCATTTCTCATTCACCCACAGTCAGACAGTTTTTCCTCACTGCTCTGGGATGAAAAACTGTTCCTGGTCCTGATCAGGGGCCAAAAGCATTTGCAATACTTTGAGATTAGGAAGATGAAAACGCATTTCCCTGTGGAGGGAAATCAGTCAGAACCCTGCTACTTTTCAAAGCTTGCTTGAATCTTGCTGGAGCAAAGGGTTTTGGTTTCTCTATTAGGTTCTGTGATCAAAATAAAGAAAATTCATGAACACATTTTAGCACCCTAGAGGTATTGCCTATTTCCCAGACTCAAAATAGCCAGTTGGCACAGCTTAAAGGTGGCTTGCACTCAGCCTGCCAAGTAATGCTACTGCAGTGAGAGCACTGCAGCTCTCACTTCCCAGCCCTTGTGCACACCCTCTGCCCTGGTCCTACAGCAGCTAAAGCTAGAAGGACACTAAAGAAAAAAATTAAGGTGGTTTTGCTAGAGACTGGGTCTTTCATTGGATTGTCCAAAATAAGAGGAAAATACAGCTTTTCATATTATCAAATACACATGCTGGCCCCAGACCAGTTTTCCAGGGCATTTCAACAGAGCGTTCAGGGAAGAGTTTACAGTAGCAGACAAGTGGGTAAACTCCCTCTGCTCCCCAGCAGAGTTCAAGGGACACCAGGGTCAGCACCAGGCCATCATTTGAGTTCACTGAGGAGAATTTATCTGGCTGTATTCCCCTGCATCTCTCAACAGTCTGAGATTAAATGATAAGATGGCTCCCAGCTTGGTTACCCTGCAGGGAAGGTATAGTATGGGGTTAATGCACCAAAGCTGAGCCATCAGTCAGGAGAGCCAGCAGAATTCACCCCTCAAGCAGGATAGGCAAGAGTGATGCTCCTGAAAGTCTTGTGCAGCCTCATGTGCCAGATGTGACACGCTGATCATCAGTCCCAGCTCAGCTAGGAACCCTGTCTTTTGTAGGAGCAAATATCAGGGAGCTCACTGTAGAACACCCTGTCCCACCCGCTGGCTCTTTGACTGAAAAGACAAGGGAAAAGCAGACACAGAAGCTGAGACACTACAGGTGCAGGACAGGGGAGACCCCATAATTTGCACTCACAACCAACATTTTGTCATCTGTATATCCAGTTGGGCACTATAATTAAAACTGGAGAAAAAATGTAATTTAGCAACTATCAAAGCAGAGCAGCACGACAGATGATTTGCTGCACCTCCTCCACTGTCCCCTCCTGTGGGACAGGTGAGCAGGGGACAGGTCCCTTTGCACGTGGGGGAAGCAAAGCCCCCAAGGCACTGCATGCAGCACCAGCCTTGTACATGGGCCAAGAGAGGGACTGATAAGAGCAAAGCACAGGTGGGATTTGGGCAGTCCAGACAGGGCAGTCAAGCACACACCAATGCAGAGAGCTTTCTCCTCCTCTCCCCTTCTCTGTCACACTCCTCTTGTCTGCAGGATGGATCCTCTCTGATGCCTTTTCTCAGCCCCAACCTGGGGTGAGCACCCTGCCTCTCCCCACAGCCTTGCCAAACTCGGGCCATCATGCACCCACCCACCACCTCCCTGGAGCCCCTGACACCAGCTCTGCCTGTGCCTCCCCATCCCGCAGCCTCTGCTGCCATCTACAGCCCCACGACTCCCCACGGGGCTTGGCATGGGCTGCCCATCCCAGGGGAACCCACCTGTCTGGGATGCTGGCCCCTCTCTGTTCTCCTGCAGAACCCCCACAGGTGGCTGAATAATGCATGGGCAGTAATTTCATCCTGGCAATTCACCCTTTTTTTTCTGCAGGTTTAATCATTAAGAGATAAATTGCCCTGAGCCCTGGCTTGCCGGGTGAGGAATCGTTAGGGGCCAGACCTGCAATTTATTATATTTTGGCAGAGGGAAGTTTTAAATGCTCTGGGGTGGGGGGAGGAAGGAATGAGCTCTCACAAAGACCATGAATTAATGCTGCTAAATACTCACCTCTAATCACATGTGTTCTAAGGAAGAGTGATTGCTTTTATTTGAGGAACAAAAAGGAAGTGAGGCAGTGGAAACTTGCATGAGACTCTGCACAGTCAAGACCAGGCATTCCCTATCACACCCCAAGTTCCTTCAGGCTGCCAGTGGGTATATTCCCACATCATCCTCCCTTCTCTGGGCACCCATAAGCATCTTTTCAGAGCACCACCCCAATATAAAAATAACAAACATTCATTCCTATAGGAAGGGCTTTCTCAGTAAGTTTCCATGTATTTTGGGACTATTTTTATATGTCCTCTCTCCTTGGAAGAAGACAAGAAATAGTTTAGTCATGACATCTGGGACTTGTCCTTGATTGTTAGTGCAGAAGCACTCACTGTTTCCTGATCTGGCTTAATTAGAGTGCAGGTAGTACTTGGTCCTTATGCCACTGCCCACCTGCATGCTCTCCCTCTCTTCCAACGAATACTTTACAAAGACATTGCCAACATCCAATGGGAAGAGCACAAACCCTGGTGTGGGGTTTTTAAAGACAACAGGAGAGAATTGTGAACAGTTTACAGCAGCAACACCTCGCAGCACACACCCATCCAATTGATAAAATGAATAACTGCTCAGTATATATTTTAGGAATGCTTTTTCTGGAACTCAGGACTTCCTGAGCAGGTTCACAATGACCATATAGGCTCTTCAAGGTCTCATTTAAACTATAGGTGATTAGTCAGGTGTCAGACCATCCAAATTAGCTCTGACTTTCACTTGTTACAGTGAAATGAAGACTTCAGGGTGAGTGAAGAAGAGTAGGATTCACTGGCCCATTTGGCCCTATGCATATTGACATTGGACATTTGATTACTCTGTATAGCAGATGAAAAGATAAAAGAAAGCTTTAGGGATAACAGAATACTTTTTTATTGCACACAATGAAAACCCTCTGCATAAATCGGACAGATTTCTTAGATCACCAATTAGCAGGATCATCATTTTTGCTCAAGTAATCATTCTCTTTACTGGAGGAACAAAATAAGCATTTTTTTTAACTAAATATGGAAAAATATCTCCCTCATTCTTATTCACTACCAGCTTAACTATAAAGTGACAGAATTAAGACTTCAAGTCTTGGATTAGCAACAACGGTTGGTATTTATGGAAGCCTAAATACCTTTAATTCACTAGTAAGGCTCTGTAATAAATCCTTTGCTGGTGTAAATTTTCATCAGTCCATTAATTCCATGTTAAAAAGGATTGTCTGATTTTCACTTAGAAGAATGACTGGCCATAGCTGCTGGAAAGCTGGTAAGTCAATTGTCAGAAATTTGTCATGCCACATAATAAGACTGGAGAAGTTAGGAAGGCAGAGAAAGCCTTTCTGCACCTGTAGTAACTCTCTGGTCTGCTCTGTGATTTAATTAATTTATAATAGCAGAGAATCTAGTTTTTTATGACCTCTGTGAATCAGAAAAAAAAGTTATTTCAAGTATCAGATCTGAGACTTGAAGAAATAAACCCCCAATATTTTAAAGTGTGTGTAGGGGGAAATGAATCAGTCAGGCAAGGAAAATGTTTATGTAACATTATGTAATTCTACTTATATTTTCCAACTCATATAATGGCAAATCAAAGCATATGGTGCTTTGGCTCTGTAGAAACATTCCCTCCCAAATATAAGAGCAAAGCTTTCTATTGGGAAAGCTATTTAAGACACAGCCACATCCCCTTCAGCGTTTTGGAGTTATTCTGCCCAGAAGCCTCACAGCTGCAGGTGACAGGGCCAAATATCTCAGACATATAGCTCCACCTGGGTTTTCACTGGCCTTTGAACTTGTCCCATGTCTTGCTGAGGATATCAAGTCAGATCTCCAGTTTGTATGAAACTGTGCACACAAAACACAGTTTTGAGTACACAGTTGCATACAAACTGGAGATCTGCATACAAAATAAAGGGAGGGAAATTCCATTATTGCTGTAGCATCTAGAAATCTTCATAATAAAGCAGTAAAAGACTAGGAAAGTTTCCACTACAAGGAAAGACTGGGAAAAAATATAAAAATAAAAGAAATCTACTCTCTTTAGAAGGATCTACACATAGTAATTTTTTTTTTTTTTCACAGAGAAAAAGGCTTTGTCATTCCAAATCAGAAAGTTTTTCTGTAGAGGTTGTTTCACCTGCCCAGTGAGAAGACCACAGGAACAGACCAATGTTTTCAAGGAGTCATGCATTGTCAGGAAAAGGAAGGGATTGCTCAGTGTCCCCTGGAAAATAATCATTTCTACAGAATATTCTTCAACTTTAGAAATGTCTTTGCATGTGCAATGCAGGTGCATTTTCCACTAGTAGTGTTCTGTAAGGCAATGCAAGTCCACATCTGCTGCATGCAAGTCCACACACAGTCCTGCCCTAAACCACACACCTACAAAAAAACCAAGGAGCAGGAGTGGTGTTACTCTCACAGACCAGTTAAGAGTATGCTTTTTCTTCCCCACAGCTCTTACAGGTGCTGATGGCAAATGTTGAGCTCTTGCTGGGAAGCTGTTGACTGCAGCTGGAGAAGTTTAAGGACCAGCCCCTGCCAGTCTCAGCTACATGAGATGCTACACACCCCACACTCTCCCAGTCTTCATTCAGAGATTTTCAGACCCACAGCTCTTGGTTCAGAGCTCCAGCAGGCCAGGGACCTCACCAGTCATCCTTGCAGGGAGCCCCTCATTTCTGGGTTTGCACAGACACAAGTGGAGAATGCCCTTGCACGCGCTCAGCCACAAACGGGAATGACATGAGTTTGCGTCACTGAGGAGGAAAGAAGTCGTGGCTTGGACCACAACAAACATTTGCACTCTGGCATCACATTTGAGATCTTGTGACTCTGGGTGTCCCCACAAGGCAAGAACGCTCTTCTTGCATGCATCTGCCCCACACTCTAGCAGGGGCCTTGTTCAAAGACATCAGTGACACAAAGTGCAAAATCAAAGCCAGAGCTGGCTGCACTCCAAGGATTCATCCTGCTGATGTCTCAGCTGTGCCAGTTGGAGTTAGTTATCAAGGAAGAGCTGCAGAAACTCTACCACGAGTGCTGAAGGGATTGGGAACGTCATGTATGGCGTAAACAGGAACTGCAGAGCTGTGGCAGGACCAGCCTGACCTTTGCAGTGTGGGAGAAGACACGATGTGGTTTACTCAGCACAGCCTCACTCTCCCTCAGCCCAGAAGGCAACGCTCAGGGACTGCTAATGCAGATAGCCCATGGATAAAACCAGAAGCCTTTCTAAAACCCCAGATGGAATTGCTGTCTTCTGGAAAAATGGACAGGTTTCTTTCCATCTATATTCTCTCTGACCTAGACCAGCTCTTTGTACCTTAGCCTGGTTCCACGGGCAAGTCCAGCACTCAGGTTTGGGGCTCTCCTCAACATCCACAGCTACAATGAGTAACATGAAATCACACAAGGGAAGAGGAGATTCTGACAACTACAGGCTCAATCCCAAAGCTATTTTTTTGGTTTCAGATCCCATCTCCAGGAGCTGCCTGCCCCAGGCAGCTTCTTCATGGATACAGATTTCACTGCAATGGGAGAGCTCCCTGTCTGATGTTTAGAGCTACTGCAAATTCAGTCAGAGTCATTATTAGAGGGGCAATTGATACAAGCAGAACAATACATTCTACATCCTCCCCTACAACATATTCCTGTGTCTGTGATGGAAATGCTTCCAGCACAGATAGGCAGCTTTTGAACTTCCTCACATCCCACTCACTGCAGCATTAACACACTCCAAGTTTCAACCCACCAAGAGGGACATTCAAGACACAGTTCTCAGACAGCTTTTGCAGCCTGCTTTTGTTTCCCCAGACAAGTACTCTGCAGATCCTGAAAGGGTTTTTGTGCCCACAGCATCACCAGGAATCACAAGATGACATGAAATGGGAACACACTGACCTTCTGGATGCTTTAAGCTCTGGCCAGCACCAGAGAGAAAACAAGTCAAAAATATTATCTTCTTGGGAGACTTAAGATGAAAAAGAATAAAATGCACCATTTAAGTCTGACAGTTGTTCCCAAACCCACACATCTCTCCTTACCTCCCTGCCACTGATTTATGAATCAGATGCCTCATCCTCTGGACAGGCACACACATGTTTCACATTGACACAGGTTTTCTTTCCCACACATCTCTGCTGTGTAAGGTGACCATTTGAACTCATTAATTCACCATACAAAGCAAGTATGTTCCCTTAGCTGGTGTCCTACAGAGCTCAGGTTAAGGGCAGGAGAGTAAAAAGGGCTCCCAGTTTGGGGAAAGGACAGGAGGATGGAAGGGAGCACGTGAAAAGGCTGCACTTTAAACCCAGCACAACTTGCCTTCTCTTCTCCCACAGCATATGGGGTGCACATGAGTTGCATGCAAAAAAATAACTCATTACTTCACAAGCTGAGCAGATCTGGAACTGGTGGGTCCCCAAGTCAACCTGAGCTTGAGGAGGAAACACTGCAGCTTTTTTCCAGCAAAGACACCTGGAGAGATTTAGGTTCTCATACAATGTTTCACTGTGTCTCAATCTCTCAGCTGAAATACTAATGAGGCTCAGGTCAACCAGGTAAGAGAGGCTGAAATAAAGCAGATTTTTCTCAGCCTCACCCTCTGCCTGTCCCCATCCAAGGCCATGTGTTCTCCCCATTGTCAGCCCAGTGTTGGGAGGTCCCATATTTGACACCAGCAGCTTGAGAGAAACAAGCTCTTCTTTGCTCTTCCCTTTAACTGGCACACAATTTGCTATGAAAGAGGGGAGAACTTGTCACTAAGGTGCAGATCCACAACAGCCTTTAGGTAAAGTGCAGATCCTGGCACCTCTACTGCTCCCTGCTTCATACCTATCCATCACTGTGCTACCTGGACTCACAAAAAAACACTTTTACTCATACAAAAGGCTAAAGAGCACTCACAGCTCATACGTTATGTTCTCCATTCCCTATGTCAGAGAAAGCAGTAGCAATCTGGCAAATTTGCACCAAATTCATACTTACACTTGGATATCATTAATGTTTGAGGTTGGGAATTACTCTGTTTGTGGCAAGCAAAAAAAAAACTGATGGGAGGAAGCAGCAAAAAAATAAAAAGTTAGAAAAATGATTTGAAGGAAATATATACGTGGTTAAAATAATTCCATGGTCAAGAAACAAGTTTCTACAGGAAATTTACTGGAGACGATATGTAAATGATAAACCAGACAAAGAGGTGGAAAAAAAAATATATTACCCACACCCATATATATATACTAGCTTCTTTGTTAAAACCCCTAATGCAAAAATGATAACCCCATCTCCTACTAAACTTTGGGGGTCTTTATCATATTCCAGAAAAGAACATCTGTCACCCCAAATTGTAATGGAGATGAATGGTACTCCTTACTCCCACAGACAGCCCTGTGCAACTGCCTGAAAAGCCCATAATTAGTAGCCATACACCACTGATGGAAAAAATCCATTCCAAATATTACTAGAATGCAATACCATTATTTCCAAGGGATTTTGAGATGCATCCAGAGTGATGGAGACCTGGCTGATTTCTTTTATTTTGCTTTTGGCAGAAGGACATGGAGAAAAGGGGTTAGACTGAAACTGCCAAGCAGCACAAGAAAATGATAAATCTGCCATGCAGAAGTTGGACACAGCAGGTCACTCAGTATAGGGCATGTGGGGAAACAATTTGAGTCCCCTCTTCACCACTTCACAATGTCAGAAAACTCAGTTGATGTAAATTATTGTTTCCCCTTTGACTTCACTGGCATTGTGCCAGTTTGTAGCAGCTGAAGATGTGACACAACAGTTTTTACTCTCAGAGAACATTGACAAAGTTATGCAAAAACACAAGAATATAAGAATTTGAGGTCTAACATCCTACTGGAATAATGCCTCTGATGGCCTTGGTATTTACATGAGACTATAAAACAGGCTTTTTAATCTTTTTTTGTCCTGACCTTGGGTTTAAGGTATTACAAGGGTGGGTGATAAACAGGCAAATAAATTCTCACAGCCAATGAGCAAAGGATCATCACAGCCACACTGCTTCTGAGCTTGAGTATTGTCTCAGGCAATTGAAAGTTTAAAGGGAAAAAGTCAGCTGCAGCAAAACCACCGGCTGTGAGAGCAGCATGTGTCCTTGTGCCCATATGGCTGCAGCATTCCAGGAAGGGAAATGCCTGGAGCCGCTGACACCAGCCCACCAAGGGCCAATTCTCCTGGCACAACACTGAATTAACAGGAAATAAATGTGCCCAGCAGAGTTCAGCACTCTTACCTTCACAAATGGAAAATCCTCACCTGGAGAGAGAGGACAATCCTGTAGGACTTGTGTGGAAGAACTCCCTTAACATGATGCAGGCTGGAGGATTTACCATCCCCATCTGTCCCAGGCCCCACAGTCATTGCTCCAAAGCTGAGGTGCTCTGGCAGTGATGGGCCAGGAGATGCTCTTTCTTTGCTGAGGCACACACCCAAACAGGATGTTGAGCCCAGCAAACCCAGCTGAACCTTGCCATTAAGCCACTTCAGGAACTGAGTGACAGTGACCTTACACCTAAGAGCCTGCAAGTCAACACACTGTTCCAAACACCCACAATTCTGAATTTCCACTGCAAGCAAAGGCAATGGTAAGCCCAGCAAATGTCCTGGAACAGTGATTGGTGAGCACATAGGCACGGGCCAGACAACTCCACTGTCCTTCCCCTACTGTCCCACCAGTCTGACCTGCTTCCAGCAGCCTCACAGCACCAGGGGAATATTCCTGCTGTAGCTATAAAGTTAACTGGATCTCTGAGAAGTTTAGTGCAATAGGCTATACAACATTTCAAATTCCAAGGGAAATAAAAGCTGGGAGTCCTGCCTTCACACTGTCAGTGTAAAGGGCATTGCAGTTGTAAAGATTCAGCATTTTATTTCTGCTGCATCCTCATAAGGCAGCAAAGCAATCCTAAGAAAACAATAAAACCCAATACACAAAATTGAGCATAGATTGTGTTTTCACATATTTGCAACATCAAAGGTCTCGCCCTGAACTGGAAGAGGGCAGTAAGCTTTGACTTTCTGTCTGTGCACTTCATCTGAAGCAAACATTATACGTACAGACCACACATATATATTATATATATACACACACAGACTACTTATGCAGGATGAAACCTCTAATAGTTTGTCTTACCAAACATCCCCAGTGGCTTTTATTACAGCACTGCAAGTTTCCTAATGTTTTATGTGCTCAGATCCTAAAGGGAACAGTGAAAGGGCCGAGGTGTGATTCAGCATCCATTTGTGGATGAAGAATGCAAACGGCCGGCGCTGCCGCGGCAGGGGGCAGCAGGTCCTGAGCGATCTCCAGACACTCAGGAGGCAGCTCAAACACTGCTGCAGGGATGTTAATCCCATCTCAGCCTGCAGCAAAAGCTCCCTGTACCATTTTGCAATGCGGCAAATGCTCTCCCTCCTCAGAGCAGCGATTTCTTCTTCTCTCGGTTATGTCTTACTGAATTTAAAGCCAGTGCCAAGGTTCCTTCCTACTCCAAAATCTCTCAGACACAGCCAAAATACTTGCCAGATGTCTAGGGGAGCCACTGAAATAACAGAGTAAAAATGCATAAAAAGATTTGCCATTTTAAAAGAATATTTAATTTCCTTAGAACTTCTCTCTCCCCACTGCTGCCTCTCAATAAACAACTGTCAGCTGTGTGATATCTCAGCTGGAAAGAAACCATAAAGATGATACTGAACTGCTAGGCACAGGATTTTCTGTGCAGAACTACAACACCAAGGGGCAGCAAGATGAAGGGTCCAGCAGTCCAAGGGGGGCAGCTCGATCCATGGATTTTCACTTAGGAGTTACAAATGATTGCCTCCAATCCAGAGTTTGAATCATCAGCCAGCAGATGCTTGTTTAAAACTATGCAAGATCTTGGCAGGAAGTCTGACATTTCAGAAGATAACTGCAGTTAATAGCACAGTCTACTTAATCACTTCAGTCAGGACAGAATGACCCAGTGTTGTCTTTTGATCTAATTTATGAAATGATGGCATCAACTGGAATAAAGCAACTGGCTGCTCTAGTGTTGATGACATGTTCTGCAGTGCTCAAACACATGATTTTGGGGAAAGGAAGAAGGAGAGCTAAAGAAGCTGCTGTGACAGGGGGTCACATCTTTCTCAAGGACTCCAGCTTGGCATGTTAGCATCCAAAGAAACAAAAATTAGAACACATTTTTTCCCACAAGGCAAAATTTAGGCTTGTAAACCTGCGTAATCCCAGTAAAAGAGAGTCTAAAGACATAAAAAAAAATAACTTAAAGGGGAGATACGTTGGTATTTCAAGTCATTCCTTCCATAATTCTCCTTAGCTAGTGTCCCCTCTCTCCAGACAGGCCACCACCCCCCTAGGGCTGAGCACATCTACACAGCTGGCTCCTTACTGCAACCCTCCATGGCCACCTTCAGGCAGCTCCTTCAGAGTCACCTCTTCTGTTCCCCCACAGCCTCTGAGATCTCCCCCCACATGATGCACAAGTCCAATCCCCAGTGGTCTGCAGCCTGCAAGGTGAGGACCAACCAGTATGGGCTGGAACTGGCCTGTGGAATGGGAAGTGGGTCTGGGAAATGATTGAAGGAAAAACAAACAATCCAAAAACAAGGACTTCTCACTTATCAGCAGGACTTTGACAATGCCTATGAAGAACTCTGGTAACCAGTCAATTGTCAGGCAAAGATCATTATTATTATCATTGTTTCTCATTTAAGAAGTTTTTAATTTCAGCTTTGCACAGGGTTACAGTTCTGGTGATTTCACTGGTGCAAAACAAACTAGCCTGCAGGTTTTCCTTAATAAAGCTCTATGGTGCAATCACTTACCACCACAAGTACACAGACATCAGGCTATCCAGTCCTTGCTGCTTCCAGTGTAGAAGAAAAGAAAATGGAAAATGTCAGGATACATTTGCATGAGTTTTGTGACCTCTTTGTCTTGCAGACACTTTACAACCCAAGGGTCTGTGCCATGAGTTTATAGCTGCACCTGTGCTGGCTCAAGTGTCACCCTTCAGAAAACAGCAGCAATAAACACATCTTCTTAGAATCATCCCAGACTGGTCTGGGTTGGAAGGGATCCTAAAGATCATATAGTTCCCACCTCCCTGTCATGGACAGGGATACCTTCTACTAGACCAGGTTGCTCAGAGCCCCATCACACCTGTCCTTGAACATTTCCAGAGGTGTGGCATCTCCAGCTTCTCTGGGCAACTTGATCAAACGTCTCACCACCCCCACACTAAAGAATTCCTTCTGAATATCTAATCAAAACCTATTCTCTATCAGTTTAAAGCCATTCCCCGTTTTTTTATCACTACGTGCCTGTGTAGACTGATCTGACACACCTGACCACAGCCACACCTGACCACAGCCACCATAGTCACAAGCAAAGAGAGACACCTGAAGGCAGCAGGGAACACTCCAGCCTTGGCCAGGCTGCCTTCTCCCATCTCACCTCCCTGCTGCCCACAGATGCCAGGGGAAAAAGTCCCATCAATTTCAAGATGTTTGATCAGCCCTTTGGTCTGCAACAGCCAAGCAGTGAAACACAAGGACTAGGAATGCATCCCCTCCTTCCAGAGCACCCTTTGCAGAGAATGGCTTTCAAACAAAACCCCAAACAACCAAGCAACAACAAAAATATTTTTACTGGATTTTCTTGAAAGACTCAATTTACTATTTCTAAGTGTTTGGATGACTTTGAAAACCAGAATCACCCAGAAATTTTCTAAATGAAGTTCTGAAAAATGAGCATCACATCATGTCATCCACCATCTATTAGTGAAATGAAAGACAGAGGAGGAAAAGTAGTTTTCACCACAGTCAAAATAACATCCTTAAATGAGAATGACCTTTGTGTGTTCTTGCTGCTGAATCCTCAATTCTTATATCATGAAAAACCACGTGACGAGATCCCTGCAGAAGATGCCAGGCATTTCCGGCAAACCCTACCGACCGCAGCATCGTTAATTTAATCTTCCAGACCCGACTCTTCTCCTGACTGAAAAATCAATGCTAATAAGGAGCTTTGGGAAAAGACTCTGTTGATGCCTCATCTTGTATGGACTAATTTTAACCCACTATCTAATGACTAAGTGGCTTTAAAGAACCTATAAACCCAACAAAGAGATTTTTAAATGTCTCCTTCCCGAACGGTTCTCTCTGCTGATGAAGACATCTAAATGCATGAGGATGGGTTTATGTGCTACCTCAGCCACTCTGCCAGGAGCGCTGGGGGTGGAGGCCAAAGCCTTGCACTTCACTGCACCAGCCCCTGTGCAGGGAAGCACCAGCCATGAATCTGACAAAGAGCAATTCCACAGAGCTGGAGACAGCAGCAGGATCTGAATTAGCTGCAGGAAAAGAGCCTGGTGCTCCTTGCTCATCCAGATAAATTGCTGCTGGAGCAATAACTGAATCCTGAAGATAAGTGTGATCTTAAGCAATGGTTAGGGTGGTTTGACATGGCTTTGGGAGACCTATTCTCAATTCCCTGCTCCCCTGTATCTTCTCTTTGGTACCACACCTTAACCTTTTTGTCCACTGAATGGAAACTGTTATTCTTGGATGTGAGCACTGTATAGTTTTAACGTCCACAGCAAGTAAACAAATTATATTCTGCCCCCTATATGTGGGCAGCCCTACTGTAAATCATGACACCTGGGGGCCACTAGGTTGTGAATAGGGATACAGTAATTTTTAAAATACTTCCTTTTATGACAAGTCAGCTCTTCCAGCTCATTTGTCTCTTCTATTCCATGTTGTATTCCAATCTGTAATCAATAATTACATTGGTCTGATCACCAGAACAGCTGGTCTCTTATTTTTTACCTGTTTCTACAGCTTCTATCACTGTGAGTGCTCAATCTTTAAATCAAAGATTCTGAGGTACCTTCATTTTCACTCAAATACAAATAAGCACACCACTATTATTTGTAGAGAGTTATGAAAATGCTTTGCTTTTTGAAGATCCACCTATCAACATTGGAAAGTGCCTATAATTTTTTCTTCCAGATGCAAAGCTTTCTCCATACTAAACAGAATATTTACTGAGTGCTCACTGAACTTCCAAAAAAAAGTACAATTTTTTTTCCCTGCTATTCAGCAGCTTTGACCATGAAGGCAGATACAGGAAAGGATGGATCCAAGATTAAATATTGACTCAGCCTGAGCAAAAGCTGCCTCCCTTTAACAAGAGAGACTGAAAAATTCTCAACTGCCAGTTTCACAATTCCCTCCTGAACACAGTAATGCATTTATAATAATGCCTGCTATTAAAGCAAATGAGGGGGGGGAAAGAAAGCCCTGGCTGCAGAATCCAGCAGAGTATTTATCCCAGCTAAACATCACTGTCTTATCACTGATAGGAGTAGGAAGGCAACTAAAGTGCACCACACCAAAACCAGCTTTTAACACTGAGATCCATCCTGATAATATCACAGAAGACAGTTTATCAGCAGGATCTCATTCATCACTAACTCCAAAGAGGGAGTCTGTGATGAGGGATCATCCCACCAGAGCTCTGTTTCATTCCCCAGTGCCTTGCTTTCATCCCAGTATCAGCATGCCTGGCAGAGACACCAGCCCAGCCCCATGGGGCTCATCCCAGAGGGACCAAGGTGTCTCAGAGAGCTCTGTGCTCCAGAGAGCTGCCAGCTGCAGAGAACCACTGTCACTTCAAACCCTGAGGCTGGAATGAGGCTGCTCTCAGCTGTTACACAAAGCCCCAGCCTGTGGCTCACAGGAAAATCAGACATTGCTGGGGGCTGTTCTGTGCCCCATTTCAGCACAAGGATGACATTTGGTAACTGACTGGAGACACATCCCCAAGCATACCAGGTGTGTCCAGCCCACTGTGCATCTCCATGAAGCTGAATTCTGTGTCTCACTCTGCTTCTCCTCTATGCCAAAGGTGGCTATGTCACCCACAAGGGACACATCTGCCTCCATACTGGCACAACTTACCTGCCTCACTTGGCACAGGTTCCCCACCACGCCCTGCCCAGCCCTACAAAATCCCTTGTGCCCAAAAGCTCTGGGCCTGGGTCACCAGCAGTCCCCTTGCCTGCTCTCTGCAGGGCCACAGCTGCAGCTCTGCCCCCAAAAACCACCCTCAGCACATGAGGAGGGTGAGGAGGGGGCTG
Organism: Serinus canaria; assembly: GCF_022539315.1. NCBI lineage: Eukaryota > Metazoa > Chordata > Aves > Passeriformes > Fringillidae > Serinus > Serinus canaria. Next base: position 142,256,619 of record NC_066315.1, read on the forward strand.
GTCCAGCCAAGGTCTTGAACTCCAGCACCTGAGGTGGCTCTGAGCCAGCAGCACATTGCAGCTCCCATCAGAAAGGGCCACCTCTGGGCAACATGCTTAAGTACTGCCACCAACACAGAGTTATCAGGATGGAAAACAACTCCTAAATGTGGTGGCGTTGTGCTTTTGTGCTCCTAGAACAGAATGTTACGTGAAATGGAAAAACTATATAGAGAAAAAAATTGTTTTCCAGTAATTTCCACAAACTTACCATTCTTTATTTGGTCATTCTACAGCTCTCACCCATCCTTAGATTATCATGCAGAGGAAAATGGGATGAAGCTGAAAGATAACAAAGCCTGGCAAGACTCCAACCACGATTAGACATTTTGATGAGCAACGAGCATGAGCAGAGTTACGGCAGTAAATATTTAATGTTATTTTTGAAATGAAGTCTCAGGAAAGATGTAAACTCTCATGATTTGAGAGGCATTAGCTAACCTCTAATTACAGAGGGAAGGGGAGGAATGGAAACTTTTCTGAGATAAGGGATAACCTAACTGCTTGTTGCAGGGTTTCTTGGAACACCCTTGGTCTGCCCTGTTCTGGTCATTGTCAAAATCCCGGGCTAGAGGGCTTGCAGGTCTGAGGGAACTTAGCAGCTCCTAAATTCCTAGAAAAGCAATTGTAACTTATACTTTGCTTGCTACAAACATTTGATTTTCTACAGTAATTATAGAAATATATTATTATCTAAACCCATATGTTTTGCAACAGGAAAAACATTACCATAGCTAATTTTTTTTTTTTCCCTCCCAGGAAGTGTAATTAATAGCTTGTCCATTACAAAATCTGGATTTCATATATGCACATATATATACACACACACACAGAGAAATATACAAATTAGGTGCTGAAAACTGTATTACAGTGTTTTTCTAGCATATAAGAAAGGTAGAATGAGAAAAGAGCTTCCCATGGCAGGGGACCCAAGCTTAAACACTTTTTCAGGTTGACTGTCTAAAGCAATACAGGGACACCATAGGACTCATTGATATTCAATATGACCTATTCAACCCTCTGGAAATTGAATTATTAATGTGCAGTCTGCTTTACTTCTCTTTCCTCCACGCAGAGTTGGATCCATTTATTGTTTTGGGGTTTTTTTCCCCCAACAAATTTTCACCACCCATTTTGTAAGAGCCAAAGCAAGAGCTCTCCAGCCTTGACTGGTCCCTCAATACAAATGAGTCATGGTTACATCACTGTGTGTGCCCAGGTTACAGCCCCTTCTGCTTTCTGCCTGCCCAGGCAGCAACATGGGGAGTGCTTGATTGTGGAAGCAGCTGGTTTTGGTTTTCTACAGAGGAGGGCCAAAAGATGCTCCTTAGAGCTGTGAAGGTTGATCATGGTCCTCACATCCACAACCTGAACACAGGATCGTTTCACCTGCTGCCCAAACATCTTTTGCTGTACCAGGTCACCAAAGGAATTTGATGGTAAACCACAAACTTCTGCCTACACCACCAAGTGATTTCTTGGGTATTATAGGGTCAAGCCCAGCAATCTTTCCCTTCACACCTCTGAAGAAGGTGCAAGCTGAGGAATGCCACAGGTAGGCAGAGGTGACCAGAGAGTTTGTGGACTTCCCCATCCCTGAAGGTATTCAAGACCAGGCTGAACAGGGCTCTGAGCAACCTGGTCTAGTAGAAGGGGCAGGGGTGTTGAACTGGGCCCCTTCCAACCCAAACAATTCTGTGATAAAGCAGCACACAGGGCAGGTGCCAAAACAGCTGTGCTGGAGGATCCAGTGCTGGTCCAGTGACACATGGCAGCATTTTGGACCAGTGAGAGCCCCCCATGTGCTGCAGGCTGTGCCAGATTTACAGCCACTGCCTCTCCAAGGGTGAGAGGGTTCTTTCTGCAGGAAGGAGGTACAGAAATGCCCAAGCTGGGCAGGTCAGGGCCAACACAGAGAGCAGGGAGCCTCAGCAGAGATGCCCAGTCAAATGTGCCTGTTGGGGCTCCTTTTGGGACCCTGCTGAGCCACAGCTGAACTGGAGGAGAAGACAGGTTTCTTTAGGATCCACCGAGCCCATGGAGCTGGTCAAAGCATGGCAAGTAAAGCACTCCAGGCAGTGTCAGGACCAGCAGACAAGGGGTACAGTGGCAGCACTGAGATACAATGACAATGCCACCATGATGTGCCACTAGCTCCAAAGGAGTGGTGCCAGCCAGCTGGGGCTGGGCACACCCCTCACCAGCTGGAATGCTGGGAGCAATGGTCTGACTTTGGCACAGACCATGCAGCACAACACACTCCCACTGCAGCACTTGCACTCAGGCTGAGCCAGCCTAATGAGCTGCTCTGGTAGCTGCATTCAGAGAGCAAAATAAAAAAGTGAGAGGAAGGTGATTCCTGTGGGACTCGGCAAACCTAGCAACAACACCAATCCTGGGCAGCCCATTTGGTTTGCTGTTCACTGTGTGAGACTCCCTATGAAAAATTCAGATTATTTTTGTACATTTTCCTCAAAAACTCCTCCTCTGTGAGATAGTACATAATGGTCAGCAGCACTAATAGACACCAACGGGGTGGGAAGCACCATTTGCTCTGAATCCTGATTGGTTTTGATCTTCCAGTGATGCTACTAAAGAGTTACAAGCCCTTCCTCCTGGCCCAAATTCAAATCTTGAGCTTGAAACCTGATGTTCAGCAAGCACTGATGTTGTTTGCCTGCTGATAAATGGGCATTTCAGGCAAGAGGCTGTTGATTAGAGGAGGTGACAGAACTGCTGAGTGGCCAGATCACTCCTGAAGAAGAAATACAGGTTGATTAGCACCCTCAGAATCTCACGCAACGTGGATTTGTCTGCTTTCCCTGCTTACAGCCTACACTGTGCCTATCAGCATATCTGTTATCCTTGCCCAAAAATCTCCTTAAAAAGGGAGTCTCAAATCTCATCAATGACTTGGACACGCATTGTTTTAGTCCAGGGCCCTGCTCCCTGATGCTCAGGTTTACCAAAGCATCAGGCTGTGTCTGAAGAGGGTCTCAGGCTGTCTGATGCCCCTGCCCCTCCTCGGTGTGTCCCCAAAACCCAGCCCAGTGCTTGGCTCCAGCAGCCCTCCTTCATCTCCGAGGCCTTGCTGAGGAGGAAGCGGCGCAGACTGAGCGAATTCCGATCCCCTTACTCAGCCCCTCGGAGTCACTCTCTGGACGTCTCAGCACAGCCTTGGCCTCTTGCTCAGACCCAAAAACGCAGTGAAGATTCAGAGAGCAGGACTCTTCCTTTACAGGAGAAATTGAGTGTGGGAGATTCCCAGCCTCAGGCTAATCAGACCACAGAAATTTCCCTCATTGCATGCAGTCTCAAGCTGTGGCTGTTGTTAGTGACATTATTTAAAACATAAAACAAGACAAAAACACTGAACAGGTTTGGGGAATAATAATGCAGCAAAAGCTCCAGCCAAGGGGTCGGGAGGAAGGTGTAGCAGAAATCCCTGCAGTGCCCAGTATCAGCTCCTGCCTTACCTGCAGCACAGGTTTACCTGCAACCTTTCAATGCTGACAAGAGCAGCACAGGAGGTGATGAGAGAGATGTACACACACAGATGCACAGAGCACTTTATAGTAGTAACTGCAAATGCTGATCTAGGTTCAGACCTCAGAAATTTCCCATGGTTTGATCTCCAGCTTCCCCAGGCTGCAGAATAAATCTATCCCCTGAGCAGATGGGTTGGGCTTGTTCCCTCTTTGGATCTTTCTTTTAAGGGTTTCCAGATCCAAGCCCCAGATGAGCCATCCCTTTGCTGGGGAGCTATTTGGGGCTGCAGAGACCAGGGCCCAGACCTGAAGGGTAAATATGAGTCCAAAGAACAGGAGGGGCTGTGAGCTGGCCAAGTATGGAGCAAACATTCAGCTGGAGGGAAGCAGCTGATGAACTGTGAACAGGATCATTCCCAAAGTCTCACTGACAAGCGACAGCTCTCCCTGCTGTAGGTGAAGAGGGACAGACACTGAAGATGATGGTGCCTGTGAGGCTGGGTGTCCTTCAGCTAAGCAACTGACTGAAACCTTCCTGAGCAAGAGCTACCCATGACAAGAACCTAGAGAGAGCCTTCTATAGCAAAACCCACACTGTAAAAACTAATTAAAATGTTTAATTAGCTTTTGATTAATAGCATATTTCAAAATCCTTTAGAGACTTGCAGATCAGCACAGGCACAACTTTGGGATCCAGGACCGTTCTGTTTCGAAACGCATTCTCTCCTTGAGAGCAGACACACAATTACATTCCTGCTTCAATTGCTCCTCATCTGCAAAGCCAGAGCATGAAGCAAGTTGTGTTAATGTGTCAAAATGGGGAGAGAAATAAAGAGAGCAATGGATCACTGAGCCTTTGAAGGGAAAAGCAATATTGCAGTAATTTATAGGAGGGAGAGTTTGCGGGTGGGACAGTCGCTCTCAAAGAACAGCGGTGCTCAGCCAGTAAATAGAGCTTGTTTGAGAAGAGCATCACTGCCATCTTCAGGATGGCTGCTTTCTCTTTCCCAACTGCAGCAGCTTTTTTGGGAGCAGTTTTTGGTTTGTACAATACAAAAGAAAGCTTTCTGCCACTCCAACCAAAGTTATGTTTTCAGTTATTATTGATGCTCTGTGGAGGATGTTTTGGTCCAATGCTTCCCAGCTTCTGGATCTTGACACCTCGAATTGCCTGTGCAGGAACACCTCATAAACATAATTTCCAGTGAAAACTTCAATTTAAGATGAAAAAGACTTGTCAGTCAGTCTGGACCACTTCAGTGCAGTAACGTTTCCTAATGGACACCTCTTGCCCTTTATTCAATCCTGACTAAATGTCCCTGAGGAGCCACCCCTCTTACAGTTCTCTTGCAAGATGTTTACGTTAGCGTAAGAGAAGTGTTAGGAAACTCCTCGTGACATCAGCCAACTTTCCTTCCAATGGCATTAAATCATCACTCTTCTAGCCAGAACAGTCAATCAGCTGCCACAAAAAAAGCATCTCTAGCCTGGGCCTCCAAGAGGCATTTCACATTTAAGTACTACAAGTAATTTCAAAGAGGTACAGTACTGAAGGTAGAATCTATCACCTTAAAAACAACAGTAAGGGTACTAAAGAGGGTAAAGGCAACTGCTTTAAAGCCAAAAAGAGCACAGCTAGGATGGCCACATTACTTAAGCTCACATGTTTCAGTAAAGCACTCCCACACCGTTTAATTACACCAATACTGATCAGGGGTCACATAGCTGGTTATGGGGACATCAGTTTTATACTGCAACATCTCATCTCTCTCTACCCTGCACTTGGACAGATCTCATGTGCCCCTTCACACGATGGGTGTGTTTCCAGCCCACTGGATGAGCTGGATGTGTGCACACACTCCTTTCCCAAGCCTGGACGCTGGCCCATCATTCAGCCACTTTGACACAATAGGCACATGTGAAATCACACAATGCAGGAACATAGGGAGCAAGGACAAAATAAGCAGCTCAGTTGTTTCCTTGCCTGCATCCAAGGAAGAGATGGGTCAGCCCACAGATCAGGCCAGATAGAAATTCTTGCCAGCCCAGCTCTGACTTGGGCCTGTCTTAGACTAACATGACCACAGAGGTCACCTCAGTCACCTGCAGCAGGAGCTCTCCCTGCTTCTGAGGATGGGGACATCAGTGATACACCCTGAATGTCAAGGAAGGGGAGAATGCACAGAACTACTCCTCTGGAGACCTTGGGATTTTCCAAACAGGAATTTGCCACCTCTAACGAGGCAACCCCACAGGAGGAGCCAGGACAGGGCACAGCACTCCTGTATCTCACTTCACCATCATGGTCACCAGGTGCTTTTAACTCCTCCCCTCAACTACTGGATACCTCTGATCCCTGCAGTAATGTGCTGACTCCAGGACAGGGCTCAAGCAGGAGCAGGGAATGCAGGGCCCTGGGGCAGGAGCCTGCAGGGGTGGCAGACTGCTGCAGTTCACAGCACACTGCCGAGGGGGAGAAGACAGACACACCTCCTGAATTTGTCCAACTCCTCTTGCACAAACTGAGATCTCATGAGCCATCCTAAGACCTGTCCTCAATAATTCCTTAGAAGCACATGGAAGATAACTGACAGCACCAACACACTTGCATATATAAGACAGGTAAGATGAATGCTTTCAAAAGAAAGACAAAGGGTCTTGGGTAAAGCTGCAGCTGTAAAATACACGACTGAGCAGGGCAACTGAGGAAAGCCTAGAAGTAAGTGTGGCCCTGGGAGCTCCAGGACCACTGACATACAACAGCAGCTTCAGGAAGCATGTTCACAACACACCAAGTCTGTGTAACTTGTTACCAGCCTATCACGCACTTGAGCACTTGCTGGTGAAATAGAGCAGTGAATCCACATAATAAAAATCCAAGGGTTGAAGTGATTCAGCAGTGTCAGCTGTATCTGACATCTTTCTGCAGCACATGGTATCCCTGTACAGGTCCAGGAGATCAGGAAGACCAGCGCTTAACCTGGCAGATCCCTTTTGAGAAAACTCAATTCCACCCCTTGGCCAAATCTTGTAATTTGTAACACACTTGCAGTAACTTGGTAACTTCACCAGTGGCCCACAGAACCCCACAAAGGCCCAATTCTCACTGCTACAGCTGTGACAGAGTCCACAGCATCACACAGATGTGAGACAGGGTCAGCTTATAGCTGATCAGGTACAGCCCTTTGTTGTAACCTTGACAGAAGAGGTAACCCTGTCCAGCCAGCTTTACCACAGTAATAAAACTGAGGGATGAAGCCAGCCTGAAAGGGTCATCAGCACAGGGGGAACCAGACCCCTGGCCAGATCACACCAAGCTGGTTGCAATCACCCAGTTTTTAGATATCCTGTATGATAGCAATTTGTTACAAAATTCATATGCAAATCGATACCATGAACTTTATACTGGGATTGCTTTAGTCCTTGCTCCACTGCCCCTGAGCTGCTACTATTGATCTGCCAGCAGGAATTATACTGGGCTTGAGAGAAGAGCTCAAAAAACTTAGGCTGGTAAAAAGTCCAAAAGGGCAAGAAAGAGCAAGCAGCTTGGTAATTCAGAGCTAGTTTTCTGTTTTGACAAAAGAAACTGCTCCACAGTTATTCAACAAGATTTTGAAAAATAAGCAATCCCATCAGCACAGCCAAGAAAGGCACCCTCAGGGATGCCTCCTGCATCCAACAGGACTTGTGACTACTCGTGTTTGCAGCACCCAGAGAACCATCACAGTGAAATTCCTACTGACACTCCTCAAATCCCACAGCTCGCTTTAAACTCACAGCAACTGCCTTAACTACTCCTTGCTAGTTATTTCACCAGTCTAAGTCTTTGCAGAGACAGAAAGACAACAGCAAGCTTTGCAAACCCAAAGAAAAGGAAGATGAGCAACCTTCAAGTGAAGCAGCAGTCTGAAGAGTAATATCACATCCCTGCTGCAGAAGACATGCTGGCATTGGCTGTGCAAGCCAGGAGAAAGCAGCCAGAGGACAGTTCATCCAGAATGAGATGTTTGCACAGGAATGCTCCAAGCCCACATGAAACATGGCCATTTCAGGGTCCTCTGCTCCAGATCTGTTCCAGTCATGGCACACACTGCCAGCCAGGCAGTCTCCACTGTAGATGTTTCCCCCAGAGACCCATCTGTGCCTGGAATCTGAGGCTCACAAGAAAGGAGCAATATTTTTTACACTCAGAGACACAGCACCAAGAGGAGAAGGCCTTCCATCCACAACAGCTACGGGCTGATCCCACTAGCTCACAGCATGGGAAGGATGGCAAATTTGAGCACTGCATTTATTTTAACCATTGAGTGCTAGCCAGCCCAGCCCCCCAAAATTACAGGCTATCACACACAACAGGGTGGTGCCATCCAAACAGTGCAAATTTCCCCCCAAAACTTACATAGAGTCTGTTTAGTGACCCATGCTTAGTGCCAGGCCTGCCAGCTGCTCTCCTGTCCACTGGCACAGATAAAACAAAGAGGGCAAGATTAAAGCATGGTTTTGCAAGAACAAGCACCAAAGCTTGAGCAGGAACACACAGCAGTTTCAGCTGAAAACTTCAGACAGCTGATGCCTGGTGCACTGGAATAGCCTGTTTTCTTGGAAACCTCAGGAGTGGGGAAGCTTGTGGAGCAGTGGCCAGACAACTCCAAGGCAAGCCAGCTCTAATCTCCGGCCCCAGCTGCGTACACAGAGAAACTGCAAAACACAAACGCCAGAGGAAAAAAAGGAAAGCTCCAATTATTCTCAGACCACAAGAACAACGATGTTTAAAAGCAAAGATGCCATCAGGAGAGCAGAAAGGAAGATCTGTCCAAAATAGTCGACTGAAGAAATTGTGTTGTTTTAGGCAGCAGCCACTGAGGCTGACAAAGAAGAAATCTGCTGTATGGCTGGTTCTGCCACAACAGCACTCAGGCCTGATTTACTGTTTCAAGTGTTTTTCAATAAAATCAGAAGTAAAAACTGTCAAATACAAAAGCTGTGCTTAAAAGCCCATTCTCTGTAAATTAGCTTTCCTTTAGGAAGCTTTACTTACAAAAAGTAATACTGGAAGAAGCATGATTTGCTCCTCCTGGGATTATTATTCCTTGACTGTATTCACAGCAACAAGGCTGACACTAAATTATTATTTTATCTTCAGGGTGATGAGGACAGTTTCCCTTTCAGATCCCTGCAGAAGGGTCAGCTGTATACAGTTTGTAGCATTCACATGATTATAGGAAAGATTTTTTTTTTCCTTTTTAAAAACCCCAAACAAATCCAGTTTTGTCTTTCCTCAGCTTGATTCAACTGTGATATTGCCAAAAAGAACTCGAGTAGTATCATGGCAAATCAATAGTATTTTATTGCTGTGGCCAGCAAAGCACATAGGTTGGTTTCCCTGTGACAGAGACCTTGGCTAAGCATCTTTGGCTGGAAAGAAAAAACATATTGCCCCAAGAGAGATGGACATACAGATACCCACAGTACACACCTGAACCCCCTCCAAAGTCTTCAAGTGTAATCAATTAAAATTTTTCAGATCTCTTCTTTTCAAAACAAAGATAAAAAGGAAAACATTTCTTGATGGTGTAGAAGGAATATCCATAGGAAATCAAGCATGGTCACACTGATACATTCTACCTGGAGCCAGCATGCTATGCAAAGTTATAAAAAATTACTTGTCCACCAAATAAAGCTGAGGGCTGTCACACTTGCCTGCAGGTTTCAAGTCTTCTTTCCAGAATGTGACAACTCATGTAAGGCATAATCACAATGGTGCCACACAGGAGAAGCACTCATGTTTGCTCATCAGTGCAAAACGTGCCATTTCCCAGAGTTTTCCAGTCATTCTCAATTCTTGCTCTCACAGAATCCCAGAATGGGTAAGGCTGGAAGGGACCACAGTGGGTCATCTGGCCCAATCTCTGCTCAAGCAGGGTCATCCCATAGAACATGGCACAGGATGATGTCCAGACAGTTCATGGATACCTCCAGTGAGGAGGCTCCACACCCTCTCTGGTCAATCTGTGCCAGTGCTTGGTCACTGCACAGTAAAGAAGTTCTTCCTTATTTTCCATGGAAATTCCTGGGCATCAGTTTCTGCCCATTGCCTCTTGTCCTATTGATGGGCACCACTGAGCAGAGCCCGGTTTGTCCTCTAACACCTCCCTACAGACAGACAGACATTGATGAGGTCCCCTCTCAGTTTTCTCTTTCCAAGGCTGAACAGGCCCAGCTCCCTCAACCTTTCCTTGTGAGAGAGATGTTCCAGTCCCTGTGCTGGACCCACTCCAGGAGCTCCCTGTCTGCTTGTCCTGAGGAGGTCAGAACTGCAGACATCACTCCAGGTGAGGCAGAGGGACAGGATCACTTCCCTGACCTGCTGGCAGCACTCCTCCTCACACACCCCAGGACACCCCTGGCCTTGGTCCCAGGGCACTGCTGGCTCAGGGACAGCTGCTCTCCTCCAGGTCCTTCTCCACAGAGCTGCTTTCCAGCAGGGCAGTCCCCAGCCTGGGCTGGTGCCTGGGGGTGTTGCTCCTCCTCAGGTGCAGGACCCTGCATTTGCCTTTGCTGAATTTCAGACAGTTCTTCTCTGCCCATCTCTAGAGCCTGCAAAAGTCCTTCAGAAGGGCTGTATCTTTTTCCCTTCAATCCTTTCCCTCCCAAAAGAGCCCTAATTTTCTCACCAACCTATGTAAGACTTGTTGCTATAAATTGTTTCCCTAAGAAGAAACATTTAGTATGCTGTGATTATTCAGATTTTACACAGTACAAATTCCTAGATTCATAGGAGTACACAGCAGGACAGAGCAAGGGGAGCTCATCTCCCCACTGCTAGTGTGGAGAGAGCCCCATGTGCAGAGTCATTTCTGATGGCTGTATGAGGAGGCAGCATAGGTAGCCCAGATGCAGGTTATGCAGCAATATGTCCACTGGGATCTATATGGATAACACCAAGTTCCTCACCACACACCCTACTTGAATAATAATTCTCAGGGAGAAGGAAGCAGCACAGAGTGGAGAGCAAGAATCCTAAAACACACCAGGCATAAATCTGGTTACTGGTAATGAAACAGCAGAGTTTTCACTATATAAAATTTATAAATTTATTTTTTTGTAAAAATCCAAAGAGCACGAAGACATCTCACTCAAAATACTGGTAAATCAAACCACACTTAGAAAAATGAAAGCTGATTTTATTTTCTTATCCACAGCCAATCATTTGACATGAACATGCATACGTAATTTTGCTACGCACACACCACAGTTTAACGTTAGTTATTAAAGGTTAAACATACAACATACATCCTTACAAAAATGAGTCAAAATGCAAACGTAACTTTTAAACAAAACAGTTTTTACTCATTTAAAAAAACTTTTGTGTTGGGTACCATTTTGTACAAACACAGTTAATTTAAACAAATCTGCTTTTAGTTTCCTCATGGTTGCACATGAAAATAAGCTGCAATAGAAAATGAAGTCATCAAGGGATTTTTAAATAGCAGAAGTAGGCAGTCTTGCCATGCAGAAGAAGCAATATTAAATATTAGTTTTTCAAAAAAAGAAAAAAACCACAAGTTTAAAAATATTTAGTTCAAGTCACAAATCTTTCCCCAGTACAGAGAAATCCAAATGCAACGCATAATTAGCTGCCACTTAGGATGGCTATTCTGAAAAGTAGAAATACTTTCCAGAATTGATAATTTTCATTGATTTGGCACAGAAAAGAAGTCTGAGCTTACTTAGGTACAAGGAAGTGATTAAAAAAAAGGGTAAACAGGAAGAGAGAAAATAAAAAGCAAGAATGAACAAGATAGTAGTTGCAATCACTAAAAAAAAAATCTGTGCATCTCAGTCATTGCAGAATACTGTCTACAGCAGGTGCGAATTCCAGGTAATTGTTATTGCAACATGGATTTAATTTGCTTGGAGGTAGTCTCATCATTCAAATGCTTTGTTGTGTACCTAAACACAGAAATAAAGTCAAGGTGAGCATAAATGCTATTGCACTTTAGCTTACAAATGTGTAATTTCTTTGTTTATGGCTCAACCTGACTGTACCAGAGCAAAACCCTCAGCCATGGATCATCACCCACTCCATGGTCACCAAGAACACAAGTCAGACATTCTGATCAGAAAATGATACTGCCAATCAGGACTAGAATCTAGCAGCCTTGCACCAAGGGGAGCTCAAAATAAGCCTCAGCTGGACATTGCTTTTCATAGCAAGCTCACAGTAGCACTGGTGACAGGTAATTATCCATCAGACTAACTCTGAGGGCTCTGCCCACAGGAAACATCTTCAGGTATGATCGCCTAAGAAACTCTTCATCAAAACTTCCAGTGACCAAACCTTCCCAGGATCCCTCAATGACAATTTACTTAATCACTTTTGAGCCTAATGTGCTGCTAAAACTGAAGAGTATACACATGTGCTTATTTCAACTCCTTCCCCTTTCAAAATTCTCTAGGATAACAGCACACTTTTAAATCACTATAAAAAACCTAGCTATATCTATTTTTAGAAGAGATTCTCATTGCAGACTTTTTGTGTGATTAATTTTCCTGATCTTCCTTCCTAACTAATCTAAAAGCAAATAAAACTTACTTTGTAATTTAAATGTAACACATTAAATTAGCACTTTCATTGTTATCCACAACTGCAGTATTTTAGTTGTTCACTTGATAAGTATATAATGACTTTTTAGTTTGGAAGTTAATAATACTGTAGATTTCAGCATTTTTGGTAATTTATACTTTCAACAAACAAGCAGCCTAAGATTTTCTGAAATCCTGAAAAGTTATTGCACTTGGTATTCTGCCCACGTGAAAAAACTGGACATGATTACAATACTCAGATGAATTGGAAATTACAAAGAGCTGATCTCCCTCCAAAATCCTCTACCACCTTCATTTGTTTTTGAAACACATTATCTGTCTCTTGGGAAAACACAAGGACTTCTCACTCCTCCAGAATCAAAGACTTAGATTTGGACTTAATTTGTCACAATGACATCTTGAACCTGTTTTCATCACATGAGCACACAGCAGCTCACCCCTGCATCTCTTCCTAACAATTCCAAAGGTGGTTTAGAAAGAGAGTAACCAAATGTACAAAACCAGGACTGTACAGCATCCATGCATGGAAAGGGTTGGAGCAGGGAAAGCACAGCTGGAGAGCATGGACTGGATTTACACTGCTAACCATGAAGTTAATTGTGTAATTAACCAAAAGTTAATGTCACTGCTTAGTGCAGTGAGCACCTGAAGCACACCTTCCACCTACTTTCACAGTGACAGCAGTGATGGGAAAAATGGGCTATAAAGACTGGTGATAATGGCAGCTGCAATCACAATAAACTAGTCAGAAACAAATCCTAATGCAGCATTTTCCCTCTAGAAGCCAGTGTTTTTCCTGATCACCATCTCAAAGACTGATCATGTTATGAAGTTTAGAGATAAACATGATTTTAGCATGGAAATAATCACATCAAGTTTCAAATTAGGCATGGATTTTTAAAATTTTAACTAATAATTTGAACCAACTTTGCAAAAGAACCCACCTACAATATCACATTATTTTTAACTCCTTACCACATCATGACACAAAAAATAAAAAGAGGGCAAATGAAATTAAAGCAGCTTCACTACAGATAAGGAAAACAAATCACAGCTGCACAATTTCAGACAAGACAAACTAAAGCTTCCACATTCCAAGCAAGCACATGAGTAATGACACCCAGTTCCAGTTATTTGTTACCAAAGTAATGATACTTTTCCAGGCGTGGACAAGAACAAAGACTTCATCTGCCTATCACATTTTTGCACTTTTTGCCACTTCTTCTATGTGTGGACAACCACACAACAAACAGGTGACTGACTATATATACAGCTTACCACCCAAATTGCAGGTTTTACCTTTAATATACTGAATTATTAATTTTTCTTTACTTCTCCAATTAATGTGGCAAATTCTTGTCTCATCTATTCTAAAGCAGAGACTCATGCCTTTAGTTCTTTCTGAAAGGAACAATTTCTAGTTACTTACCATGCCCTACTGACTCATTCTTAACCTGCATGCATGGAAAAGGTTATCTTAGAATGAGCAACTGCAAATTCACAGCCCTGTTAAAACACAGAGGCTTCTTCACACATCCTTGTCTCAAGACACATTAGAAGAAAAGCCTGCAATAATTACATTCACCTTTTCCTGTAACAGTCACAGAATGCTTTACTGCAAAGAAAATGCCCTGGACAATTCATGAAAACTCACATCAAAACATTAAAATACCCAAGAAACAAAAAGTAGTACCTGAGAGCATTTAGAAGGCCTTCTACACTGTTAGGAGGCTGGTCTTTAAGAACTTTGATGCATCCTTTCATCTAGGAGTTAAAAAAATTACAGTTTTTCTCCATGCCAATACCTTCTGAGTTTACAGGAATGGTTTATATTCAGTATGTGCAAGATGAAAAATAAGTATTTAAAAATAGCAGCACTGTAAAGACATTTTCTGGGTATTAGAAAGGAATTAAGCTTTTGGTATTACATCTTCCTATCACAGACTGGCTTAGCTACTTAAAAAGCTGGACAAAGTGCATCCTCAGCAACTTTGCTGATGACACCAAGCTGAGTGCTGTGGCTGACAGTCTGGAGGGGAGGGAAGGCATCCAGAGGGACATGGACAGGCTGGAGAGTGGGATCTGAGAACCTTGTGAAGATCAACAACTCCAAGTGCAAGGTCCTGCAATTGGATCAGGGCATCCCAAGCACAAGCACAGGCTGGGCAGGAAATGGACTGGGAGCAGCCCCGAGCAGAAGGGCTTGGGGGAGTTGTTGGATGAGAAGTTCCACATGACCCAGCAAAGTGCTCTGGCAGCCCAGAAAGCCGACACTGTCCTGGGCTGCAGCAAAAGAAATGTGGCCAGCACAGCAAGGGAGGTGATTCTCTACCTCTCCTCTGCTCTTGTAAGACCCCACCTGGACCCAGCTCTGTGTCACCAGCAGAAAAATGACATGGCTGTGCCAGAGCAAGTCCAGAGGAGGGTCATGAAGATGATCAGAGGGCTGGAGCACCTCTCCAGTGTGGAAAGGCTGAGAGAACTGGGGCTGCTCAGCATGGAGAATGCTCTGGGGAGACCGCAGAGCACCTTCCAGTACCTAAAGGGGGCTACGAGAGCTGGAAAGAGACATTTTACAAGAGGCTGTAGTGATAAAATGAGGGAGAATTACTTTGAACATTGTGGCTGCCTTATCCCTGGAAGTGCTCAAGGCCAGGCTGGACAGAACCTTAAGCAACCTGGTCTAGTGGAAGGTGTCCCTGCCCATGGCAGGGGGGCTGGAACTGGATGATCTTTAAGGTACCTTCCAACCCAAACCATCCTATGATAACTTTAGTAAATGCAACTTTCAAGCTCTGCTTTATCACCCTTAAAAAAAAAAAATGGAACTGTGAGCCAAAATACGTGTTTATCATAAATCCATTAAGAATTATTACATTCAGCCAGTGAAATAATAACCAACTGTAGTTAATACAAAGGGATAATACTCCCTTTGAAATAACCACAAAACCACAGAGCAACAGCATGTATTCCACAGGCTTACTATCAAACAACAGTAAAAAGCTAGAAACTCAAAGTGTGATGGATGGTGAACTGAGCTATTCATCAGTCAATGAGGAACAAGCCAGGGGCCATTGTTACTTTCTAATCTGGATCTTTCATCACAACCACTGCTTGCAAAAATTTCTAGACACTACCTGAATTACATAAAAACAGATTTGTCATGACCACTTACACCTCCAAAGGCCTAGTTTGTATTTCTCACTACTTAAATATACATTTTTGCTCACAGCTATGTGTTTAGCACCAACACAGTGTATACATCTGCAGCTAGAATCTGCAAGACAGAAAAGGAGCCTACACACAATTTACTCAGGAGATGATTTAGCAACAGTAAACTTACATCAATTTTTGAAGTTTTGGCAAAAGCGCCCACCGGATGCACGTGGTCATAGAGTATGATGACACCCACCATTACCCTCAGACAGAATGATACTGTTTCCTCATTTGTAAACCTGCTTCTATATTCACTGCAATGTAAAAACACAGCTTATTATCTATGAAACACCAGATAACAGTACATATTAGTAACACCCAAATTAAGATTAAAGAGAAAAATTCTACAATAAATCCTCAGAGAAAAAAAAACAAAACCAAACCAACCCAACCCAACCAAATCTACAAACCCCAAACTTTTGAGTTTTATTTATTCCTTTCAACAAATTTTTAAAAAATTAATTTTGAAAAAGATTAAAATAATACATACTAACTTAGTCTCCAGTGTTTCCTACACTTTTTCCTGCCAACTTCTAATACACACCCAAACTTCTGACTTAGAAAAAAAAAGGCAGGTGACTGGACAACCTTAAACTGCTTTTTTAAATGGAATAGTCCATTCCTAAGAAGAGTAAGAGTATAAATGGTTGGAGCTCTTAATGTACTCCAAAACAAATGTCCTGTGGTATTTGGACAGAAACTTATTTAAAAAGACATGGCTCATGCCCCAGTAATTTTACCAACAGAAAACTATTTAGAACAGAGAAGAAACAGATTTAAAAAATAACCAAAGATTAGTGTGACTTTGGTCATACTCCCAGTGCCTCTCAAATAAACAGAAGACAACTGACTGCCTTCATGCATAGAAGTTGTCTCTTAATTCCTCTGAGAGGAGCAGTGTCCTTTTTTTAGAGCAATCAGCCAGGCCAGTCAGCAACGACACAACATCCAGAGCAGTGCCCACAGCCCCTCTTTCAGGAGACCCTAGGCAATCATGCTCAAATAGCCTATTTCTCTGAATAATACATGAGAAAACCACTTATAAAGAGTGCCAAGAGGTTGTCTAGCTTCCATAGCCATTCTATTTTTAAATATTAATATGTTCAAAGAAGCAGACCGCACGATTTCCGTGGCTGGCAAAATGAAACAAGGTGGTTTGATGTCAGTGTAAACAGCTAGGTGGGTAAAAAGGAAACATGACAGTTCCTAATGACTCCAATTATATTTCTTTATGTGTCACACGTCAGGTCTGAAGCAGAGAGGTGACTCACACCCAGCCCCAGCAGCATTGGTACTCACGGGGTTTCCAGCATGACCCTGCACACACTGGCCATGGTGCTTAAGCAATCTGTTGTATTCTCTATTGGTAAATTTTTATTCTGCAAAAGAAGGTGAACAGTTGCCACAATTCAATTACTGTGAAATATTGTACTACAAAACCTAAGTCAAATCAGTTATCTGCTGGCATAGCAATGTGGAGCAATTAAAACCATCAACACAACTATGGTAAGTCAGGTAGTCTTGCACTGTTTTTTTTTAAATGTTATCATGTAGATTAGCAATTTACGGAGTGAAGGCTACCACATGTGTTTTGCCTGCCACATGTAGTTCCTTGTTTGTAGCCAAGGAACTACAGCCTTGACATGACTGACTTTTGGAAAGTTTTGAAGGAATCATCATCTAACCTGCTCCTTCAAAGACAAAAATTTCCATAGCCAAATATATTCATCAGCTGTAATAGCAAAACTTAAAATTGTGGCAGAAAACCATCACAAATAAATGTAAAATAAGAAGACAGTTTTCTTAGGGTATTTCAAGCATGAAGCAGAACTCAGGGGGAAAAAAACCCATTAAAAGACAGATGTAACTTTGCATGAATCCTTTAACGTAAAATTATTTTCTACTAAGAAATAGTGAGCATTCTCTGCACGTGAACCAAAAATCATCACAGTTACCAGAAGGCAAGCACAGCACATGCAGTGATTGGATTTTACAACCAGTATTTACTTAGGTAGTCAAGGATAAATAGGGATGTGTCAACATCTGAAGCTGTCAAAAGCTGAAACGCTTTTTCCAGTTCAGGTTCCTTCTCCCTTTTGCGATAATGTAGTATACTTGACTTTACACAGTGTAACAAAAGAGTCTTGGGAAGGAGAAGAGGAAGCTGCATTTCAATTGCATTCCCTATTTCAAGCAGAGAGAATCAAGATGTTTCCCTTTCAATTTTTTGAAATTTCTGCTCTAAACCACTACCACAGTCCAGGCAAAATACCTGCCTCAGCTCCCTGCTTGAGGAAAGCCATCACTGCTGATGTGACACTATCCATTAAATTTTGGGGATGCATACACAAAGTGCCTGGCTGGAGTCCCTAACTCTACAGCATCTGGGAAAGACACATTGCATCTCTTGATGCTCCAAACCCCAAGTTTTATTTCTAGATGCCAGACTAGGCCTGGTGGAGGTTGTGTTGCCCATTATGTCTGGCCCTGCAGTGCTGTGAAGCACATTATCCAAGCCATAAATTTATACTCTTACCTCTGACACAAACTTTGTTGTGGCATCACTTAAGGTTTTCAACATTGGCGTCGCTTCAGCATAAAATAAAGACATTCTGTTTGCCAGCTCATTATTTACTTCATTTTCTCCCTCTGCCTAAAAAACAGAAGAAAGGGTTTAGTTGTTCTCTACATGGAGAAGAGAGGTGGTAGCAGAATTCATTTCATCTCATCCAAGGGTTACCTACTGGGACATTGTTAATCCTCATACGGCTCAGAGTTCTTCTATAGTAGCTGAAGTCATTCTGTATAGCAGGATTTGTCATCTACATGGATATGGAAGCAAGAGAGTTGTGACAAATTCAAGAAAAGTAAGGACAAGTTTTTATAAAATATAATACACCCAACAAGAAAATATTCAACTTCCTAAAGTGAAGCAAAAAGGCCTGTGTCATGTTTGGAACTTGTAAGCACAACATAAAGCTTTTTTTCTCAGATTCAGAACAAGCTCTAACAGGAATGAGAAAAGGAACAATCTCCTAGATACAAGTTGGAAATTAGTAGATTGAAAAAAATTGCTTTGCTAATTTGACTCCAAGGATCAGACCAGTAACTTAATTATCATTTCAGCTTAGTTCTTTAGAAAATAGCTGGACTATGGGTGCGCACAAGCTAAAAGCAGCAGCATTATCCCAAGAGATATGCCAAATTTGGGTGAAGAAACATGATTAATGTGAACTGAAACACAAGTGCCTAAAGCTAATATAATATTTCATCTGCTTTCCAGTTTAATCTTACTCTAGGTCACATGAGCAAGCCAAGCATACTGGATATTTGAGTATCCACTGCACATTTTATTCCAGAACAGAACACAACCCAGACTGCTTCAGTAAACACACTTGGCTTCTTTTTCTCGCCCTTCTGATGACAAGCTCTTACCTTGAGCTCATCAAAGCGGAGTGTGAAGTGAAGAATTTCTGCAAACTGCTTCGCGAGAGCCTGCTCTCGCTCCAGGTGCTGCGTCGGGGAGTACGGAGTGCTCGTCAGGGCGCCCAGCAGGCCCCGCAGCCCCGCCTCTGCAAGCACAGGACAGGGGTTTGCAACACACAACTGCACCTGCTCCTTGCATCAGCACTGGCTGACATTCTGCATACAGACTTAAAATACACAGCTGCCAAAATGCATAGTGATTAATAATAAAGGGACTCGATGAATTGCTCATCTATGTGTCAACTGCTGTCATATTTACGTACAAATTGCTGCACAGACCAGGTCACATCAGCACTGACAGACACAAAAAAAACTTCTTGAAAAGTTCTACTCAAGCTTTGTCTGCAACATTTGTGTAGAACATATTGCAATAACCTGTGTTACCAGACTTCAGCCTTTAGGAGAACACAGAATTCAAGAAGCACACAGCTGTAAGCAGAAGTCACGACTTATTTAAAAACGATGACAACACCTCACCCATTTTAAAAAGCAGAACATGCCTGCAACAGGCTGCCATGTTTTAAACACATTTTATACAAGCTACGGCAATAAATTTGATTAAAAGTGATAACAACAGAAAGCTGGTGAAAAAACAAATCTCATAGGTTTTATCAGCATAGCCATCACATCAGTGAGTTTCAGAAGAGGCATGAAGCACCATCTCAAGTATTGCATGTGTATGAACCAAGATCAGGCACTTCCACACAGCAAAAGATTTCGGATATTTAGGGAGGAATAATACAGTCTCTTTTAAGTACTCTTGATATCAGAAACACTGACAGAATTAATTCCTGATTATTTAGTTCACTAATTTCCAGACAATCAGCTGGTTACTGCTTTCCTGAGTTACTAAAGGAGTAGAGGAAGAGCAACAAGGATGATCCCATTCTCTCTCCCCTCTCAGATATCCACTGAATCAAGATTGTTGTCATCCAGTGTATGGAGGAATTTGTGCAATTTGAGCTCTTTTCGACAAAGGAGTTGACCTGGATGTGATCATATCTGAATATGCCAAATATACTAACAAATTAAGAGAAAAAAAGCCCCTAAGTTAACACCTTTCCACTTACCTAGTCTTTGAGAAAATTCATAGAATTTCTTTAGTTTGCCTACTAGTGGAACAACTGCACCCCATGCCTTCTCTTGCAGCTTCTCATCATTTGGATGCTGTATTGCCTTAAATTGGAAAGAGAGGAGAAAAATATGCTTGGATTGGGAATAACTGATGCACTGCTGACAAAACAACCCCAAACAACAAAACACAAAAAAACCAAAACACCTATGCAAGACAATTGTTTGAAGAGCTAATAAATAAATATCTACCTACTAAGAAGTTTTCAGTTGAGAGACAAGCATGTACTAACCCATGTCTGCTCCAAAAAGGTCTAAAAATTTGTGTTGAAAGTAAGCATCCTGAACAGGAAAACAACTTGGAGAGAGTATAAAGAAATGGTTAAAAATCAAATTATTCAGATAAGAAAATTTACATAACCAGACCTAGTTAATTAAAATTAACAACTTTACTGTGCTTACTCCAAGCAAAAAAAAAAAAAAAATTAGCAATCAAAGCCTCATCTTAATGTTGGTACCTATCACTAATTCCCAAATTTGCAAAGAAAAAAAATTGCTGTGAAATTCAAGCTAACTATTACAGCAGGAACATTTAAGCATAATTAACAACACAAAGAACCACCAGTACATAGCATATACCACAGCTTTGAAGGATATATTTATAGACTTTGTCTTTACAGTAAACTTCCCAGACATCTAATGCCTTAAATTCAACTTCTCCAGTTAGCAACTGAAAATATGCTAAGAAAACAGAAATAAAAATGCTCATAACTCTCCTGCAGAATTTTCACTGTCAAGTTCTTGATTGCAAGAACTGTTTCAGTCAACCATGGGCTGTGGCTTGCAGCACACTCCTCTCTGGTCCAAGAAAGTTTCCTTCCTTCCTTCCATGTCTACCTCACCTCAGAGGAGTATCTCTCATTTCTCCATGGCATCCGCACACACACATTCCTGCCTGATCCTACAGGCTGCCCCTGAACATGCTCCTTCCTTGAAGAACAGGTAAGCTATCTCCCCTCCTAAGGGTTTTATGTGACACAGTCATCCTTCTTAAACCTACCTTGTCAATTCCATGGAGAGAAAAACTCTCAAAGCTGAATGGCTTAGAGTATCTCAAATTGCTATGGAGTGAATAGAGACTCCTCCTATCTAGTACTATCTCTTAAGGAGTTACTCCTTCATTCATGAGCAAAGCAGCCCCCATTGCTGCATGTGAGGAAGAAAAAAGGGGGTTGGGAGAATATTTATTCCACCCTTTATTAAACAAAGGAAAGTCTGAATGACACTCTACACAGGAACTTTGCTTCTGTTCCAAACATCTACTTTAGTAAATAAAAGCCAATTAAAAGGGAGTGGAAATGAGATGCCTTTTTTGTTAGGATTACCAAACCAGGCTTCTCCAGTGACCATACAAGAGGATGTCAACACTATTCAGTATTGCACTGTAGTCACACCGCACTCTTTCCAAATTCACTGTAAAGTCAAGAAGAGCTTATGTGGGAACACAAAGAAAAATCAATATTAATAATACCCCAAAAACTCTGAGAAGCATCATTTGCTATTACATATGTGGATTAATATGACTGAAACAAGCAACATCTGTTTTGCTGTTAAAAAGAAACATTCCAGAGCAGAAATTCAAGACAGTGATTTTAAAGGACAACATGCTCTGCCAAAACAGCTCCTGCAAGCAAAGTTAAACCCCAGCAGTATTTGGTTAGGATCACACAATGAACAACCACAGGCTGTGCACAATTGAAACGCTCTAGCTCACCTCTCGTATTTCATGGCCAGCTCCTCTATATGACTGCAAGTCTTCCAGTATTCCTTCTGCATCCTTTAACACTACATTCACCTGATTATAAATTTCCTTTTCAGATTCTGTAGGTTGGGCATCTAAACAGCAGAACATATTAAATGTATATATATATATTTATTTTTAACAACAACATGGAATTCAATAGGCACACCATCACCTACGGGACAAATTCTTCATGCAGCAACTCATCAAGAATTTTCATTCTCTGAAGAGTACTACAATGTATAAGGAACTCCAAGAGACTAACTGTATTCCTTTTAGTAGTCTCTTCTTCTACCATCCCAAAAATTCACCTGGATCCTATCTTCTTGACTTATTTAAAACTGAGTGAGGAGAAGAAATCCTGATGAGTTGTCTTTATCATGGAATCTCACCTTGGGGTGCAGTAGAGGCTCACTGGAAGAAACTTAGGTAAGCACTCAAAAGACACGCTCACTGCAGATAGCACAGGAGGTGTCCATGTCTATATATTAATATCTACAAACACTGCATCAGATTATTTTCCATCTTGTCTGCCTCATCTTTAACTGCTTGGGAAAGGAGTCATATATTTTACTTCTAAATATATTTAGTTCTCAAAACATATTCTTTACTGCACTCATCACACAATCAGAGTTGAGAATAAAAAGATCTAGTGTGAGCCTGTGAAGGCCTTTTTAATTTGTCCCCTGTCTTTAAAGATATAAGCTGTCTCCCATTTTCTTCTAATTAGCTAAAGGCTTCCCAAAAGTATATTGGGTCATAATTACAAAAAGGTACATGTACATTTTTAAAGAAATGTGATTCTGTAAGAAGTATGTTTTGAGAGAAGCAACAAAGATTTAACTTTTAAAAACAATCACCTAGGACAAGTATCTCAGACATGGTTTACCTGAACCAATTTTTTTTCTTTTAGAATGCTGATGGAAACGATAAGATTAGTTCCTTTTAGATTCATATTATAAAAAGAGAAAAAACTGTTAGTTACTAAAGCTCTTGTAAAAAAACCTCATTTCCCTGTTAACATGGGTAAAATAGGTTATGGAATAAAATAACTGTATTTTAGTCCATTATTTCCAATGCCAAAAATGAGGGTATTTTAACAATAGGTTCTTTTTTACAGGGACAGACAGAAACTATCTAAGGACAATATATCCTCATGACTTTGTGCCGTTTGAAGAGTCTGGAAAATATCTTTTTAGATGTGCTTTTTCCATGATCCATATGTACAACTTCCATGGAAGTTAGGTACATCTTTACAACTGAAATAAAACTTCCACAGTATCTTAGTGTTACACACTAGGAAAACATAAGAGAAAACAAAATTTTTATTAGGAGTAAATAAATTTCATATATATTGCCTGTCTGGATTTTGCTGTAATTTTTGATAATACCTCTTATTTTTATAGTTTAATGCATAAAGAGTGGGCATTATTAGCAAATATGCCTATATATAGACCTTGCAACAGTTTAACTGGTATTTTGAGAAACATCAAGAATTAACACAGGTTAAACAGAACCTGGTCACTCCTTTTAAAATAAATAAACAAAAGAGCACCACATTGATTAGGCATCGAGTAAAAGTGGCCAGTGCTTTTCAGATCATCACAAAGATCACATAATTTTGAAAGCTGCTGAAGACTGCTGTAAGAAATGAAGACAAAAAATGAGGGAAAGGAGCAGACAGGGAAGCACCAGCTGACTGGCAGCAGTTCATGCACGAACATGAAACGTTACAGTGAAATACAGACTAAGACGTGAAGCTCTGTAGCATTCCAGATTGTGCTGTTAAATAATGCAATCAAGACTTGTCACTTGGATTGTCTCACACTGAGAACATCTCCTGCCTATTTAATCTTTTATGCCATTTTTTTCTTTACCCTGTGTAGTAAGGAGAGTTTATTTTTCAAGATTGGGAGAGGCAGAGCAGAATGGCCCAAAAGAATTCCTGCTCCTCATTTCAAAACCTACCAACAAGCGGAACAGCTGCAGCACTATGACCCTCCATGTTTAGAAATTAAAATTCACTAAATTAATTTAGTGGCCTTCATTGGACAGGTGGCTAAGCAAATCAACACCATCATCACCTCTCTTAGTGTAGGATGTAAACAGCCAACCACTGTATTTCATTTCATTATAAAATGTTCCAGGAAACTTAAATCAATGGTTGATACTTAATTTGTTGGAGTGGTGAGGTCTTTTATTTGTTTGTTTCGATTATTACAAACTTCTAGACATCAATCTATTTGAAAATCAAGTAGGTACAGAATTATTTCTTTTGGTATATATTTCATTTTTGGTCAACCTAGTCCTCTCCAATAAAAAACATCCATAAACCTGATCTGTCCTAACTCATTTCCACTGCTATCTCTAAAAGAGAAGTCAAATTTAAAAAGCAAATTTAAATGATTCTATAATCCTTTCACAAAACATTTAAGATGTTATTAGAATAGGGTTAAAAGGCATGATATAAAATATCTTCAGGGCCTAATGCTAGCTGACCCAGAGCAAAACTGCCTTATTTGACTCCCAGTGCTGGTCAGGGCATTGTATTCTGAAAGCCCATCACAGGGAAAAGAGAGGGAGAGGTCCCTCTTCCTAAGCACTGTTACACTCTTGAAAAGATGGAGGCAGCATTCCCATCCTATGGCAATAGCACCCCTCAGTAGGTACCTGAGGGCTCAAGCTACAGGACCTTCACTTGAGAACCACTAATTGTGGAACTCCTCTTCCCCAAGGTGGAGTGCACAGAGCAGGAGAGGAGTTACACTTCTCGAGTTACTCTTGGCAGCTAAGAAAAAGCAGGAAGGAGATAGACAATTTCATGGATTTCCCTTCTTCCCAGTCCATTTAAGTTCCTGCCACAAAGTTACAACAAGGCTGTGCCTTGATCAGCAATGCTTTCCTTAGAAAGAACAAACCCAGTAAGCACAACACAGCTCCCCCACAAGTTCTGAGGTTTGATACTGTGGCCACAGCAGCTGAGCCCTGGTTATTCAGGGAAATTTTACTATTTTTAATGAAATACTAAGAAAAGACTGAGGTTCTGCAAGTAAATGGGAGTTCATCTTTAAATTAATTTGTGTTTAATCAGAATGTTACTGCACTAGATGCAATATACACTTACAGCTCAGAATGCTCACACAGTAATGTATTAGAGACAGAAGAGGAGACTTGAAACAATATACAAACGCTGTTATGTGAACTAAATACTACAAGAGTGAGACAACATATTGCATGCGGGGAACACACACATTTAGTGACTATTAAAATAATATTTGGCTAGCCTACAGAACTAGCAGGGAGAGAAATTTGGGGTTAAAAGTTTACACTGCACAGCAAACTATTTAAGCTGAGATTTTTCCCAGGGAAGAACACATCAAGTCATCTGAAACTGTCTGGGACAAAACTCACAAACAAGGGGAAAAAAAAGCCAGACTGCTGGAGATGAAATAATTTATTCATCTCTGTTGGCATTACTATGGAGAATGCTGTCTCTGTGGCTCCTCTGAAACCTGGCCAAGTCCTCTGGAGATAATGCAGGATACTGTCAGCGCTAGCTTGATATCACCATCTCAAAGTCCACTGTATTTTAGCTACTATTCAAATCAGTAAATTTGGAAAAGATTTGCAACTGTGTCAGTAAAGACACCAATGTAAAAGTTGAGCTGTAAGTTTCCCACATTTTAGGTGGCTGTTTTATGTAAACAATATTGACCTGTGCACTTTGCTTGTGTTCTAATGGTACTGCACAGACTTTAAAAGATACTCAAGAGAACTATTTCTATCAAACCTGTAAGGTGAATGACCAAAGAAAGCATAAGCTTAACCAGTGCAGAAGCAAGGAAAAGCCTACAGCTCATCATATTTTAACATGGATTCTGAGAGTCAGTCACACCAATCACTTGCATCTAGCACCAAGACAAACATCTGGGGGAATAATAATGGTTAGAAGTCTAAAATTTGAAGTTTCTAGCACTACAAAGCTTTATGAACATTAGGCTTTAGTTCTTTAAGGTACTATGTAAGAAACATTGCAGCCTGCTCACATACATGGATTTAAGAACAAAAGACTTCAAACAGCCTATTATTGAGTCAGGCGTAACACAGAATTGGCAAATTTGTTTTTAATACAGAGCTCACTTGTCCTTCCACACAAAATCACAACATTAAGTATCACAAGATTAAGTGCCAAGTCTTGAAGAAAGATCTTGGCTGTGTCAAAGCCAAGATCCTGTCAAGGCAAGCTATCTGAAACAGAGGAGAAAGAAGCATGGATACACAGTATAGCAGCAGAAACAAATGCAGAACAGGGTCCAAAATGAACAAAGAACAGTCTAACAATTCAGCCATAATATAAGTCACCTAATTTGATTGCATATGAAAGCATTTCATGTCAGCAACCTGCTTACTCTCATGCCAAATCCTGTTCATGCTCAAAACATGCATTTTAAAACAAAACTGATAGCTAAAATACCTGTATTTAAAAAGAAAAAAAAAAAGGAGCATTTTTATTGCAATTTATTTAAGAACTATGCCTCTTCTATCCAGCTAATGTGCATTTCATTTACTCCAATTAAATTCTGAGTATTTGCAGATTAAGCTGGAGCTTCACGAATCCAATGGCCTCATACATGAGTTCTCCCACTTCACTAGATTTTACCTAATATGACAATATGCAAGAATTGGTCTTAGATTAATTCTTTCTGATTTTTGAACACAAGCCTTGATAATCTTCCCTTTATGAATATTTTTTTTGGCTAGCATCTTCCAATAACAATATATTCAGAAGAGACAAGTGATAAAAATCAACACAACGGGGTAAGAGCCTAGAGAAGTTGTAACTTTAAATGTTACTGAAGCAAAACCTATTTCTTCAAGCATTTGCTTTCATATTATAACTAATATAAAAAACTGCTACTGCTTCATCAAACAACTGAAAAACAATTCAGGGGAAAAAAGATTTAAAGCACATCAAATTATCCATATCATAATACTTCATCAGTTTTTTTATTATGCTGTTCCATTATATTCTATTACATGGTCAAAGTGTACTTGAACATTAATCTCCTTATTTTATGCTTGCTGATGTACAGCTGGCTAAAGAAACAGCACATCCCAAAATAAAGTAATTATACATGCATAGCAGAAGCCAGCAACACTTACCTGCCATTCTTAGGCTATACTGTACCATGCAACAAAAACCAGAAGCAGAAATACTGACAATATGTGAACCTCCTAGAACACCTGGCACTGATCAGACAAGCTACATGTCTCTTCTTTTCAAAATCAATTTCATCTCTGTACAGGTTGAGACTCCCTTTTAAGAAGGCATGAGGTTAAATTTCAGTGCCAAATCCAGTAAGGTTCACATATAACCTTTAACATGATGATGCTGGAGCTATGAATAACTGTTGTGAGCCAGCCTGTCTATGCAGCATTATTGAGTCACATTGGAAGTGATGAGAATCAGGTTTCATTTTCAGTTCTTCCTTTAAAGAGCATAGGACAAAACTCACAAATTTGAGTAAGTCAGTTGCAACTTCATTAAGTCTTCAAATAATTACAACTGTTCTTAACATTTTGATTAAAAGTAGGCAGAATTTTGGTTTAAAACAGAAGAACCAAATCAGGTTTCAAGAGTCAAATGTAATTTGAAAGCCCTGTCTGAAATAAAGATTGTACATTTTAGGACTTGAGGATATTTTAGAACAGGTTACTGCTTTCCACCAAAGTTCGCTGAACAATTATCCATAGCTCAGGTAAAGCAGTTAGAAGGATGGCAAAATGAAAACATACATTTAGTACAAGACAAATGCAGTCTACTGCAGGCAAAGAGTAATAGATATATAAAATCATCTTCTCACTTTCAAAATCAAGGAAAAAATTTGGCCCCTGCTCAAGGTCTGTGCATGTCAAAACTTTTAGAAGGTTCCCCATGTTAAGGTACCTGCCAAGACAAGAATGAGAGAAAAGAAAATTTTCTTTTTATAAGAAAGAACAGCCCAAATGTAGTTGATTGAAGCAGTGGGAAAAGAAGACCAGAGAGATCCATCAGGTACGAACCCATCCTTCAGGCTGGGTGAAGGGACATCCCCACCTCGAGGAGGCACAGCTGGTGACCCCAGCAGTGCAGTTTCCTGGAAGAAGTGACCGTGTCACCAACATCCTCACAGCTGCCCCTTTGGGAAAGGGGCAGAATCCAACCAAAGCCTTTGCCAGGGACTGTTCTGTCCCAGTACAGCCTAGCACCAGTGTCCTGAGCAGGAGTACTGCCTTGAGGGCCAAGTACCAGATTTGAAAGCATTAGCCATGCTAGATTTTACCCTGATGGGGCAGCAGAAGGAAAGAGCTTTAATTTTGTCAGCCTTTATAATTGTGTCAGAAGGCCATCATAGAAAATGACATCATGATACATCATTTCAGTGTGAAGAAAATGCTAACAGAGATATGTCACAGACCTTTTACACAAGGTACTTAAAACACCTGTGAAACTCAGACAGGTTCACTTCAGACTTTTGGATGTAAAAAAAACCACATTAACTGCACGAGGAATGACCAAAGCAGGATCAGGAATGATTTAGCACTCACTCTTGTGTATGAGAGGATTACAGTGAACAACTGCTCAGCACAGATAACTATGGCATACTGAGAGAATTTCTCATTTCATGATTACTTGATTTGCAGGCAAATGGATGGACATCACTGACCACAGAGACCCAAAATGACTAAGCACATGGAAAGAAAATTTACACAGCAGCATGATGGTGGCTTGGCTACTACTGGAGAAGGGAAAAAAAAAAAAAAAAAAAAAAGAACACAAAAACCACATGCAACTCTTTCCAATTCCAACTTTGCAATTGAGTCCCCTGGCCTTCACTGCAGCAGGTATAAGCAACCCTACTGTTACCATTTGAAATGCACCAGCTGTGAAGGGCTGAGAGACTTACTTTCAAAATCCAAGAAAAAATGTGCTGCATTGTGGTCTATGTCCCTGGTTAGCACCTTAATGAGATTACCCATGCCAGCAAACCTAAAAATAAAAATGGCAAAATAATTTAGTTCCAATAACCATTTCCTATTTTAAGTACACGCCTGGGTCTTACTGGAGCAGGGCTCCCGTTGCATTTTGCACTCTGGATTCACTTCTGGTGGGGAGCAGAACCTGTGCACTGTACAGTGCATTTCCATGCCCCTTCTTCTTAGAGAGCAGTAAATGTTGAAAAACTGGAAACGTTACAATCTTTGAGGAAAATAAAGATGTGAATTACTGGCTCTTTTTCATCCCTGTTTAATGCATATAAAGAACATGTGACCTACGATGACTGAGAAGTTGTTTTGTGTAACTGCAGCACTCAGTGCCAGACAAACCCATTATTGCTTAGGACGAAAGGAACCTCAAAGGGAACTGGTGTCATCGCAACACTTTTTTACTACCTCACTGTAATCCAAACCAGATTTTGGAAAGCCTCTCAGTAGTAGTCATCTGTGGCCAATGAACAATTTTCCCATTAAATCACAAAGTTACAAGCAAAAGAAAAACTAGACTTTTCCAAAACCAGGAGAAAAATCAAGTTTCAACAGTTCTTCTTATGTTTGCTGTCACATCCCAGCTAAAAGAAATGAAAAGTGGAAGGAAAAATTAAATAGTTGTTAGATTACTTGAGATCAGATAAATTATCAAAACAGTTTCAAATGTTACCACAAATTTCAGAAATCAATACCTGCAGTAGGAGTATGAAAACTGTACTTCATAACAAAGCAGCCTTTTCATTAACTTCCCCATGTTTTACAGAGGCTGAAAATATACCTACTAACCATTGCTCTGAAATGCCAAGAGCTCACTAGAGTGTTGCTGCAAGACAAGCAAGACACACCCAAAAACCTCATCTCAAATTATTTAAGAATAAGTCATGAACAATCTGACATTTGAATTCAAGCACAAAAATATTTAAAAAATCAATTTTCAAATTAGTCTAACTATATCAACTAACAAATATACTCTCTATTTTTTCCTGACTTTTACTTTTACTGAAGAATCATGTTCACCTGGACGTAAGATAGCATAACACCAAGAATCATTACTTTATTAGGAGTCAAGGAAACTGAAACAATGTGAACTAAAAACAAACTGTTTGGCAAAACAAATTTTCAGAACCTGTGTTGACAGACTTCTTGGTCAAACTAAGAACAGCACACGATTTATTTTGTGGGATCTGCAAGATTCAGCAAACAAACAAAGCTTGAGAAGGAAGGGGAAATTAATCCAAAATTGCTGAAAATAACCCAAGTCTTTGCTCTAACAACATCTACAGAATGTCTGTTAAGAATCTAGACTTTTAGCACTGTGACTCTAAGTATAACCCAAGTGACCACAGGGGACTCCATGCACTGATTTTTTCACATGTTCAACCTTCTCCTTGAAACTCAAGGAAATGCAAGACCTGCTTCCTAATAACTTGAACTTAGAAATTCAGATCAGACTTCTCAGCCTGTGAGAAGCACCTATTAAATAAAGGAATTTTTAAATTAGGGTGTCCAGCAGAGAGACTCTTCTTAAAAACTAATCCATTAAAACATGGTTCTTCAAAGAGCCAGCTTCTCCAGGACCTCCTATCCCATAGCACGGAAAACTCTTTTAAAGCTACAAATGTACCAATGCTGTGCAAACATGCAGCAGTAGAAAGCAGAGAAATTACTTTCCTATATCTCCCAAGCGTGTTCTGTGACATAGGACTGAATAAGCCACTTTGTATTTCAGAGTTTTCCAGATTATGAATGTTGTTCTTGTTGGGGAGCAGACAGAGGCATTCTTAAACAAATATTTTTAACAGGGCCAATAAAAAACTAGAAGTAGAAGCTGCATAATGGTAACCAGTTTACAGATTCAGATCTAAAAACCAAACCTCAATCTCAGAACAGCATATTACATATTTCAATTCCAACATTACCTTCAAGCAGCAAACACAAGGCAGTGAATAGTGATAACGGCCTAAAGAGAACTCCTATACCTGCAATTACTGCTGTGCTTCAGCTGCACCATCCCCTCCCCCAACAAAATATTCTCCATATCTCAAAAAATGCCTCTGTGTAGGTTTTGCCTTTTTTTTTAATATTAACCAGACTCCAAAGAGTTTATGGGCTCATGCACATGGCTAAAATATTGGATAACATTACTTGTGAAGGTCAGAGAAGGGTCATGCTTATAGGGTTCACAGAAGAGCACGGAGGCACTGCAGAACAGATTGTTTCACTGAGCACCTACCACCTCCTAATACGAGTAGGGAGTTGGGGACTCTGTTTTGCAATACAAATACCTTCATCCCTCATGAAAGTTTGCCAGGAAGAATATGTGGTTTCTTTTCCAGGAGTTAAGTTTAACAAAGAGAGAAGCATAATAAAAGTTTTGGCACTGCAATGGAACGGTCAATGCAATATTCAAGCAGAAGATGCAATTGATCAAAAGGTAACAGCTCAGTGAAGAGCCTCCCTGAGCAAAGGAGAGAAATTGATGATAATAGATTAATTCAACTATGACAGCAGCAAGATAATAAGATGTACTGTAGGAATGTATTTCAATTTACATGAACACAAAGCTGCTTGAATACCTTTTCATAATGAAGTTCCCAACTAAGTTCTCCCTTTGTGTGTTCACTGTACTGAAAAAATCTTGATAAATTTCAGTCACATCGAAGTTTTGCACACAAGATGTGCAATCACATTTGCCTTCTTAGCAGCAAAAGAGTCACTGTATGTTCAGGTTTTATGGAATGCATGGAAATCTAGCTGAAACTGGACAAACCCAGTATTTCTGAAACTTGAATCAAGATGCACTGTAACATTTACTTGAGGATCTCAAGCATCCTTATACTGTAAAATCTCCTGTGTTTTAAGGACTGTAAAAATGACCATTTCTCCCAGCTTCAATCCAAAAAGATTTTAAGCTTTGAAGAACCTGAAAACTCAATTTAAACAGATATTGAGAAGATGTAATTTCTCAAGCACTTTTTTGGAGGGTGCTTTCTCTCAGATTAGCACTCCAGGTAATGAATGCAAGAGCCAAAAATGTCAGAATCTACTTTTCTGGCAAAGCTAAGCATGCCCTTCTTGAGCTCTGAAATGACCTTTTAGAAACGAGGCCACGGTGCCCTCTGTGGAACTTCCCAGATTCATGGAAGCAGCAGCAGGTCAATATGCCACAGCTAAGGTTAGACAGCCCTTCACTTTCATACATTATTTTCCTTCAGAAGGCATAGGTGAGCAGCAGGCAGAGCTGACCTGTTGTACTCTGGAGGGAACACTGCAGAGTGTTCCCTCAGAGGAAAATTAAATTTGTCCTTTCTGAGAAGGTACTGTGTAAGCAGAATACCTGGACCAATCCAGAGTAAAGCAACCTAGCTCAGCGATGCATCAGGCCCCTGATAGATATAAAAAAGATTTACTAGAGACTCTTGTTTTGTTCAAGATTGCCTATCATTTGCAATTTTTCTGGGCCCAAAACACATGGAAGAACTGAACACATGAACGATCAGAGCGCTACTGAATCTAATACTAAAGATTATGACAATTTACACATAGCATGAGAAGCAGCCTACAAATCCAGCTATTAACATTTAGCTTCAGTGATCTCTTCTGCTATTTGATGCCCTGTAAAAGCATCACCAGCAGGAAGATTTTGGTAGCTCTGTGAATTACCTTGGTAATTAACCACATAGTGGCATGCCCAGGCAGTATTATTTTACCAAGCTCTCTTACAGTTTCCTTGCAAGTCTAAAACTTTATCTGAGTAAGTAAAATGACTAGTTGAGAAAGTCAGATGTGGTTCCAGTTAGGTAGCCCTGACACTGAGCTTCCATTGACTAGTGAAGAACATCTCCCAGCACTTACTGCACCCTTCTTGAGCACACTGCCACATCAATCAGCTCCAGTTTAAGAAAGACTTAAGCCTGTATGAAGACCAAAGCCATCAGCAAGCTCTACTGTTGATTTTGATGTCCTGTAGCTGGGGTTTGTTTTGGAGCTGAATAGCTAATTTAGAGCACTGACTAGAGGTGACCTCTGTGGGTGCTAAACCACCTTTTCACCCACAGCTCTTCCAGCACAAATGGAAAAAAATGCACACTGAAGCTATAATCCTGAGCAAGAACAATTTGGCATATTGCAATCACTAACATCAAAATATTCACATGTCCAGCCTA
Source organism: Serinus canaria (assembly GCF_022539315.1). Lineage (NCBI taxonomy): Eukaryota > Metazoa > Chordata > Aves > Passeriformes > Fringillidae > Serinus > Serinus canaria. Next base: position 142,289,522 of record NC_066315.1, read on the forward strand.
AAGTACACTTTAGGTCACTACCTGTTTGCTTTTCCACAGCTTCAGAGCATCAACCTCTATCCAATCTTATTCGGTATTCTCATTCAGAATACAGTACACTTCAAAACATGCAAACCAATTTCTCTCCCAGAGTATTACTGATTTTAAAAATTTATAGTGCGGTGTCCAGAGGCAACTCATTAGGTAAACTAACAGCCTAAGACTCAGTAAAAGCACACATTTAAGCCACTGAAGTTTCCTCCTGCCACAAAAGCAACATCACGAGATCAGAGCAGAACAAAAATACTAGTTTCTGTCCAAAAACTGACTGTCCCTGTGAGGCTGCTCAGAATCCCTGCTGGCATGCTCTGCACTCCAGCACAATACTTGAGCCACGTGGAGCAGGTTATGGGAAATGGGAGCAAAAGCCAGGAACATGGCTTAAACTTGACCTACTTGCAGAGGAAGACATACGGAATGCCACATTGGATTAGGATGATGTGGCCCATTGCAGCCTTATGGGGTTCTATGATGCTGCGTGGAGAGTCCTGATCAGACAAGCGGAAAGCAAAGGCATATTTTCAAAACAAGCCTTGCACGCATGCCCTTCCTGTGGAAAACATCCCCAACACATTTCAGCCCCCCAGCCCCCGGGCTAAGCCCAGGGGAAATGTAATAGAAATACTCCATGCAAGTAAACTCATCTGAGCACCAAAGAAATTTCCCCTCTCACACCTGGAAGAAAAACTGTATTAACAAAAGATGTTGCTTGCAACTGGTGAGTAACTGGAGAACTTACTCTCATTACAGATAAAACACTACAAAGGTGTTCATAAGTGATATTTACTATAGTTTATTTTTTTTCCTATTTCAAGCCTAATATGCTTTCAAAATAGTTTAAAAAACAGTTAAATAAATAGATTAAAATATCTGTATGTGATCCTTGAAGAAAATCTGCTTTAGCTTACCTTTTGGACATGTATGTATAGGCTATTCCCAATACTAAAATCTGCAGTATGAAAACTGAAAACTGCAGCATGAAAAACTCCCTGAAAATGTCATATCTAGTTAAGCACAACACGATATGGAAAGCACATCTATTGAGGCAACAAAGGTTTTGTTCCAGGGATTTGGGTTTAAATTTTCATTTGATCATGTAAATGTGGCATAAACATCCAATTCAGAGATATTTTTGGCAAAATAGTAAGTAAAAAACATGCTTAGCATTAGAAGTCTAGCATTATAATGGAATGTTATAACACTTGCAGTGCTACTACATAAACAAAAACTTACTGAATGTCTTCCTATACTGTTTTTCTAGAAGGATAATCCTATCAGCCTGTTTCAAGGCTTACTGAACAGTATCTGGCCATAAACAGGGAGAAGGAAAAAAAAAAAAAAAAAAAAAAAAAAAAAAAAAAAAAAAAAAGGGAAAAGCCAAAAGAAATGAGGCAGCAGCTAGGTGCCTGCCCACATCAGCTGATTGCAAGGCAGCCCTTAGCAACACATGGCATCACAGCCTGGCAGCCTATGGGAGCCCGTGTGGCTCTCCCTGCCAAGGAAGCAGCAAAGCTTCACAACCAGGGAGAACATTTCTGCACTCAACCTGAAATGCTAGAGGCTGCTGCAGAGATGGAAACAGGCTGGTAAAATGCACTGCAGGAACCCCTCTTTTCTGATTGTTTCAACTTTCTCCCTGGATACAAACGTGTTTTTCCTAGACTAATGCATATTTATTTCTCTTCTGAATAGCACCTGAGCAGCAGAGATGCCTTCTGACACATTCTAATTTCATCTATTGATTTTAGTGGGTTTTTTAAAGCAATAAAGATCTGCCATGATACAAAATCCCGAAGTAATATCATACATATGAGAAAATAAATAATTAGAGTCAATATTAAAAAAATAGTAGCTATCACTCATCATCACCATTAGACTTAGGAAGGAGAAGCTTGGTGCCATTAGCTTGAAGCAAGCTGTATTTCAGATAAGCTGGCTTCATTTTCAGGATTCATCATAGCTCTAGTATCATCACTAATATTAAAGGTAACAGCCTAAATTGTGTTCCCTGTGTAAATCTGCTGAATCAAACACTGAGCAAAGTGCCAGAGCCACCCCCAGTTCTGCACAAAACACACACTTTTCCTTCATTGATGGACAAGCTTTTCAAGCAAGCTTTAAGATTTCAGCAATTTTTACAGACACTTTTGGGACAGACTCCCAGTCCAAACCCAACCCCAGACCTGCCCATGGCTCTGCACTGCTGACACCCAGTGGCCACAAACCAGGGACTACAAACCAACCAGAAGAATGGTAAAATACATGCAGGCCAAAAATCCCCCTCCAGACCCCCTAAAACGACCTATATCACTGAATTATTGGGGCTTCAACCATTAGCATCTTCTCTGAAAAGTGGAAAAACAAATTATACAGTCAGATAAGAAATGGTTTTGTACAGAAAAGTAAGTATTCAGACTACTGAAAAGCTGTTTGAAGCTGCCTCTGATGTCCATTCATTTGGCTAAACTGACTTTGATACAATAACCTGTTTTAGCTGAAGTTGTTTTGGTTTTTTTGTGGGTTTTTTTTTGAGATCACACATCATCAATAAAGTCTCCTTTAGAACAGAACTGAATTCAAAACTTGTCATATCAGGAGGATGGAGGTCTGCCAGGGAAAACAGACTAGTGAATAGACTCACATTCCTCAAAACCAGAATTGTAAAGTACGGTCAGAGGAGTGTTCATTCAGCCCATTTTTCCTCTTAGAGGAAATCAAGGGAAAGGCACTGAAGAATCCACAGTTTCTTCAGAAGTAGTCTTAGAGCCTTGTTAATTTGGGAGCATTTTAGTGGCACAGCTGACACTGAATAACGTATTTGACAGGGGCTACAATAAAATAACTAAGCATGCTCACACAAGTCTAGAATAAACCAAATTTGTCTGGAAGAATTACGCTTGTTTTTAAAACAGAACTGGTATTGAATAGGGCAGAGACTATGCTCCAGAATTCTGTTCTGATTTACTCTTCAACAAGTAACTGCACGGTTTTTCCAAGCGTGAATCTGGGGTTAAAAAATAATTAATTACGCTTTCCTTTTTCAAAAGGAAACAAGTCCAACATGCTTTAACTTAATTCTGCAAAATGCTCTTTTTAAGTCCATTACATGGCAGCCATCGGGAAAACGCACCTTTTTCATTCAGTTCAGGAACATTTCCACGGGAGGGCAATTCACACTCCGCTTTCCCCTCTAGCGCCGGAGACGCGCAGCGCCGCCTGCAGCGCTGCGATTCCCCAGCAGAGGGCGCTGCGCTACCGCTGCATCTCCCAGCGCCAGGGCAGCCGGGACCGGCGGGATCCCAGCGGCAGGGCAGCGGGACCGGCGGGATCCCAGCGCCAGGGCAGCGGGACCGGCGGGATCCCAGCGCCCGGGCAGCGGGACCGGCGGGATCCCAGCGCCAGGGCAGCGGGACCGGCGGGATCCCAGCGCCAGGGCAGCCGGGACCGGCGGGATCCCAGCGCCAGGGCAGCCGGGACAGGCGGCTCCAGGGGATCCCGGCGCCCGGTAGCCGCGTCCCACTGCCCAAACACTGCGCTCACACTGCCATTATCCCGGAAACACTGATCTGGAGTCTGCCTTTTCTCAAAGTAAACTGGGAATGTTTTTATCAGGTACATAAGGACACACACACAAAAAAAAAAAAAAAAAAAAAAAACAACAAAAAAACCCCAACATTTAGTAAAAGTTGTGGCAGATCAACACTTTTATTATTCTTTTGGAGAAAAGCTGCTCACTCTACGAAAGATGGCACGCCTTTAGAACTGTGCAATACTACTACATTACTAAGAAAGTTTCATATTTCCAGGATGTCAGCCTATAATTTAAGAACCCTCAAGCACTCATCTCCAAAAAAAACCCAAAGCCAACAATAATTTGTATGGTAAGTCGTTCTCCTGCCAATCGCCTCTGTATAAAGGAGAAAAGCAAAACCCCAAACAAAAATAAACAAGAGCCCAAAACCCCCAAAACCAAACCTGCAAGTTTTATCTAAATGCTAAAAGAGGTTTGTTTTCAGTTCCTAACTTCCTAACTAGTCCAGCTGATGTGCCATTTTCTAGTTGGTATTTCACACAAGAAACAGCACTCCTCTTCCAGCCTCCTTGATTTGGAAAGGGCTTTCTTTCAGAGGAGCTGAATTCCCATCTATCAGGCGTGTCATTATCAGAGCTGGGTGAAGCTGCACTGAGGATCCCACAACCTCGGCAGTGCTGCCATCTAATGCACCAGGACAAGGAGTACAGCACCCACATCACTCTGCAACACTCAGGTAAAATGTTTTCTCCGAGTTCAGTTCCAAAAATGTTACATCCCTTCAATGCCTTGGCTAGCAACCCTGCACTAACGATGTCATGGCAAATTATCTCATCATCAAGCTGATGGATATAAATAGCCATTAACATATTCCATCTCAAGGGACTTCTACTGGAATGTCACAGTGCTAAACCCTGTGTGTATGAACCTTACACTGACTGTCCATCTGAAAATTCAGTTCAGTGACACAGTGTCGCGAGTCAGCCCAGCCAGGGAACGCCAGTTGCCGTGGTCTCTCTCTCTACTGGTCAGAGTGACCCCGAGAAAAGTTCGAAAGTCTCTTTTCCCAGCCCGGTGTTTGAAGAAGGAGTCAGGGCTCCTCATTTTCTCAGTCTCAAGGTTGTTTATTTATCTTATCTATAAAATTCTTTCTCCCTGTCCAGCCGAGATCCATTCGGCAGGACTGTCAGAGGCACCCCGCCCACCCCCAGGGCGGTGTTATCTTTTTATACTACAAACTACGAGTACAATATTTACAATTATTTTCCAATACCTATCATCTATACTAGACAGTGGGTTTCTACTCTAGACCAATCTAAAAGTGCCAACATCACCAGACAAGATGGAGGTAGAGAAGAAGAAAGGCTAGACACGCCCAAATCCCTCCATCTTGTCCCTGAAACCCCTATACCAAAAATCCTAAAACCTACATTTACACTCTGTAATTATTTTATTCTTACACTATTTACACTATTGTGGCTTTTATCTCTTTCTCTAAAGGTGACAATTTGCTCCGTGGTTCGTAATTGAACCCACTGGTGTTCTGGGCTGTGTGCCAGGGTCTCCGAGACCCCTGGCAAGGGTCCCAGGAAACTCCGGACTCCCAGAGGGATGTCCTGAGTTCCGACAACACAGCAGCTCTAAAACACCAAGGAGGAAAGGAAGGCCTATGGCCTTCCAAATCACGGAGCTGGAAGGGCAGGTTTCCACATTTCAGGACAGCTTTCTGATTATTTTGTGGACTCTCCTTTTTCTGAGACACCAGTCAAGCACAGTATGCTTGCAAGATACAGAAGGCTAATGAAGCACATCAAGATGATGATGGCACAACAGAGGATGAGTAGCAGGATGATGCTCCTTCCCATCCCATCTGTTTTCAGAAACAGTAACAAACAGACAGGCATTAGGCAGGGCAGAGGGATAAAACTGGTCTCTACATGGTTGTTTATTTATTTGAACTTTCAAAAGCGATTCCTTTCAAGATCAAGGATCTACAGCCATCTTTGCTACATCCAGTTACTTCTTCAGATCCCCTCAAAAGACACGACCAGCTACTTTTACTGAAACTGGATAGTTTTTCTTACTGTTAAAAAAAATCCCAACTAAACAAAACAAACAAACAAACAAACAAAAAAACCCCAAAAAAAACAAACAAAAAAAAAAAAAAAAAAAAAAAAAAAAAAAAAAAAAAAAAACCAACCACTACCTGACCTGACTGGTCCAGATTTTTCTAGCTGTGCAAATATGATAATTTTTTATCCATTTCTCCCATCATCTCAAATTTTATTATAAACTGAAAAATCAAACTAAAGGTAACCAGTAAGGCTAAGATATTATAAGACAATTAAGTCTCATCCACCTGCTGGAAATATGGCGAAACATTTGCTATTCTTCAGTGATATCATACAACCTGAAATCCATGAAGATCAGTAACAAATACACAGAATATCAAGCAGAGTTATGATTTTCTGCAGTGGTCCATCTGTGAGCTCTACAAGTCCATCTCATCTCGTCTCACAAGAAGTTTGCAGCAGTTCCTGGGGAAAACCAGGTACATAGGCAGAATGCAAAGACATAATAAATACTGAACACCTTTAATAATCCCATGTGGCTCTGAGAAATACTCCAGCTGTAAATACATACTAGAAGAATCACAAATACATGGAATCCCTGTTCCTACTATTCCTTAAGCACCTGCTCCCACAAAGGCTTAGATTTCACTGAATATTAAGCTTTTTCTCAGGTGTTAACTTTATTCAACAGCAACATCTAGTTCAGTTTGTCCCATTCTTTAAAACATAACCAAACTTTTCCACAGTTTTCATTTCTTTACTTTATATGTTGCTTGGGTAGGGTTTGTCAGTCCCCCCCAACACTGAACTCTGGGGATTCCCTGAAGGTTTATGATGCTGTCAAGCATCTGGCAGCTAACTCTGTCTTGGCATAGCTGGAGAAGTTGAAAGCATCAGGAGTCTGACACCCCAGCTTCTGCTGAACTGGACACCACATCACCTTGACTTCCAAACATTCTCCCTTCAGTACCTGAAACACTGTTGGTTCACAGTTTCTTGAAAGAAAACAGAAGTTATGTGCCATGTGCTGTAGTCATTTGCTGGACAGCATTCTTCTTCCTGCAGGCAGTATCATTCCCAGCAATGCAACCTGAGTTTTCCTAGCTTTTCTGGATGACTCTCACCTTCCTAAGAAGAAGTACCATTGCTCTAGGAGATGAATAAGTGGAGGTTGTGAAAGGATGTGCAAAACCAAGTGCACACATGCAGAGGGAAGAAAGATGGTGATCCTGGAGCCTGGACTTGCCTAGATGGACCTATGGTCTGACTCACTTAAAATGTTTAATTTGTAAATGTACACAGTGCTGTAAATTAAAAGTCTGCACTAGTTCCAACTGCAGCTTTAACAATACCCTCAAGGACTTTATAAGTGAAAGCTATTAAAAGACAAAGGTACTACTGCTACTCCCACATGGCAGCAGAGATCCACCTGCAGCCTGTGGAGGACCCTGCACTGGAGCAGGTGGATGCCCAAAGGAGGCTGTGACCCTGTGGGAAGCCCATGGTGGACCCATGGTCATCCTGGCAGGACCTGTGGCCCTGTGGGGGACCCACACTGGAGTAGCCTGTTCCTGCAGGACTGCACCCTGTGGAAAGGACCAACACTGGAGCAGTTTGTGAAGAACTGCAGCCCTTGGGAAGGACTCATGTTGGAAAAGTTCCTGGAGGACTGTGTTCGGTGGGAGGGACATCCCACACTGGAACAGGGAAGGGCTTCTCTCCCTGAGGAGGAAGCAGCAGCCACAACCTGTGATGAACTGACTGGAACCCCCATTCCCCATCTCCCCTGACTGAGCAGGGAGGGGTGAGACAAAGAACTGGGGATAAAATTAAGTCTAGTAAGGGAGAAGGTGTGGGGGGAAGGAGCTCTAATTCTAATGGTAATAAATTCAACTAATTTTCCTAAGCTGAGTCTGTTTTACCTGTGACAGTAACTGGTGAATGATCTCCCCCCACCCTTATCTCAATCCATGAGCTTTTTGTTGCATTTTGTCTCCCTTCTCCACTGAGAAGGGAGTGATAGAGTGGCTCTGGTGGGCATCTGGTATCTAATCTGGATTAACCCTCAACACAAATCCATCTAACCAGCTCCCCAGAATTCAATGGCTATTTGATGATTAGTCAAAAACAGAAGAAAAATAAATCCTACCTCACGTTTGGTACCATCACTTTTCCAATGTGACAGAAGATTAATGGCTGTGCTGGCAAAGCACAATAAACATGAAGTATAACACAGACACTATGGAGTAGCTTAGATGACAAGCAGCAAGTTATAAAACTAAGCTAAAACCTTCACATGAGCATGGGCTACCTCTTCAGTCTCACAAGCTGGTTCAGAGTACTGGTTCCTGGCATAAGGGATAAGCATAAGTTCAGCTACACAGAAGCTTTACTAAAAAGACAGAGAGAAAAACCACCAAAACATTATCTCCTCATTCAAACAGTTCAAGAAGTTGCACAGTCTTCTTCTAGGGTAAGTTCACACAAGTGGCCAAACCACTTTGTGCACAGTGAAAATGCCTTCTTTGAAGTAATGAGACTTCACATCACTCTGGTGAAGAGTTTTCAAAATCAGCCTCACCAGGCTCTGTGGTGAGGCCCTGTGGAAGCAAAAACCAAATCCTTGCAGTCTGGTTTAGCATCTTTAAACAAAGAGGCATAAATTCTGTCAGGGATCAGGACTCCTGGAGAACACCACAAATTTCAAGAGTTCTTGAAGGAAAAGAGGGAAAGCAAGTTCTTGCAGGGAAAATTACTAATATTGAAAGAGTCCCATTTTCTGTCCTTTAACATACTACAATTTTGCTTATTTGTCAGCAGTTTTCAAGCAGGTTAAGTTTCAATTCTTACCTACAGCCAGTGCTGCACTCTGTTCTTGGCCTCCAGTCTGTTTTAAAAAGAAAAAAGAGATTATGGAAATTAATTCTTTTACACCAAAAGTCTGAAATGCAATGCAACATGACCTTGGAAAAGCAAACTCACATCTGTTTCAGACATACTGTTCTTATGTATCTACTTCATAAACATAGTCCTGGATCAATAGGCCACCAGGACTTTTTAAAAATATGCTAAGAAAATGTAATTCAGAACTGTGTTTTATCTCTAGGCATACAAATTAATAGGAAATGCCACTATTTGGCAATGAATGTGCTTCCAGGGAAAAATGCTGCCATCTTAGACAATGCATAAACACATATATTCCAGAATAAATTTAATAACTAAGGAATCAAAGCTGCAATAAAATACCAGTGGCAAACTGTTCTGCTTGCATTTCACATTGCTTTAACAAGAAAATCACACAAGATTCTAATCCAACCACACAAGTGTGCACTTGAAAAAATTCAAGGCTTGCATGCTGACCTCCAGAGAAGGCATTTTCAAGTCACTGAAAACCATTTGCTTAACAAAGAAAACTAGTGTTCTTGGACAGCCTCAGAGTGCTGCACACATCATTACTACCGTCATAACATGGTGAAATAATTATGTTAATAGTACAGTTTAAAGGAGAAGATATGGAGTATTACAGTAACTGAAAGCTTCACAGGAAATAATAGTGTAACATTAGCTAGGGAAGGCTCTGAAGATACACAACAGCACAGGCAAGAAGCAGAGTGGAGACTTTAGTGAGAATGACTCTTCACAGCCCAGAGAACTGAACATAAGCAAAATATGACCATCAGACAGTTACAACTGTAGAAATTGAACTCTCCATTCTTTTCAGTGCACACATCTCTCTCAAATAACTTTTCCCCTTGACCAGGCTTAAGTTTGGGTAGCAGCTGCTTTTGCCTTTTTCCTACTAACTTCAGCTTCCCCTTACTTTCTCAGAAATTAGCAACAGCCAGTACTTCAGGACAACAACACAGTTAACAGAATTGTCATTGTAGGAGCTGCTGCAATTCCCTAAAATGCACCCACTCTCATTAGGCATATTTTAAATATGGTTGGGTTTTTTTCCCCTTCTCATGACTTCAGACTGCTCAATTTGTGCTTTGAGACAGCACAACAAAAATAAAACTCTGGAAATTGCAAGTCCCCTGCAGGTCAGGGCTGAACACAACTGGCATTGCAAAGAGAAACTGAAACCAAAGCGTGACCCAACACTACTTTAAGAAGCTAATTTCCTGAAAAAGAGTGAAAGAAAAGTCAGATAGGACTGAGCTTATTATAAACAAAACCAAGAAGCCTAAACTCATGAGAATGAGCAGACTATAGAGATAAATTTGAAAATGAAAGGAAAAATAGCCCACTGTAGCAGCTAGCTTAGGGACTTTTAAAAAAAAGTGTCCTCTAATGGCACTAGTTCATTTCTACAGAAATACACCTATTTCCAACTGATAGAATTATTAGGGAAAAAAATGAGGTCAGGTCTTTCCATCTTTCTGGACACAATGCTGCACACACAGACACATAAGCACTTACCACCTGCAAGAGCAACGTGCGGACGCTCAGGTGGCTCGTCCTGAAGGCTTCAATGAATGAGTGGAAGTTAATAATTAACAAAGCCTTCTAGGACTCCTGTGGTAGTGAAGGCAGGAGGAGAACAGCAAAGCCATTAGGCAAAAGGGAAGCAGCCAGGAAAGTTGAGAATTATAGGTCAGTTGGACTATCATCAATAACAGGCAGAGGGATGTTAGCACAGGAATCCATTAACTGGTTTCCTATCTTTCAGTACCTATGAACGAGCCTTTGAGCAAAACAGCTCACACTGAGCACCACTGATGCTGTCGCTTGGTTTACACTGGCAAGCTGACAGTATTTGATTTTTTTACATAGTGTGACTTCACAGTATTTTAAATTTAGAGGTTAGCACTGAGCAATATAATAAAGCAGTGCCTAAATGGATAAGAAATTGACTTGCTGATCTCTAGTCAGGGAGGAACACCAGCAAAAATGCATTAAAAACAGGCAGATGTGAAATGATTGGTGAACTGGATTCTTTACAGAATTAATTTCTGCACTTTGGATACACCTTAATTTAGACTAAAGAGTTTCTAAATGAAGAACTCTTTCAGGTTCAACATGCACTATTTGGGTTTTCATGCTGGGATAGAGGATTTGCAAAACCTCTGAGCTTCCTTCTGACTTATCCTCAAGGTTTAGATCTGCAGATTATTATAAAAACACCACAAAAAGGCACAAGATGAGACATGTAAACTATACAATTTAATAGGTAGTGAAAATTGAATAATTCAGACCCAGCATTTTTCAATTCCTTGTGATTCTGAGGTAGTCAAATATTTAATGCTACATCACAGAGGAAAAAAGTTCTGGGAAGGAAAATTAACTTTACTCTATGGGTTGCAGCTCATGGAGTCAAACAGAGAGATTAATGCACCCCATCCCAGGGATCTCATTTAGACACACAATCCCTTCCCTTGAACTGCAGCCTAACTTCACCACAGCAGAAAGAGGCCAAAGCACATGCCAATATCTCAGGCCAACTACAACAGAAATTCAAAGAATTTACAACAGTTGAAGAACCAAAATGAAAACTGTCTAGAACCATCAAAGAGGGACAGTGAACCATCTAAACTGTAGCATAACAGAAACTAAACCAAGCATCATTCAGTTTGTCAGAGGAAAAGCCTACAGCTGACAAGTCAAATGGTACCCAGATAAAAAAGATGCAGTAAGTAAACTTGGCGTCATTGTGAATGATGAAACTGGAGGAAAAAACCTCAATGAAAATTGGCTAATCACTGAGTAAGCTCTGTGCTTTGGGCATCCACCTCATATTGAACTGATGCTGCTTAACTCAGCAATATGTGGAAACAGATTTCACATGAGAACAGCTGACCATTAACTTCCAGTATGAAACCACTGTCTTCTGCCCAACTGTAGCTGAACTAATTAAGAAGCCTCTACACTCAGGCACAGACTTGTCAGTGACTGTCAGTCATGATTTGCTACAAGAATGATGAGTTTTTCAGGCTTTCCAACACTCACGTTCTGAAAACACTGAGTGGTAAGAAATAATGATCAATAATTTTGCACCAAGAATCTAAATTACTTTCTGTCTACTCAACTGGTATCTCAGCTCATCAGGGACTTCAGAAAGTATGAACTTCACAAAGCTTACAACACTTACTAGCAAAAGCTTGCATGGGATTCATGTGCTCTATGTGAAATATTGGGCACCCAGACTAAAGCTGTTTTCAAAACACAGTAGACTGCTCCTCTGACAGAGCAAATGTTCCAAGTTCTAGTTTGCAGTTCAAGCTTGCACTAGGACTCCTCTTGGTAGGCACCACCACCCTGAAATCCATGTGAACCAGCTGTGGACTACGGCACAGATGTTCTCAGTTCATTCATGCTAAGGGCCCTTGGATCCAGAAGAGAACAGGATCTAGCTCAAAGTCTGTTCCTGCTCTCTTGATTCAGTTTCAGTTGAAATAAAGTTTGTGGAAACAGCTCTAAAAAACTTGTTACTCTTAGAAGCACACACTAAAACATAAAAATCAAGCCCAGTCCAAAACAGAGCCACAAGTCAAATACATCCCACATCTTGTGGGTAATAAAAAGAGAAAACTCAGAAATGTTTAGTAATAAAATTTGATTTTTACTTCAATAACAATAACACATGACTAAGCTATAAAAAATAATTCATTGCTAGGATCATATTTCAAAGGGAGTTTCAGCAGGGCATCTGCAGATGAACCCATGGCTCAATGCTAAATGGATGTGAACCCTGGTGTTTAACATCAGTGATCGTAGACAAAGGTTCTTCTATATCTGTATGGCAATTGTATAGGAGACTAAGATTAGCAAAGCAGGCTACCACTACTGCAAAGTGATCTCAGTTCTTCACAAAGAGCAAATGTACTGGTTGCTTGCTATAAAAACACTTTTTTGATTTCTGATTGTAAAGCTCCAGCTCAAATCTTTCTTCTCCTTTCTTCTCCATTGGTGAGGCAAAATTGCATCTTAAAAGTCCATATGTTATATTAAATCCTTCCCTTTCCTATGTAATTTCTCAATGCTGCTACAGTACCTAATATTACTTGCTACACTCAAACCCATGTTTTAAATTTGTAATTTAATAATAGAAATGGACTGTGAATGTATCAGAGGGTCTACTGTTCCACTCTAATTTTTCAAGCTTATTTAATTTTCCCTAATTACTATACTTTCATAGGATACATTATCTCTAAGCTGTTACTGTTGCATAGCAGCTTCACTTCATATGATCTTAATTTCAAGGTTGTTGGTTTTTTTTAATACCTTTTGTAGTTAATATATCACATTATATTGTTGTGGACTTGGCAGCGGAGGGTGATGGTCGGACTTGACCTTGCATGCCTGTTCCAACCTAAAAGATTCCCTGAAAGCTTTGAGAAAAGTTTACATGCTGCATTGCAGACCAATAGGAGGGACACAAGGTTTTATACGTATACCCCTTCCAACAACTTCAAAAAGAAATAAGAAAAAAGGGAAAATGAAAAGATATTTCAGAAGCTTGCATGACCAAAAAGGATATTCACACAAAACTGGCATTCATCATGAAAATTTTTATTTTCATTCACTTACGCATAATGGTTTGTTTCTGGGACAAACCATTACTTTGGCTTAGTGGAAAAAGTAAAAAAAAACTATCATAATCTTCGTTTTTGCATCTCAAAGCTCTACACAGAAAAAAACCCTGCAAGTTGAAAATCAGCTACAAGGGATTTTTTTAACCAGATCAGAAAGTTAAATACTGCCAAATAAACTTTTTCAATTATAGAAATAAGTTGAGGAAAAAAAAAGTTTGGGAAACCAGAAGACAAATAAGGAATTTGAGTAAAGCAGAGATGGGACTGCTTTAGCTGTTTAATTCAGAGTTGTGTTTTAGTTTGTGTTCTGTTGCTTTTTTTGGTAGTGGAGTAAGGGTTGGAGCTGTGGTACTTTAGTCCAAGCAACACAGCTTCTGGTTTTACAAAAAAAAACCCCAAAAAATTAAAAAAGACTGCAAGAATTATTAAAGCAAGTCCTGTGTCTAACAGTCAATTACTCAAACAACTGAACTTTCTTCTTTCAGTAACATATTATCTCCTGAATTTCTTTTGAACTTTCATAAATCCAAACCCTGAAGTGATTTAGTACTGGATATAAAACACAAGCAGAATTTTTAAGAACTCTCTAGAATTCAGGTTTTCATTCCTTAAAAAAAAACTACTGAAATATTCCTTCCTAAGGTAGGAAGAGATGGGGCATCATTCCTACACCTTTAAATGATATTGGCATTTGCTCTCCATTGCATGTTTAATGACTACCTGGCATCATTATTTTGCCACAGTAGATGCTTCCTTTGTTTTTATGCTGTTAACACCCAGTTGTGAAGTGTTCCTGAACACTACTCAAGTAATTCAACAGCTTATTTATCTAAGATATACAGATGATATAATTTATTAGGAATATGACAGAGTTTAACAGAGAGTTCTGGCTCAATATCATCAAAACAGAAATGAAACCATGTCCTGTCCCAGGAAGTTTGCACAACACAAACTGTAAGACAAGGAAAGGTCAGCAGGGCTTTCCCATTCACATTATTAGTGGTGTAGGAGCAGCTCTGAGCAACGCCAAGACCCAAAGCCCTATTCCCTAATGCTTGAACAGACGAGTTATTATTCCTTATAATCTAGATTTCTACTCTCAGGGTTAAAAAAAAAAAAAAAACACCAAAAATAACAACAACAACAAAAAAAAAACCCACCAAAAAAAAAACCCTCAGGACTGTACTAGGTCACATGAACAGCAAGGAACTTCTACCACAAAAAAAAAAAAAAACAAACCTCCAAAAAACCCCAACAAACAAACAAAAAAAAAAACAAGCCACAGAAGAGTTACAGTCACTTACTGTCGCCCTGATTTTTTATCATTTTCTAAGCCTTCTGATGTTGACATTCTCATAGAGAACCTTCTCACACACTTTCTGTAAATAACACATTGTTTTGCATTCTTTTAGGGAGGAGGAGAAATTTGATGGACTGTTGGTTTGTCCATTGTCATTGGAGAGGTGGTACTGTCACCCTCCAATCCACTGTCACTTTTGGAAAACTATAAATGTTGGAGTCAGAAAATAAACTTCCCTTTTGCTCTTCACCTTGAGAGCAGCGGTGTGCACCTGTGTTCTTTTGTGTTCCATAGCAACAACTTACCACCTAAAAGATCTTTTTACTGGTTTTAGTGAGTTCTAACCATCAACTGTTCATCAACAGCAATAAAAAATTGAGAGCTGAAGCCCTAGTTACCCCTCTGATAGTAAAACTCTAAGATGAACTTAGACCTAAGCTGATTATGCTACAGCTATGGAAGTATCCCACACAGCTCCTCTTCTGCTCAGAAGAGACAATGGATGTGTTTATTTCAGATTGCTAAGAACACAGTTTAGATTTTTAAAAGCCTGAAAAGCCCTTCCTATGGACAGCAGCAGCAGTAAGTTTTGTCACAAGCTCAGGGCTGAGCAGTTTCTAGGTGACAGCCAAGCAGTTCACTTTAACTCCTTCCCCCAGGCCTGCCCCACTATGCAAATCTCAGCAGAGGCAGCTCCTTCCAGTTGTAACTCATCCACAAAACGAGGCAGGACTTTCCAAAGGGTGGCTCCATGAGAGCCTTGGCACAAGCAGCAATTTCTGTCAAGAAGGACAGAAGAGCTCTGCTCCTGCCAGAGGAACTGTCACAGAGCACTGACTCTTGAAAGTGCCTCCAGCTTGTCCAGGAGATCTGTGAGCTCCATTTACACAAAGATTTGCAATAATTGTCACAGCTACAATTAAAAAGCAGAAGAGGGCAGGATATGAAGAAACTTTTCCAATCAGCTATACACTGCAGTAATACAGTTTTGAAATTAATCTAGTAAAAACATGGAATGTCCAGATTCAGTCCCTAGGGACTGCTGGGTGCATTCAACAGCTTTGTCCAACAGGAAGGAAAATAAACCAAAAAACCAGAAGCTATACAACAAGGTCTTAATTCCTGCATTGTAATTTAATGGCACTAAGTCTCGGCAGCTGCACACTATTTCTTTTTAATAATTTCTCAGATTAATTCCATGATCACCTAAAGGGAGGCTAGCTGCACCAGAGGGAGTTCAGATGGGACATTAAGGAAAGCTTCTTCACTGAGGGGGTGTCTGGTCACTGGACAGGCTCCCCAGGGAAGTGGTCATGGCAGACAGAGCTCAAGAAGTATCTGGACAATGCTCTTAAGTCACATGATTTTGTGGTAGGGAGTCCTGCAAGGAGCAGAGAGCTGAACTTTAAGATGGGTGTGGGTCCTTTTCAACTTGAGACATTCTGTGATTCTAAATAATAAAACTGCAGTTATGTGGTCAAGCAGTAAGCTGAACACTAACAAGAACTAAAAGACTTTATAGTTTAAGTGCCTACAGAGTTAAAAAAAAAAACAACAACCCTCCCTCCACAAAACCTAGAATTGTCCTTTAACAAGTATTTTAGAGTTCTTCTCTAAGTCAGGAACTGAAATAAGCAACATCTGACATTAACCTAATAGAACAGACTACATAAAACTGAATATGAACCTCCACAGTCACCTGTCTCAACAGGCACAGCTTTTCAGGTCAAATGTCTTTCTGATGAGAAAAGTTTACATATTTTGCTGCCCTGTTTAAAAGTGACTTTTCAAAAAGTCAAAACAACCCTTAAATTAATGCCTTTGATTTGAAGGCTCATTGGACAAACAGAATTAAACAGTTCATGTTGTCCTAAGCAACTATTTACAGGTAAAGAAAAATAGCAGCTTTACCTTCATAAACAAATCGGCATGGCTGAAGTCTCAAGCAGAGCACAGTTTACTAAATAAGCCTTTAAACCAAATTCAAAACTACTTTTTAAACTACACTATTAGCTATTGCAGTAGGACTACTACACATAAAGGAAAGATATTTTGGAAGAGCTCGACACTGAATTCCATCTGATTACAGCGAAAAAGTCTTGCCAGCGATCATCTGCAGGTTACTACAATCTTTGTTCAAGCTTTAACTTATTTTACCTCTACTGTGGAAAAAAAGATACATTATCTTCCCTCAGCACAGGCACATTATTTACATTGATAATACACACTATTAAACTTCAAAAAACACAGCATTGCATAAAAGCTTCTAACACCTCAATCTACTCCTGTGCTATTGCAGCGAGGCACAGTAAACAAGCCCCAAGACAAAATAAAGCAAATAAGTACAAGACAGCTCAGTTCAGCCTAAACAAAGTCAGACATTCCTCTCTTTTTGCCTTAGACACCACAATTAATGCAAAATAAATGCAGGCTGGTTGAATACCAGTGTCATGATCAGAATTTCTACCACATTATCTTGAGTGTCAAAATCACAACAAGTACTTAACCTCCATGTACTAAGAGCCATTTAACACAAACCCACTTCCACATGAATGAGAAATCAATTCAAGAGGCTCTGCTGAATTTACAGACAAACCTACAACAATATATTTAGAGCACCAATTTCAAAGGAGATAGTTTTTAAGTTGTGGCACAAGTGGGAAACACAAGTGGTTTCAGTTGTCAGAAAGGCAATTTTTCTTAACATATTTACATTCTATAACATCACTGTAGCAGGTTATTCTTTTACCTCTGATATTCCCACATTACCCTGCTTTTGGTATCTGGTGGGTTTTGCACTGAAAGCTTTTAGAAATATTTGTAATGTCACCACTTTCTGTGTTGGTTACAAAAGTTTCATCAAACAAACACACAAATAGACAAACCCATCTGAAATCAGCCATTCAAAGCTACACATTTATAAAACCTATTTCCTTGTTTAACGGAGAAAACATTTAGCACTGAGCAAAAGAAAACAGAACCTAGCTTTATTTCTTGCAGCATGTTTGACTTCATACAAATTTTCTTGCTAGTCAAAATCAAGCAGAATTCTGTAAACACATGGAATAGGGCCTTAGTCAAATACAGTATCTCTTCTGCAGGAGATCCTTCACTTCAAACCTTTTTTACACACACAAGTATAAAGACAACAATTTTTTTCCTGCTCTTTTTAACACATATTAAGACACACTAAGGGATTTGCACGAAAAGACTGACATTGTTACTGAAGAAGTTTTAAAGATTCTTCACAAAAGGAAGCAAAACATTTAAAGATGTGTCAGCCAGACAAATATTACTTTCATAAGAGCTATACAAGCCACAACAAAGAGTTCTCAAAATTAATAAGAAAATGGCAGGTATGCATTTGCTTTCTCTTTGTACATAATAGTGAAGGTGTTTTCATATTTATTAAAATTAGCATAAATGAAAAACCTGTTAATCCACCCACAATATCAATGCAATATCAGTACTGGAACAGAGACTTCACAACATGTTAATCAGTTTGTTCAAAACATCTCCCATCATCATTACAGGGGAACAATTCTAAGTTGCATGGAAAGATTTTTAAATCTTCAAGCACGCAGACAAGTTCAAGCTGCATGTAAGAGATAACACTAAAAGGAGAGTGAATAATTATCAGAGATTATATGTGAAAGCAGAAGGCAATTATTAAGATCTTTCTGAACAACTGATACTCTGGAAAAAGAATCCCATACAAGCTAAGTTAGCATAATGAAAAATAGCAGCTAATACAAGAAAAATAGGGCAAACACTGAAATGTTACTCAGCCTTCAGTGTCTGTGATAATGGACAGTTGAAATATCTTAAGCAAAAGAAACACCACCTGGATAAAATGGGCATGCACATCTTCCACAACCATTTGGGCTGGTCTGCACCACATCAAGGACCAGCTGGGTTAGAATTTTTATCTTGGCACTAGTCATGCAAGACCCAGACACAGACACACTCTGTCCCAAGGGATGCAGCACCCACGTGTAACATCCTCTCTTCGGCACAGTCCCAGAGCTGGGGGCCTGTGCTGAGAACCTGGGTCAGGTCTAAAACACAGTAGAGCTCAGCAGGCTCTCAGTTCCTGCCTTTCCAAATCAAAGTTACTGCTGGAAACAGTGAAACCAAGTTTCTGCAGCACTACCCCAAGCTAAAAAAGACTTACTAATCCTAAAGGAAATACTGAATTAAGATAAATACTTTACCACAGCTGCAGACAAAGAGCTACTTCACAGAACTACCCCGTTTCACTCAGCATGGCCATCCTGTTAGACTTCTCTCTCCGAGAGAGATGGAGAGATGATGGGCTGGAAAAGGAAGCCAAAGTAGGGAAAAAGACAGAAGACTTCAATTCTAGATTTATGAGCTTTTCAGTCTTCTGTACAGGGCAAGCTATGCACTCAAATTTCGTGAAAGACACACATTACTTATTCACATCATATACAATCAGAATAATCCAAAGTATTATCCTAAAAGTTACTATCAGATAATGATAATGTGGTTCAAACCTTATGGTGGCAATACAGTGCTTTGGTACCTCAAATGGTGGCACACTACATGCCAGAGATTTTTTCTCCTGTAAGCTGAAGGTCATACACTTTCAAACCCAGTATTTAGGAATGAGTCTCATATGTATTTTAGCTTCAGGAACTGTAATTTTAAAGGCAACAAAACTCTTGAAATTACCGCTCAGAAATAGCTGCACTATGAAAGTCATCTTTATATATTAAAAAAAAAAAGACTAAAAAAACTTTGTTTTTACTATATCATTCTGACAGATGCACATTGCTGACTACTATAAGCTTTCAAAACTTTCCTAACATTAATCTAGGTTTGGCAGAGTAACCAAACCAAGCATTTGAATATTCTCTGCAACAGCTACACAAAAGAACTTTATAAAGTTATCCTTGACTGCTTATAAAATTTAGGCAAATTAACTGGCAAGTGAAGATTAATAAAGCATCTGTAAATGCTTAAGTCATGAAAGCTTAATGTTTTCTTCTTGGCTAGGATGTGCTTCTTTCCATGTTCTTCCTTGAACACAGCCACATCACCCAGTTTGGGCAAAGAACCCTCTCTTGACACAAATTTAATCAGCCCTGCAGCTCAAGTGGCAGCAGTAAACAGAAAGGTAAGATCCAAGCTTGATGGAAAGTGTATAGGAAGGTGTAACTACAGAGGAAAACTGCTACTTCATTTACAGTATTAAGTAATTGAGAGGTGAGCAGTAATTCTGGTACCAATTATCAATATGCACATGGTTTACCTATGTCAAGACATTCCAATGTCCTAAATTCTCAGGTGCAATATTCTAGCTCAACATCTTCTTAACTTAAGGACTGGCAAACTGCTATAAAGTGGTCATAGCTCTTCACTGATGATCCTATTATTGCTCTGTACCCAGAAGCAGCCTGCACATGACTTGGTATGTCTGGGAATCACAAGACATCCTTAGTTTTACTATCCTACATTATCCTCAGTGAAAATTAGGCCTCAACAAACATCCATTGAATAATTACAAGCACATTACTGGCATCTTCTAAAGCATCTGGACTTCTGTAAAGACTTCCCTTTGTCTCTCTCCAGACTATGAAGCACTATATTTGAAGTTTCACTGTTTGCACTATCACACTTCAAATAGTATTTATACAGAACACAGTACAGACACATCGTATTTGTCTCAGCTAAAAAAGCAAACAGACTATGTCTAACATGTCATTACAGGGAAAAAAAAAAAGCAACAGTCTTTTTTCTTCCATTGAGAGAGCAGGAATTTAATCAATTTGTATTCCAATTTAAATGCCCACACATTATCCACTGCTACTGAGTCTTTTGTCTGGTGAGCTACAGTTAGAAAGAAAAAATGTTGCATGAACTACCTGCTTTCAACAGATCAAAATACTTTGTATTCCTTGGCCTAAAATATTACAGAAAACAAAGAAATATTCAACAAGCAAAGAAACCCAAGCAAGTGTTTACCAGTTAGTAGTATCTTCTTGCAGTCTTAACAGTGAACTCCCTTCTTCAGATTATTGATGCAGCAGCTCGTCCTCACAATCTGAAAAAACAGAAGAACCCCATTACACATAAAAAATACATGGTATTTCAATCACATAAACCAGTGCCAGGGGTAAATCAAAGTTAATCCTGCAGTGCCAAGGAACCTACATAATCCTTTAGGAATGCAAATGAGACATGCAGAATTCAAAAACACTTGGTGATTTTATGGAAGTGACATTACAAGCAAACAGAGAAGCATCCTCACAAACTCTTCTGTGAGTCAGTAAGGCTATTAGCTAGCCATGATCACAAGCATCAGAAATAGAGCATTGCAGCTCAGCATTACCGAGTTAAGTTACATATAGTTACAGCACAAAAAATAGAGCATTACATCTCTGCATTACGGAGCCGAGTTACACATAATTGCAGCAGAAAAAAGTAGGTCTCAGTTCAAGCTTTATTTACAGTGCCACATACATTGCACACAGGGAAAAGCACTTCACTGCTATGGTTTTCACCAGTTAAAGATAAATGCCACAAATAGAAGTTTTTACCTATCTGGACTTCTCTAGGGTTACTAGGATTTTCTGCTTCAAAATTAAGCTTCTGGTTTAGAAAAATCAGTATTTGTATGATCAGACAAAACAGCATTTCCTATGGAAATGCAGCACTGAGAGATTCCATTGCAAGCATTTGGAGGGTATTTCAGCTCATTTGGAGTAGATTTATATAGCAAGTAGCCAACCTTTTTTAGTACAGTAACTGGGTGATGAACTGCCCAGAACTGATATCTTTCTGTTGTGGTGAAAGGTTCATAAGTCTTTTCCCCTTTGGGGTTTTGTAGGCTGCTCCTCTTTCAAGGATTTCAGCTAATTTAAATATTAAAGTGTTGTCACTTAAAGTGTCTCCAGTAAAACCACTGCTGCTCTTGCTTCAGGTATTCCTGGCACCAGAATCCTTCTTTTTAGTATCTCACATCTCCAAGTTTCTTTAAATGGGGTGGTCTTCCCATTTTGTCCTCCAATTCTCTTTCTGCTTCTTAAAGCAAAGTCAAGCATATTCTGCAACATGTCTGTTTTTAGCACAAGCTTGGTTTAGAAATATAAAATCCCTGTCATGTCATTTCAAATCCAGCTGAAGAGGCATGAAATATTCAGTGTTAATTTGTATTTAATCAGCTATCAGCAGTTCTTCTTACATCAGGTAATCCTGATTAATGGGCATTTAACAAAAATATGTGGCTTTGCAGTTAAATATATAATCACAAACACCATAACATTACTGATTTGCCCCAGCTTGGGAAGGGTGGAGGGAAGAGGAAGAGTTATAAAGCATTGAGGATGGGGAACGATTTTAGTCACAGTGAAAACTACCATCCAAAAGGTGCCACTCTTTGCCTCCTGCCCTCTCTGCAAAGGGAAAACCTGCAATCTGAGGAGCACAGCTAGGAAAAATGGCAAGGACTGTGAGATACTATGCCAAATATAATGGCCAAATAAAACCAAGGGATCCTATCCACAGCTACATCGAAGCATGTAATTGCAAATGACAGCTGAAAAGCAAAACCAAAAAAAGAGTAATATTAACTAATGATAACTTTTGCCAATTTGTTTCAAAGAAGTACCTAAGATAAGCAACTGCCTGTCAAGTTCATGTGGTTTTTTTTCCCTGCAAATGTTGTAAGAAGCACTATTTTTCTTTCCTGCAGAAGGGGAAATATAAAAAACACCCAAAACACATTCACTCCATTAATGCACAGGCTTTGTTTAAACAATTGTTCCACCACCCTATTCAGTCCCTCTTGCCAGACAACTGTATAGGTTAACAATTATCTTATAAACTGAATGGAAGCCATAAGATCCTCTCATTCATGCTGCTTGGCAAGCACACAGCAGAGCACTTCCATCACTGCCTACAGTCCATAACAGAATTGAAAGTCTTGCTGCCTGAGTGACCATTTAAGAAACTCAACAAGTTCCTTCAATACACTCAATCAAAAACACTTCCTTCTACCCTGCTACACGGCAGTATGAAAAGCTTCTTATTCAGTACCAAAAATTGATTTTTTTCAAGCATGATTGATCATTTCATTAAACAGGAAAATTGTTATATTTCTGCTGTTCCACTGTCAGGACACATGGCATCATGTTGACAAATTTGAATGATTAAATCTCCTTTTAACTACTGAAATAACAAGCAGGTTTACTGAAAAGAATACCTAAGCTCACTGGAGACCCTTCTGCCCTCTCCAGTCCTGCACTGCTCCCACTCCTGGCTGCTCAGCATTTCCTGTGCTGTAGTTCCTCCTCCCTGACAACCCATTCCTGCAGCCTGGCTTCCGGAGAAAGTGCAGCCAGTGCCAGCAGCAATTGCTGTGGGGCACTTCTGGATGGGAGAATCCCACCTGGCAGAACTGCCATATGTTACAGTGGATTGAAGAGATGATGGAAACATCCAGAAAAGCACTGGAAGCACATCATCTGCCAGCACAGGGCAAAGAATTAAGCCTGGTGTGATAGGAGGAACTGGAGAGGAAGGAGGCTGCTGCACTGGAGCACTGCACACAGCAAGGAGGACACGGCTGCTGAGGGGGAAGCACACACAGAAAAGCTGCAGAAAACATGGCCCCTTCAGAAGATCTCTACAGCTTTCAAGGCAACAACTCCTTATATATGATCTAGATTAATCCCATTCAGTCCATAAAACCTGTCAAGAGAGATTTATTTTTCTTTTTAAATAACACATCCCCAAACTGTAACCTACAGCATAAATAGCATAGCTGAGAAAAACCACGTTAGCTGCCATCTTAGTTTACAGACAAGATTTGTTCACAAACTAATTTTCTTTACTTCAGTAGACCTTTGTGGAGTAAATTAACAGTGTTTCTTTGACAGGCTAATGAGAATAGCAGGTGAACCACAAAAGAGTAAGCTCATTCCCAGGAGATATCCTTGCCTGCCCTCCAGAGACTGTGCTGGCACAGCTTTGTAGGATGATGAATTCAAAAGAAGGAAGCAGACAATAAACCTACTTGTTCCTGCTAAATTAGGGAGCCTTCACCTCTTGATGTAAGCGACCATCCCTTACTTCATTAGTTTTGTCACTTTAGGGGAAGGTGGAATTAGCACAGCACCTGATTAAATCTTGTTCTCCATACAAAATTCATGCTCAAGAAGACCATTAACCATAAAGATGCAAAAAGCTTTCTGTGAATTGCACAGTGTTTGCTCTTCCCTGGGTACATGTTTCAACAGGCAGTGGCACAGCAAGTGCTTCTCAAGCCTCCAAGTTTCACACTCATTTGAGCTACAAGGAAGAAAACTTCTGAGAAATTTATTAATGGCTATGTCCTTAGGAGCAAAGGGTAAAGCCACTAACACAGGGCTTAGCTGGTTTTACTGAGGGATTCTGGGCACTCCATTCAAGACAGTTTGCTGAAATACTGAGGCAAAACAAGCAGTTATTGTCAGATATAGCAGTGCTGACATAGAGCTTCAAGTTAAACAATTTTGCAGTCTTTGCCACCATTAAAGCAAGCCTGACGCTTACAGGCCTTGTAAGGGCCATGTCAGAACTGGCTACATGTCTTCACAAGCAGGTAACAGGAATGACTCAGGGCTGAGACGCAGAGGGAAACTGATGCAGAGGTCAGTCTGTCCTTCAATTCTGCCCAAACCTTCAACTGCTGACCCAATAGCCCACACTCCAGGTCTCTGCCTTGCTCCAGTCAGACAATCACATCCCAAGGACACTACTGAAGTGACCATCTGGGGTGGCCTGAGATGCCATTTTATTTCCTCTTTATTTAGTAACCTACATAGAATCTTCAAAAGCCCAGACAAATGTAGATTTCACAACTTAACATGCAGGCTATTTCAGCTCAAAAGCTTTCTCTGAATTCCATTTAGGAGTAACTCCACCTAGCCTGTATACCTAACACTGTTGTGTAGATATGAACCACATTTAAAAATCACATAACATACATCATCTTTGCCTGAGCTTGATTTTGCTTAGTCCAAAACATAGAAAGCACAGGAGAGACAGTAATGTGGATTTAAGGTGATGTAGCCTCCCTAACACAGGCCACAAAAGACTGCTAGACACAACAGCCCATCTGAAATGCACAGTATACAAAAGGAGCTGAAGAAAAAATAAGCCATAAAGATCCATAAAGATAACTAAGTGTCAGAAGGCTTAGGGTACCTTACAAACAATTCTGGTGTCAGACCAAGACAGCACACACACACTGAACAGTCAAAATAACCCCTGCAGAGCTTCTGGCAGGCTACTCTTCATAGTAAATAGCTGTGCAAAAAAGAGGCAGAAAGGAAAAAAAAAAGCGTCCTACAAAAACAGGAAAACATAAAAATACCAGAACTCACTAACAGGTCCACAACAAGAAAACTTGCGAATTTAATATCCCACTAAAATGATACAGGCTACTTTTTTCCCTTATGAACATATTTTGTCAAAACTTTAATTTTCAGTTGAAAGAAGAAATTCTCCTGTGAGTTGAGGAATTGGTAGTCTGAGAACTATTCAAAAATCCCCAGATATTCACTTCTGCACAGCTGAGAAAGTAATCTGTCATTCCTTTATTTCCAGGACAGAAATTAAACCAAGTGTTTAAGATCAAATAATTACTCTAAAACTCAATAGTACAGCTTCAACTGTACATCATGCAGTTAATAACACTGATGCAAAGACACATTCCAAAGTTAAAACTATTTGCCTCCAGTAGCCTGCAGCTCTGCTTCCATATAACACTGGAGCACTCTAGTGACACCATTTTCAACAGCTAACTATTCCTTTTTTTTTTCATTCATCAGAACAGCATGAGTTACAGGACTTAAGCACGTTAGTCCTTACAGGTTTGAGCTGCAAATCCATTACTTATGGTTAAAAATGTATCTCTAGTATTTATTCATGTACTAGCAGCTAATTTGTGAGTAAATTAGGATCATCCAGTTAGCTAAGAGTTGCAAAGACAAAGATGGAACACACACATCACCTTCCCTTGTCCTATGGCAAACATTTGGCAGAGGTTTAAAGTATTATCAGCCCAACACAATGTATTCTCTGAAGTGTAATTTACCAAACAGAACACTGACCAGCTTTTCCTCCACTAATTACTCCAAAGTCATATAAAGGATTTCCAATTGTGAACACTTTCTCCTGTCAGACCTGTATTGCAGCTTTCAAACACTGGACTTGGTACTTCAAGCTCAGTACAGCAGCACAGTTTAGCAACTTCCCTGAAAAAT
This sequence comes from Serinus canaria, assembly GCF_022539315.1. Classification (NCBI taxonomy): domain Eukaryota; kingdom Metazoa; phylum Chordata; class Aves; order Passeriformes; family Fringillidae; genus Serinus; species Serinus canaria. Next base: position 142,315,273 of record NC_066315.1, read on the forward strand.
ACAGGTTTTCAAAATAACTAAGTATTACAGAAGGACTGACATTTAGTAGATGACTATCCTTATATTTTTTTGTTTTATTATTTATTAATTACAACTGGAAATAGTGCATGCTCCAATTTCAGTAGACTTTGCTCACATTGCAGAAGTTCTGACTCCCACCAGACTATTACTGACCTTCAAGCCCTAATTTACTCAGTTTCTTGGAGCTCAGGAACATTTATCTGCATTTACTACAAATGCAGCAATAAGAAGAAAGTAGCTCTTGTGTAAAAAAACAACTAAACTTAAACTGATAAATACTTATTCCATTTAGCCATACAATAAGCATATGCCTCTGTTTCAAAGACAAATGTGGAAGCAGTAAATATGCCAATCATTTGAATACTCTTATATTAGACAGGATTAAAGTTTAACTGTGAGCAGAGAAGAATGTATTTGATGCCAGACTTGAAATAACATGTTGAATATTTTCTCCAGTTCCCTTTTGAAACAGAACTACTCTTCTGAGAGTGACTCAAGTCCTAGAGTGACTCAACTCAGAGATGAAGAGGCAGGACACAGATGACATGTTCTCCAGATTAGTAATGGAGCAGGTTTCCATAGCAGGGTGAAAAGGGCAAGTACGTACAGACAGACTGGGACAGGACTAATCTTTTCCTATTTCTAATGAGAGGATGTTCTTGATAAATACAAAGGAGGAGGACAATTAATTTCATATCATGTAACTTACAGAAACTTGGTCAGAAGGGCAGAGTCCTTGTAGAAAGTCTGATAATTCTTATAATGAATGTCAGGAGCAGTTCTTTTGTCATAAAATGTTTTTGCCATACAGAGAAACAGGCACAAGGCACAACCTGGAATATTTCTTCACTCTCAAGTACAGATACCATAAATTTTTTGACCTCAGATCTCACATAGTGTGTGTTTTCTCCTTGGATACACAACACCCAACCAAGGCACTCAATGACATTATAGAAACCAGGAATTAACACATGGACTGATCGTCAGATCAGCCCTGTTTTGTTCTACTGCCTACAGAAGCACAATGAAAGAAGATCCTCCTGTGACCAGAGCCAGTGGACCAGTTCTGCTTTCTAAGAGCTTTAGCTGCTACAGTTATGAGCAAGCTACACAAACTCTTCAGTAAGTTAAGGCTTGTAATTATAAGATAGAAGCTCCATATTCTAACTGCAAGATCAGTTTAAGATCTCACTTGGACAGGGATCTGTCCTAAGCAAAGTCTAAACACAAAAGACTTTCCCACTCCATAAAAATTCCTTCTCACCAGGCTCTGTTGTGCTTAGTCTTTCCCGGATACACACCTGAAGCCCCAGTTTGTAACATGTCCCAGCTTCAGTGTCCTTCATATTCTTACTTAGAAAGTGTCCCAGCTTCAGCTGGGAGGGAGGCACGAGCCTGGCTCTCAGGCAGACAATCAATTTAAGACTCCTTAAATAGAGAGTAGAGTCAGGTGTCCCTTCTACCCATCATTATGCCAACAAGTCTGTAATTTAAAAATTCTGAAGGGGGAAGACAACCTAGGAAAGATGCTATGAAGCTCTTACTCTGGGTAGTTGGTCAATATATCCTTTTTTCCCCCCCCATTTTCTAATCAGCTGGATTTAGACAAGCTTGTTATCTAGTCCACAGAGAAGCAGGCATTAGTTCCAGCTCTTAGTGATGTTTACAGTACCTAACTTTATCTGATGAGTAAATAGTTTAAGCTCTTAGCTAAAGCATTCTGAATGATCTTTTCAGGATCCCATATTTGTTAAAAAAGAAAAAAAAATGAAACTGCAAAGCTTATGTTTGAGACCTTGAGTAGAAAGTCTCACTCTGACAAGGTTGTCTGTCGACTCTCAGCTTTTACATCCGCTTCTCACTACCAAGACATTAAAGGCAACTGGACTCCTGTTTCTGCACAGGAAATCTGATGAATTTTCAAGCCATTCTTACACTCCCACATCCTCTCATTTAAGAATGTACTGAGATAGCACAAGATCTTTGTTCAAAGGGTACTTGTAGATGCCATCATCTCCAGAGGCATTTTTCCTACATTTAATGTGCAACTTACAACCTCAGCCAAAACAGGAGCACAACAATTTTTTCTATATTACCCTGTATTTGGAGTAACAAAGGAATCATTTAAGAACAAGTCTTACATTTTTCTGCTTAAGCAAAATTACAAACTCCAATGCTCAAATATTCACACACATGTTCTAGAGATTGCAGCAAGGCAGCTAGTTCATGCTTTGAAATCAAACTTTACCCTGGAACAGAAGTCAAATAATAATAAAAAAACCCCAGAACAATTTTTTTTTTTTTTATTTAGAGATGTGTCACACTACAAAGCTTTTTTTGCCATTCTAAGGCTAGAAAGACTTACTTAAGACTAACAGATTCTGAAGAACCACTTTCCATGAAGAAACACAGCCACAAAACTCAAATCCACACATGAAGAAATGCAACTGTATCACACAAAACTGTGAAATCATGGCCAGCATAATTCTGGTAGACACAAAGTTGCTGTATTTAAGTAAAACTCCAACAACAGACATGCACACGTAGCAGCTTCCCTTCATCCAATTACCACTTATTTCAGGCACATGCCAGCACATTCAACAAGACAATCATCAGTACAAGCACTTCAAGCATCCTGAAAAAAGTCCTACGACCACCAACTTCAAGAGTATCACTGAAAACCAGGGATAAATTGTACTTGTATGTGTAACCAGACTTGCAATTATGGTACCTGGCTTCTACAGTCCCCAGATTTAGACCAGGGACTCCATCAAACCATGTGATGAGAGAGTTGCTCTACAGGCAGAGCATGATTTAGGCTGCTTGTCCATGAGAAACCCACAGGGCCTTTTAGCACACCATGCAACCAGAGCATGGGCAGTGCCACACATCAGGTTAATGTTCAACCAAACCAAAAGCAGAGGCTCCAGAGCTCCTCAGAAAGGTGGGAATGGGAAGAGCGTGACAGGAATTGTGTGCTGGAAGCGCAGCACGAGCTCCAGCCTGGAGAGGTCCAAAGGGAAGCACGTGCACGCACACCATGGATGTGTAACTTCCAGCAAGGAGCTGCATCCATCACATGGTGCTGCAGTGCTCACCTGTCCAAGGACTGTGATTCAGTGCCTACAAGGTGTGTTGGATGTAGTACAGATGCAAAAGTTAATTGCACACCACAATGTGTCTGGCTGCTGACAGAAGTCTTACACACACAGACAATTAGGAGCACTCAGAAAAATTAAAGCATCTGCTCTAACAGGACTGACTGAGCCTTGCTGGCCTCGCTCAGTACAACTGCAGAAAGCTCCCGTATCTCTCTCAGAAGGAGTCTCAGAGTAAGTAAAGCTAGTTAACTTTCTCAATGTTTAGTTTGAGGGTCACCATGCCCAGCATGGGCTAAAACAAACATTACCTACTATGGAATTATTTGTATTGCCATTCATGAACTCACACGATTTATCAGGGACATCTTATGTGGCAAAGACACTGCCAAAGAACTGCATGATTTATGGGTGTTCTTATAGCAGAAATCTCTTATAGCAGGACCTTTCCAACAACAGACATTTTCCAGCAATCTCTGAATACTGGAATGTGACAAAAACAAGACAGAGGAAGTATGAAGACTTACATAACGATAAATCTTGTTAATAAAGATATGCTTCCCACTGTGGCTGAACTAAAAAATTTCTTTTGCCTAATGGTGTTGTCATAAGCACCAAAGAAAGCTCACTAACAAAAGGAGGGCTGACTTCACAAAGAGGAGTGCAAAACTCTTTTGCATGAAAAAGAGGCTTCCAGGAGTCCTCTTGTCTTTAAATAAAAAATAATCTGGTTTTCAATAATTTAGTAACAAGACAAATATTAATTTAGTCATTGTCATATCACTCAAATATAGAAATGGATGTTGGTCTTCGGGGCCTCCATCTCATTTTTGTGCAAACTGTTATTTTCTTAAAAATACAAGTATCAGCAAAAATAGTATTAAAAACAAAGCCACCAACAATGACTAAGATCTTTCAGATCTGAAAGTATGAAAAGTTTTCACTTGGATCTACTTTCAGTTAATGTGTCACTGCAGAGAAACTAAAGGAGTCCCATATCCTATTACTAACTTTGTTTCTATTTTATAAACATGTTTTATGAGGAGTCATTCAGCTACAGAAACTCAGTCCTGTTGCTGCAGCAACTAGAGAAATATGCATTTGATCCCTGTTTTTTACTATGACTTCCTATTTGCTTCCAAGTAATTAACACTGCCATACCTCAGTTCCTTATCTTATCTTCCTTCATGATAAGGCCAAACATTCAACACTAAGAGAAGGACTTTAGCCAGGTGTGTTGTCTTTGAATTCTGCTACAGCAAGAGCTGCTAAGGGCAGCAATGGATAAAGGCATAAGCACAGAAGAGGCTGTTTAGTGACTCTCCAGGCAGTCAGTGAAGATACTCTACGTGAAGCACACATGCAGAATACCTCAAAAATCTCTGCACTACATCACATTACAGACAGAAGTTGCTGAAGCAATACAGACTCCAAAAATCAGATACTGCACTCCTATCCAGCAAAGATATTAATGTTAAACTCTCATCCATCAGCCTGAAAAATAATGGAAATTACTGTTTTACTGCTGAAAACTTAAGCTTCTTAAGCCTTTAAGTTAAGGCCCTACAGACAGTAAGAAGTTAACTTCTTAATCATTTGAGACAGTCCAGTCTAATCCTGGACATAAACAGAAACTTCACTTGTTATAGTGAAATACACGTTATAGTTAAAAAAAAAAAATCTTTTATGAAGACTATTTTCAATTATAAAATCATTCAAGTGTTCCAAACTGCTGATCAAACTAGCCTTTCACAAAGATAACAAAAATAATTTCAAAAAAAAGGAAAAGATACACATGTGCTTTAGGGGAAAAAAGTTTCATCCAGATCTACCAACTTCAACACCGGCTACTGCTGGATTATCAGAGAGGAATGTCATAATATGTCCTGTAGTTAGAACTCACTTCTTAAAAAACAACACTGAACCTACACTGGGACCATTTCCTAAGATGAAAAATGAGCGTAAATGCACAATTTGCATTTTAGTAGGTGTATTTAATTTACAGAATAAGCTGCTCCCATGGAAGAAGCCTTCAAGCAAAAGAAATTTGTGCTTAGACCATTAACAAGATTCACAAATTCTATCCCCTCTCATAAAACAGGAGTCTATAACAAGTCTATAGAACTAGTAAAGAATAAACCACACTGGGAAAGTAAAAACAGCTTTTTGTTTTGCTAGTCAGCCAGACTATCCTCTGTGATCATGAACACCATGCTTATGACAAAACAGAGAAGTCATTAAGGAGTTCATGAGGCCATGAAAAACATTCTCAAGAGCCAGGCAAGGAAACAAGGATAGTTCAGAAAGGTGGCATGTATAACTCTGGTTCCATGTCACATTCCTAACAGATAGCAGAGGTCATGAGCAGCTATGTTCCTCTGCCTACTCTGAAACCAGCAAATACAACATATCACAAGAGAAGATACAAAACCTGTAACTTCAGGCACACAGACCTTGCCCTAAAAGGTATCACATCCTGTTAATACCGAAATACAACAACAAGAACTAATTCACTGAGAAACCTCATTTTTGAGGCAGTTTCTGAAGCCCCATGTGCTGCCTTTATGCACACACATGGCACCACAAGAGCAACACGTGGTAGGAAAATAAACTGAGAGGAAATAATATCTTCCTTACCTTAAACTCTTGTACACACTACCAAAGTTTTGATTATCATAAGGAATTATCAAACAGTATTTTACAGACTTTTAGTTTTTTCCACCAAGCACTCTGCCTGGAATGGGAAAGAGCTGCTTCAGCAGTCACTTATGTCAAGGATCACTGTTCCAAAAAGGTACAGTGGGGTAGTGCCAAGCCACTGAAGCAGATTTATTTTAGAAAACAGAGCTATAACTTTTCTACTGGACAATAAAAGCTACTGCTTAAAGGCAGTGATTCTCAACCCCCTTCAAACTGCAGCTCTTCCTACTTTTTGTCATAATAAGCCCTACCTGTGCCAGCCCAAAGGCAGAACACTGACTGTACTTCCTCTGAGATGTGTGACTGCAAGAGCAGGGGAATGGCAAGCGGCATCATTCCTCAGCACACAAACTCCAGCAGAATTACATCACACACAGAGCGACACAGAAGTTCAAAAGATCCACAAGGTGAAAAGAAGTGTACTTAAGACCAGATGGGGACAAAAAAGGGGTGGAGGAGAGGGACAGAAAAAGATACACAGCCAGAAATCAGCCCACAGATGGCTATACCTGATACATTCTACTCTCCAGAATGCTGCTGTTGATGGAAACTTTCCACTGTAGTGACTGCACTCTGGGCTCCCACAAAGCTGCTGTCTTGTACCCACAAAAGAAGGACAGCTCTAGAATTTCTGGTTTAAATTGAATTAATATTTCATACCATCAATTTTATGACTGTCAAAGTTTTCCATTGCAAGTCCTAGTAAGTAAATAAAATGCTTAAATACAGGCTATACATTTTGCATCTTACACTACTTCAGATATTTACAATGGGAAAAAACTATGAGGCAAAGAACCCTAAACTTCATGCACTCTTTACATAAAAACTGCTCTAAGTTACACTCAGCTACATCAGCACTCTTCCTAAGTTAACAGAGAGAAACATGCTCCACAGAGAGCAACAAAACAGTTTAGTGTTTTAACCCAAATCTATTGCTACCTTTCATCAGAAATCAGAGTGCCACAAAAGCTTTCTTAACTATGAAATATTTTGAAAGCTTGAGTATTAATAATGCTTTAATGCATTCTATTATCTATGTGACTGTTCATGACTTTGGATCTGCCATCAAGCTGCCTGCTCCCTCACCATCACCAGGCTTCCCTGGCGTGCAAGCATTGTTATCAGGCATATTCAAATCAGTAAAGCACTCAAGTGTTGCAACACAGTTTAAAGTCAACACCATAAACACCATTCCCAACATGCAAATTCATAGCTTTTAGCCTTCTCCTTAGTGTGCTGAAGAACAAAAAACTTACTTTTGGCCTGTTTACTCTTTAAAAATGCCTAGCTGGATATTGAAATAGAAAATGAGCACTTCTGAAATGACTGACCTCTAAGACTTTGCTTCCGCTTTCAAAAACTCTAACCAAGTCTACTTTTCCCTATTTATAGAATTGATACTCAGAGGCTAAAATAGACACTATTAAAAAGCAAGCAACTCCAGATCCACAGCTTAGTTAAGAAAGACAAAAAAAATGTCTTACAACTATGTGAGGAGAAGAGACCAGGCCAAATAGTACAAGTCTGGGAGAAATCTCTGTATATGGAAGTAAGCCTCTGGGCATATTATTCAAATATGAATAAACTTTGCACTTACCTGAGGGGAAAATGAAGAAGCATCTGCAGCTACCAGCCTTGTTCTTATAAATCTCTTAACTCAGAGCTACTTCAAACATTAATTTTTACAGTTGTACTCTATCACAGTTAAGAGCAGGCAGGCTTTCAGCTCACCTCTGTAACTTGACTAAAAGGGGAAGTTAAGCAAGTTCCAGTATCACTTCAGTCTAGATTAACGCACTTGTACTGTTAAAGATTCTTTAATTTACACTGTCTCTAGGTAGCTATAATTACAAAGAAATGCAGAAGAGTATTCTTAATTGACAGAGAAGTCTTGACAGTTTGTTCTTTTCCATGGCAGAAAAGAGATAAAAATCAAGGAATGCCATTTCTAAGATGCTTTCATTGAGGAGATAGCATACAAACATCTAAGGCAATTTTGTGGTACATATATGAACAGGCAAAAGAAAAGGTTCAATACCTCCTTGGAGGTGAAGGGAGTCTCCCATTATAAAGTACATACAAAACTAATATTAAACTGGCACAACTGTACAGAATTCAAAGGCAGGCATCAGGGCAATCAATCTCATGTTACTCCTGAATCACTCTGACAGTGAAGATTGCTTGTGACAAAGATCACAGGATTAAATTTATCTCAGAATTTTTATTTAAAGCATTTGCCTTCACAACTTTGATGGGAGGATATCCTATAAAAGGTATCTGAAAGACAGTAAGTGGCTCCTACCTTTAAGATCTGTTCTGTCATCAGATCTGAAAATGCCCAGTTCTCCTCCCAACAAAAATAAGGTTACTGGCCTGAATTACCAGCTTTTTCTTTCTTTGAAAAACATCTAAAAGCAGGAAGGATGCCGGAATTTCTTAGGACAGTTACAGACATAACCCATTCAGGTCCTCACAAGTAACTTGTCACTGACAACCATTTATTGAGATTGGATTAGTAAGAATTATTGCTACTTCTTTACAAGCCTGATACTGTCAGAGGAAAAGCCTTGAGATAGACGGTTTTGAGACTTAAAACCACTGAAATTGAAAATGAACATAATGAACTATAAACTCTGAACAGAACTTCTACAAATTTATTTAGGCTGAGAAGGAGCAACTGGACAGAGGTAGTGATAGGAGGCAATATTAACCACTTTATCACAAGCCTGCATTTTCTCCCAGGGGAGACAGGAAGACACATCTTTTATTGCTGTACTGCACAGAAAGGTTAGCTCTGAGAAAGCAGGAAATTTTTAAAAAATTATAAAAATCAGGAGGGGGAAGGCTGTCATGCCAGAAACACAGTTAAAGCCATGCTGTAAATGATGTAACTGTTTCAAAAAAGCAGCTGTAGTTATAGGTTATGTAGCAGCCTGCCTTTTCACCAAAGTCAAAATTCCACCAATGTCCGTGATACAACAGAGGAGTTCTGCCTGTAAAATACTTGCAGGATTTAATATCTGTATACACTTACACCTTTCCACCATCTAACCATTAAAGAATCTCAACTTGTTTACAGATTAGAGTTAAAACTGCAACTTTCATCAACCATGTTTAATTCCAAAGGCATTGCCATTCACACCAATGCTTCAGCCTAACTCCAATCCCAAGCACACACAGCCCTTGACACAAAAAGCATGACAGTCAGTCAACACGCTGCAGTCACATACCCAAACAGATTGCAGTTTTACTTTTCATGTTTATTCAACACAATTCCTCCCAACTCCTAAGAATAAATCAAGGTTTCTTTCCCACTGGCTTTACTCTTTAAAGACTGCAACACCACAGAGACTGTCAGGTATCAGAAATTCCCCATAAAACTCAGCTCTGCCACCATGAACACTTACATAGCGAGACTGTCTTATCTTCTGAGTTTACACACCAGAGATTTATTATCAGTTGAGTTTTAGCTTGGTTTCTCTTCTCTTTTTTCTAACCTTCATACCTATCTAAGCTATCTGTTTTCTAACCTATCTTTCATACAGCTGAGCCTAGACCTCCTACTTAACCTCACTTCAAGCTGTATCATGGGAAGAAAAATACAGTCGATTCCCATGAGAGAGTTTTATACGTAGATGTCTGAAGTCAGGTCTAACCAAGTGGTGCCTAATGAATACTGAGATAAAAAGAAGAAAAAAGTATTTTTTCCTTGTACAACATGGATAAAACAGCAAAAAGAATTTGCTGGTATGTGTAATTTTTTTTTTTTTTCATTTCCCCAGACACCTTTTCCAGGACTGTGTCAGTTACTTAAACAGTAGCCAGCAAAATGTGCTGCCATGCAGTTGGGACAGCCATCATCTCCTGCTCAGCTTTACACACGTGCACAAAAAGCTGCTACTCAGCAATCAAAATCCTTATAAGTTGGAAAAAAGTCACTTACAAATACTGCCAAATTATTGTTTCAGTTACATGCACAATTTATATCAGTTTTATACTAAGACACAGTTTAGAGTCTGTGTTTCTTTGAGAATATGACACAACAACAAAGACTGTGATTCCCAATTTTATTTAAACAGAACAGTCTGTCAGAACTCTCCGTGAGACCAGTACTTAACACAAATTTGCTTTGAGACAACAGGTTAGTAAACCAAGGTCTTAAATAATGGCTACAGTGTAGAGACATGTCACATTTGGAACAGATTTCTGAAAGGATCAGAAGTACAGCATTGGTTTGAAAGAAATCTGATCCTGGAAGGATGTCCTGCTAAACTTCTTGGTAGGACTTATGTTTAGCATGAAATGGAAATCAACAAAATCTTGGATCTTAAGGATATTCCGTAACTGCCAGCAGTACATATGCCTACAGTTTCCCAAGCTACTTTCCCTGGCAGCACAGAGAATATATAAAGCATAAAAAGTATGACTTAAACTCTAGCTTTCCTTGACAACATGTCATTTACTGCTTCTGATGGACTTCAGATTAGGCCAAACTGTTCATCATTTTTAGCTGGAGAAAAGTTCATTTTAATTCTCCCAGTTGAGAAGATTAAACTATGTGTTTATGCAACTACTGCTTCTTTCTTAATAGTAAAGGAGGACAAAAGCTACACAACAGATCAAAACATTCACAAGTCAAGAAATTAACTTGCTTTAAGTTGTTTTTTTTTTGATTCTGAACTACTCGACAGAACAGAAACAGAACTTAGACCATGAATGCATAAGGCAAAATCAACACACATCAGCAGATCAGAGAAACGTCTCAAAACAGATTTTCCCAAGCCATCACTTCCTGCCAAGAAGCACAGAATCAGAATGGCTTGGGTTGGAACAGATTTTTAAAGATCATCCTGTCCAACACCCTGCCATGGGCAGGGACATCTACTCAGTCAGCTTGTGCAGACCTGCCCCTGAATGTTACTAGGGATGGGGCATTTAGTGCCTCTCTTGGACAACCTGTGCTGGTGCTTCATTACTCTCACTGCAAAACATTTCTCCCTTAGTCTAAATCTGGCCTCTTTTAGTTTAAAACCATTGGTCTTGTGCTAGTGCAACAGGCCCATGTTGAAAGTCTGGCCCCATCTGTCTCACAAGTTCTCTCTGGGTGCTGGAAGGTGCTCTAAGGTCTCCCCAGGGCCTTCTCTTCTCCAGGCTAAATGACCTCAGCTCCCTCCACCTGCCTTTAAAGAAAAAGGGTTTCATCCCTCTGATTCTTTTTTGGGCCTCTTCTGCAGTCACTCCAACAGGTCCATGGCTTTGCTGGGCTGAGGACTCCTGAGCAGGACACAGTATCCCACATGAGGTCTCATGAGAGCAGAGCAGACGGACAGAACCACCTCCCCTGACCTGGTGGCTTGGCTGTGGGGGATGCAGCCCAGGACACTCTGGCTCTGGGATGCATGTGCACATTGATGGCTCATGTTAAACTTCTCATCCACCAACACCCCCAAGTCTTTCTCTCAGGGCTGCTCTGAACCCCTCCATCCCCCAGTCTGCATTGATACCAGGGCTTGCCTGGACCCACGTTCCAGACCTTGCCCTTGTCATTGTTGAACCTCATGCTGCTCTGGGCAGCAGCATACTCAGACACTGTGCTGCCCTCCACATCCAAGCTATTGGAAACCCAGCAGGAGACCTTCCACTGCCCAGAGAGATGTACTGGATTGCTTCTTGGTCAGCCAGGATGGTCCAAGGAATATCCCCATGGGACTGGTTCTGGCAAAGGCATCTCCCAGTACAGCACTGGCTCGCACTCACTGCCCAGAGCTGCTCACTGCTGACTAAAGCATCCCTGACACCTCCCACACTGACCTGAGCCTCAAGCAATTCAATACCATGAGGACAGAACCCCAGGAGATGTGATGGGGTGTAGAGACAGCCTTGTCACTGACCCAGCCTGGCAGCTGGAGAAGTGCGGGGAGAAAGCATAAAACACCTTTCCAAAACCACACAGGAAGTGCAGGGCTCCCTCAGCCAGCACTGGGGTGGGGGAATCAAAGCCACCCAGCAGTAAGATGGAGCTTGAGGGGCTGGGGATGGGTAGGAAGCTGTGGTGTAGTGGGAAGCTGGTTGTGCTATTTCATTTAAGTTTTTGCTGCACCTTTACTCTTCATTTTGTCATGTAGCATGCTGAACTACAATGCAGGCTATTAATGTCAGAAAAAGCCACCAAAATAGCTACAAAAAATCAGTTTACACAATATTTTAACTACCAACAGGAATCACTACAACTAAAAACCCTGAACTACATCTGGTAGGAGAAAAAACCACACTTCATGCAGCAATATCCATCAAGTTCTGTTTCATGCAGATCAGTATCAACAATTCCATTTTTATAGTATTCTCACAAAATAAAGAAAACACTACTGGCATGAAAAAGTAATCACAAAATAAATACAGGACTACTATCTTTATACAGAATTGTACAATTCCATACTAAACAATACTAACAGGGTAAGTGCAGCTCTGTTTGAAAATTACAGTAGCTGTTAATCAACAAGTATTTTCTTACTGCCCTTCTCTCCCTCCACTTTTAGCACTGTTACCATCACACAAACAAAAGAGGGAGAACTTGCTTCTTTTCCATTCAGCAGGTTAACCTGCTCCTCCTGCAGTACACAGTAGCAAAAAAAAAAAAAAAAAAAAAAAAAAAAAATCCAATTGAAGCTTAACCCAGTCACAAAATTTGGATTTGCAGAGCAGAAATGCAAACAAGTTGACTGATTCCAGTATGTAGGTGATGAGGGGTTTGATTAGAGCCCCACATCAGCAGCTTTAGAAAATCACCTTCCACCCTGAAAAGTGATACATGAATAATCATTCAGCATCTTTTGTAATGAAGACTTCAACAGGAATTATATGAGATCCTCACTTAGGGCTACTTCAGAAACAGCTCTCAAGGTACAGGATTTTGTATCTAGTGACCTTTAGCAACAAAAGGTGATTGGTTTCCCTCTCAGTGTCAAAAACATCTCACAATCAGTATCACAACAGCACTACCACTAGCTATAAATACACCGATTTTCAGCACCGATACAAGAATATGTAGACATCTTCTTATTTTAACAAAAGTATAAATTCAAGCATTACTTAAATTTGAATATCCTCATTGTAACGAGATATTTTTCATGGAATATCCTTTCTTTGTCTCAATACTTGCTAAAATACTAAGACAAAGAACAGCCCTGAGTTTTCTCTTTAAACGTTAAAGGACCTTGACACTGAGCACAGACTATTACCCATCGCACTCACATGTAATAAATGCAAATGGGTGTTTTTTGCACTGTATAAACAGTCAAAATGATTCACACGAAGTACTCACCTAGTCTAACAGCAGGTATTTAGGGAAATATCCCTGGGACCACTTCAGAGGTTATGCAAAGACTGCCTGAACTACAAGTTACCCCTGCACATTTGATATGAACATCTTCAGCCTCTCCAACCAATAGTGACAGCAAGTGCCACAGCCCAGTTAGGTACTGTATGAGGGGAGGGGAAAAAAACAGCCTGATTTATTTTACAGATTTTGCCTGATAGCTGGGTGCCAACTTCCAGTGTTGTGAAGAAAAGTTCCTGATTCTGTCAGCCAATGCTATATCATTTATTAAATATACCTTCACGACATTGCCTTTCAATTTCCTTAAAATCAAGGTCTAAGGTATTCAGTTTAGTAAACTACATTTACATGCTAAGATTTCCAACCACCTTACACATTAGCTTGGTCTATAATCAGCTTTTATAAAATGCAGACATATATGTTAGTTTGCTAGCCAGGAAACTAGGTCAGCCATTTACTGAAATCCATGCAGACACAACCTCTGCAAACAAGCAGAAAAAGGCAGTGATGGTATGGTAGGGTTTTGTTTGGTTCATTTGGACTCTTCAGCCTTTATTAGGACAAGGCTGATCTACAGAAGCTTCAAGGAATTTCTTTAATCTATTCCTGGATGACTGTACTTTTTCAAATGGCACCTGAACAGATCATTAATCCAACACTGGGCCCACAAGGTTCTTTTTCAAAGTCCATCTTCTGCTTCCTGTTCTGCTTCCATCCCAATTCACTGAAGGTCTCCCCTTGTTCACTCACCCTGTAGCTCCAGCTGGAGCACAACAGACCAAGAGCAAGAAGGTAGTGCAAAAGTCCTGGCTCAGCCATCAACCAGGTCTCAGCTGCCTCCCAAATACTTGTTCCTACTACCAGAGTACTGGGAATCACCACTGGCCTCAGGTGCCATGAGAAACTGCTTGTACGGTTGCGCAAGTCTCTCCCCTGGCCCAGAGGTAGCACCAGTCATGATTTGTTCTGACTTTTTTGAGGTTTTTTTTCTTGGGTTTTTTATTTATTATAAAACTTTACTTCAGTACATTGCCCATCCCAGCAGTCAGGGGACAACAAAACCAGTTACAAAAAAGCCATGAAGAAAGTATCTTTCCTGGGACTATGGACTAAGTTAAAAAAGTGGAATAAATAAAGACATTTTCTGTTCCTTAGCTAGCATACTGTTTAGACAAACAAAACTACCATAAACCAAGAAGTTTAATATTTATGATAGCAACCTCGGTTTCCAAATTTGTATTGAATGCAAATTTATTTTGGAACAACAGATGACGGGAATAATCATATTCAGACTTCTTAAGTGACAAAATGGTTAAAGTATCTATAAAAATGGAGAACCAGCAGTATGATCATCCTCCTATCCACACTTCGCCTGTTTGCACACCTTAACCCACCACCTCAAACTCTCCTCTCATACCAGCAAGGATACAGAGCATTTTGTTCCCATAACCAAAAAACATGGGGAAGGAAGAATGGGATTTGATACACCTTTGGACTGAGATGATTTACATGAGAGGGTAGGTTACTATTGTTGTAGTGACACACAAGATGTCATTACATGCAGTGTCTTTCCCATGAAGCCAGAACACTCACACTGCCGTGCTCTCCCTGTCATGCACAGTACAGCAGCTCTACAGTTACACAGCAACAATACAGAGACCCTTGCAAAGGTCTGCTCTAAGTTCAGAACAGGAGAGCAGCCTACATTTCATGTTTCCTTCCTTCTGCAAGGTTGAGTCACATCCTTAGGTCTCCTTTTAGAAAGCTAAAACACCATGGTAAAAGAAAAAAAAAATTAAACCCTTTAACAGAAAAGCCTTGCATTCAGGGGAAGATACAGAACTGCCAAAGGCCACAGCTCAATTCTTTGGCTCATCTTCTGCTGTGTCAGACAAGATAAGTGCACACCTTTTTTCCTGTTCAAAGCAAAACCTGATGCTCTTCACAGCCAGACAACTTTCTCAAAGGATTTCCAAGATAAATGAAAGGCGTTAACATTTATGAGTGAATAATGCAGACAAATTCCTCATTTGGAATACAAATTACTCTATTTACTGCATTTAAAATAAAATAAAAAAAACCAAACCCAACCACCATGGGAGAAACCAGACAGTTCAACTATAAAGACAAAGCCTTTTTACACAACAAGTTCAAAAGTATAAAATTAAGATCTGAATTTATTTCCTTTGCTCTATCTAGCACTTTAAATAAAATATTTTAAGCCAGGACTGCCAGAGATGAAACAGTTCTTTCCTTACTTCCCGTGCTCTACCAACAGCAACACCATTGGGCTAACATGGGTAAGTTCACTGGTTAAAACCACTACAAGCCCACAAGTTGTTTGTTTGAAGTCTGGACCAGTTTCACAAGCCTGTTTTGTGTGGCCCAACCAGTACACAGGCTGGGGCAAGCAGAACTGTGAACTTCGCTAAGTCCAAGCTTTAGATGACTACTTCTATTTATGCAATAGACAACTACAGTTCTTTTCATCACACTGAAATAGATGGACCTTTTCAAATCACCTACCCTGCACATCTGTATGACAAGAACAATTTAGCAACTGGGATTAGAGCATCTCACTGAACAAAAACAGAAGAAAAAAACCAACCAACCAAACAAAAAAATCTCAGATCAGCTGGTAGAGCTGTTTCTATTGCATACTCAATCTACTAATTCTGAAAAAATTATTTGCATATCCCAGAGTATTTAATATCATGTGTTTAAATATATATTTTATATTGATGTAGTATATTTACAAGTATTATGTAATAGAATATGCATAGTGAGTTAGAAGCTGGTCCGTGAGACAAATGCAAATATAATCATTTTCCTATAAATATGATAAGCAGACAGAACAGATCCCCTATTACCAGGCAAATAGACTAGATAACACATTTCCATCTTTTCTGTTCTGGGTAAGTCAAAGGTAACAATATTACTGTTTCAATCTTTATATGTGCTGCAGTTTTCTATAAACACAGGTTAGATAAAATACATGTAAGTCAATAGCAAGAGGTGCACATCTTATTAAGATGGGATAGTTCTGGGGCTGAACCTCCACAAGTGTTTTCCAAAAAAATTTCTTTGAAGTGTAGCTAGCTATTAAAACAACAATGCAGCATGTTTCAAAACCATGACCATACTATTTCTATTTAAAGATTAAATCAGTCCCACTTCATAAGGTACAGAGAGTTAACTATTTATCACAGGTGCTACAGGACAAGGAGAAACTATCACTAAGTTTCCAGGCTGAGGTCAGAGCTCCTGTGCCAAACTTCACCTACAGGCTTCTTTTTGTAAGCAACCTACAAAATTTGGAGGAGGAAGGATATTGACTCCACCTGTCTAAAAAAAAAAAAAAAAGCCTACCTTTTTCAAACTTGCTCAAGAAAAACAACAAAAGCCAAGACAGATTTTTTAGAATTCCTGCATAAATGCATTCCAGTGTAAAATCTCAGACAGTAGATGCTGAATTTAATTCTTCTCAAATGATATTAGAAAAGTTTGAAGTATTGACCTTGAAGATCAGTTTCACTGCAAAAGTAATTTTTTTTTCCCCTGGAAGCACTGCTTTGGAAAAGAGTAGTGTCTCATGGCTTCTCACAAAGAAGAAAAGTTTGCTTCTGCACTATAAACTTTACCCAGACCCAAAAGGAGTATTGTCAGAAATGCAAACCAGACTACTACAGTCTGGCCCAATTACAAGTACTGAGAAACCCTGAGAACCAGCATAAAGGAAGACAGAAAAAAAAAAAAAAAAAAGAAAGGAAACTATGTCCTATTCAACAAGCCATCCCCAATTCCAAATCACAGTTCAAAGAAAACCTCTCTGGATTCCTGGCCTGATGGCCCTGAATGCAGAATTGATAGACAGGTTCTCCATCAGGAGCAGGGGGCTTGGCACTAGGTGATCTTTCAGGTCCCTTCCAACCCAAACCATTCTATGATTCTATGAAAAATTCAAACAACTTCCTTTTCAGGCAGTTCTAGCCTCAGCTTGGCAGAGATGATTACAAATATTAATGATGCTAAACAAACAAAGCAGTAGCATAACAACCAGACCTACTGTACTACTCAGTTAGACTCTACTAATAGCTCTTTTTAGTTACTCTAAACTTTCTGGTACAGGAGCATTCAGCGGAAGCATAAAGCAGAAAAAAGTATGGCTGGTAAGAGCAAAGGAAAACACAAAGAATGCTGTCTATGTCAGATATTTCCTGAAGTACAAGCAAGAAGAGCCTTTTACATAAGTGCTAAATAAAAGATGATAAGGAAGGACAGAGCAGTGAGAGTGAAACTATCTGAGCAGATGTAAAACAAGAGCATGAACCCCACCTTCCAGTTACTTCTATTACAGCACTGCAGGCAGGACACAGCCTCCACATTTCCGCTAGGAGCCAGCCCTGCAAGAGCAGCCTCAGCAATTTCTGAGGCAGAGCACAGCTGACAGCAGAAAGGCAGAGATGATGTTACACACAATAACCGCCTGATAAGAGAGAAAACACTTTTATGAGGTGCCCTCCTGCAGTGAAGGGCAGCAGATGAAGTGTAGAAATTCATACTCTGGGACTGCCTAAGGCAAGGAGAAAAAAAACCACCTTAAATAAACCAGCTTTAAATCAAGAAAAAAAGACACACAAGACAAGTACTTCAAAGTATTAGGGTATTTATAAAGCCCTATGATGACTGCTCAGACATATCGAACAAGGCTTTCACTCACTGTCTTCAATTTTCTTCTAACTCTGGACTTTCAAAAAGTTCTAGCATAAGACAGAGCACTGTCCTTGAAAAGAGATATACTGAAGTACCAACATAAAATAGCTTATCTTTCTCATTATTAAGTTATGAAGAAATATCTTGAACTGTGAAATGAACTTTGCGCTCATTTGCAACACATGACAAAAACAACACACCAATCCTTTTGTGGAGAAAAACATTTTAGCAAGTAAATATATTTGGTTGGATTTTTTTTTTGTTGGGCTTTTTTTTTTTTCAAACACTGATTCAAAACCAGGAAATAGACCATGTCTAAGCACAACAACTGTGCTTTTCATTTTAAAGAAAGCATTTGACTTTCACCTTTTTTTTTTTTAACATGCCAAATTACTAAGACCAAAGATGACATGTTCTCTGAGGAAGTAAAAGCCATGTAACTGTGGAAGCTAAACACAAATTACTGGAACTTAGTGAGTGATTTTTAGTTCCTTCACTGAAGCTATGGCATACACATCAAAACCACAAAATTATGCAGTACTGAAGCATTCTAGCAGTGTTGTAAATCCAAAACACTGTGAGAAATTGAACTTTACTGTACATAGCATTTTTTATTTCCTGACAACTGTCAGCAACACAAAATGCCCTGATGAGGGAATGTGTGCATGCCTGTCCCCTGGCAAGGGAGGACCTGCCCTCAACAGATGAACGTGAGCATAAGCAAAGGCTGTATCATTTGTACACCAAAATAGGGGCTTAAAAATCACTCAAGTATTTTGACCAGCAATTAAATTAGTTTCCTAAAAGTACATGTGGGTTCTACATCAGCTCAAATTTGCTTTAGATATAAACTGCCCTGCTGAGTAGTGTCTTGAGACAGAATCCAGCTGACTACCTGCACAGTGTGCAGACACACCAAGCAATGGGTGCACGTGTGGCGTTACAGATTCATACAGACACAAAACTCTGTGCACACGGAGAGTAACCAAGATACAAACTACATCACTTTCTTGCATTCCATACTCTGGAGACAGATGGGTTTTGATTTGCTTTTTTTCATTAGGTTGGTTGTTTTTTTCCCCCTTTTAAAATAAAGTTTTATCATGACTGAACTTCCTTTTCTTACTAGTGCTGCTACTCCAGCTCTCTCCTGACTCACCCACACGTAGCTGTGCTTCAGCATGTTGCAGTTCGTGTTCTTTTATAAAGTGTCACTACAATTCTTACTTGAACTGGAGAGACTTAAATTGAATAAATCCACCCACAGAGGTAGAGGTGGGCAGAGCTGACAGATCACATAACTAAACACACAAAAAGCCTACATAAGGCCAAAAACAGCACCTGGGGTTCTAATTGTTTAAAATCTTTGTTTATGTGTCCTCTTCCACATGAAAGTACCTCAGGATTGAAGACCAATGTTTGTCACATTCCCAGTATCACATCAGAAGCCAGCTGTGCTTCTAAAAAACCCAGATTGACTCTTGAGATCAAAAACACTCCCCATGATCATTCCCTTCTCTAACCTAAGACTGAAGAGATATTTGCTACCAATGAATGCCACACTTTCAAGAGAGAGCAAGTTTCCACCAAATTCATTCTATAGCAGAAGTACTTCTAGTCCTCCAAGCTGAAAAGCTGGTCAGCCAAATATTAACTGAACATAAGCCAACATAAGAAAAAGCAAAACACCATGACTCTACCAGCAGAGGCTACTGGTCTTTTCTTTATCCAAGGAATAAACACTTATTCCTTTTTTTCTTTCTTTTTAACTATGTCGTTTTCTAACCAGAATGAACTTAATTCATAGTATTTCTCTTTTGAAAAAGAAGCTTCCAAGAAAAACTGAGTGATGAGCCTGATTCAAAATAAAAATAAATTAAAAAATTTAAAAATCCAAACAAACAATCCGTCAAAAACCCCAAGAGGGTAGCAAAAGCTTTTTTTACCACTCCTTCTACTGACAGAAGAAACAGCAGCTTTATACTTCTTACCTTGGTTGATACAGTTTCATTTCTATTGAGAAACTCAAGAAGCCACAAGGGTCTCCAAAACAGAAAGAACCTATGAGCGCAGTGGTGACAGCAGGACAGAACTGTCTGTCAAATTAAACAGATAAGCTGAGCAATGTGGACAACTGAGAGACTCCCACCTGAAAAAGAAAAAACAGCTCATCCCTCCTTCCCTCACCATGAAGCAGAGAAAGGAATTCATTGCCCACAATTCTGTTAATAAGGCTGCAACAGCACTTCAACTTCTCCATAACACTGAAACACCAAGTAGGTGTCTTTTCACAACATGTGCCAGTTTGGCCCTTGAGCTGTGTGAATACAGCACAGAGAAGGAATGCATCAATACCAAATGCTTCAAGGAGCTACTAACACCATAGTACAAATTCTCCAGTGTCGCGCAATGCCAGAATTAACACTTCCTCATTTCTCTCAGCAAGCAACATAGTTACAAAAGAAGAAACTAGAAACAACTTTGCCTTTTTGAATGGCCATGTCTCACTGATGCAATAACCAGGATCTAGAACACTGCCTTGTTCTTCGATTCGATTAGGGCAGCTACATGCCCAAAGAGACCACAAACACAAGAAAGAAGCTTGACATTGGAATTCATTTTAAAAGGGAATCATAGTAAGAGAAAAGTAGCAAGTTCTATGGGGATGTGGCTGCAAAATGTAAAGCAGTCAAAAAAAGAGTCAGGTTACAGTCATCTCTAACCATGCAAAACTAACTGAACTTCTCTGTGCCTTAGCTCCTCGTGTAAAATAGGAAGCAAACTACTTCCTCTTCTCACTAGACCATTCTGATAATAAATAACTTTACAGAAAGCAGCACCACTGTCCATGAGGAAATTAACTGCTTCTCTGGAGCAATCTAGCAAGAGCATGGTGCAGTCTAAAGCAATGAAGACATACTATTGAACACTGTGTTGACAGAACTAGCAGCAGACACTTGGGGTGATGAAGCAAGGTACTAATGGAAGAAATGGCCTACAAATATGTATTCCTGGTTGCTTGCTTTCTGCAACTTCTGGACTTTTTGAGCACTTCTTTGCAGCCAAATAGTATAAATTCTTAGCTAGGAGATGAACCCAGAAAATTCTTGTAACTACGTAGCTCATAACCAGAATCAGAACCATTTGCTCACACCACCAGTTTTTACCACTCAGAGATACATATTAAGCTAAAGTAGTAAAGACACACTGGCTACTAATGGCAATGAAAAAAAACTCTGTTTATTTCACTGTAGTCCCTTCCTTACAGATTTTCTAACTCTACTTTTGCCTTCACAAGTTCCTTGTCCAACAGACCTCTCTGCCTTCTTTACAAAATCCTAGCTTCTACCCTTACTACTCCTGTCCACCTTTTCCTGCCCATCAGCTCTCTTTTACGCATTTTCTTCGTCCAGCAAGTCCTCACTTTCCTCGATGTCCCCAAGATGCTGGGTGAGAGGCAGCATCATTCCTACACACTCCCTCAGTACTGACCAATTCTTTCCACACAGCCAAAGAGCTCACAACCCAATCTCTCTGCTAGATTGTCATCAACCTGGGCCTAACTCAGTCCCAGGTTCTCATTCATATTCTTCCCCACTTTCAACTCAAAGCAAGTTGCTCCTCCTCCTAGTTAATTGTCATCTCTCCTCACCTCAGCTGTCCTCTCCATCCAAATCCCTTTCTTCTTCCATGCTGCCTGCCTGGATACATGTTTATTAGAGCATGAGTTTTCATAGGACTGTAATGGGGTCAAACTGAGGCCCATTCTGGACTAGGGACAGGGAGAAAAGCAAAGCTAGAGGCATCAGCCCTGCAAAACCACTCTGCTCTAAAGCAGAGGCACACTAGAGTTATTTGAAGAGCTGTCAAATTTTAAGACTCCCATTACAACATCTGTTCCCAAGCTTCACTTTTGGCAGTTACAGAAGTCGTTTGACTGAAATTCCTTTGAAAACCTGACACAATATTAACATCAATATTATGTCACATTCAAAATATTAGGTCTTAATCAATTGTGTCTTACACTGCCATTTACAAGACTCTACTGCCAGTCACAACTACAGTGAGTCTCCTACTGGGACACAATTCTACCCCACGTTTATTAAGAAGCCAGTTACAGAATAATGGTGAATTTCCCCATAAAAACTTTGGATACTGCTAAAACCATAAACTTCAGAAGAGATAAGAAAACAACTTGGGCTTTGTTATACTAGTTGAAAGTTCTTGTAGGATTGCCCTCCAAGCTTCAAGGTTCTTCAACTAGATTCCATTATTCTGTTACTCCTGCTAAAAAATTATTTCTGAATTAATTAGCTCCAAACTCCAAGATGCAAGGGTAAGAACAGATAAAGCATTTACTATTTTAGTGCTTAGGAGAACATGACTTTAGTCAGTTATACATGGGAAACAAAGTAGCCATAGCAAAAAATTTCAAAACCATCATTACAATTCAATTGCCCGTTCAGCTGACAAATCCACATCTCCCCACACAGAAGCAGGAAATCTAAACTCCGAATCAATTAACTGCTCCCATAAGCAACCCTTACACAATGCTCTCTCTTGTCTGTATGATCTTCATTTATGTAAAAGGTCAGCAATTTAATCTTTGAAATGAAGCCTCATGGAATCTAGTGGTTACTTATTTCACTTCCACCTTTAAAGGGAACAGTTTCAAGCAACCATATGTCTCAGCACATAAAAGGTGCAAATACAACAAGAAATTAATGGTCTTTTCATGCCCAGAATGCACTTTGCCTAAGAATTTTCACTTTCAAGGACACTAAACAGGAAGGTTCCATTTAAACAACAACAAATCCCTCCTCTCCCTAAAAAATGCCCAAAAAACTAAAGAAACAAACAAACAAAAAAACCCCACCCACAAAACAACAAAAAACTCTGCTATTATTATATTTCTTATTAATTCTTATAGCTTTTTTTTTTCTTCTCCAGAATAATAACAGTGGTAGAATTCAGAAGATTGTCTAGCTTTTGGTGTTCTTTTGGTTTTTTTTTTTTAATTCAGTAGAGGGTCAAACTGATTTGTACATCAGAGGCTGAAACAAAACACCTTTGTTGTGCAACACAAAAAGGCAAGAAATCCGTTTCCCTGAGGATGTTACCCTCAAGACTGCTGTAATAAAAAGGAGAGCGAGCCATCATCCAGTGCCACACCTGACTAGGAGAATACGCAATTAGATCTAACTTTTGAAGTTATTCAACTGCTACAGCCACTAGACACAGAAACGGGGCTTTCCAGTCATCTAATTTACAGCTAGGGCTCCTAGGAACTCATCTAGTACCTTGTGTAGTACACCAGAAAAAGTTACTCACGCTAACACTCCATTTAATTTAATCATCTAGGACTGAAGGAGAACCAGAATTGCCTCATGGCTGAATTTAAGAGTCTTTTGAACTATGTCAGTTAAACAGAATTTGCTCACAGAATTGCCTCCTGCTACCAGGGAACATTTAAGCCCTGTAGTCTGAAGTAAAAAGTGCTTTTAAAATGTATCTAGGACAGTGTTCTGCTGCACTTTCTTATATATAAAGTGATTACCAATGTAAGATTTTTTTTTTTTGCCTGGTGGACACCAATTTCAGGTAAAGCATTTGCTGATGGAATCAGCCTCCCAGATAAACGTATTAACTGCCTACAGGATCAAGCTTTAGGTTTTGGTGTGGGTGGCAGACAGAAGGCCTGTTTTGCAAGGCATGCTATTTCTGTAGCTACAGCCACACCAAACTGAATGCACTCGAATCTCACAAGCTAAGCTGTCCCAGACCCAGTCACACTATTTGCACAGGGACCACCTGGGAATCCCAAGTGCTGTAGATATAAGCCAGAGAATCAGTCCAACACTTAGTAATCAAGACCACAAACTATACAGCATTTTCACTGAACAAGAGTAGAAGAATAAAAATACAACCTCCCATACAAACATTATTACAGAAAACTAGTTTTACACATTTGAAGATTGTACTTATGTACAATCTCCTAATTTCAGAGATATTTAGTCCCCAATTTTTCCTACAGTCCTGCAATGATTTCATGTAGTAGGAAAAAAAATGGCAGGTTTGGTCAGTCAGATACCATTCCCCAAATGCAGCATCAGAACTTTAGGTTAGTGCAACGAAGGTAAAAAACAGCCTTTCCCAAGACACACAAATTAGTCAACACTTTAGGTATTGACATTAGTCTAGGTACTAGAATCATAAAAATTCTTTTTCTAGGTGTTGAAAAAGCAATCCTAAAGAACATTCAAAGATAATAAGTCTGGAACCAAAAATATTTTACAAATCAATTACATGAACAACATTAACATTGCCAGAGTTAACCAGAAATCAATTACTAAACATTTCATCAATATCACCATATTCAAGTGCAACAGTAAATGAAGAGGGCAGCATAACCAGACAACAAATGTTGTAACAACAGATCTGAGTTCATAAGCCACATAAACATACTGAGCAGGACAGGGTCAGTCCTTACCTCACAACCATGGCTATCTTACAACTATCCTGAAATTCAAATGATCATGAGTGAAAGGCCAAAGAATGCATCATTTTCCCTACACCTTTCAATTATACTTTGCCTGTAACTAGTTTCACCGTTTCCACAGTGAAGGTACTCTCTGTACATCAGGCTTTCACGTCACAGGGAGGACAAAATGCCATTTCGAAAAAGCAGAATGCAATTAAAACCACAGGGGATGGGGAACACAGGAGAAAGTGCTGCAGCTAAAAATACTTTCAGCTTTACCTAGTCAATTCTAAAACTGCTCATTGTTTGTCATTGGTTTCTGTTAAGCTCTGCTGTTTATATGATTGCAATACATGTATCCCCAGTAAGCACTGGAACTGCAAATGTAAAACAGTGCCTATGTAAGAGCCTTTTGCTCTCAGCAAATTTTAGACAGTCGGAAACACTCTGCCAGCTGCAGCAGCCAACTTGTGGCACTCGAGAGAACATTCCCGAATCACAGATGGGGGAAACTGAGGTGATTTTATAAGAGATCCTGAAATTAAAGGCAATCAAGTAAGTACCTGTCTTTGTAAACATGAAGAGAATTGCAGATTTCTCTACATTGGATAGAGGTGTTAAATTTTCCACGATCACAAGGAAGTAAATACTGATATTCCTTAGTAAAGTTTATATAGCCACAGATTAATAATAAAGGAAAACTCAGAAGGTGTGCAAGAGGACCATCCATTTACTTAAAGTGCTCTCGATATATGCAAACAAATGGGAGTAGAAAAGACATCAAATGGTACAAATGGCCAACATTAACAGCTGGAAAATTATTTGAAATAATTCTTACCCTGCCTAACTGATGCATGTAATTCAGGTGCCACAGCCAGTAAGCAGGGACAATGCTTCAGGATCCCCAGTGCTTAACTTTCCAATCCAAGCAGAGCTGCCTTCATATCCCCAGTGCCCACACTCCCATCACCTCTGAGGCCATGTTGACAGACTGGAGGGATTCAGTTGGACCAAAATGACTACCAGGATGACTCTCTGCATCCAGGTTCTAAGCACAGGAGTTGGCACTGACATTCAAGCCTTGTGTGGATTCAGCACATATATTCACATGAGCTGCATGCCTTGCCTGTAGCACATTTGCCTGACAGCTGATAATCCATGAGATGCAGTTTGACAACACTCAAAATATTTCAGCTTTGAAGATGCATTTTCAAACATTTTTATGACGAATATGTCTCATAAAACTGATTTGTAATGTACTTCAGGGTAGTTAACATCACCTTAACGAACAGGAGTCATTCTTCTCAACTTATGCCCATCTACATCAAAGACAGAAACTCTTGGTATCATTAAAGAGAACAATCCTGTAGGTAGGACAGGCAAAGGTGACTTATGCTAGCACCATCATCTCCTAAAAATCACCAACCAAACGAACTACAACAGCCACACACAAACCTGTTTAAAAAACAAATCCAACTCCTTGCACACAGGCTTTAATTTTGCCTGTCTCCACTATGTCAAGATACGCATTGGTTCCATCTATGCCCCCAGCTGGCAGGCAGGAACAAGAAAAAGGGGACTGCAGGCTGTTTGTACGTCTGTATTCTCCAAGATACACAACGAGAGGAAAAAAAAAAAATCTGCATTTATGTTTACCATGCCAAAG
Organism: Serinus canaria; assembly: GCF_022539315.1. Taxonomy (NCBI): domain Eukaryota; kingdom Metazoa; phylum Chordata; class Aves; order Passeriformes; family Fringillidae; genus Serinus; species Serinus canaria. The sequence goes on from NC_066315.1 coordinate 142,341,288, forward strand.
CAGCTGCAGAAATCCAAAGTGGCCCCTACATATGCTTTTCCAAATGACAGACACAATTTCTGTTAGTGTATTACTCAATAATTCAGTAGTTTGCAATACAAATATTCCCTGCCCTTCTGCCTCTTTACTGTATTAATTCCAAGTATTTAGTAAGCACTGTTAGAGGACTGGTGACAGACACCTTAAGGTGCCCCCATAAGTGTCTTTAAACTACTGCATTCAATTAATTTAACAATCGATTCTTTTGGAAATATATAGTAACTACTGCTAGACACAATAAAAAATTGATTCATTTTTTCTCTTTATCAAGAGAAAGACTCAGACAAAACCCAGATTAAAGGACAGGATAGTTTTGTATTCAAGAAGAGAACTGGCTGACACCAGGTTTCCACAGCCAGAGCAGGGAAGGTTGTCACAGGAAGAGGCTGAGACTTTCAGAAGACAAACTCTTCTATAATCTGTCCCCTCAGGTGGCCCCAGCTAAACCGCAAACAAGGAAGAAAATCTAGAGCACCTGATGACAAATGGAAGTTGTATAACAGATGGGATCAAATTCATTCCTTACTTTCATAAAGTCGTGGTACTTCTTGACAGGGATATTTTAAAACAATCCTGGGATCATTTCTTCCACAGTCCCTGCTTGCAGACAGCTAATACATGCAATAACAAATCTGACAGTCTGACTGGGATAAAAGCTATCTTCTCTCCTACTCAAAACTTCTGTTTCAACAATAGAATACTCTCTGTATGCCAGGCAAGAAACAATCCAACTTCATGTAACAGCAGTATCTTATTCAAGTGGTTTAGGATTTTGCTGTTAAACTTGCCACACAGAACCAAAGATATATTCTGCAAAGCAACAGACCTTGATGAACAAAGATATTTGTCAGGGGGAAGCTTTTAAGTTTGAACCCATGCTCCAACCTTGACAACAGTAATCTCAGGCTGCCCAACACACAACCTACAACAGAAAATGCTGATGAACTAAAAGCTGCAGTTAAGTCCAAGCAGAGCACAAAGAAAGAAAATTCTACATCAGTGAGCAGGGACAGAATTTGAGCAAAAGAGACTTTGCAATTTTTACCACTAGAAACAGTAATAAGGAAGAACCCAGATTATCAGATCAATCTAGAAAATGTTTTACTGGTTTGAAGATTAACATACATGCTAACGTACACTTGTATTTCCATATTATGTTACCAAAAACTCAGAATGACAGATTTTAAACGTTAGTAATACTCCACTATCACAGCAGTATGACAGCTGTCATGCTGTTGCTGACATTTGGATCCAGGATGCTGATGCTATGGAACAGACAGAGAAAAAAAACTTCAAAAACCTTCGTAACACACAGTCTCTTGCTTTCTTCAGGGTCTCAAATGTTTCTGTGAATAAACTTCTTGTATTTTTTTACCGAGTGAGATATGACACCAGATTAAAAAGTAACAAAAAATTAAGTTGCAGGCGTCCTTATCACTTAATTACATGGGAGAAAATTATAATAGAATTAAAATTTGATTTTATCGGCTACATAATGAATAGGTTAGAAACAACACTCTCTTGTTACAGACTTCAAATTCACTTTAGCCCCTCCTGGAATTACAGCTCCAGCATCACAGCGCTGCACACAAACCTGCAGGATACACCCTAACCATGACAAATTTGCGACGATCCCCGTATTCCGCTTAACTCGCTGCATGTTCAGCCACACTCCGAAGGACTGCAGATGTCCCTCCAGGAGCTCTCCCCTCCCGTTATCCATTAACGCTGTCACTCCATCCCGCATCCCGCGGCACTACCTGCATCCCGGGGAGCCGCCCGCACCCGCACCGGGCGCAAACCAGACCCTGTGCCCGCGACGGGGGGCAGGAGCCGCCGGAGCGCCGGGGAAGCCCAGGGCAGGGCGGCCGGTCCCCGGTGACCCGCGTGGTTCCCCGGCGAGGGAGCAGCGGCGGCCGCTTCCCCCGCGCCCCGGGGCCCCTCCTCGGCGTGCGGGGGGAAGCGGCGGCGGGACGGGAGAAGTTGCGAAGCGCCGAGGGAGCGGGGAGAGCAACAGCTGGAGCCGGGCGGGGAACGGGGGCCCCGCGGGAACGGGGCGGGGGTCGCGCCGCCGGCGCCGAGGGAACGCGAGGGATGCAGCGGCGAGCGCCCCGCCCGGCCCCTCCCGCCCTCCCGGCACTCACCGAGCCGCCCCGTGCGCGGCGATGCGGGACCGGGATCCGGAGCGGGACCGGGATCGAGAGCGGAGCCGGAGCCACCGCCTCCCCCGCTCGGCCGGAGCAGCGACGGAGCGGCGCGCGCGGATGGCGGGAGCGCGCCGGGAGCGCGCGCGGGCGGCGGGAGCGCGCGCGGGGAGGGGGGAGCGGGGGGGGGGGGAGCGGCCGCACAGCACCGCGGGCACCGGCCGTGCGGGCGGGCGTGCGCTGACCCGGATGTACCGGGGGGGGGGGGGGGGGGCGGCCAGCAGCAGGTGACTGCGCAAGCGCGCCCGGCCGCCAGCGCACTGCGCATGCACCTGCTTCGACTCCCAGTGTCTCGGGCACGGGCGGGGGAGCGAAATCGAGGCGGGCGGGCGAGGCGGCGAGTGGGGCAGCCCCTTAAAGGGGCCGCGGTGTTCCCGCAGCCCCCAGGAACAGCTCGGTGACGTGACTCAGTCAGCATTCGCCTTCAGTGCTTGAGGAGTTGCGTGGTTCTGGTGCTTTTCTAGGGCCTGGCTCGGGAGTTTGAAGTGTCTGCAGCTGGCAAAGCCAGGTTGAGAAGAGAGATGGGGTGCTCCTTGTCTGGGAGCAGCGGGGCTGATGACTCAAAGCCATTCAGAAATGTCTTGCCAGGTGGATCAAAGCACAAATAAATAATTTTTTAAAATGTGGAAAGTTCCATCCCCCAGTGAGCACTGCCAGAACCCCATACCATTGCACTCAGGCTGATCCTGGAATGCTTTCCACCTCCATCTCCAGAGAATGCAAAAGACATACAAAATATGTTGAAAAACCACAAAAAACCCCGCATGGGGTTATGGGGTCATTTACCCTGGAGAAAAGGAGCCTCAGGGGGTACCTTATGGCTTTGTACAGCTCCCTGACAGGATGCTGTCGCCAGGTGGGGGACGGTCTCTTCTCCCAAGTGACAAGAGACAGGACAAGAGGAAATGGCCTCAAGTTGCACCAGGGAAGGTTTAGATTGGATATTAGGGGGAAAAAAAGTCCTCTTAGAAAGGGTTGTCAAGCGCTGGGACAGGCTGCCCATAAAAGTGGTGGAGTCACCATCACTGAAGGAATTTAATATACATGTAAATGTGGCACTTGGGGTTGTGGTTTAGTGGTGACTTTGCTATGGGTTTATAAATGGGCTCAATGATCTGAAAGGTCTTCTCCAGCATAAATGATTCTAAATTACTCCAAACACAAAAACATATTTTAAGAACATCCCATGGACATAATTATGGGCTTTCTGTGCGGGGCCAAGATTTGAACTCAATCTTTCTTGTGGATCTCTTCCAACTCAGCATATTCTGTGATTCTCTGATTTTATGAATGTTTCACCTTCTATAGCACACCCTAGATTCTGGTATCCTCACACAGGGACAAAGCACACCCTGAAATGCTTCTGCTGTGGATAAATTTGCCAAAGCAGAGGGATTGCACAAATACCTTGTTTCAGGACTTGCTGCTTTAGTAAAACTCAATGTAGACCTACTTAGAAAGAAAACAATTAAAAGTTCTGCTGTTTTTGCTTTGCCTTTGTTTTGGTTGGTTTTTTTTTTTTGTTGGTTTTTTGTTTGTTTGTTTGTTTGTTTGTTTTTCCTTAAAGTAACCTGGAATCTAGACAATGCTTTTCTAAATTTTGCCATGCAGTCTCCCCTGGCCTTCACACGGAGCTGTTCTGACACCAAGGGCAGTTCACAGCTCCGTCAGTGAGGCTGCACCGGGAGCGGTTCAGAGACCGAGCGGCAGCCAGGCAGTGCAAAACCTGCACCCTCGAATAGTAAAACATTATCAATACAGCTCTAATCAAAGGATATTCTCAATCTGAAAGAGACAAACCAATCACCTCACATTCCAACCACTTCTACTAGCTCCTTTTCAGAAGCCTGATAGCAGTTTGTTAAGTGCCAAATAGTAGTGAATATCAGGTACCTCTAAGCCCACTGAGAAAGCACAAAAATGGAAAATAGCTCAAAGATTTATTTATATGTCAATGTATTTCTCTTATTATTATCATACCTACATGTTTGTGGACTTAATCTGATAAACTTAGTTTGTCTTTAACTTATTAACATTCAAGATATATGGTTTGACTATAATAACTTTAAAGTATTCTAGTTAAAGGCGTATCCTGGGATATGAAGGAAGCCATTTGTGAGTACAGTTCAGCTGCAAAACCTGTTTGGTGAACTCAAAGGAAATCACCACACTTGAGTTTTGGTCCTTGGGTAGCAGTCAGGCAAGACCAGGGCTGGTCCACCACATACCTGCTCACTGCCTTCACCTAGGCAGGGAGAGGGAGTGCTCAGACAAGCTCTGGAGTCTCTGAGAGGTTTGTACAGACTGAAGCAAACAGAGGAGATGTCGAGGAAGATATGAAGAAAGATTTTCACAGCAGCACCTTCAGCAGAATGACAGAAGTTCCAGTTCTGCTGTGTGTGATTTGTGTAGTGGCTGAACAAATGCTTGACATGGCTTTTCACTTCTGCCACAGAAAGGATATTTTTTGCAGTGGATACAAATTTTGAAGTGTAAATCGACACACACTCCTTCCTGAGATGAAGCAGGTTATCACCACATCCTCATCTTCTCTAAAGTCTGCAGGGCTTTACAAGTCTGTGTGCCAGGCAGGAGGTGATCCAGGTTCCACTGAACTGCATTCAAGGCAAGCAGGATTGTGCTCTGAGTTAATGTTGGACTCGTTACCATTTGGGCTTAATAGAAACCAGGGGTCTCACCTGCCATACTATAAGAGCTTTGTCCTTCTGCACAGAAATAAAGAGCTACACACAACCAGCCTCAGGGATGAACAGTTGTTGTTGCTCATAACATTATAAAGCGCTTGGGGCTTGGCAGGGTGGGGTTAGACAAAGAAAATTTCCTACTGAAACCATGAGCAGGTTTATCATAATATATAGTCTTTAGTGTTCTCCAAAATTGCAAGATACCTTTGATTTGGATCTCACATCTTTCACAAGTACAAGAATGCCCAGATGCTGAGCATCACTGATGCTTTAACAGCAATTACACACTAAGACATCCACATCCCACATAATAATTGAAGCATAAAAAATTATTGAACAGTGTGGAAAATGCTGCATGACTAAAAAACCCAGCAATTTTCTATTAGTTCTGCCTTCACTTTTAATTTCTTAATTGCTTCTTCTGAATGCAAAATTATTTTGCCAGGTTATCACTGCAATAAATGTTAATAACTCTCCCCCCAAAAAAACTAACCTCCAAAACAACAACAATAAAACAGAAGTAAAGACTATATTTTTCAGTTAGTATCATAGAATAAAAGAGTGGTAACACAATGTTATTGTTCCTAGGCTGCTGAATGCCTGAGGATTTTGTTAGTTAGATGATGCCAGGTAGGTATATCTGACAGGAAAGAAAACAGGTCAGAGCATTTTCATTAAGAACAGATTAATAAGCTCCAAAATTACTCTTGGATGTATATGTGTGTATATACCAGTGACAAAAGATGACTTGACTTTATATACGGATGGCCAGGTGGATAAATAAAGCCACAGGAGCAAAGCTGCCCTTAGGTGCCATGCACTGTTAGAATACTTGGGTTGCTTTTCAACCTAATGGTAGCCTAGGGGAGAGAGTCCAAAGGGAAAAAGAAGTGACCATCACCCTGTGCCATGTGTAGTCAGCAGGGACAATAGAGCACCTGACCACTGACAGTTCTGGGGGGAGGACAGAATAGCTCTTCCATTACATGGATGAAAACAGAAAGTAAACATCCTATGGCTAAAGATTATTCTTTTAAATAATGGTTAAAGAGATGGAATTTCTTATGGAAAATGTCAAGAATGGAAGAAATGCAGCTTTTCAGGGCTCCCTTGTTACACTGTTGTGGCTCATAGCACCTTTCAGTTCAGATAAAACCAATGTCAGGTTTTGCCCTCCCCTGCCCAGATTTCCCTACATTCTCAAGCGCCACGGTAGTCAACAAGAGAGTGCAGAAGCAGTCACATTTATACCACATAGTCCTCCAGGGCTTTCACTTAGATAGTACAAATCCTCTGATATGAACATTGCTCTTCAGAATATAAACAGCTGTAACAAAATGTGAGCGATCTACATAAATTTCCAGAAACGCAGACAAAACAAAAAGCCAAGGTCAAATCACTTCACAAGGATCCCTGAAGTGCTTCCAGATACTGCCATGCCAGAGTTAGAATCTCTTATACTTTCATGGAAACAGGCACTCACAGTCGCAGAATACCTCCCCCCCTGCCCCACTCCCCCCTCAAAAAAAGGTCATTTTGATATTTGGGTGGCAAGTGGGAAAACTGAGATGCTTCTGGAGTTCAATCTTTTTACTCTGACAAACCTGGTGAAATCCTGTCATGTCACAATGCTACGCCCCAGTCACTTCACGTGACTAAGTGCATCAGTCATCTCCTCTTCTGCCATTACAAGGTCCAAGATTATTTCAGAGTTTGCTCATCTGGTGATGCAGTTGCTCCCTACAAACGATCAGCACAACCCCCTCATGTGGGGAGCCTCAGCTAAAACACACAGCATGCTCTCAATTAATGAACACTTCTTTAAGTCAAATAACACAGGAAGGTTCAGTGCCATGTCAGTTGGACTGTGATCAGGAATAATGAAGATTTTACAAAATAAAGCTCCTTTTTTTTTTTTTCACATTCTCACATTTTCTGCCTTACCTCAAAAATATAGCTCATCTATATGAGAGACAGGGAAGAAAAAGGAAGAAAAAAGAGAAAATGTCAGGTGTTAAGCCTGCATTAGAAGATTACAGACCAGTAAGCATAGAGGAAGGTGGAAAGAGGAACTGCAGCTATTTTAATCATGTTTTATCTCTACTGGAAAATAGAAAGATAAATTAGAGTAGTAGACCTGCTGCAGAATAGAGCAGAACACAGTATTAGACTCTGAGATCTTTAAGCTGCTTATAAAAGTTCGTGAAATACAGAATTTTTTCAGTGATCTCCACATGGACTCCATTGCACTGACAAGCTTTGAGTAGCTGCAGTGGTGAACCTACGCTGGTAGCACACTGGCAAGGGAAGAGGCCTGCTAAGCAACTGAGATAATCCAGCATCACCAAGTTTAGGAGGTCATGGCCACAGATTACACTTCTGAATTTACAGCACTCAGTGGAGGAAAAGCTCCAGATGCACCTGTGTGTCTGTACTTGGGGAGTAGAAAAGCTGTGATCACCTCAGCAGGTGCTGGGCCATCACCTTTGCTCATTTGAGAGGTGCCCTTCTCTAACAAAACTCCTAAATGTCACTGTAAACTCCTAAATGTCACTGTATTTATTCACTCTGAGTAGCAGTCAGTGCTACTTAAAAGTGAGGCCTTCACCAAGTCAGAGGAGGCTGCAAATCAGGTGGTGTAGAGTGGCAGAGTTTCACTTGACCTCCCATTAGCCCCAGTCACGCCAGTTAATTAAACAAAGTAAACCCCAGAACCACAGGAGGAAATAAATATATATCTGAACTTGAACTTTCTTACAAACGTTATCTTTTATTTTTCTTCTCTTCCCCACAGAATTTTTCAGATCAGCAGCATAGTAGCATTCAGTTAATGGACAGAATCAATGTTTCAGAGAACAGGGAAGACAATGTCCCAGAGAGTTAGACTGTCTCATGACTCCCTGGAAGAGAACCCAGTTTTTTGTTTTGGTTTGATTTGGGAGTTTTTGACACAGTTGTGCTGCCCTGATGGAAACAAATATTCATTGATCCCATTTAAATTTCTGCCTACCTCAGGAGCATGAGACTGGTATTTTACTTTGATCACATTCTTTGTCATGATGTAATCATTGCAGGGATTTTGTTTATTGCTGGGTGTTTTTTTTTTTTTTTTCTTTTTCCTCAAAATGCTTAATTCCTTTGTTATTAGAAGCCCTCAGAACAGCATTTGGCTCATAAGTGATTTTTGGGCCGTGTCTAGGTGTTAGTTACCAAGGGATATTGTCAAGAGACCATTTCATTTTGCCTCACCTATTTCCTCTGCTACAGCTGTTCTTAGTTTCCTCTCCACATCACAGGGGAAGTTGCAATCTTCAGTTGGGGAAATAGGTAACTTAATGAAAGCACCTCAGGGAAGGGCTCTGCAGAGCACCAGTCTCAGGGGACAATTGCAAAATTCAGTGAGTAAACATGGACTTCTGTTAGGCACTGCTGGGCAACACACGAGCAAGGACAGCATCTCAGGCTGCACCCAATAGTATTGTTCCTTGAGTTCCAGTGGCACAACCACGAGCTGAGGGTGCTCAGCACCTCACAGCACTGCAGTGTCACTGTTGCTGCTGTTCTGCCCTTGTATCACTATTTCAGTTTGAAAGGACCTGACTCTTTGGTCCCATCTGAAAACTAGAATTCAATTTAGCAAATCAAAACCTCAACTGGTTCTGCAGCATTCACTTGAACTTCTATAAACCAAATTTATCTTTGTGTGTGATCTAAGTGATATTGAGCCTACCAAATAATGAAAGAAAAAATAGACTGTGATTTAGTTATTAGCTCACCATCTACATCTACCTCTTTAAAACAACACTGTTTTGATGCAGTCATCTCTTGTATACCTTTATACTTCTGCCTTTTTGCGATGCCATCAATATGCTCCAAAGAGCAGCAGACATTAAAATCATTTTAGTTTACCAAATTGCTGAATATAAGAACTAATGCTGAATTTTGAAGAAACCCTTTTCTCATCAGTACACACAATTTCTTGTATGTTCTCCCATGACCTCATATGCAGTGGTTAGGTAGCACTCTTTTTCTGTGGGATAAGAAATTCCCAGTCGCTCATTACCAGCACAGTAGGCATGTTTAGGTTATGAAGCAGAATTTTTGAGCACAATCATTTTAAGATGCCTGGGTAGCTCGAGGGACAGAAATAGAGTCCTTACTGGTCCCACAAGCACAAGTCCCTCTAGCTGCAAGGAAGAGTTTGCTAGCAGAGGAAATGGAAAGCCAGGACTTTCCTGTGCTGTAATCTGTGAGAGACAGACTGGGTGCAGATGAACGCTTCCATGAAACAAAGCATTTAGGCAGGCACTTAAACACTTCCTCTGCTGAGGAACTGTAACACTGCACACCAGACATCTTTCTCTTCCTTTTTCCTGAGCAGAAATATGGCACCTAGGGCTAAATATAGCACCAGATACAGCTGTTTAATATTCAGTTAGCAAGAACAGACAGTAAAGCTGGTATTGCACATTGTAATTGCTTAAACTTATTCTGAGTTTTCCCAATTGATTAAAAGATAGTATTTTTTATGTCCAGCTGATAAACCCCATGCATGAGCTGGGAAACATTCTGTGCCTGTTTATAGCAATGGATCCAGTCCCATCTGAGACATCTGGGTTCCTGGAGTCACATCTTAGGTACCTATTATGTTAATGATCAGACTAGACAGCTTTCCCCATGACCACACCACCTCTGCAGGATTGCATCACAAACCAGCAGGATTTTTTAAATACATGCTCACATTCTCCTGATTCTAAATTATTCCTGTCTCAGGCAGTCAACAAGCTAAAAACCTGAAAGAAGCAAAGTAGTCTTCTTATGTGAGGTGCTAGGCTGTACCTCTGAAGCTTAGACCATGTTTCTGACCTCAGACTTCTCGTATGACATTAAGCAAGAAGGCTACAAAGCCTGGCAACGGTACCTCCCATTCTGAAAACTTCTAAGTGCCTAAAATGATGCCATTAAACTTCAGTAATTTCATATGTAAAAAGCTAAATTGGAAATATTTGTACAATGCCTTAAAGAACCACAGGAGCAATTCCTGCTCTTAGCAGCTTGCAGACTAAGCTGTAGATGAGAGGAAAACACAAATGCTGAGATCTGCTGTACACTGGCTTTCTACAACCAAGCTAGCCCTAAATCAACAAACATGGGCACAAAAGTTGGAGCAGCACAGTGTCTCACACAGGAATGTGTTATGCAATGAGGCTGATCACTCTGAGTTGTTTTCCAGCTTGCCTGTGAGCCCTTGGCCTCTGCCAGGTAACCATTCTTCTTGTCCCAGGACACACAGCCTGCACTCCCCTGGAAATCAGGTTTGTGGTGCTGGACGCTCAACAGACGTGTATACTGCCCAGTCAGCCTGCCTGGGTCATCTCCTGCCTGGCTGGCAAGATGTTAGAGAGACACTGGGGAAGCTGCAGTGGAAGCACTGGGAACATAGTAGGGAAGGAGGGAGCTGGAAACAGGGAGGAGCTGAGAAGTTTTGCACTGAAGAAGATCCAGTGGGAAATGCAGGGCACACAGAATGCAAATCAGGAGAAAATTACAATTCATTAGTTACACTGTTAACAGGACTCTATTTTTCAATTATATTTTCTTCTCTTCTAAAAAAAACCCCAAATGGTACCTGCTCCTTCATGCTCCCATAATGTTGCCATTACTATTTTTATCTTAATTGTTTATCAGTTGAATTTTATGTTAAAAGGCTGGTAGGGGCAGTTGTAGAGAATACAACATTTCTGTGGTTTGCTCAAAGAAGACCAGCTTAAGCAGGGATGTGAGAGGGCCTGGGGAACCATGTGAGAGCAAGGAGAGGCATAAGGGCAGTGAGCCAGTCATAAGTGTGCATGCTTTTAAATGGTTTTAATGGGGTCACTTCTGTCCTAAGGCACAACACGCTGCTGCTTGGATGACAGACTCTGCCCCTGAGCTTGTGAAAGGTTTTTCAGCTGAGTGTGACAAGCTTGGGTTTAGTGCAGAGGGGGCTGCACTCAGGACTTGAATGTGGCCAGATGGCAAAGAGGGGCACGTGTGCCCATTGGAAGACTGAATGGCTACCAAGAAAGGCAGAGAGTAGGAGACCACGGTGCAGAAAAAGACCTCATGTCGTATTGAGACTTGGACAAAGGTTTCAGAAGAAGTGGGTGGTTTGGAAAAGGCTGCAAAGAGACAACATTGTAATATAACTGCTGTCAGTCAGAAGGAATGGCTGCAGGTTTATTCTGTGATAAACATTTAAATTGTTCAGTGCAGAATGTTTTAAAACCTGACTCATCCTCATTAGTACAGCTAATCACCCAGTGAGTCTTTTCTCTTTTCCATGTCATGTTCTTCTGATATTGCAGAGAAATAGAAAATATACTTTTAAATTAAGAAATTGTAAATAAACAACATGGAGTGGTCCAAACACATAGCAATTTGGAACTCTCCTCATTTAGTGCTTACTTACAAAAGTGTTTGTCCAGTACTGTTCCCTCTACTCTCCTGTCCATCCCTGCCATGAGAATATTGCAGGCAGAAGTAGGAGGATTTTGTTAGAATTAATCACTGATCACCTCCTTGTAAAGGTTTTATTTTATTCTAAAAGGAGTGAGGGAAAAGCACACACATACATACAACAACCCAGAGCTTTAGGATAAAAGAAATAAAATATTGGTCATATTAATTTCTCCCTCAGGAAGGAAAAAATACAGGCATTTACTGATCAAAAAGGGGTGGGGTTTTTTTTTAATTTTTGTTTGTTTGCTTTTGCTAATCTTTAAAAATGCTTAATACATTGCTTGTGGGCTTCATGTTTCACTTTAATGCAGAGTTAACCCTTGAAATTCATTAATTGACTTTATGTTGCATTAAATGCTGCAATCAATTCAGTCTCAATATTCTACACTTTTATCTCTGCTCTAAAAAAAAGCTTTATTAGCTTTACTTGGCTCAAAACCAATACAGTGAACTACCCTTAATTATTAATAATCTGTTTCCCCTTCAATAAAACTTTTTGAACCTTTACTACAGTAGGATGATATATTTATTTGGTGTGTAGGGTTCAGAGCAATACAGTGCACTCTCTCTGGGAAAGAATCCAAAAATAACTATCTACTTGATATCAACCCAAGGGATTTCCTAAGGGATTGGGAGTATCATTTCAGGGCAGATCATCAGTGGTTTAGGGGAATTGGACAAATTTGTGTCTGGGGAACAGATGCCTCAGGGTTTGTAAATGTGTGAGAGAACCTTTCCCCCCTCGGTCACCAGTTCAGGTCCATCCAGCACAGCAGTGACTGGAAGCTATTAAACATCTAATGAACTTCTGGGGCCTCCTGAAACAGGGAGTGGGATTCCTAACAGACACTTGCTAACATCTTGGAGCTGCTCCTACCCAAGCTGCAGCCTCAACAGCAATACACAGACACAGAAACTGGGAATAAGCATGACGGAGTAAAGAACATTTCATCTGCTAAAGGCAGTAAGCAGGCTGCTTCTGGGCTGGCAATCCAGCTTTAGATTTACTGCGGGCACTTTCTTGTTCTTTAAAAGAAAGGAAATTATGTATTATAAAGCACTGTGTTATGTAACCTTTCCTCACAAACGCCATCAGAAGGGCCCAGAAGTCTTACAAACCCATAATTGCAATGTCTCCGGCCTTGGAGAAGATAAAGGAGTAAAGAAAGATTTGTTTTCATACTTAGAGGCCAGTTCTGGGAGTCCTGGGACTCTTGAACTGCTACATGCTGCACATCCAGCTTTTGGGCTGGTCTGCTAGGAGAAAGAGGAGACAAATGCTGAGCATTACAACCACAAACCACAGCTGTTGATGGGAATTGGCAGGAGACCAGGGAATGCCGGGAAGCATAGATGGCCTGCAGCAAAAGGTAGGGCTGAGCCGGGCTCTCTGGCACTTGAACCTGTTTTATTCTCCTGGTGCTTTTCCATCCTGGCATTTGGTTTCCGTGACAGCGCAAGGGAGGGACAGTATGGTGCAATTTTATGGTATGTTCTCCTGGGCTATGTTGGCACTTCCTCGGGTAAACATGCCTCGCCTGAGGCTCAGCTTCACTGGGCCCCTGGCTTCAGAGGATTGGCAGTGCTTTAGTTTGCTGATAGCTCCGTCCAGTTGTCTCCGTATTTCATTTGAAGAGGAGGGGGTTGAGACTTGCCAACTGTCCTCCTGCTCTTTTAAAACAGAGCCATGGTGAGGCAGAGATGAGCTGTGGCAAAGCCCTGTCCATCAGCAGAGCTGCCACCAGGAGAGCATGTGATGGGGCTCATAGCTCTGTGGTCTGGTTGGAGCCAGGCTTTGTGCCACAAGACCTTGGATGTACCCTGGTGCTCTCATTTCCTTGCACCTTTTTGAGTGGAAGATTTTCGGGGGTCTCTTTATCCACTCCTATGTTACATGACTTAACTGTACCCAAATTCAGGCTCGGGCTTCTGAATAGTGCAGTAATTTAGGCTGCAAAGAGCATGCAAGTCTAAATGTCTGAAAAAGAAGGAGGGGAAAAAAAGAGGAGGGTTTCTGTAATGGGATCTGCTGCTCACCCATTTTATTTAGCAGCATGTGCAAATCTTGCTATTCCGGTCCATTATATTCAACAGTCTTATACTCAGTGGCAGGTGAAATGTCATACCTCGGGGTAAATTTTCACTGCAGTAGGCAGAGAATTTGTCCTTTAAACACCCTTAGTATTAATGGGACATTGATCCAGCAATTTAAACTCCAAGAGATACAAATGTCTCAAGTGGGACCATTTTCAAATGTGTTGACATTTTGATTCACAAAATAAGATACTTTTAGAAACAAATGCAAATTCATTTCATTCTAGATTTGAGGTCAGCTGGATACTGGAAGAGAAATGTGCAATGAATGTTTAGTATGCTCATCAACTATCTTTTAATCTCTGTACACTCAAGGGATAAAAATTACATCAGAGAGAGTAAGGACAATTTCTAAAGTTCTCTGTATTAACTAGTGTATCTTCTCGTGGGGCTGGAACCTAAATTCACCTACTGCACTTGCAATATTAGTGTCTAAGGCAAAAGAAGGCTCTAGAACAAGGGACCAAATTTCAGTGACCTCTGAAAATATGTCTTTCACACAATCTGATTTGCTTTCATCTCCAAAGAGCTCTGATCCTGCTGAGATCCATTGGGGAAATTGTCAGTGTTTTATTGATGTCAGTGAAATTCGCAGGATTGGAGCCCAACAAAATAGTGCAGGCAAGAAAACAAAACAAAGTAAAAACAGCAAGAGGGGGTAGCTTAGTTTGTTCCCAGACCAATGCTCTGGCTGCTCTTCCAGCTCAGAAACTATTCAGCACATATGAGAAGGATGATCTAAACAAATATTTAGAAGACACCCACAAACTGGCTGACAGAGAGTGAGTAGGTCAAACCTTGAGGGAACATGGCAAGGCCTGAATGTGGTGTGGGCTGCATCCTGCAGAAGAGGGCAAAGCAGATATGGAGCCACTTTGGAGGAAGACCAGCTTGGCAAGTTAGTGGGTCAGAGTTGGGTGTGAACTACCACCTCCTGCCCTTGGACCAAGGCTTGGGGGGCACTGCCATGGCTGCAGGCAGGGCACTGGGGGCAGAAACATGGCTCACCTCCTGTCATGTCACCTCCCTCCTGTCTCCTTGGACTTGAGCAGGTGCTACAGCTCCTATCAGAGGGGAGTGAAAGGGGATCTGCTCCCTGTGCTGAACCCCAGCAGGCAGGGCCAGCAGGGGCTGGCTCTGGTTTCCCCCAGAAGCAAGGACACCTCTAACTGTCCCCCAAAGCTCTCCCAGCAGCAGGGCTGACGAGAGGCTGAGGCATGCAGGACACATGGGTAGTAATGTGGGTGGGGTGTGTGCTATTATTCCACAGGGGATTTCACAGGAAGCCCATGGCTCCCCTCAAGTGGACATGAGCATCCCCTGTTGAAGAAACCCCAGCTGGTGAATGTCACCTGACAGGGAACATGAGGACTCGGATCATCTCATGCATGAGGAACTAGGGGAGGAGAACAAACACAGGGAAGTTCCTCACCAAAGTCCCCCTGCAGAGCAGCCTCTGCTCTTCCCCTTCCCCAGCAGGGCTTGTGCAGACAGGGTTGCAGTTCTGGGAGCCACTGTCCAGGGGAAGTTACACCAATTTGGGCACTGACTGAGAACACAACTTCCCTTGCAGACACTTGTACAGCAGTGCCCAACAGAGCTAAGAGGAAGAGGAAAAGCCCAGACACTGTTCAACATGCAAATAACTATGTTCAAGTCTATGAAAACTTCCCAGGAACAGCTCCAAACCCATGCAGCACTGGGCAATGTGCTGATAGGGCATGATCCCTTTGGTGGCCTTGGATCAGATGGTCCTCTCCAAGAGCTCTGGATAAGTGCTCCAGCCTGCCAGTGGGTTCAGCAGGCACTCAAGGTTATCAGGATCAGTCCTTTTCTACGTGCTCACTTGAACATAGTACTGTCCTTCTGCTCTCTTTTCTTGCTTCCTCAAACTGACTGGTGTCTGCAGGAGAAAGAATTTACTGCTCCTGTGCCAGCTATGTGATCTCCTGGGAACCCTGTACAAAAGCACGTGGGATGACACAGTGCCCACACAGGAGGCCTTTTCCCACAGAACAAGAGTTCTGAGTACATTCACCAAGTGCTTCTCACATCAGGGAGTTTAGTTTTTAAAAAAAGGATGACAGACCTCACAAAGTTTGAAAGGCTTTTTTTTTTTTTTTTGTATGAATAGCAGCTACAGGTCCTAGGTGCCTCAATGCATATTAAATGTATTTTAGAGGTGGTGTGATTCATGTCATGTCCAGGAATTCAGGGGGGTGGCAGCAGACCTAGAATGTGTGCAAGTAGACCTACAGCAGGTTTTGCTCATAAATGCAATTATAGTAATACTAGTAACCAGGATGTATCAGCTGTAAATCCTCACCACAAGAAGTCCTGGTATAAGATTTGCAACTTGGAGGCACTTCTAAAACCATCTCCTTTCAAGGCAGTAATCCTGGGAAAGAAACATGGTCCCAGTCCTTAAATAGAGATGGGAGTGGTTTCTTCATTCACATTCGAGGGATTCCAGTAGGCTGTTGCCAGTGATATGTGGGATACTCAGAGTGCACTGACAAGAGAGCACTAACATGTACAGTAAATATTTCTTAATGCTTCAATGTAAGCAGGATGCCTGACATACCCACTAAAGCACAGAAGATGGAATTTGGTCATCAGCAAGTCCTTCAGTGAGAGTTAGGATTCACAGGCAGGAGCACCTGCCCTCCTCAGTTCTGGGATTGCCAGAAGAGTTCTGGGAATTGGGCTCCTAGTTTTTATCTATGAGTTTTGTTGACTGATCCAGACAAACCACCATGGAAGCCCTAATCATCCCTAGAGCTTGCAGACCACAGAGATACTCCCCATCACACTCTGTCCCCGTGTCTCTATCAAGACACGGAGTTGGTAGAACATCAATCTCGCAACACATAGCTGTCCACTGCCAGGAGCACGCTGCTGGATGAGGCCTGCAGAGACAGCTTCCATTTGTCCCTCCATGGGATAGTTCAGAGGAGGCATAACCCAGGAAAACAAGCCAAGTCCAGGTCTTCTGTGGCTTTTCCCATTTGGGGATGGTGCCTGTCCCTTGCCTGAAGCATCCTGGGCACTTCACAAGCCTCCACCACAACCCCTGCAGAGGTTTCTGGGCAGCAACAAGCCTGATGCAGTCCAGCCCTCCCTGGTTTTGCACCATGCATGCTCTGGTTGGGAGCATGGTGCAAAGAGTGTGAATCCAGCCCTACCACCCGGGGTGAATCTCAGCAGCCACCCCTGGCCACTGAGAGCCAAACCAGAGTCCTCTCTGGTGCTGTTACAGGAGGGAGGTCAACAGTTTCACCACACTGGAGCAATGCCAGCCCTTTGAGTAAACTTTTCAAAGCTGCACTAAGGCATTGTTTAATTTTGATTTCCAAGTGACCTCTGATTCCTCTGGATATGCTAGGGGAGGAAGAACATTCACTCCGAGGAGTTTGACTTAGGCAATGGGCACTGGGCCTAGCACGGCAGTTCCCAGGGAAGGAGGGGGAGAGGTGAAGGCCCTTGCTGTTCTCCATCCCCCAAACACATCACCCCACCAGTCTGCTGCACACTTTAGCTTGCACCAATAAACGTGTTTGCATGGGTCATGCTGCGAATGAAAACAATGCCAGGGTGTGAGATGAAAAATAGTCTGCAAAGAACCAAACCACCTGAGAGTTATTCTAGGGAGGTAAATAATTCAGCAACTGTTTTTTACTGCAGCCCTGTTAACAGAAACTCAATTACAGAAGAGGAAAGTAAACCACAGCTGGGAAGAGAAAACAAGTGTCTTGAGGGCTCCTATCTCACCAAGGAAATGGTGGGTGGATCCGGGCCCCAGCATGGGACTCGGGCCACATCCAGGGCTCTGAAAACAAGTGACCTTAGCACAATGCATCCAAAGCTGCACTCACAGCAGTTGAGAAAAGAAATTAAAGGAGTGTGGTAAAAATGCTCTGGCTGTTGCTAACACTTCACAGTGCTGAAAGCAGCTCTCAGTATTGGCACAAGGCTAGTGGTATCTGCACCGCTTTCTGCTAACTGGTGACTGAGCCCTGCGGGGAAGCGAAGCTGCAAGGACAGGAGTGGGACAAGGTGAAGGAAGTGTAAGCTGCAAACCTCTGCTTGCCTTGCTCAGTATCAGATGAATGTTAATTCTCTGCTGGTTTGCACAGACACAGACAGGCCTGTTCCTACTAATTTTAGCCCTTACCTAAATTAAAACTACAGATATGTTATTTTCTTCATAGTATTTTTTCCTCTTTTTAACAGGTTGTAAGCTGCCAGATGCACTCCTTGTGGTTAAGAAATTGGTGCTGTCCAAGGGGAGGTGAGAAACCTTTTGTTAAAAATAAAAGGCAGACAGAACAAAATTGCACATTAAAATTGGAGCTATCACAAGTGCCACCTCAGCTGCCTGTGCTTTGCTGAGGGCCCCTGGCCAGGCTGCATTGTGGTCTGGAGATGCACCTTCCTCAAACCTCAGAGGTCCCAGCCCAGTATGCCCAGCTCTCTCCCAGCTGTGCACACACAGAGGTTGTGCTGTGCCCCATCATGAGCACACACACAAAACCACCTGCGTTCTCTACCTTCACTACCTCCACCCATACATCCACCCTGCATATATGCCTTTGGTCCTGCTGGCCAAAAATACACCTGCACCCAGAGCTTCCTCTCCCTGCCACTGTGCCTTTCCCCTGACAAGGGCAAGCACCTTCTCTTTGCTCCTCCCCTCACACCTGGATCTGTCACCCGTCTCTCGCAGAGGTAAATGAAGTGCTGAGGTAGATGAAGTGCTGAGCCTGCCCACAGTGGGAGGAAACCCTGTGCTAGAAATGGGTGTGAAAAAGTGGTGAAATGAGGAAACATTTGTGAAAGGAAGTGAGTGGGTGGAGGGAAAAGTCTGGAGTGAACAAAAATCAACAAATAACACACTGAAACTTGAGCTCTGAGTGCTCAGGGTCGGTAAAAGTACACTGAAATACAAAAAAAAGAACACACAAATTACTACCAGAATGTAAGTATTCTATGCTAACATACACCTAATGTATGCTTGGAAACAAAGCACTGAAAATAAAGGGGAGGCTCAAAATAAAGAAGATGTCTTAAGATCTAATGCCTTAACAGCAGATCAGGTAGCTCCAGTGAGGGCAAGAAAGGGAGGCACAGCAGATCATGCTCATGCATTTTACTGGATCTAGGTTACTGGATCCCAAAGTCCAAATGGATTGATGGTCTCACTAAACAGACATGGATTTTAGCAGCTGTCAACAGACTGCATGCCACTGTAAATTTTAGTTTAATACATTCAAGTCAAGCATTTGAAGGATAATATTAAAAAAGAAATCAAACAGCTATTTCTAGAACAATCAAAATGGAAGCCCAGCTCTGTTGTTTCTGATACAGCAGTAGTTTCTTAGATAAGATTTTTCCCTGACAGATGTAGCCATGCAGGGACCTAGGAGTACAGTTCCCAGTTTTTCAGCCTATTACATGTGCATTCCTGACCTGTAAAACTTTCCTTACTTTTCTAGTCTTGCAGAGCAAGATTGACAGTGCTGTATTTTCAGCAGTACACCAAAAAAGATCTTGTTTTTTCTCCTTAAAGGACAACAAACTTGGCCCAAAGGGGCTGTACCAGAAGCCAGCCAGTTTTGCCCTGGGAGAATCAGCCCACACAACCACAGCTCCCACTGGTGAGAAGTTATTCAGACAAGTCACTCCTCTAACCACTCACCCAGTGAGTTGGTTTCATCCAAGCTGCTGCCATGGCCATGGAGAATGAACAGCAGACAGGTAAACAGCTATTATGGCATGCACACAAAACTGTCCAGTTTTGGTTGCACCTCATTCCTTCCCACATGTTTCAAACCAGCCTGCTCCACAGGGATCCTCAGAAGAGGTTCCCTACACACGTAGTAAGACTGCCCATACCATCTCCATATTTAAAAGAATAACAAAAGTGACCTGTGAGTTGTATTATTCCCAGATTTGTCAGTGGAGGAGCCAAATGTACTCACTGGGCATGACACTGCTCCTCTGGGGCTACGGCGAGCGAGCTCTCTTGGAAAGCCGGCAGTGCATCCGTGCCACGGGTTACGATGATTGCTGCTGACAGGTTCTTCATGGTATCACAACAAATTAGGTCACAGATTAGATTTTCATAGCACAGATTACAACTTGTGTCTATATCTTTTTCTTAAATAGAGAGGGTTGTGGCCAGGAGGTTTGACCTCAAGACTGGGAACAAGGCAGATGCTTGGGATTGGGGGGGCCCTATTTCTCAGCTGAGACAAAGACTGTCTTAGCAAGACTCTGATAAAATGCCTGGTTTTCTGCTGTAGTCAGAAGACTTGTTTTTTTTCCCTTTTTATCCAGCAAGCCTTTGAGAAATGAGTTTGTCCACTAGATACCCTGGGGTAGATCAATCATAGAGCATTGTTGCAAAACAGATAGCAAACCCAGCTCTAGAAAGAACTTTTAGGAGAAATGAATTTTTATTACAGAAAAGCAGCTTCCACCACCTGAAAAACTGCTGGGAATGGAAACCAAAGCTACCTATTAGACTTATCCCACCTATTACCACAAGGTCACACATACACGCAGTTTGAGCATCTCTAGTGCAGAAAGACCTGAAGGGAATAAATTCATGTGTGTAGTATTTGTTTTAAAATATACCCAGCAAGGACAGTAACAGAACTCAAGCACCAAAAAAAAAAAAAAAAAAAAAAAAAAAAAATCCAAGCTATATCAAGTTCCACACAGAGCAGCACAGAACAAAGGTTTCCAACAGCTGAGTAACTGCAGACACCGTGCAAAGTGCTTCCTACCCACTGCAAGATACAGCCCTGCTGCAGATTTGAAAAGCAGCTCCAGCAACTGTGTTCCAGCAGACTGTCAGGGCTGTGTTCTGCTCCCAGCCACCTCCTCCCTCGAAGCTGAGCTGCTGCAGGGGAGAGAAGGCTCCTGGGAGCCAGCAAGCTGGATTCAGCTCCCTGTGGAACCGTGCAGGTCTGCATGGGGGCAGTGATTCAGCTGATAAGCAGGCTTGCAGCCATGATAAGCACTAAATGAAAACCTAAACCAGACTATCAGGAGGACAGGTCTTGGACTGAACTAACCTCAGAGACAACTCTTTCTAAGTCAGGGTAAAGAGAGCAATGCAGGAATGACATTCAGCTTACAGAAGCAGTCCTGATAGCACAACGGAATCACCTTTGTGCTTGGGTAGCCCAGAGACCTGCACTGGCTCTCTATGGAGCCTCTGGAGCATGTACCTACTCAGCCAGAGCAGGTCTGCTTATACCTGCTGGCAGACCAAACTCTAGTCCCTAATCAAGCCCCTGAGGCTGTCTGCAGCCAGAGGACACAGCCTGTCTTCCTGTTCCCAGGGCAGCAAGAGGAGCACATGAGGCTGTGCCTGTGCCCTATCTGCAGGTTTAGACAGGCTGGTGCTCAGCACCCTCCCCTCGGCCCCACACCAGCCCAGCTGCCAACGCTGCTGGCCTGAATCATCGCCTGTGCCTCCAGCTCCGAAACAATCTCGCACGTCACTTCAGCAGTTTTTCACAGGAAATATGCTTTTACTTTCAAAATACTCTGGGCCTTGTTCTCCTCCAACAAGCACAGGAAGTACCTCAAATACCAGTCTTTATTTTTGTGAGCCACTGTGTATCCTCTGATACCTTTGAGTACAAAGAAATAAACAGGAGTTGAGAGTAGCTGTGCCCTTCCATGCTCAGAGGCAATATTAACGTTTTTTAACTCGTCTCAGTGCATCAGCCTCTCTCAGTGCCCTTACTGGGCACACTCACATTTAGAAGCACAGAATGAGGCCTAACAATTTTTTCCTCAAGCCTGAGCTGTGCTGTCCCGATTATTGAAAATCCATCACACACACTCTTTGCTGAGCAGTCTGAACTATTGATCTCAGTTAGAGAAAAGTATGCTCTGGACTTTATTGGAATTGTCTTTAAAAGTCCTCTTGGTACAACTGTTCTACTGGATGCTGAGTGCTTCCTAGTCTCCCTGCAGAGCACTGCCTCAGACTTGCTCTGGAGCTTCTTCATGCCAGGGGCTCCTGCTGAGCCATGGAGGAAACCGCACCACGCACCCTGGGAAAGCAAGCAGTGACAACTCTCAGCACTGGTGAGGCCCCTGGCCTGAGCAGTGCTCCCAGAGAGGAAGAGCGAGCAGCAGGTAGGGACTGCTGTCTGCAACAGCAGCTGACAGCATCCTACTGCCTGGACAGGCACAGGCTCCTGATCCCTGCTGAGCAGGGAAACCAGGAGGAGCCATGCAGACAAATGCTGCCTCTCTCTGAGACAAGATGACCCTGAGCAGAGCCAAGCTGACTGAAATGACCCAGGGTGTCTGTATGCATCTGAGAGAGTCCTTCAGAGGACATGTAGGCACTATGAACACTCCCCAACTCCTCATAGCATCAGTTCTGTCCTCCTCAACATTAAACAGGCAGCAGCCATTGCCAACCTCGTTTTCAGTCAAGCTCTGAAACAAAGAGGACATTAAACTTCCACCAAAATCCCACATCTCTTCAAAGTACTTCTCAGTTCGAGGTGCAGATGCAGGGTTTTCTTTGTTTGAATTTTTAAAAAAGGGCCTTTCTACTGTTTTAATCACATACCTAAGAAAACACTAAATAAGCATTATCCTCATGGCTTTTTGGGTCTTAAATTAAAGAATGTACACATTTTTATGTATATTTAAAATGGTTATTAGGGATAAGAGTTCATTTTTAAATGGCAAAAGGGTAGCTTTGCTTCAAACCATACAGCCAGGTAATCTTCACTGTTTAGGGGCTGCTCTGTGCTATTCTGCTTTAGCACTAACTCTTTTGAAACTCTATAGCTTGCTCAAGAGAGGGGTAGTTTTCACACAGTGGCATGATCACAACCACACCACCGTTCCTGCCCAGATGAGGAAGTACCAAATTCCCCAAAGCAGAAGTGCTCACCCTCTCACCAGCCAATCCAGCACATTTCTGCCTGCTGGGCTGAACTTTTAGGCACGAGATTTTCATGAACGAGGACGAATAACAAGTCTTCGGCATGGCACCCAGCATCTGTACAAAAAGCCTCCATATAACATGGTCACTGCTGCGCCCAGCCCAGGACAGCCACACACAGAACCAACCATGGCTTCCTCCTGAGGCCGGCCAGCCCGGCGTGCTGCTGCTCGGCTTCAATCGGCAGTGACTGGAGATGGTGTGGGGTGGTGTGAGGGCTGTCACAGCGCTCGCTGGATCTGCCAGGACCTCCCGTGCCCGGAGGAGCAGATCCGCCTCGGCCCCTCCTGGCCCGGGCGGCCTCGCAGTCCCCGTGCCCTGGGGGAGGCAGAGCTCGTCCAGAGCCGCCTCTGGCCGCCCTGGCGCTCTCTCCGCGGCCTCACAGACCACCCTGCGCCGCGGGAGGCGGCCGGGAAGGCGCGGGGCTGCCCGGGCAGTGCTGAGCATCCTCTGCGGGGGCTGCGCCTTCCCGCCCGGGGATGGGGGACAGCGGAGCGGGGGCTGCCCCGGCTCCTTCCCGGTTCCTCTCCGGCCCGAGGCTCCCCACGGGCGCCCACCGCACGGCTCCGCTCAGGCTCCTCCCGGCTCTTCAGGCGATCCCCATCTCCCTCTCGCTCCCGCTGAGCCGCCCCTCGCCGCTGCCTCCGCGCCCCGCTCCGCCCGCCCCGGGGGGCGCGGGCAGCCCTTACCTGGGCACGGGGCGCAGCCTCGTCCCTCCGGCTGCTGGCGGCGTCACGGCCGCAGGTTGTGGCTGCGGGCGGCGGTGCCGCATCGATATAAAAGGAAGCGGCGCGGGGGGAGGGAGAGGCGGCCCCGGCACCTTCGCCGCGCCCGGCCCCGATCCCCGGGCCCCTCACAAGCTCCCTCCCCGCCGCCCCCAGGGCAGCGGCCGCGGCTTCCCCGGGCAGCCCCCGCGGGCCAGCGGCACTCGCGGGGTGCTCACCCCGCCGGGCCGAGGGTAAAGGATGGGGGCAGGTCAGAGCCTTCCCATCAGCGCCTACATCCATCCCCGGGGGCTAGGAGAGACCCTTCGTGAGGAGCCAGATATGGCCCTGTCCTCACGGGCTGCACACACAGCGCAGCGGAGCGCGGGCGAGGCTCTGCAGCCATGGGAAGGGAGCAGCTACATGCTGGAGCACCTTGCAGGCTTCAAATGTGTAACTAAACCCAGCCATCTCCATCAGTCTCCAGGCTCTGCTGGAGCTGCCCCACCCGAACAACAGCTGGGGCTGCAGGCTTGTGCCCAGGGAAGGAGCGACATCCGGGGACAGGGCTGTTGGCAACTCCAAATGCAGGTGGTGGTCCGTGCTATGGTCAGGGCCTGGTTATCCAGCCTGGCAGCCAAGCCACTTCTGTGAGACATAGTCTGTAAGACTAGCTTGGGAGGATCAAAGAAAAAAAAGCATCAAGGCCTAATTTCTCCTTCAAACCCCAAGAGCTCCTTCCATCTCTAGAGCTACACCCTGAGTCCAGAGCAGCTGTGCCATCTCTGAGGCACCTTGTTGTGTTTCTTCTTCATCTTTTCCATCCTGTTGATGACTGATGACATCGTGGTTGCAGGAGGAGTGAGGGTCCCCCCAGGACACGGCCTCTCCATCTGCTCCACAGGAAGCTCTCCCTCCAGCAACAGATGCTGTTGTTCTCCTGCACCATCAATCCCTTTCAGGAAGGGACAGGGATTAGTTGTGGGTAACATGTCTTAAGGTAATTTCTCTAAATGGCATTTTGCTTCCCAGATTTACTCAGTCACTGGTGGGGGGGCTGTGATGCTTCGGTTCAGTCTACAGCCCCCAAGGCCCAGGTCTTACCACAATGGCTACAAGTCCTATGTTTTTCCCAAAGCAGATGGAGACCTGGGCAGCAGTGAGGCTGGGGTGCAGAGAAGTGCCATAGGTATTGGGACCCCTATGCAGAAGTACTTCATTTGGTGCCTTTGTTTACATTCTACCGGGCAAGCAGCTAAAGCTGGGGATTGTGGGCAGAGCAGGCTCCTGCTCTATAGACAGAGGGAAACAATGACCCCTGGAAGCCCCCATCTAAATAAACATTACCAGGGGTTACAGTTTGCATGGAAAACATTCACATGGAACACTGCCATGGGCAAATGAGAGGAACAAATCCTGCTCTAGAGGGTTTTTTAAGTATAGAGGGGTCTTCCACCTCCAAATTTCTTGGGTTTTTTGTTTTGGTTTTTTTTTTTTTTTTTCTCCCTCTCAAATTTCTCTACATCCCGGCAGGGAAAAGGAACAGAAGAAGCTTTTCTGCTGGACCCAGCAGCATCTCATCCAGACAGACCTGGCTGGGAACATGAGTGCCAAGTTAAAGGATGATCTGTCCCTAAGCAAGGCAACTGTTCTAAATCTGCTCCAAGGTGGAAGTGAGGGTACCAGAACCACATCTAAGGGTGGATCTGGGTCCTGTGTGAGGCTGCAGCCAGAGATTATTCTGGCAGGGCAGCAGCACCTCCTTGCTTAGAGCCAAATGTGGAGGAACAGGCCCTGCTGCTCCTTCTCAGGGCCCAGCTATTAGAGCAGCTACTTGCATAATGCTGACCAGATGGTCTCTCTGCCCTGCTGCCCTCCCACCCCAAATGTTGTTTGTTAAGATCTTGCTGCTTCTCCTGGACAAGGAGCCCTCACTTCACAGGAGTTTGCATCACCTTGACCTCTCAGGTGAGTGTATGGCCGGCCTAGAGGCAGTGCTGACAGGAGAGCTGCTGACTCCTTATAATTGATCTTCACATCAATAGTGGAGTCATTTACACTCTTTCAAAGGTGTCCAAGTTGTGGCTTGTGATGGCCTCCATCCCCTGCTCTTCTCCCATCTCTACCTTGTAGCACATGTACAGCTCAGATTTGTTTCTCTACTCTGCCAAAGTCTTGGAACACCCTATCTTCCAGCATCACTTGGTGGCAGTTCACTTCAGATGAAGATGTTTCCTGCTCTTCAGATGTCCAGACTGCCAAACTTCCCTTTTAAGAAGCTCTGTTTGTTGTAGTGTTTGTTGTCCTGTTTCTTTCTGCAGAGCTTGGCCCAGCTCTTGTAGGGAGGACAGAGTGAGGAATATCCTGGATCACCTATCTGGCCTTCATCCCCACGCTTCTATCCAGAGAGGTCAGAACTACTGCAGTGGTCCTGAATTGCTCCACAAGGCTTTTTTTTCCAGCTCATGGGTGGGTTTCCACACAATAAAAAAGTTTCAGCTGAAGTGAGAGTGTGTGGCTGGCTGCAGCTCACTAACTGGTCAGCTGCCTGGGGCTCTTGCTTTCCTGCCTACAGTTGTTAAAGCAGGGCTACAGCTCTGAATCCAAACCCTACAGTGAATAAAGGAAAGGCATTTGGATATATAGATCTGGAGCCATGGATGGGAAAAAATGCCAAATAGACAAGTGATTACAGGCAGTAGAACCTTTACTTATTTGAAAAAAAGTCTGCACTGTCTTTGAGGTGTCTAAAGGAGCAAGTGGCTGCTTTGTCAGGTCATTAAGGAAATCTGCAGGCTCCAACAGAAAACCACAATAAACCCCTGCTTAATCACCAAACAGCTGCTGACCTCTTTTGTGCACATTCAGCTCAAGGTGCCTTGTCTTTCCTTCAGTCTGAAGTTCAGGAGCACATTTCAGTCCTTTCTGATACCTAAGTTTTGAATTTTATTTAAAGACTAAGAACCCCATCTCAGAGGGACTGTTGACACCTACTGTAGCAGGGATGTGAGAGCAGAGAGAGATGAAAAACATTACTCAAATAGGTTTAAGAGCAACTTAAGCTTGTAAGTTTGCAGGCAGAGGTAGTAAGTTATTCCTGGAGCATTCCCTGAGGAAAAGATTGGGGAAATTAATTAGTTATCAAAAAACAAAGCCTAATGCTACTGTTTTGAAGTGAACAAAATTAAATACAAGAAATAATCTCTAATATAGCCATTCTAAAGCAGTTGTGTTTGACTGCCCAGGGTTGATTCATCCACTCAATGGGACTGCGACAGAGAAATCAGATTCATAAGTGCTGGTAACTGAGGCACAAAATTATTTTCAAGCCTTGAGGGGGGGGAAAAAAAACAAACATGTGGAAATGGACGTGGTCCCAGACAGCCAGCCTTTCAGAGAAGAGTAAAAAGCACAAGGGGAAGGGATTTTTCTGATCAGACACTACAAGAACCGAGGTCAAACTGGTAGGAACAGCAGGTACCATGTATAGAGTCAACACTGGACCTAAAGTTCCAGGTAAGCTGGAAAACATTCTTTAGGTGGTGCAAAAAATGACCAATCAGCTTCCCCTCTGCTCTGACAGCTTAGCAGATGTGACAGCTGTCACCAACTTTCCTCCCTGCCCCCACCATTACAAAAGCAGTGGAGCAGACATCCGCCTTGCTGCAGCCGGGAGGATCTGTTCTGTAATTTACAGAGGAACAAGGCAGAGCCTGTACCATGACACACTATCGTTTTTACTGTTCCCGAGCAGCAGCTGACCAGAACCAGCCAAGACTTGCAGGTTTTGTGCCTGCTGCAGCTCGGGGGGGTGTCAGCTTAAGCACGAGTTGACAAACAGCACTTTGCTTATCTCTAGAAGAAACCTGAGCACTCCCTCAGCAGATGACAGAGCAGTAAATCTTGTTATGTATAGCCTTAAAAGTATCATTAAGACAACTTAGAATAGTTAGTTTGTATTAGGTAAGAAAAATGTTGTCTTGCAGCTTTGCAGAGGAAACATCTTTCAGTCGTGTGTGCATTTTGCATCCACCTGAAAACCCTCCAGCTGTTTCAGAAGGGCAAAAGGGTCTAATAAAAGCATCCCTGAGAGCCTTAAACTCTTAAGGTGAGAAGCTCTCTGTAAGAATGTAAGGCCTGAAGCTGAACTTTATTTACTTATGGACATTTGCTCCTCTGTCTAGTTCTGGTTTCATGGCACAGAAAGGTTCCCAGTCCAAGGTGTGAATGGCATGAAACTGTGTAACAATGTGGAGCATGGGAAAATAAAGTTGTTTTCTAGTCATACTCAGGTGAACTATTACACAGAACTAGAGAGTTATGGGGAGGGGAAGCACCTGAAAATAAATCAGGTTTATATGGTTGAACTGTTTGTTTTCTGTTGTGCAGTGGGGAGTTATTTTGAGTTTCATTCTTTGGTATTTAATATTTGCACCACTTTCACTGGTATAGACTTCAAATTTTCTGTTCAACTATGAGCTTTAGGCTTGCCAGGCAAAAAGTAAGGAGCCTGAAACTTTGACCAACAAGGGACTTCTCTGGGCATGCATTTATTTGTCTTGTTCTCTGCTGCTCCAAACAATATATGAGATATCCACCCGAATTTTGACTTAGGAAAAAGAAATCAATACATGTCACTGAAGAACACATAATAAGGTAGGACAGAGAACTGAGGCTGCCAGAATCAATGTGTCTCTGAATGCTGTTATCTGCAATACTGTAACACAGTAGAAATTGAGAGAGACAACACTTAACCAGACTGATTCTCCTGCCCCATATCCATACTTCCCCCCTCCAACCCCCCATGTTGAGCCTATGTAGAATTGAAAGCCCCAAACAAAGCAAGCAGGATGTTCTGTGACAGTGGGATATCACACCAGTGTCATAATCCAGCCTGAAGAAGCTCTCACCACAGCAGTCTCCTGAGCCCCATGCTGTGGCAGCTACTGTTCTTGATACAAACCAGATCTGATAGCTCCACACTCCAGCTTTTCCTCTGGCTAAAGGATGTTCTCATTGCTTTCTAACAATTTCAAGTGACTTGTTCATTTTGGAGTAGCTTTGACAGGAATGGGTCTTAAATGAGAAACATCCAAGAACTGAGTCAGGGATAGGGGAAAAATAACCTCTGCAAGCTGGGTCAGGCCTGAAATTCTCAGCAACAAAGTCACTCCATCCAGGAAAGATTAGTACTGCTCTAGTTGGTGTGAGAGCTGCTGGGAGATCCTGCCCACGGACAGGGTTTGTGAATGGTTCCTTCAGCCCCACTGGCTGCTGTGGAACAACACAGAGCCTGCTGAGGCCAGAGAGAAAGCAATCGAAACTCATGGACAAAACAACTGGTTTGATGCTAACTTTAGTAAGTGAAGTTTTCCAGATAAAGGCAATTGCATCCATATTTAACAGCTCACATTTAATTGCATTATATAAGGAGTGCTTTATATTAAAGAGAAAACATTTCAAGTGTCTTAGTTCTACCTGTTTGGAATCCAGACTTTCTCCCTAGAAGACATTCCAGTTGACAAAAAGGGCCTCGTTCAGATATCTGGGATCAACTGAATACATTTATTTAAAAGCAATTTTAAATATTAAAAAAGTAGAAATTAACACATACAGTACTCAAAAACTGTCACATTAAATACATGTGAATAGACATGTGTACTGATGTTTTACCTTAACATTCAATGAGAAGTCAAGATTTTAACTAGTGGCATGACCAGATCTGATTTTTGTACACGTTGATGTACTGTGTAATAAAAAATAAATAGCAACTGTTGTTCAACAGTAAATAAGACATCATCTGCAGAGCAAACTTCCCCCTCTGGGGGCACCTTCCCCTGCACCTCCCCCCAACCCTTTATCAGCTAATTTTCCATAAAGATTTAGACTTTCCAAATACTATGTCATATACAAAATTGCAGACAGTGGCTCATTGAGTTCAAATATAATACTGTACTTAAACTCAATATCATACATTTTCAGATTTCTTATGACCCACAATAAGCCAGAATAAACAGAACTATTGTTCCTTATGGAACTAATTGAATTTTATAAAATGCATATGTATACTATTTTAAAGAGCGTAGAAAAGAATAGACATTTGACTCTACATAATTTTACATGCCTAGGTTTTCTTTATATGATTTGCATTTATCAGTTTATTTCAAGATCACTTAAAAATACAATTGACCACAAAAGTGAATAGGTTTTGTTCTTTAATGCAACTTAAAACATTGTAGTAATGGATAAAATGGAATGCTAAATAAATGCTAAACCTGACTTCCTTTCCATAGAAACAGAATAAAGTCTGAAATACTGGAGCTGGTAATACTGAAGATTAGATGCCAGCAGGCTTCTCTCACTCATTGCATATTTTTAAATTAATTTTTTAAAATAAATGATAAAACCATTAATAGTTGATAAATGTTTTGCATTTTTTCATGTGGGATTTATACAGATATTTGTTTCTAAATTAACCACAAACAGAATTAAATATTCACTGACTACAGTCTTGTAAAACTGTATTAGAAATGAGAGTCCTCAGAAAGTCTGAGATATGCTTTTGTGAAATGAAAATCTTTCCATGCAGCCAAGACAATCTGCTTTAAAATAGCAGCACTAGGTACTGAAGCCAAAATAACATTTAAAGCAAGTAATACAAAACTACATATGAAAGTCATGGAACCCGCTACAGACAAACCATGGGAAAAACACAACCTCATGATGTTTAAAGATTAAAAATTATGTTGAAAGTGACACAGGAAATTAAAGTTTCCAGTAATGCACTGAAGTGTTTTCTGGCAATGCAACTTTATACCAACTTTCAAGAAACCTCAGGTCAAATGCAGCCTTCAAAAGATTTTCTTAGAAATTAGTTTTGTGACCGTATACCTGTTACTTCATGCTTTGGGTTACGACCATTACATGTTACAGCTTGGTGAACTCCATGAAAACCAGCCTTCTCCTTGTGAGCTGAAATCTATCATTACCAGCCTGATCAAATGCACGAGAGGTCGTCTTAGCTTCCACTTTTTAGAGCATTAAAAATAATTTAAATTTATCCTTATATCACCACTTAAAAAAATTATTTTAGGTTACTAACTTTTAGCAAGGTTGAAGACATAGGAAAAAAAATCCACAAAATCATTTTTCAAAGAGCCAATTTAGCTATAAACAAATACCGTTGCAAGCTCACATTAACCTGAATAGCAATTAAGTTAAAATGTTCTTTTCCTCAAATGTAGCTATATGACTACAGTACTACTTTTGTACAAAGGCAGGTTTCAAGTAAGCGTCTAAATGCATGCACAATGTCAACAGTTAACATTTGCTAGAAGTCCTTGGTTACTAAGAATTCAGTGAAAGAAACCAGCAAATTTCACACATATCTACTAAAGAACAATATGACTAATTTTCATTAAAGTAAGTTTTCAAATGAAATAAATTTGTAACTTTTTAAAGTGAGGTAATATCACAGGGGAACTGCAATCACAGTTTGGCATAGGTCCACATAATATAAACATGAAATGCTGTATGCACACTGTAAAACATTACTGTTATCTGTAAAGTCAGTGAATATTTGTCTTCATAATTACACTTAACTGAGCACTATATTAAATAAATATCGAAGTGGGTTTCATAGCTGTAAACTGCATACACTTACGAACTGCAGACTGATCTTTAAATTGTCCAAAACCATTCACTCATTCTAACTTTCTGCTAATTGTATATTGAGAATACCAGGTTATTAGGAACAGTCATTTCTGTACAGTTATGTGGGTGACAGAGACCACCTATGTTGGAAAGCTGGCAGTCCACACGTGTGGGACAGCACGGACAGAGATGGAAGTGCTAAATGCCCAGGATGGCTTCAACAAACCTGATAAGGCGTGCCAGGTTCCAAGGCTACCATAATACTGGCAAAGGCAGAATAACACAGTATATTTACAATACATATAATTCAACCTCATGAGGTGAAACTTAAATGAATTCTTAATTTGTAACAGCAGCTATATATACAATTGTGCACAGGATTACAGGGAGGCAGCAGCGTTCGCTTTTGCTAAAAAGCCCGTCTTGCATGAAGAATGTGCAATGCTCAAGTTTAGGATTTGTTTGTTTTGACTAGTCTGACAGAATGTGCACAAAGGACACTGGAAAGACCCCTTTCCTCTCTGGCTGTCCTTCGATGTGGCCAATCTGCAACACAGGAGAAGAAGGTACATATATACATATAGATATACATATACATGTGCATTGTACACACAGACTTCACAGTCTGCATTCATTCAAAAGCAGCAGAACTGCTCACAGAGCCTCTACCACCTCTTGGACAGTCTGAAGCAGACATTAGTTAACATTTGAATTTGTATAAAGGAACAAAATGAATTTGAAAAGCATATCATAAATAAGACAAACGAAGCCAATTAAATTTAAAGAGAACAAAATTAAATTTTTTTTGGAAACTTACATACA
Source organism: Serinus canaria (assembly GCF_022539315.1). NCBI lineage: Eukaryota > Metazoa > Chordata > Aves > Passeriformes > Fringillidae > Serinus > Serinus canaria. The sequence continues at coordinate 142,372,996 of NC_066315.1, forward strand.
TCACTGAATTTCAGAAATTTCATCAAAATAGAAGCCTGAGTTTCTTTTTGTCTGATAGGCAGATTTTCAGTAACATCGCTGCAAACCGCTTATCTTAGTTAAGTGAATAAATCCTGAGCATCTCACTGAAGGGAATTGTCTGCTATATTTGTGAAGTTACTTATGATAATCTGTGTGTTTCACTTAAGGTGATAAAAGCCCAGCTGTTTTCTCATTGAAATAGTATGATACCTAATGATTTAGGTGCATACTAGTGTTTATAACAAATCACAGTGTTGTCTGATTAAGCGTCCTTCAGCTACAGCCACCTACATATTTGCATAATGATTATTTATAAAGAAATAGCTAATAAACTTATTCAAAGACATTAAAAATAATGGAATATTTTATATGAACTTTCCATGTTTAAAATACATAATTATAAACAAGTGTTGAATCGCACTGGAGCAGCAGCCCTGACTGACCACATAATTCTCTTCTCACCCTGCTACAATGCTGCTCACTACTTTCAGTATAATGGTGTACCTTCCTTCCTCTTCCACAAGCTTACAAAATGGGAAGGGGAAACATACAGGGCTGGCCATTTCCTCTTGGAGAGCCAAAGTTTTGAAGCATATGAGTCAACAGGCCTTGTTTCCCTTCTCAGAAACACTCAGACTGAGGTGCTTCATGGAACTTGCTGGGCATGTCCCCAAGGGGCTTAAAAAGCCACTTCACAAAACAGATCCAGAAGGGAATGCAGCAGTAATCAGGGACTAGGTGATATGGGCTACATAGACACTTTTCACTGGGGACTGCTCTTTTGATATCAGCTTTTCAGTTGAAAATCTTCCACACTTAAATGATGAGTGAGAGGAAAACGTAGCTGGAAACAAAACAGCAAAAGTTGTGCTGCTCTTAGATTAAGATATCGCAGGCAGCATTGCAATTAGAATTTGTTTTAGTCCAATGAAATCTGTCTCATTATCCCCAGTAATAATTCTCTGGCAGGGAAATATGATGTAGCAGGGCTTTAGGGACATGAGCTGGATTGTCAAGAAAGGCTGGAGCCTTCACGTGGGGTTGAGAAAAGCCTGGTTGGTGTTAGCACTTGAACAATATGCAGTCCATAATGGGGGGAGTATGGTATGAAACAGGGACATGAGAGGGAAGAAGGGAAACAAAGTGTTATATGCCTCTCATTTAAGAAGACAAACCACCAGATTATAGCATCAATTGCAAACTATTCTTTAGATTTCCAGCAACCCCTGTAGGTATAACTTAACATTTTGGCTGAACTGAAGATAGTTACACATCTCATTTTCATGGAGGGTGTAAGTTTGTTACATGGAGTAAGAATCACTACTTCTTTACTTAATGAATGGCTGTATGCACTACAGAGAGGGACATATGTAAGTATGTACTGTATGAGCCAGCAAGAAAGCTAAACCTAGTGGGGCTGGTTCTAACAGATTTTCCCTCCCAGATAGGAGGGGTTTCCTCTAATGGAAGTTTAAGGGCTGGCTGTTAGCTCAGGCAAAAAGAAATGAAACAAAAATCAAAGCACAGCAAAAACAAACCCCACCACCTACAAACAAAAATAAAAATAAATCCTCCATATTTGGAAAAACAGGCTTTCCTATAAAAGTCATAAAGAAGTAATGCGGAACTGTAAACGGAAAGATACATACCCACCACTCTTGGTCCTCTTCACCAGTTACAATAATTACTTCTCCTTCAACAAATGTGAGTTCATCATCATTATCTGCCTGACAGTCATAAATGGTCTTCACTCGCCTAACTTTGTTTTTCCCCTACAAACAGAATGAAGTTTGAGATGAAGGACATGAGAAACAGAGAAAAAATATATATGATATGATTTTTGCCTTTTGGTTGTGTTTTGTTTTACAAGAAATTGAAGATTATCAACTACTTTCCCTGCAACTGGGAATATAGAAATCCAAAAACTCCTTCAACAAGGACATAAAAAAATAAGAAATTACCTACACAGGTGTGGGGTTTTTTTCCTTAAGATTTTTCCTTAACTCCCCTAATGTGTAGTTCTTAACATGTGGCCATTAAGACGGTATAAGTAACTTCTTTTTCCTCTGGTGAAGAAAGTTTAAATAATGTCTTTACATTATTCTAGTCTGCAAACACCCTCTTTCTCCTTTAGTATATACTTGCTCAATAAACCTACCATGAACAGAAAATTAAATCCAGTCTCCTCTAAATGTTCCAAGAGAGGTAAGGACTGAGGAAAATGCTGCATTGGAATCCCAGTATTCCTTACAGTTTTGGTTTTGGATCTAGTGCAAAAATACAGGATTCTTTGATTTTAAATCTGCTTACAGGAGTGGAAATTATTTTTTTAGAGATTTTTCCATCCAAATGTTAGCAATTACTTACTAAAATTGCCTTAATGTCAGATGGCAGTACTATTTTCTGATGATAATTCACACTAGATATTCTCACAGCTCTGCCATTCTAAGTCCAAGTATTTTCTAGGTCATACTTTGCTGCATACTGCTAATTCTTATGAAAAAAGCCTTAGCCATGGACTCCTCCCCAAACATATGTTTCTTATGGCAGAGAAGATGACTTAAATTATTTCCAAATAGAGTAAGTAAGCAATGTTCACAGCAAAACACTCTTGCTACTTTATATTCCTGTATTTTCATACCCACACCTCTTCAAAACCTACAGTTACTTCTTTTAAAGATGTAATCATATAACAAGAATGCAAAAACTCAAGAAGAGCAGAAGGAGATGAGAAGCAGAAGGGCTATGAAAGGAAAAGTCAGCAGGTTTAGAGGAATTTGAGCCAAAACTAACTTCACAGAGGAAATTTCCTAGGGAGTCTTCTCTTTGCTGTTACCTACCCTACTTGAAATTCCTCCATGTTTTGGCAAAAAAAAAATTCCTGCAGCTCAACAGCAGAACAGCCACACTGAAAAAAGCACTCACACTAAACTCAAGGTACAGAAAAATAATAATTAAAGGGAGATTTAAGAGAGAAAGCAGTTAACACAACATAAAACTGAAAAAAAAAAACCAAACCATACCCAAGACAATTGAAGAGAAATACCTGAAGATCATATGAGATCAAGGGTTTTTTCAACAGCAAAGGTTTGCTGCAGTAAGAAGTCACTTCAAAGAATGTTCTCTCTTTTCTTAAGAATATATTAATATAATTTAAACAAAATTTCATCTAGCACTAGGGACTGGAATTCAATAGGAATGGGTGCTTGGGGATAGTCCCAGCTTTCAACTCCAGAGAACCTTTACAAGCCAAGAGCGTTCCCTCCCAATCAATCCTCCAGTGATGAAGGGAAGCAACTACTTCTGCACGGTAAAAATTGTCTTGTTCAATAAAAAGAATTAAGAAATTCACATTCCTCTAAACTTAGAAAACTGTATGGAACTCAGCTTGTAAAAGCACATGAGAAATGATGGTAATTACTCTGGTTCCATCAGATTTTAACATTTTATTCCTTTCATGGAGAGCAGTAAAAAGCAGCATTCAAGCTCAAGGTCTATTTAATCATGGGAAGGTATAAAAAAGGATGGATATGTAGAGAGCACATATGTTCCAGAATATGTTTTGTTCATGTTCCAGAACAGCTTGTGGCATTGTTGTGTAAAGAAATGGAAACAATTCCAGGAAATGTAATCTGCGACTAAAAAACAAATACCTACCACTGACTGATTCCCTGTACCCAACAAATACTTATTAACAAGAGATTTTATGCTTAAAACTGAACAGTAATGAGATGCTGTGATCATTAATAATCCAACCATGCTCTTATTTACATTCAACACTTTTTTTTTTTCTCCTCAAAAATGAGTATTTTCTCTCCTTTATAGAAACCACCACACACACAAAAGTGCACTCATTTGCTCAGTGTGATTTCAGGAGCACTCAGTGCAAGTTTTGTTTCTCTAAAAATATCCTTTCAAACCTTTATAAATTATCAGCATTGGAATTTTTAAATTATATTTCTGGACAATTCATTTTCTAAAACTACCAATAAAAAAAACCTATGCTTCTTTGCTAAGTGGCTAACTAGTCAAGCCCAAGAGAGAGGTGCCCATGAGTACTGTGGCTGCTGGCATGGTTCTCACTGCTCACTGGGATGAAGCACTTCACCAGCCAGAGGATGAAAATGGAGGCAAGACACATTTCAGAGGAGTTCTTGCACGTTAGGACTCCAGCAAAAAAGTTTGCATTGAACATGAAGAGATACAAGTGTGCACGCAAAGATGTGCAAAAACCTGGTGAGATATATATATATATATATGCATATATATACACACTGGGAAGATATAGAATAGCTTCTATCACTGCCCAACAGTGGAACTATTTAATTTACTGCACATATGAAAATGGCTGAGTTTAGAGAACAAAGAACCTCTCCTCAGAATTTTTCTGTATACAGTAGGGTGACAGTTTAAAAAAAGCCAAAAGCCAAACTAAACAGGTAATCCATTATTTGCTTTCTTCTTTAATAAAGTGACAAGTAGCTGAGAATGGCCAGCATCATTTGCCTGCTTATATTTAAAAGTACATAAGTAAACAAACATTTTTTGATCTGATATCTGTAATATTTAAATTCCAGAATACTCAGGAAACCCAAGCAACAACTCTGCTGTGCTCAGTTCAGTCAGGAGCTTACAGGCAAGTCCATGCCAGAAGCCAAGCAGAATAATGGCTCCACGGGGCTCTTCCTCACACAAGCACAAGGCAGAAACTCACCCTCTGCTTTCACTATTTCACTAGGATGAAGTCTTATTTCCTTTATACATAAGTGTTTTGCATAGCCAATTTGGCAAACAAAGCCCTCTCCCTTTTGATGCATCCTTCATGATGAAAATCTTAAGAGAGCCCTGGAGTTTCATAGTTATCTCAATCTACATAGGCATTAAGAATCCTTTGTTGGAAATTGTACTGGCTAAAAAGATGAACAGCAAGATAAATTGGGGGTTGGAATCCAGTTAAAGTTCCAGATCTACTACTACACACCATGCAGCAATGTCAATTTTGCCACTTCATCAATAGACCTGAACCTACACCTCCACCATTATCAACATTAAATACTCACAACAGGGACATTTACTATTTTGTCACAGTTGACTTTACTTTAAATTTTGCATCTACTGAGAGCAGGTGCTAACATCCCTTCTTAAAGCTTACTAAGTCAAATACATAAATATTCTACAAATCTAAGGCACACAGACCTGTGAGCAAAGGGCAACAGGGAAAACCATCAATTCATTCAGAGTTGTGATTGGCATAGATATAATAAATACATAAATCCAAACAAATCTAAATACACTGTCATGCTCCCAAGGTTATTGTTTTATGTTGCAAGTATTTGTTTGAGCGTGCAGGAGGCCTTGAAAACCCCCAGCACTTGGTGAAGGTGCTCTGGGGCACAAAAAGAGCCCCTCATTCCCCACTCCAGCCCATAGCTTTAAGTCGCCTTGAGTGCAGAGCTCAAGGGTGCACACAAAGTCCTACAGTAACTTCAAAGCCCTCCATGGATAATGCCAAGGAGCTGGAGTAATACCTACCATATTTATTTTCCTGGGGAGTGGCACAGGGGTTTCTGGCAGGGTGTGTGTTATGTCATTAGACTCTTCAGATGCTTGCCTTTGGACGCTATCTCTGGATTGTACATTTGGAGAAAGATCTATGGAGTGAGATTTTTGATTTGCCTCTGAGGGCTGAGCCTTCAGTGCTGCTTCTCCACCTTGAGTTTTAGCCAACAGCTCTCCTAGCTGAGGTTTTGGAGGAAGGTCCTTCACTTGTGGCTTTGGAGGTAAGTCTCCAAGCTGTGGTTTTGGTGGCAAGTCTCCTAGCTGAGGCTTTGGGGGTAGTTCTCCAGGCTTTGGGGGTAAATCTCCCAGTTGAGGTTTCTGAGTTAATTCCAGAGGCAGAGGCTTTGGGGGCAGGTCTCCAGGCTGTGGTTTCTGTGGTATATCAATGGACAGTGAGGGCTTCTGAAACATTTCCATGTGCTGATGGGATTTATCTATTGAAAGATGATGACTGGTTTCTATTTTTCTTAGTGCCACTGAAACAAAAAAGCAAAACAGTGCTTTTCACAATCTTAGCATTTTAATAGTAAAGAAGTCAGGCATATATCAGAACTGCAATTGTGCCAATAACCACATGGTCACTGAGCTCCATAACTGCCCTTAAGCCTTCCTAGTCTATGACAAAAGCAGGATAATACAACTCCACATAACCCTTGTTCTCTGAGATCTCATTTAATTACTCCTCCTGGAGGCCAGCCATGCTTATTCCAACAGCTATTAGATGTCAATTCATAGATTATTTACTTCAAATAAAATAAAGTGAAAAACTTTTTGGAACTAAACCAAGAGGTATGAAATATAATAAAAGACTTTGTAAAACCACCTATAGACCAATTGACATGACTGTAACAAAATTTATTTTTAATGACAATTACTCCCATATACAGTTGAATTCCATACAAAAAAACTACCTGACTCTCAGGATTAGTACAATCTGTAAAATCTCTCAGAAGAGAGAGAGTGAGCACATATATCTATCTATGCAGTGTATAGAACATACTGTACTATAGACATTCCTACTAAAACTAGGAAAAAATGAATTATTGTATATATTTACAATGTAGTAAAGATGAAAGTTTTAAAATATGTATTTTGCAGATTTGATGGAAGGAAATTAAAACTAGACTTTCAAATAGATCTTTTTCTCAGTGTCATCCATGATTTTATTGCCAAGCTCCTTAAGAAAACTCAACTGAAATCTACCTCAAAAAACAAAACCATTAGTACACACAAAAAACCCCCAACCCACAACCTCCTAAATCAAATAGCCCTAATGTTAAAACAGATGAAGGGGGACAAGAGAGAAAAAATTTACAACCTGTGATGAAAGCAACACATTTTAACTAGAAGGAACAATTTCCTATTGCATTCAGCACTGCTTTAGTATCATATTCTACCAGCCAAAAAAGTGCCCTCACTCCCTTTGGATATCACCCACTTCAATAACACTTCCATGATATATTTACAGTTATTTATTAAAAAAAAAAAAAAAAAAAAAAAATTTCCCAAAAAACCAAACCAATAAAAAACCAACACAAACCAATAAAAACCGCACCAAGCAAACCCTCCCACCAAAAAGAAACAACAAAAAAAACCCTCATCAACAAAACACCCCAAACCAAACCCATTTACAGAGTTTCTATGAAAGAAATTGTATAATTACTATCAGATGTTTCATATAAAAAAGAAGTCTGTGTTGATCCCTGTATATGGCTGTGCCCTTGGCTTACCTCACAGCAAATGCACATACACTGATTTTCCACATGGGTTTGAGATTTAAGTAGATGATATGAAAAACCCTGATAGCAGCCCTTATCAAAGTGATTTGATTTAGCCCTTCTTAAATTTTCACCTAAATCATTTTAAATCAAGGAAGTGTTGACTTCCTTCACAGTGCCACCCTAGTGGTGTCTCTTTTGAAAGATAACATGTCAGAATAACTGTAATTTAACAAAGTTAAAAATTAACATTTTCTTTTTCTGTTAAAAAATGATTTGCACTCTCAATTTCAGACTTCAGAATTTTGGAGAAGCAGCATTTCCTCATCTTCAGGCTCTATTGTGATCTCCACTCAAACAGATATAATGTATTTTTGATGGATTCTGTATTCAGACGGAATAGTCTGAAATAGGTCTACTTTATAGTCAACTGCTGCCACAACTCAAAAAAATAAAAAACCAAATAAACCTGCAGTGTGAGTTTAAAGAGACAAGGAAAGAACATTTCTAAAAGAAAGGTGCTCCCTGGGATGTTGGTCTCAGCAAGCTTTTCACTGATGTATAAATCAGCATGTAACAGCACTTGATTCTTTCCCAAGCAGTTGCATCGACCACAACCTTGACTGCCAGAACATGGCACAGATACAGTTTGCTCCAAGCTACCAAGAAATGGGACTTGGAGATAATAGGAAAAAAACCAAAACTCCCAACAAGAGTGGTCTAGGATAGAAAAAGAAGCCCAGAGAAGTTATCTATGGAGATACTCAAAATGTGACTGGACATGGCCTTGAGCAACCTGCTGTCATGGCAGAAAGCTGGCTCTGCTCCAAGGGCTGGACTGGACCACAAGACCTCCTGAGGTCTCTTCCAGCCTAAATTAGTTCATGATTTATTTTCTTCCTCCCCAGGTGTATTTTTTTCAGTTTAATAAAAGCCTTCCCCATCTTCCAAAATCCTTTCAGTTCTGTGATGCTTTCATGGTTTGTGGCATTTTAGAAAAGAAATTTCTGCTGAAAAGATCCATATATTTAAAATAAGTACCTACTTTCACTCACATTTAAAAGATTCCATTATGAGAATAGCTACAGAGAGATTTCTTACCTTTCTGAGGTAGTTTGGGAAGAACTCTAGGGCCAAGTGCAGTCTTTGCAGTCCCAGTGCTAAATCAACAGATGTGAATTATTAGTGCTTACAACTGTTATAAAATTTCTTATAACTTCTTGTTTTCCCCCTTCACACACTCATAAATAAAAAATCCCAAAAGAAATCCACATTCATTTTGCCCCTTTTGTATAATCACTTGGTCTGTGGATAAATCCCAAAACTCAAAGCATTGTTTAGAATTAATTGGGGTTTTTTTCAGAGAAAAAGACATACAACCCCTACACAGCTTCAATGCTATGGGGCAGACATACTCTATGAACTATGGTACATGCAAAATGTACTCAGAAAATAGGTGAAGCTGAAAGACCAACTCTGTGGGCAGATCCTGAACCTTAAGAGAAATTTGTTTTTCAAAATAATTATACTGAAACATACAAAACATAATCTGTGCTTTATGCCAGTAAAGGATTGATCCTATGCCTTGTAGCCTCCTGCACATGTATGGTATTGGATCACACACACTCTGTGCTGCAGGAGGAGACAAAGCCTCTGCTTTGCTCCCAGGAAATACTGATGATTGTGGAAAAACAATGTGCTTTACTCTGTCAACCTGGATTACACATGTTAGCTATTCCCATCATAGTTTTTCCTTTAAAACCACACCTAAAGTCACTTTTATAGAAAAGTAATGTGGAAGAGGATCAAAAAGCAAATTGATTTAAGGCACAAAAATCAAACAATACATAAAAATCAGTATCAGCTCAAAATAATGATTGAAAAAAAATGAAAGAAAAAAAGAAAACTGAGTGAGAAAGCTGCCAATGTATGTTCAACAGAGCAGAGACTCTTCTGCATCAACTGCCTTAATTCTGGTATTGCTTGTCTCTGCAGCCAACATTTCAAAATGAGCATGATGAAACACTTTTAATTTTTAGCTGTTTTTTAAAAAGCAAAAATACATCATAACATGAAACTGAAAGAACAGCCAAGCTCAATCTTGATTCAATAAATCACAGAATCATAGAATATCCTGAATTGGAAGGGGCCCACAAAGATCCTCAAAGCCAAGCTCCTACCTCAGCCTCTCTCTAATGCCATGGAGTACAAGGAGCACACTTTTAGCCTTGTCTGACAAGAATCTAGGATGGGCCCAGCTCTCTGTGCTGGGAACACTACCACTTTTCTCCTGAATGCCCAGTGTCAGCTGGATGGATTCAGCAAATGTGGGAAGCAGCTGTGCTACCACCAACAGGTCCCCTTCCTGTCCTGACAAGGCAGATCACAGTCTGGGGGTGTCCAGAAACTCTTCCTACACATCTGCTGTGCCTGTCTGAGGTTACACATCCAGCCCCAGCCCCAGCCCATCCCATACACTGGTGGTCATGCAAGGCTGTGTGCCTGAGGCAGGTGCTCATTGGAATTACCATGCTCTGAACCTCAGGGCTTTGGAATCACAGCCCAGCTAGAGGAGTAGCAAACTCCAAGTGACAGCAATGTATGGCTGTCCTTACTGCTCCAGCGATTGAAAAAGACACTTGTAATGGACAGAGCTGATGAACTATGAGCTAAAAGCAGTTTGTGTTACTGCAGACTGTGTGGCAGCACAGGAGCCTGACAGAGTGGAAAACAGCTAAACTGGAAGACTGAGATGAACTTTGTCTCTTACAGACAGAGTTACATCTTCAATGCCAGCCTGTACCCAGAGTGACACTGCTGCTCCAGGCAGGACACCTCACACTGAAGCAGATAAAATGACATGCCAGGAGACATGAAAATGAAACTTTTGTCCTGCTGGACTGTGGTCTGAGGCAGCATTCCCCAGCTGGGAGAGCACTTCTGTAGGAGCAGCAGAGAGATTTGGGCACAGGGCGTTCTGTCCATCCCGCTCAAAGGATGGATTGTGCACGGACAGCGAGGAACAGCGTAGGAGGCTCAGTGCAGCCAAAGCATTTCTATGCTAGCAGGGCATGCAGGAAACTAATAAGAAACATAGCTAGGATTTTATTTCATATGAAAGGCTTTTCTTTTCTAATTTACAAATTAGCTATATTTATTAAAATTTTCATCTTTGCCTTCATATATGTAGATTTTACCTTGACTGCTGAGACATCCCCTCAAACTTGTTTGCAGCCTTAGTTGAAGGTGGGCCCAAATCATTACCTGAGGTGAAAAAAGGACAATTAAACAGAAAAAAAAAATCATTAGATTAACTGAAATATAATCAGCAGAGGGTGCAATTTAAAGCAAAACATGTATTCCTCCATGCATCTTCTATGCAACATATCTCAAAGATCATTTAGAAATTTATTCTTTATTAATAATTTTGTAGCTGAAAAAGCAGAAGGGACCAAAATAATCCAAGATGACCTTTCATATAACACATTTTAAACAACTCACTGGCAGCTCTCATCTCTTGGCAAGGGAAGATTGAATGACATTGCTGTAGGGCATTTGTTTTTGAAATAATGTTTCAATTTTCTCTGTATAGAAGGAGATACAGCACGCCAGTATCAGATACATTTTTCACTCATGTTTACATTTTGCACTGTGAGGCACATCTCTTTAAAACCACCACAATTGTGATTTTATTCACAAAACATTAAATTTCTAAGGATTGGTGTTTTATCCTATGCAAAGAGCAGCCTTTACTGATTTAGTAACTAAGTTTGTATGTTCCCATAATCTGCACTTTAGCCATTGGTAAAGAAAAGATCCTGAGTACACAGAATTCTGTCAAAAGGCAGCAAAATCCCAACCCAAGTGCTCTGGACTCCTCCAGCAGAAATCTTCTCTTCATTAGCAATCACCATTTTCAAGGTATAATGACAGCAACTCCTTTGGCTTAGTGTCTTTTCATCCCCTTTGCCTCTCCTTTTACAGCAGGTCAATCTCAGAACCAGCTTCAACAACCACTAGTAAATTTTGTCATTGAAAGAGATGCAAAGTGACATTTAATGATCCAAGAACACAAAATACTTCTCATTCAAAAGAATGACACATTTTTCTAAAAGCCATTCTTGGCGCATTGATGTCTAAATGAAACAGCAGAAAAGGCTCATGCTGTGCCTTGCTAAAAATATGTTTGTGTTTAAAAGTGGTGCAAAAAAGGAACTAAGGTAAAACAGCAAACATGTAGATCCTATGGATAAAGGAAGGAAAAATATCTCATGGTTGCTATGGAAATACAGAATAATCCAAATGACATTTTTAGAACATCTTTGAATAGTAACTCAATTTGCTTAGACATAAGCTAAGGATTGCTCTGCTTGAAACTTCAATTAATGCACAGATTAGAAGACAAATGCTGAAATTCCACATAGCAAGAAATATAACAACACAGAAGAAAGCTTCTGAAAGGAAAAGCAGTGAACATCTGACAATATCCTTAAGCAAAAAAACACAAAGGCAGATAGAAGAAACTCTCTCTTTAAAAACACAAAATTTCATACTAGCTTAAAAATCCAAATGGACTTTGAAACAAGCTTTTGTACAGATTTCAGCTAAGAAGAATGGGGAGAAGAGGCCCCTCTTCCATCCACTGAGGTTTAGCTTGCCCTGGAAAGCAGTGAAGACACAGGAAAAGCCATATTCTTCTCTGGCCCTCCTCTGACAAGGTGCTTTACTGCTACAGGCTTCTTCAACTGCACACCTGCACCTTACCCGTATTTTCTTCTTCCTTTATCTGTTGCCCAATATGTTTAAGGAAAAGTTGACACCTGCTTAGCATCTAATATCACACCTTTCATCCTAACAGTGCTACATTATACAGAATTCTTGTATATGGTACTTTAGGAGCTGTTTTGGACTTAAATATTTGGGATTTTTTACATATTTGAAGTCCAAGCTCTTCAAAATATCTGAACTACTTGTCTGAAAAAGTACAGTGATGTTGGACTCCACAACATAGGAAACATTTTTTCCAATATCACAGACCTCTGAGAAGTAGAGAACTGAAAAGATTCTATTAGTTTATTCCTCGAGAAAGAGTTTTTGCTTTTCATTGGGTTCTATACTTTTCTTCTTGTTGAATCCTAGATTAAATCACACAGGAGTAACTCCATGATTTACTAAATTTAACTCAATTTGCTGAAAAAATGGTGCTTTTAGTCTAGTTTTGTTTTTTTTTTTTTTTTTTAATTTTAGGCTAATAATTATGTGCTTGTACTAGAATAGAGAGAGGATTCTCTTAAAATACAAGTAGTATATGGATGATGCACCTATGTAAGCACTGGATTCCAGTTTAAAAATTTACAGATTCATGGAAATCCTGCCACCAAAACTAAAATCACAGAAAATTACATGGGCCTGAGATTTTCAGCTACCAAGAGAATTTGACTGCATAGAGCAATGTTTATTCAAAAGAGGAAGAATCTGAGTAGTCTGGAAAATAGTTTCCAAAAAGCATCTGTCAGAAAGGTATCCTGGTAAAAATAAAAATTAAAATGCACTGTTTCTGTGTAACTTCTGCTGGTAGCAGGATGCAAACCTATCAGTCTTTGTGTATGTACAGACAACATCACAAAAGCCAAATACGTACTAAGACAACACATTTCCACCAGGAAGGTGTGAACACTACAGAAGAGGCGTGGCCCAGAGCCCAAGGAAAGAAGCTCCTGTGGCAGCTGGGAGACCTGCACAGACACTGTGGCTCTGGGTGCCCCACAGCTGAACCCTGGTTCCTGAGCTGGGCACAGCAGCAGCAGCAGGGGCAGGGGCAGAGGCAAAGGCAGAGGACAGAAGTGGCTGAGGGGCTGGGGTGAGGGCAGAGCCTGGGCAGCTAGGGCAGAGACAGGGAGGCACTGGAGGGGACGGGCTGGGCCCCAGGGCAGCGTGGAGGATTTTCAGCTTTCCCAAGTGAGACTCGGCTGCGGCAGCCTGGGAGGCAGTGACGGGAGATGGAACTGCTGATTTATCTGAGCTGACGTTACAGCAAGCTGCAATCATTGGAAAGCAAGCACCAGGTGAAAAGAAACCAAAGATCATATATCAGCCATCATAAAGGTTTTCCCCTGCCCTTTTGATTTGCATTTCAAAACTCACCCCAAGGAATTGGGCCCTTATTCTGGGGTCCATGAGGTAGTGGGCTTGGTGGGTCAGAGAGGGTTCTTTTGTGTCCTGGGGGTGGGGGAGGTGGTCTCTTCTTGGAAAGAGTGGAGCTGCCACTAGAGGTTTGAGTGCTTAGAGGGAGGGTTGAAGGTGGGCCTGCAAAATAACAAACAACCTTCTTACAAATACATGTGCATAAACGTCAAAGCAGCACTGAAAAATTCACAGTCAGACCCACAGGGAAGTGCAGCAAAAGACTAAAATAAAAAGACAAGCCATGCCAAAAACACTGTTTAGATTAAACGACACATCCACCACATTTTTAACCATCTCAGCTGTGGGAATATAAGCAACTTGACAATAGAATGACACGTGTACTTATGTTTAAAAAATACAGGATTAATTGTGCCAAGATTTCTATTTTAAGGCATTGTTAAAAAAAAAAGGCATAATGAAATATTAAGTAATATTTATCACATGGGATTAAAACTGCTGTTAATGTATACCAGAATTAAAAGCACATTCTATATCCTCTAATATGTGGGGAGGTTTTTTAGCCCTCCAGACCATCCCATAAAAATTTTGTTAATAAACTGGAAGGCAGGAGGAAAGAAATAAAAATATGCCTACAAATTTTCCTTTCACTTTCAAAATAAGATTTTTAGCTTGAGAAGATTTTCTCTAATTCTTTTTTCTTTCTTCTGTAGATCAAATACATCAAACTATGCATTCCAAAAGCAATGCAAATTGTTGTACATGGTATGAATAAAATAAACATCAGAGAAGTCCTTTTAGGGACTGAGATTAGATATTTCATGGTAGCATTGCTTATAAGAGCCTATGCAGTCACCCCTACCCTTAAATACTTTTATTTCCCTCTGATTTAATGCTGGCACAAGTATTATTCAACACAATGCATGTTTTACACAATATGGGAACAGATACAGCTTGAAAGACAAAATAACCCAGTGGGAAGACAAGAGTTGTTCCTAATCAGCTTCAGCACTGACCTTCACAAAGGTCTCTACCAAGAAGCTCAGGGAAGCAGAGCCGGGTGCCGGCAGCAGCCAGGGGACGGCTGCTGGAGTCAGCTGCCACCACTGCCAAGAAATGCCTTGTACCACTTCCTGCAGCAGCTCTGCATCAGGCCAGAACAGCCACAGGGAGTTGGTTGTTGGGGGGCTTTTTGTTAGTTTGTGGGTTTGTTGGTTTTGTCTTGTTTTAATCTAACTAACAGCTCAGACTTCACTGCAGTCTTCACTTGCAATAAGTTTTCACATCAGACAGCTTTGCCATCAGACCACATAAATGCAGAAAATTGACATAAAACTTTAAAAGCACAGTCTATTTATACCTGAAATTTCAAGTCTATTGTCAGTCTATTTTTTAGCACTGTAGAACCAACTTGCCTATTTTTGAAAAGCTACCTTATTTGAACAGTATTTGAGACAAAACCTTCATTCAGTTACTTGACATATATCTTACCATGCAGCACACAAAACTAGAGCTGTCTTCTTTGAAAACATTTATGAATATTCTCTACAGGCAGCCTGGAAATGATCAATATCTGCACTCCTTCCTTATTATATATTATAGAAATATTTAAATCAGTAAGAATTTTCAACAACAGTATTTGTTGAAATTCCTTAGGTGAAACATTTAACACTGACAAAAGTAATTTCAGTGATTCTATAAGCATGAATCTGTTTGTCAGATATTTTCAGCAGGTGACCTCTCTCTTTCTTATAAACAGAAAAGAAAAATTTAATAGAACTGCCCCTGCAGAGTCAATAATTCAATCTATTCTCTTCCAGATTCAGTCCTGGAAGGTCTTCTGTTGTGCAAGAGAATCTCTCAACCATAAGCCCAGCAGAGATTTTGGGCCTGGCTTAATTAATTGGTTACTTTTGTAAATCAAATTGTATATTTTGCAACTGTTCCTCTCAATTTGCTTCCAAGTTCACAAAGCCATTAATTGACAAGTCAAATGCCAGTGCATTTAATGATTGTTCCCCAATTTGAATCCTCACCCTTTCTCAATAAAATTTCTTCTTTAAGTAAGCTTAAGTAAGCAAGATAGCTTAAACTGTGCATTGAGATATTTCTGAAAGCAAAACCAACTTTTCTCATTCTAAATTTTGATTGATGATGCCTTAAACTCCTGCAAACTACTAATTCTTTCTTTCAGAAATACGAATCAAGAGTTGTTTTGATTAGTGATGCACTGCGAATGTATTTAGGAATGGCAAAGAGGCAGGAACAGTCAATATCGGCTGTTAACCGCGAGGTTACTCTTAAAGCAGCGGCGGTCACACCGGGCTGTCCCAGGCTGTCCCAGGCTGTCCCAGCAGCGTTTGTCCCTTGTCCCCGCAGTGCCGGTGTCCCACCGCCCCCTGGCGGCGGCGGCGCGCACTGCACCGCGCCCCTCCGCACCCGCCGCTCACAAACCGCCCCAAACCGGCTCAGAGCGAAAAGAGGGAGGAAAGGCATTGGAATACCATTGTGCGCTCATTGCAAAAATTCAACTTCAGACATGAAGTGAAATTAGTACTTTTAATTGCCAATAAGAGGAAGAAATCTTCTCTACGAAAGTAAACTGTAGTAGAATTTTTTAAAAACCCTTAGGTTATATGGCATATTTTAGATTTCACATTAGTTATACATATCCAGACATTACTGAGGAGGTGCAAAAAATGCCCTCACGGCTTTGAGAAGTTCCCATGGCATACAAATGTGACAGGGAAAAGGTGTTTAAGGTACTGCAAATCATACTTTCAGACTCCTAGCATTTGTTTCTGTATTAAACTCACAGAAGGAATAAACACAAATACATGTGTCATACACTAATGATTACATAGCTGAAATACAAAAATAACTTATGGTCAAATAAAAAGAAAAGTAAGAGACTTCAAAACATCATTTCAGAAAGAGGTATAAAATGACATCACACTTTGAATAAAGAAAACAGAGGGAAAGTGCTTGAATCAAAATCATTTTATGGAAACAACTGGTGAAATAATACAAGACCTGATGATGTATGAACTGTCTGTATAATTATTATAAAATACACTGTATCAAGGAGTCACTTAGGTTGGGAAAGACCTTTGAGATCATTGAGTCAGACACTGTCAAGTCCTCCCCTAAACCACACCTCCGCTCCTGCGCCTTTGGAATTCCCTTCTTGAGCAATGTCCTGGGTTCCTTTTAGACTGTCTCCCAGAGGACTCTTGTCAGCCAGGCTCCTAAACAGGCCAAAGTCTGTCCCCTGGAGGTGCAAGGTGGCAGCTCTGCTGATCTCCCCTCCTTTACTTGTCCGAGAATTCGTGATTCCCTGTGCCCCAGACAGCCTGCACCACACTCAAGTCCTCTCTTCATGAACAGCAGGCCCAGCAAGTGCCTCCCCCCCTTGCTGGCTCCCTCATCAGCTGAGCAGGAAAGTTCTCTTCCACTCCCTCCAGACTCATCCTAGACATTCCTGCCCCATGAGAACAAGGGCCAGCAATTGTGAGACTTCTCCCAGCTGCTCACAGGGTATCTCACCTGCCTCTCCATCCTGGGTGGGTGGTCTCTAACAGATTCCCACCAGGACATCTGCCACCAGACACTCGACCCTACTGCCACCATCATCCAGCTCAGACACTCAAAACAGCCCCTAACCCACAGGGCTGCCACTGCCTCTCCCTCCTTGCCTGGCCCTTCTGAAGGGTTTACAGTCATCCATCACAGCACTCCAGTTTTGTGAGCCATCCCAGAAGGATAGCAGCTGCAGTGCTCCTGCTGCACAATGGCTTCCAGCCCCTCCTGTTTGCTGCCCATGCTGTGTGCAGGGCTGTAGATGCACTTCAGTTGGGATACTGATCCTGAGACCTTTTTGGGGGAGAAGCCCTAATTTCTACAAAAGTGTTTGGAGGCATTTCCATGCCTTGTGTCTCATGAGCCCAAAGGCCCTCACTGGCACACACACTCCCTCAAACACTGGTGTGTTGCCCTAGGGTTACCTTGAGCAAGCCTGGTTTTATTCCTTTCCCCTTTCTAATCAAGTTTAAAGCTCTTTCAATGTGTGCTAACTCAGTGGCAGATACCATTGCTCCCCCCTCTCCTGCATGCCATTCCATGCAAATTCCCATCTTAAGTGCCACACCATGCCCTTGCACTGTTTGTGGAGCTCTCCAGGAGTTCCTTTACACATGTCTGGGCTGAGCCCTGTTGCCCCTGGCCTTGCCCATGTCCCCCCAGCTGCTGTCACAGCTGCTGCGGCTCCTTCAGCTTTCTCACTGCCCTGACTAAGGAATCCCTCCTGTGCCAGGACCAGGGCTGCTCACCTCAGCAACTGCACATGTCTGTGTATATCCACACATATATATATACATAAATGTGTGTGTAAAACCAGCAGCTCAAAACAATTCCTGTGTGATATTCATAATTATATTAGGCTAGGCTAGGTATCTTTAGGCAATAATCAGAGCAGGTACTAGATCAAAGGTGTTTTGTGATTTTAACCAGGCAGCAACTGAGCCAGTCATTTCCTCTCCAATAGATGTCTTAATCATGATTTCTCACACAGTTCAGAAGTTCCCATTTTGTAAAGGACATTTGTCTAACACAAGCAAAAAACCAAAAACAAAACCCCAAAAAACTTGGCCCATAAGTTTTTCCTTTTGCTTCTGTTGGGCTTTTTTTTCCCTCAGTTACTGGGAAGCTAACACATACTGTACTGTTATCATGTTTTATCTCTGTTTCATATTACAAAGATCAGGTTTTCATGTGTAAATAGATCAAATAACCTCAAAATTATTGTACTAAGGTAAATAACTGGGTAAGATGTGCAATTAGTACACAGTAAGATGTGCAATTGCCCTTTAGGGTCTGTGCAGTTAGTGTAATAACAATTCATTTGTGTATTTGTGAAACCATGCAAAGCTGTTGCCACTCAATCAAGAAATGGTGGGTTTAGAGTGTAAAAACTTCACATGTGTAATTTTTTTTTACCACTTAATGAGACATAGGGGGAAAACACAGAATTCCTGCTAATGGTAGAATGGACACTGCAAAGGAAAATAACTTATATTAAAAATAGTCTTTTCATTAACAAGTGTTGCTATCCTTATTTTTAAGTTTCTCATGAGTGACTTATTGCATAGATATTACTAAAAGCCTTTTCAGTTTGTCTTACCTAATATCATATATTTTCAGCACTGAAAATAAGAGCATAATTAGAGACCAAATGATCATGATCACTCTGAATAAGAAAGCTAAGAATATACATTGATTCAACATTAGCATTTGAAGTACATTAGATAATTAATGCTAAAAAAAAGGTTCAGTTTGGAAAGAAAAGATAAAAGTTATACTAAAGAATTTTGTGTTTTGGGTTGATTCAGAAATAGAAGACCCCATGAAACCAGCAGTTGTCAGCTAGTCTGCCCTTCCTATTAATCTATTAAAAAATACAAAGTCTTAGTGGAATAAGTAGCATTATTTAATCAGTGTGCAACACATTTATAAGAATATTAAAAAAATGTCTCCAAGTACATGCAAGAGAAGTATAGAATCCTGCAAGAATTCAGAAGAAACAGGATGACCTCAAAGGCTGAGGTAATGGAAATGAGAATAAATACATTTGTGCCATAAATTAAGAACTTCAGTTGCAAATGAGTAGAGACTGTGTAATGCCTGCTGTGCCATGGTATGATACAATCAGGAAAAAAAAAAATAGGACCAAAGGATTCTTTGATGTGGCATTTCTGGCAGAAACAGCAAATTTTACTGTTGTCCTGACACTTCCAGCCAGTTGTATTTAAGAAATCTGATTTAAACAGCAAAGGTACAGAGAAGAGTTAGAGTGATGAAAGGATAACTTGAACCCCAGGAGAATGAAAATATTCTTCAATCAGATAAGGTACCCATGGTTTGTTTACTGAAACACCCCAGCCATGGAGACCTGTACAATTTCCATCCAGGCAGAGCCTTGACACGGCCACCAGCCACAGAAACACCTCCAAAGCCAAAGGGCAATGCTGGTACATGCACAAAGTAACTTAGTGAACCCAAGTAGATTCCTCATCCTGTGTGCAAGGCAGTCAGACAACTTCTGGAAGTTAGCAGGAACTTCAAGTAAACTAATTTGGTTAGAAATTGAGTCTGATGTAGTGAAGGAACAGATGATGTGACTGTGTCTGCAGTAACACTGGACTGGAACCACAAAGAAAGTGCCTTTGGGCTTAGGCACCTCCTGTCAGAGCTGAGACAGTGTAAACTATGCAACCTTGTAGGTGTTGAAGATCCAAATTAACTTCATGATACAGAATTGACCTCCATGCTCATCTGGGATAAACAGGCAGAACCACTAAAATCAATTAGCTTTCAGCAGAGGTGAAGGAAACCTGGATTAGACTGCCTAACACTCCTCCAAAGCTAGTTAGAAACATTACCCCACACTGGATTGGCAATGAAGGTTGTCCAAAATTTTATTTAGCTACTGAAGCAGGTCATGGAATTACTTAAAAATTGATTTTTTCTGAAAGCTTTTTGTAAAACAATAGGCAGAAGACCTGCTAGATGTCTGGAGCCATAATGCAGGTATGAGTTGAAAAGAGCAATAAAAAAGATGATTTTGAGAATATTACAGGCTAGAGATTTGACTGAGAACAGAAGTAAGCTGACCCTAAATAAGCTTAGATAAACTATTGAAAAAGGCACAGAGTGGTTGGCTCAGTGGCTCAGGCAGCCACTGCACTCCTCCTGTACTTTTCATGCTGTTAGGATTACTTAAATCTATAGCAGAGGTAACAGCAAGTAAGATGTATCCACAAATGAGAATGTGGAGAAAAATACATGAAGGTTCCAGCCTTTTTAGGAATATTTTGAGAAATTAGCAAATGAAAAATCTGGACATGGGCTATAAAGATGTGTGGAGAAATTTAAAACCTCCCCATATCCCCTCTTCCAACTATTGTACCTATACAATTATTTTTTAGCCAGCATGTCCACTGAAAACCATGAGCAAGAGTGATGTGCCTGATGTAATCACTTTAAACTTCCCTCCTCTGCCCCACACAAGTTCAGTGGATGGCTTCCTCATCACTCAGGAACACCACAGAACTTTGCTACCCAGAACTTCACTGGGCAATGAAACAGAGGGCTACAGGGAAGGGGTTTTCTTAAAAATAAAAAAAGTTTTGGAAAGATAGTTTCATCTGCATGTCCCAAAAGATGAAAACTTATAAAACTTAAAAAATGTCTGCCTCCTTCTAAAATGCAGATCCATCTGCTATCCCTTCCCTGAAGGCTCCATGTCCTAACAGGGGCCCATGCTATCTGCCAGGGCCTCACAGTAGCACAGGGACAAAGATCAGATTGTTTTCTGACAGAAGGTAAGCTTAAATTTAAATACACATTCAGTGCTTTTGTTACTCTTGCTGTTTAGGGAGCTTAGTGAAAAAAGTAATACTGTGCTGTCACATAATCTTAAACACAAGACATTCAAATGAACTTTCTAAACAAAAACACACATCTGACAAGCAAGGTTGTGTAAACTTCAATGCAAGTGATATACTCTATTACTACTCATCCAAAAGAGGAGAAAAATTCTACAGGCTTATGTTTTCCTACACAAAAAAAAACCAAAAAAAAAACCCCAAACAAACAAACAAAAAACCTGTTTCAAATTTCAGATGTGTCAACAGTGTCTTATGGAAGTGGAGAGTCTCTGCTTCATTTTCTTTTAAATAATCTGAGAGCTGTAAGAGGGGAGGTAACAAGGAGCAGCACAGTTTAAAATGAACCATAAGTGCATCTGAAAATGATTCAACTACAGCAACCTTTCCACACTGATGAACTGTCCTATGCATTTGTTACTTTTTTCTCCAACTTTTAACACAGGTACATATACACAGAAGTTTCTAATTTCACAGTATTGTTGAGTGGATATCAACCAAAACTCCACTTCAGCATCACTCACAGGCTGTAGAATTTCAGCATGTTTGAAGCAGAGAAGTATTGTGACTTTAACATAACAGCAGTTCCATTCAACCTCTCTGACTTACCCTGTGAATCTGACATTTTCTACTCTGATGAAGCAGTTAATGTTACATTAGAAGGCAATTTTGTGATATTATATTATTATTTTATTGTGATATAAATAAGGATTTCTTTGCATAACCTCTGATATGAAAACACATGAAAACTCAATGCCTCAATTCTTCCCGAGTAACTTTAGTGTTGTGCTAATTCCTTGCTTAGGAACAGCTAGGAAAATCCTAACATTTCAGAAACCAAAATACATAGAATGAAATATGAACATAAATATTCCCCTTCCTGGAGTCAAAGACAAATTTCTAGGTAAGTCTGTATGAGACCTCCACTGTATACTGACAAAGAAATAAAGTTCATTAAAATGTGTTGAAAGCTGACAACATACTAGGCAGTGTGTACAGATACCAGACACAACCTCATTAACTTTCTTCAGGAAATGGGATGCATGATTAATTTCCAAGTCCTGCAGCTTTCTGACAAAAAAAGAAGTTATCCTCGATCATGAAGGAACATCTAAGCCAGTACATTGTGTTTGCAATGGACAATCCATAGCAGGCTGTGAGGCAGAGCATGTAAAAGGGATGGGAGAGGGGATGGAAAAAGTAGAACTTTGTAATGCCAACAAGCAGGTTGACACAGCAAAGTTACAAGGAATACAACTCAGTCCCCAGGGAAACATGGATTACAAAATTTCATGTAAAAAATGCAAAGCCTGGCAAAATCACTTTGCCTCATCATGGGAAACAAACCTGTTTAAAGAGAGCCAAGGGATCCATTTGAAAGTTGCCAGTACATGACAAAGACTGATGGAACAGGAGTGCCTAAGCACAGCATCTGAACATGATGCCAACACTGTCCTGTCCCTTTTACTCTTTCAGATATTGGTGAGAGCATCCCTGCATGTTTCTTAAACAAATTACCAGGTAAGATTACCAGGTAAGAAATGAAGTAGTGCTAAAAAAAAATGTAGCAGCAGCACAGCTGCTGAAGTGCTAAACTGTACTGTAACCCTCATTACAACTAAAGATTTCTCTAACAAGTATACTGTAAAAACACAATTTATCAATTTCTAAATTAAACATGTAAAACGGAATTAAAGGTTTATTTGTCCTAAAAAGTAGATCTGCACAAATTATAATATAGCAAAAAGTTTTGTTCCATAAAAATATCGTCCAGACTTGAAGATTAGAGATATCTAGGTCAAACCATCACAATCCACTGCAGCTGCAAGTCTCATAAAATTAAGTGACTTTAATTTAGCACAGTATTAGTCTGTTCCTCACCCATTCATGTTCAGTGTTATGAAAGAGTCTATTACAAAGTGTCCCCCAGGTCTTTTAAGTTTAGGACATGCATTGTACCACACTACTGCATCAGTAAGAAGAACACTCTGTATCTTGAAACATTGCAATGTCCTCGGTTAAAGGAAGGGCAACAGTGTTAAAACCACTGCTGGCAAGTGTAGTTTGGAGAGAGACTTACCTTTGCCAGCATTTCTAGGAGGAAGAGGAGGAGCATCAGATGTTGGAGAGGTGGGTGAGTCTGTGCTTGCAGAAGCAAAGATCTGATTGGTAAAGGCTCCATAGGAGAGTCTTTGCTTGTCTCTGGGAGTGCTAAATGAAGGGTGGGTCAGTTTGTCTTGGGGAGAAATGCTTGAGGAGTGACAAAAGCTTTGGGGTCTTGGAGATCTTTCCTTTTTTATAGGACTAGGCTGTGAATGGAAAAACAAAGATATGATACAGCTGTCTAAACACTAATTATAGTTAGCATGTTTGGAAAATAGCATACCAGAACATAATTTAGTAAACATGAGATTTTTTTCTTTGTTGGACAAATAAACCCTCATTTCTCCCCTTTTCAGCAATTCAACCTGAAAGATCGTCTCTTCTAAATGAAAATTAAGATTGTACCATTAACAAATCATCATGAACACAAAATTAAATTTAATGTTAAAGCAGGAAATACACACTAATAATATACTAAATAAAATGCCAATAAAAGCCTGGCAAGTTTTAGAATTGAAGAGTAATTTTCAGGGAATATAGCACATTACTCAGACTAGACAATTATCCTCAAGTATCAAGTATATTACCCCACTGATGCCTAGTAAAGATGAGCAAACACTTTTGACAGATGAGATTTATTTGGTCCCTGAACTAGCAATATAATCCATGATACAGCTCTTTTTAAACACATCTAATTGCTCTTTGAAGAAATTTTACACATTAGTTTTTGCCTGCTGTACGTTAATGGGTGCATATGGAGCACGATCTGTTTCCCTGCAGCTCTGGTTCAGGTTATTATCTCCAGCACAGCATCTCTCATCCTCCAGAGGCTCCTGACACAGATGATTATTTTGTTCTCTGCTGTCCTTGAGGACATGCAAATTACTTCAGTTTCTGAATTTTTCAGTCCCAAGTGTCACAGAAAATGAGAAGTTATCCACACTTCTTTCTGCAGCACTCATATAAAACAGGAGAGGTGTATTCGCATTTATTGCAGAAATAGAGCACACAGTAATTAACTGACTTGCTAAAGTAGGACACCCAGGCTAATTTTTCACATGCTGTAGGATGGCAATTATTCCATGCCCTCAAGTTTTGCCTTTTCATAACTTCTTAAAAAAAAAAAAAAGCTGGAATAAATAGCACAGCACGGTTTGTGAAAAATAGAGTTATTTATTCAATAAGTAGGTTTTTAATTAATTTATGGAAAAAAATTAAGTAGATAAGCTTTGGATTTCCTCCAGCTAAAATTTAACAGCTTAGAATTCTGAAGAGGATAAAGCAACAAAGTAGTCCAGGATTTGCTGATTTATATTATACTGTATGTTTGTCAAAGTCAAGCTTCTGAAACAGCCCATAATAACTAGGTTGACAAAGTATATTCAAAAAGCACTTAGGCAGTCTTTAACACAGGTCTCAGAATTAGGTTTGTTTCCCCCCTAAAATATCTGTAAGAAAAGAAAGGCTGAAGTGGGTGTCTAATTACCACTTATTTCCAGGGAGCAGAGCAGTTGACAGTTTCTGAGCAAGGTTGTATCAGTAATTCACACTCACCTTATCATCCAAGTCATCGTCACTCTCATCAATTTCTTCCTGCCGAAGATTCCATTCGTACTCCACATGCACGTGTGGGTTCAGCTTTCCTGCCTTGGCTTGAGAAAGCTGAAAGAAATAAAAAGTCTTGTTAAAATACTTGCTGTTCTTTTGGTGTTAACTTAATCAGTTTTGTAATGGCAAGAAATAAACAGGAGTACTTAGAAGCTTAAAATTATTCCAGGGCGATCACACAAACATTCTTCATTTGTTTGAGGTACAGAAAAACAGGTAAAAGGCAAAAAGGAAAGATTTTCTCAAAATGGGCAGAAGTTACCATGTTTGACAAGCATTTGAAAAGATTACATGAAGAGAAGGTATATGAACAAAAGCATAATTTATCTGGAGCCCTCCTTTCCAAAAAGGAAAGGCAAAACCTATTTATAAATTTTGGTACATACAGATGCCGCCGCATCAAAATCACAATTCTTGTACTCAAATCAAATGAAAAGACATTTACTCTTTACTTAGATATTTTACCTCTCTCTCTCCCTGGATGAGCCAATATGTCTTAAGCATGGAATTCCTTGACTTTGCCAGCCCAAATAATGTATTTCACATTCTTTAAAAAAAAACTACCTCAGTGATCAGCAAAAAACCCTAATAGAGCAGTTCATGGTTATTCTGAGGAGATTATTTCTCCTTTTCAATGCCTAGATCTTCCATCATTATTTACTCCTTTACATCCTTTAAAATGTAGTCTACTTGACAGTAGTTGATTCAGGAGTGCCTTTAACCATCTTCCTGAAATAAAATTTGGAATGAAGACAGTATTTCCAATCTCTTATGTAAGTATTCATGAGCCCACTTGAGCTGAAACTGAATTTAATTACACAGTTAAGACTCCAGTTATGCAATAGAAATGAGTTTAGTACACCTATCATAATGCAAGCACCTAGTTATTTTTCTTGTTCTTTTTTACTGCCCACAGCAAACAGTATGCTCATTCATATTTCTTTTTCACTCTTAACTCATTGCTGCTTTGGGAAAAAATGCAGAAATATTTTCATTTTCAAAAATTTAAAAAAAAAAAAAAAAAGAGAAAAGGCATAAATGCTCTATGAGAGTTAAGTGAAATAATCAGTGAGGTATTCTTGGAATTTGGATCACTATAACTAAATGATTAACTGCTAGATAAGCTCACTGATAACATCCACATGACTGCTTGTTCTGTAACACAGGCACTTGGTCCACATTAATGGCAGATGTCACTTTTTAGAAGGGATACTATAAAGAAAAAAGCAATCCATCCCAATTGTGTGCTGCACAGGTGATCTGCTTGATCCAGCTGACAGAATACTCAAACCACTGGAAACAGAACCTACTTACACAGTAGACATGGTGTTAACTGAGAAGTCAGTCCCACCTTATCAACTATACCAAAATGCTGACTTATATCCCCAGAAACATGGAAAATTTCTTTGAAGGACATGGTCTTTTGATTACTCAATAATTAATTCATCATAAGAACTTCCAATTGTCACAGGAAAGGTATTAAAATTACCAGCAGCAGAGCAAAAGTAGATATCCTCAGATCAGCAAAATTAGAAAAAAGAAGAAATTGAAATAAGTGGCAAGTGTTTTGTAAATTGTCCTGGTTTTGTCTTGAAAGCGAAACTGCCACAATACTTTGACTTTTTAATGCCTTGATAGTAATTAAATCTACTTGTCTACTAAATGCATGCTAGTGGCACCTTAGAGGGCCAAGAACAAACAAGCTTGTTGGTCTGATGCAAAATCCTTACTCTGGGCTAAACGTTTCAGAGAAGTACCTGGGAAAATCCTGAACACCTTCATTTCTTGAACACCAAGAATCTTTTTGAGCGGGTCTGTTAACATCCCTCACACATTTTTAGAATTCCAGGAGGTTTTTGCTTTGATCATGTTGAGTAGAGGGACAAAGTCCCACAGAAGCTGGTGTGCTACATCTTTTGATACACCAACTTCCAGACATTACACTTAAGCTTCTTCCTCCTTTCAGGAGAGTATTTTTAAGTTGTTTTAATTCTCCTTATAAAAAGACTTTCACCATCTCTGAACTATCTGTCCTGCTAAATAATCTGAAAAAAGTCATAGCAGGAGAAGACAAACAAAGATCCTGACCTAAAAGCTCTTGACAGTTTTAAAATTACAGGGGTTGTTAAATACTCCTGATATAAAAGCCTTTAAGAAGAACTTTTGAGGTGATGAAGCCCAAATCTCCTTGAATGATGTATTTATTGGCACATCTGACCCTCTGGTACTTAAGGCCTTCAAATACACTGGTGGTAACTAGTACTGCCACTAGAAGGAAGATCTTTTTCTTAAACTGTTACCAAGAAAATTACTGTTGTGTTTTAGGTAAGAAAACAGTCACCTGTGGTAGGGCCTTCAGATCAACACACAGCCAGCTGGCAGCAATACCATGTGTGAAATGCAATGGTAATGATATATTAAGTAAATCACATTTTTAGAGCAAACATCCCCCTTTGCCCCCAGGCTTTGTTCTTACCAATTCCTCACACTGGACAGCTTTCACTCTCTTTGCTGTGTCCAGAGCTGTCTCTCCAGCTTGGTTTACTGCAAAATTACCAATACAAAAAAGAACAATTCTTTGTGATGTCTTAAGAAACAATTTATTGAATTTCACTACTGGTAGCACAGTAACTTCTAAAAGTAATCAAAAATATTTGTTTATAGCAGCTGCAGCTCTTTAAGATTCCACTCTAAGTGTTCATGCATTTCATGTATCATCAGGTTCTTCCTGAACAGCAGCAATCTCCTGCAACTGTTCCCAAATCCATTTTAACCATCCCAGTAGAGAATATAAAGAAATTTAGTCACCTCAATCTCCACTTAATGCCATTGCCAATAAAACTCTTACCTGAATATGCAAGAGAAGCAAGGAGGCAGGGTAAAATAGCTCAAAAAAGAAAACTAATTCTAAGACTTAAAAACAACAAAAAAAAAAAAAAAAAAAAAAAGGCAAACGTTGATCCAAGCAGATTTTACATTGATTAATATGTAGAGGCTTGAAGCCTTAATTTGAAGATATTTGAACAAGAAAAAATTTAAAACTTTCTAGCTTTGTCTTTATCAAAGCTATAAAATGGTTTACAACTTAAAATAACACCTGGCAAGAAAGAAGGTGATATCTGAGGCTGCAGGGAGGTCCTCAGGCACAGCATCTAATAGAATCCTTCCCAGATGCTCAGTACCAAGTCTCAGTAAACAAAAATAACTCCTACATCTGATGTGGATAAACCCTAGGTAAAATGTACTCTCACAGTACATCAGTAAATGCCATGGAGCTGGAATGGAAAATGCTCCACAGCACATCCAGATTGTAAAGCATTTCTGTCATCAGGAACTGAAAATGATAAAACTGAGATCTATAATATCAGTGGGAAATATTACACAGAGAATGCCAGTTAGGAATCCTAGAATTCACAAAGCACTCCTCTAGAAAGGCCTGTGACTTTGAAAGAATCCACATAAAAGAAGGATTTACTTATGGAAAGATCTATCAGAGATGGTTCAATATGAAAAGGAATGAAAACATAGTACATCTTATGTGAAGTTAACACCGAGATAACTTAAGGACTGCATAAATTCCAAACTTTGATTAAGTATACACCTCTTTTTTCAGGGTCTGTGTGAGATCACTCAAGTTCTTATGCGAGATCACATAAAAAACCAGAGCACAACACCCTCTTTGCCACAAAAAAAAACCCTCAAAAAACAAGTCACCAAAAAGGTGTGAACACTCCTCTGTCATCTACCTAGGAGAAAGTTCAATGGAAGGACCAATGAAGGACTTTAACTTGTTTAGATGCTTTCCCATTGTAACTGCCAAAAATGGTCACATGAAATTCTGATTTGTGATAATACTGGAATATATTCTAAAGGCCTATAAAAAGGCAAAGGAAACCAAAGGAAACTTCTGCCACTAAACTATGAACTTCAGTTTATACAGCAGCTCTTTACCAGGCAGTGGAGGAAAGTAATGGTGATGAAGAGAAAGGGAGAAATAAAATCCAGGTTGCATCAGCTGTGAAAAAAACTTCTATACCACTAACTGACTAAATGTAAATGTTTTACAGACCTGCTGATCACATTTAACTCCTGGGCCTAACAAACTGGGTTCATGGGATGCCTTCCTAACTCAGGAAAAATGGCATCAGCTTTCTCAGCTGCTTTTCAGCTTCTCTTTGCACCTACCTGTGAGATAGGTGTAACACTTGCTGTACCTGAATCAGTTCATTTGTCATAAGGGCATACCAAAAGTTTAATTGAAAATAGAATATCTGTTTGCTCAGTTAGCATAATCTCTTGTTCTCTGGATGGTCTCCCCTCCCTAATCAGCGGCAGTGTTGGCTGGGGTGTGCTGGATGAAAACACAGCACCAGCAGCCATTGATATCAACAGAAGAACTAAATGCTGTGCACATAAAGCCCATGTACCTAAGAGAGGAATTAGACATTTGAAGCATTATAGCATACAAGTTCTAGCATAAACAATGAACTTAAATTCCAGGCAGTTTAAAATGAGTCAGAAACAGAACTCTGAACTCAGTGTTTGCCATTAGTATTTCATATTAGAATTTTTTGTCACTGTTATCTACTAAGAATTCAATTCTTAACTGAATGTTTCCTTTAAGCTTGCTGTTGACAAGGTCTTCATCTTTCTACCACAGATTTATTTTAGAAGTTTACTTACCACAGAGAAATAAACAAAAGTGGCTAAAATAATGGGAAGAAATTTTAGGAAATCTTTATTTCCTGGTTTTAGATAATGAACTTACCTACATCAATAGTTGGCTTCCCCCTCAAAAGCAATTTCAAACACTCAGGCTTATTATATATACTGCAATAGTGTAGAACTGTATTACCCAATGCTGTTTGTTTGTCCAGGTTTCCACTAAAAACAAACAAACAAACAATCAAGAAGAGTATCATAGCAGTGCTATTCATTTCAGATCTAGCATCCATATAAATAAAAACTTGACTGGACAAATATGAAGTAGGACAAAAAAAAAAATTAAATCAAACATTACTTTCAAAGACTATTAAGAATTCTTCCAAGGACACTGGAAATACCTGAGCTGTGATTGAAAAGGACTGAAAATCTACAGATATTCATTCAAAAAACTAAAGATGTGAAAGTCAGACACTCAGACCTCTCTAAGATCATGCCAGTTGCCACTTTACTGTAATTCTTTTTTCAAATATGCTAAATTAGCCCAATAGAAATATCTGAATAATTCTGATATAGTTAAAATAGGTTAATAAATCCCATGCAGTCAAGGAACTATCAAGAGGGCAGCTGTGAGAATGAACAAGAGAGTTGTAAGAAGGAATCTAAGGACAAGACATTGAGTTAGGGAAAAACCAGATGTGCAAAGGGACTCACAGGGCTTTTTAAAAACTGTACTTCCTTCACTTTTCAACTTCCAAACCCAGGTTTTTCAGAAACTGTTACTGACATTTTGGGAACAATAAAATATTTTCATAAACCAGAAAAGCAAAGCTCAGGAGATGACAGCTTTTCCCAGTGTTACCCATATTGGACAGTAAGAGCCCACAGGGTTGTAAAGATGCTCCTAAATTTGAGACTGCCACAAAAAAAACACACAGCAGACAGAAGCACACACAAGGTTATAGCTGTCTGAAGAAACCAGGAAGCTTCATAACAACAACAAAAAAACCTCTAAATAATAATCCAAAATAAAAAATCTTTTAATGAAGGTGAAAAGAGTAATTTGGGTTTCTAAAACATTTTTCAAATTATGATCTTAAATAGCTTGAAAATATTGGAATGTTATTTTTCATTTTTTACTTTAATAACTCTCTCCTATAATCAGCACTCACACTTTTCATTAAGGTTTTTTACTTCTATGAACACATCCCTTGACAACAAAGAACAACTCAGCCAACAGACTAGATGTTGAAAATTACCAATTAAGTTTATGCTCCCAATAGCTTTAATACAGTTTATGAACCATTGGAACACCTTTTTCAAATTCAATCTAGCATCTGTTCATAATTTTCTGAGAAAGATTCTTGTTTTCTACTCTTACAGTTCCTTTGCATGTGTCCTGTATTTGGAACATTTACCTGCTATCCCTCCTGTTCCTAAACTATTTGTTTGCATGGCTTCATGCTGTCATGTGCTCTAAATCAATGTTCTCTCATGCACAGACTTTTTCCTTTCATCCTATTTTTATGTAACTGCTTTCAATGCTTTTAATTTACACATCTTTCCCTCTCCCTACTGATCAGGAGCACAAAGGTCAACTCAAAGGTACTAAACAATTCTCTTTAGAAACATATCTAAGGAGAAAGATTATAGTGATGAGCAAACACCATCCAAGGCACTGCCAGGATGACTGAACATCCACAACTGTCATGTACAATTGAATGAAAACTCAGCAAGCCATACCAGTTTTGTACAAGGAAGTCAACCAGATGGAGAGAGGTTTGGTCAGCAGTCCGGACTGCTAAATGAAGTGCTGTTTCACCTGGCTCCTAAACACATGGAAAGAGAAGTTAGATTTCTGTCCTGTTTCTGCAAAAGTTCTATATCAGACCTATGAGATATATCTCATTCACTCTTTACAAGTCTTTTAAAAATATTAGGAAATTATGATGAAAACTACTATTGTCTTCTTTATCTCAAAAAGACACCAAATGCTTCAAAGGAAAATGGCATCACACTTCCTGACATCTCAGCTTTCCTAAACCAAATTTTCACTTACCCAGATGGATGGAACTACCCTGAGGAGCCTTTAATCATTTTAGCTACCAGTAACTGAAAGGGATCTTGCCAAGGAATACTGAGTAAGTTTGCAGTACTTGTTGCTTTACAGTCCGGTGAGCACCAAGCAAATTCACAACATTATTTCCTACAAAAACAGCATCACAAAAATCACAGTCCCACATACATTAACACTCTTACAGATTAGCAGGACAGTTGAAGTTGGAAAGGACCCGTGAAGGTCATGTAGATCAATCTCTCTACCCAAGCAGGACCAGTTGCTCAGGACCATGTCCAGATGGCTCTGGAATATCTCCAAGGACAGAGATTCCACATCCCTGGGCAGCCTGTGCCAGTGTTTGGTCATTCTCACAATACAAAAAGGTTTCCTGATGTTCAGAGGGCACCTCCTGTGCTCCAGTCTGTGCCAGTGCCTCTGGTCCCATCACTGGGCACCACTGGGCTCCACCTTCTTCCCACCCTCCCTGCAGGTATTTCCACACAATGATGAGATGCCCTTGAGCCTCCTCACAGCTGAACAGTCCCAGATCTCTGAGCCCTTCCAGGTGCTCCAGACTCCCAGACACATTTGTGGCCCTTCCCTGCATTCTCTCCAGCATGTCCAAGTCACTCTTGTTGTGGGGAGCCCAGATCCAAACCCAGCACTGCAGCTGTGGCCCCACCAGTGCTGAGTGGAGAGAAGGATCACTGCCCTTCACATGCTGGCAATGTGCCCCCACTGCCTGGAATGCCACTGTCACCTCTGCCACAAGGGCACCCTGCTGGCCCATGTTCACCTTGGTGTCCATTAGGACCCCCCAGGTCTCTTTAGGCAGAGCTGGGTGGTTCCCAGCACAAGTTGGTGCATGGGGCATTTCCCCCATATACAGGGTTTCTCCTTGTCTAACATGAATTGAATCATTCTTTATTTTCTATACATATCATATGCATTATTGCATTGAAAAAGAAACAGAAATGCTGCTTATTTCCATTTAAAAGTTGCATGAGAAGTTAATGAAATCTAAATTTAGATTAACTCATATCATAAAGGACAATTTAAAAAGCATATTACAGTATATATCCTTAGAATTAAAGTCCTAATTAAAAATATTATTTTATTAAACATCAGAAAATTCACAGAGGAGAATGCTGCTATAAATGTCCTAACTGCAAACTACATTTCAATTGGTGCTCATACCTTTCTAGATATCACAGCCTTTAAAAGCTGGGAAGATGAGGAGCTAATTCTGTGGATGACAAATACAGAAAACTGACCTTGCAGTCAGAGAATTTGTAATATGTTTCCATGGTAAACACTCTTATAGCTCAGGTGCTGAACTTATCCTTTTCACTGAACACAGACAGGCACTGTGTCCTTTGCCAACTTAGCTATTTTCACACAACTTGTTGAAAACATTCTCTGACATGTCTCCAGGCTGGGAGAAAACATTATTGAGCAAGTGGTTATGTGGCATCAATTAGCTACTATCAATTAAAAGAAGTTACTTTTCTCATGATCAACATTTGTCCAAGGCTAATTAAGGTCAACCTGGACTGATTTTTCCAAAAACTGTTACTGATTTCAGAAGGAAGATCAAGTACTCTTAACCTGATATACACACAACACAAAAGAATCTTCCAGGTTGAAAGAAGCTGTACTTCTGTAAATGTCTCATCAGAAGCTGTGAAGTCAGATTTATTCTTTCTTGTCTACAGTGAACAGAGACTTGAAGACACTCAGTAATGTGTTCCTTCAGCCACTATTTTAAAAGCAGGCATGATACTGTATGTGGCACCAGGTGACCCTGGGCTACCAAGTCTGTTCTTTGGGACTTTCTTAAGAGACACACTGCAGAACAGGTGCTTTTCAACACACTATAGTGGTACCAAAACAGTGTATAATATCTCTATTGCATTTCACACTCCTTTAGACCAACTGATGATGAAAAATAAAGTGTTCTTTTCCCTCCCCACAAGGATGCAACATTTGGGAAAGGAAGAAAAACCCCATCATTTTTATCTGTCATTTCTTTTGTTTTATCATCTAAAGCAACAGCCCCAGATCCTGGGCATTTTACAAATATACATGATTTAAATAGTAATTGTTTACCTGATAAGCTTACCTGTCCAGGCTCCAGCAGTGGCTCCATTAGCTCTACCCCCTCTGCATAGACTTGAATTAGTGCAAGCAAATCCCTGGATTTGACAGCCTCAAGTAATTCACTCAGTTTAGCTGCTGCAGATGCACAAGTCTTCCTAGAGAACTTATGATCTACATATTTAGCAGTGATAAATTCTTTACGTGCAGTCCTGTGGGGTGTGAAAATAGAGCTTCCTTTAGAAATTTTTAGAAAAATGGGTCAATGATTATAATTTAAAATCACCTTGTCTAACTTGGAAGCTGAGAAGGGAAGAAAACTACCTGATAAAAAGTGTGTTATTTATTGTTATACTACGTCTTGCTTGCGAACAAGCCCCAAATATGGAACATTGTCAATTTTATCCCATCTTCTTGTTATATGCAAAAATTACTCTGACTGTAGAGACTAAGACCAAAGAAAAAGCAGAGCTAGTGTCATTTAGTCCTCTCTGTTTATCATCTGAGGGTTTACTACAAAACTCAAAACCATTCAAGAGTCAAATAATGCACCTTGAAATCCAAACAAAGAGTTTTCTACACAGGGAAGGTGAGGTATGACTGGAGACTGAATTTCTAAGAAGATCCATAGTGGGAATAAAAACATCCAGTTCAGCAATCCATGCCTTCCCCTGGCTTGGTTACTGTTTACTTTACACCATAGCTATATCCCACAGAGATTCAGTACTTACATATCACTTGATGGACTGGGTTTAGGTGAAGGACTAGGTAAGTTCCCTTCCATAATATCATTAAAACTAGTATTTCCTACATTCTTGGCCAGCTGAGATAAGAAAAAGAATAAATAAAGTGAGGACTTTTGGGGTCTAACAGCAACCTAACAACAGGACTATTAATGTGCATTATCCACACTATTTATAAAAGATGGAAAACACAGGATTGAAAAATTAAAGCCCAATGATTACATGCAGATACAGAGCAATTAAAAAGAAAGAAAAGGCTTATATTATGCCAGAACTTGTACAATAGACTTCACAGTCACAAAATTATTTACATTTCAAGACAATCTGCCTCCAAGATGAAACCAGAAAGAGGAACCAGCAGCATGAACAGTGAAATGGTGCTGGTACACTGATCAGGAAGCTGCTTTGGGAAAGCAGCTCAGTCCTACTGAAGATCATGATTAGTAACATTTGATTTAGATTACTAACAACTTGGCAAAAAACCCACTATATTTTACGAAGAGAGAAAGTGATAAAGGTGAACGTATATCCAAACCCAGATCTGCCTTACATCTTCTCTCAATTTTCCTTTACAAAATTTCTGTAACAAGTTTCTTCTTTCAGGCCAAACACAGCTAGTGAGATAAAACTACTGCAACTGTTTCTTTTTGACTTGTTGATATTTTTTCTTTGGGTTTTTTTTGGGTACTTTCATATCATATTCATTTCATAACTTCA
The DNA here is from genome assembly GCF_022539315.1 of Serinus canaria. Taxonomy (NCBI): domain Eukaryota; kingdom Metazoa; phylum Chordata; class Aves; order Passeriformes; family Fringillidae; genus Serinus; species Serinus canaria. The sequence goes on from NC_066315.1 coordinate 142,407,869, forward strand.
ATACTACATGATTTCATTCATCAAATTAAGATTCCTCCAATACTTTTCTTACAGAATTAGCAACAGTAATTGTCCCTTGCCAAGTCAAATTAGCTTCATGTTTTAAATCACATGAGCTTTTACATTGCTGTGATTTTGGGTCAAGATCAGCTATTGAGAGGAAAATTCTGATGGCACTAATTACAATGGGTGTCAATACTCATTCTGCAACACCTCAGGACATGAAACGAGAAGTGACAAGAGCACCAATAATATATAATAATATATAACCATGCACCTGTAAAATATCTACAGAAATATGAAGAAAAAATTCTGCAAAAACACACTCCTTGAAAAAGATTAACAGTAACTTGTACATGTTGGTGCTTCCTTCATATATGTCAATATTTGACTAAAAAACCCAATATAAATTAAAGAACTTACCAAGAGTTCAGACGTTCCTAATTTGTCTAATTCCAAAGACTGGATTCGAGAAATATGGACACCCATTTCTCTGTGTATTCCAGAACACTCAATGCAGGTTAAAATGCCCAAATTAGTTGAAAGCCATGTTGGATCTACACAATTGGAAAACAAAGTATTTAATAAAAATCCAAGAAAAGGTTTGCAATGGTGGTAAGAGATGTATTCTGAAATGATTCCTTATTAAATGTTTCAAAGAATGAAAATAAACTAAGTACATTCCATACTTTTCTCCATACTCTAGTTCAAATTTAACCACAAATTGCTACCAGTGGAATGCAGTTTTTCAGATTTAGGAACACACCCAAAGGCACTGAATTTAGACTTATTCATACTGATTGAATGAATTTCAATACATTTCATATTTGTACATTTCATCTGTACAAATTACTTCCTGTTTTTAAAAGTAACAGATCTCCTAAATTTGACAATCTCTGAAGTTTTAAAATTTACTTCTTAAACTTTAAATAGTCCTTCAAAAAGATTAACCATAATGCTTTCCAGTATGTAAACCAGCAGCATGTTGTATAAAATTTGAGGAATGCTGGCTAGTCCAGGAAAAAAAAAACTTTAAAAATGCTGTCATGGAGGAGATCTGCATGTAATATTAGAAGAGATTTTATACTAGGAATGCTACATAAGAAGCATGACCAGTTTTTAAGGAAAAGAAAAAGCTTCAGACATACTTTGTGCACAAATTAATCACTTCCTTGACTTGAAATAGTAACTGCTGAAGCATTAAGCCAAGAGTTTTAAAGCAGCAAGCTGGAGTACAGAGGTGAAGCTTAAAACTTTACTACAAATTAAAAGATGAATGAGAACTGTAATCTGAAGTTTCTATAGCTTTACATAATGAAATAATTGAATGAACCAGTTCCAGGACTTGACATAATTATATCCCAGTTTGTAATTTCATCTAGCTATTTAAAATTTGGATCAGTTCTGCATCAGCAAGCATCTGCAAGATACACACAATCTACTCAGTTCCAAATGAGCATCACCTTCTTGAAGTGCCCCTTTGATGAGAAAGCTGCAACAGCTGCCAGCTCCCACAGCTCCCACACCAGCTCAGTCCTGCTGTGACCAGCTGCCCCTTCTCAAGCTCTGAGTGCCACATAACTGACCTGTAACTCTGTACTTCTGAAGATAGTATCTGATAGGATTTCAGCTCTGGGTCTCATTCTTTGCACAAGACTACATATTCCACCTCTGAAAACGATGCTGCACTTCCTGTAGTCTCATGCCAAGATAAAGCCTCAGAGCAAGATCCTGGCCAGGTCAATTTTTCCACAATCATTGTCTAAATATTACTCACTTCTACTTAGTAGCATGCACAGGATCAGTGATGCCAAGCAACTTCCATTCAAGTGCAACAAGCATCTAGACACAGTGCAACAAGAACAGTTCAAACTCCAGAGGGGCTTGAACTGCTGGAAGTAAGCACAGACAACACACAAAAATATTTTAGTGAATTAAATGGAACTAACGTAGGAAAGTCATATTTGTTCTTTTAAAAACAGGTTGAAGACTGAGAAACATCACTTAGAAAATTAGTTTGCACTCTACAAACACTTCTTTGAAGAAATTACTTTGCTCCCAACAAGAAGCATGATGACATGAACAAATGGAGATACCTGGTGAGCCACAATCACAACAGACTTCATTGCCGGGTAATCTCTGTATGTCATCAATAATGGCTTTTGTCAGATCCTCTAAACTGTTTTCACCTGTGCTCTGCTCTCCACGGAATGCCATATTTAATGCTTCTTCTTTGCTGTTAGTCAATACTGATATCCATCTAGCACAAGATAAAGACCTTAATGAAGATCTGCATTTGCAAATACATGTTAATCTATAAACTGTAGAAATCCTGCCATGAACAAAATATTAGTGGGACTACAGGGAAGGACTGTATTGTGGTAGAGAATGAGGAGGGGGAGAAGCAAGAGACAAAAAGGAAAGATTTGAGAAAAGATAAGTAAGAATGAGAAGAGAGAAAAAGTCTTAATTCTAACATCCCTTTGGTGAACAATTTTAAAGCAAAGTTCTCAGGTTCCTCAAATAAGCAGAAGTTGTGGAAGAAAAAGGGGCAATCAAGCTTCTGTAAATTTAACTGCTTTAAAAGGTGCCCAAAATTTTCCTAGAGTTGCCTTCCTGGAGAAAATGATAACCCTTGCTTTCTCCAGTGTGCATCTTTCTCTGGACAGAGCAAACCCTGCTGCATGTATTGATGTCTAGCTGCCTTTTAAATACAAGTCTCTGAGCACTAATCAGACTGTAAAGCCCAAATTAATGACAACTGCCATGGCAACCAAGGGGCGAAGGAGGACAGGAGAGTAAGGGTACAAAAAGCCAAAATAAAACTTTAGGAGCAGCAGTTGAGTGCAACAAATCAAGACTTGTTAATGGTATCTCAGGCAATACTTCCTCCCCTCTCAATCACTCTGCAAGTTGTTGCTTACACATAAAGTTTTAATTAAAAACAAACAAAACCCCCTCTCAGCAGCTGCTGTGCTCCATGTGGAAGTAAGGAGGGGAGAGCAGTTCCACTAAGGACCAAGCACATTGCAGGTGCAGTGTTGCCAATTTAGAAAAAAGAGCAAGTTAAAAAGAAATCCTCAGAAGCAAAGTGATTTTAGATGATTTTAGATCTACTGCAAATATTTGATTTTTTTAATGCAGAAATGTTGTAAATTGGCAGTGTCCTCAACGCATTTCATGTTTACAATATTCTGCAATCGTCACTCTTCCGAAATATGCAGAAATGGTTATGGTCATCTAAACAAACTGAGAGAACTTCAGATTGAAATTTGTAATTTCTCACTGAAATAACAATGAAAAGATTAGCTTTAAAGGATTTCAGAGGGAAATTTATGTGTGTAATCTTGGAACACAGATTGAGAGCCTGAACTAATATATGGGCATTCCATATTATATATTTCATGCACACTTTAAAAAAAAAATTTATGTGCATAAAATAATCTAGGAAATAGTGCTTAAAATGCTTTAAAATGCTTTAAAATTTTTGAAAAATCAGGCTTAAGAATAAAAGAGAAATTGAAAGTCTTGAGCACAAATTTACATGCTGACAACACTGAAGGTACATTAATCTTTCTCATTATATGAGAAGAACCCACACTAGAGGGCATTCTTCTGCAATTTTAATGGTAAAATTCAATGTTATTAATAAAATAAGAGCAATGGTGTCTTGTTTCTAATATTAAAACAATGTTTGGTTAAATACAGAGAGTAAAATAATAATTAAACTCAAACAACACTAATTCTGACATTTGTTTATAATTTTTTAGAGTAACAATTTGATTAGTTTGTTAAAAAGGCAGAATTTGAATAAAACTCAACTGAGCAGTAACAATTAAAAATTATTAGATGCAATTAAAACCAACACAACACAACTGAGCCAGCTGTTAGTTGATATAGATTTCCTTATTATGAGTACCTAAACTGAGAGAAAAATCTTTATTTTGGTTGTGTTTGCTCAGGGAGAAGGAAGCCTTTGTATAGGACTGTCACTGGGCACCCATGGAGTGAGAGCAAGAGGCAGAACAGTGGCAGCTCTGCCCCCAGAAGCACAAGAACAAGGACAGACATCTCTGAATGACTGATGCTGCTTATCAAGAAGTGCCCAGTTGGTCACCAGGCCTTCCTGGCAGGCTGCACACTCAAAAATAAACAATGACTTTTGAGTGATACACAAAATTTCAGTGCTTCTAATAGGAAATAAAACCAGCCTGGAATTTCAAAACAGCCCAACAGGCAGCCTGCTAAACTAAATTTATCTGCCTCTCAAAAGAAGGATACTGCTTATTTATTTTTCCCCTACCTTGCTCATGTGTTAAGACAAAAAAGCCCCAACACACCACTTCAGCTACTAAACCAACTAATACAGTAAAAATTAATTTACAGCAGAGTAACAAAAACTTATGACTCATAAGAAATAATAGTATTTTCTTCCTGACTAAGAAAATTACTGGAATAATTAAGTTCCAGGATGAATGCAGTAATCATGACTAGCAAGTCAGCTTTTCCCTGTAAGAGCCAACATAAAGCTGTGGAAGCCCAGAAAGAAATACCTGCACACCAAGGAATTCTCCAGTCCTTTTATTTCACCCATGACTCCCAAGGTTGAGCTGTCAATGCCACTGCCACCCAACACTACCAAACAAGTAAAACACCCTTCAAACATCCCCTGAACCTTTACAATACACATGGAACAACACCATCTTTCACTAGAATGTGGATATTTAATGAAAAAAATGAGGTAGCCTATGCTATCCTCTTCAGCAGTAACTTTATTCCTTGCACTGTTGGGTGTTGAACATTAGACTACATGCACAATCCACATCTGGTGACACAGGGGGAAAAACTAGTGGTACATGGTTCTCATGAAATAATTCTGATGCAGAAGGAAGAAAGACTGTTTAAAAGGAAATAATCTAATTGGAAGCATGCATTAAATGAAGCAAAGTCCTGGATTCTGAAGTACAAATCTCAAGAGATGGGCTCTGCCATTTGTTTCTAGGCCTCAGAAGAAAAAATGTACTGCCTGTAGGTATTTTCTATGTGTGATATGAAAGACCTACCTACTTATTATGTTTACTTTCAAGGAAAAGGTAGAATCAAGAGGAAAAGAAGTAACTGCAGAACAGGGTTGACAGGGAAGATTTGAGAATAATTTAAAAATATTTCATTTGAATCCTAATAATCTGATGGACAATATAATCCCAAGCACTTCACACAAACTAGGTACTGGCAGGATAAATAATCTAAATGGGGTTTTAGTTAGTTGGGTTTGGTTTAGTTTCAGTTTTAACATTACTAGGTTTAAAAGGAGCTTTGTAGTGTGACACAAAATAGTTTACATTTACAGATTCATAACAGCAGAAAAAAAGACGCAGTAGGCACTACTTATGCATTAGCTGAGAAAATTATTTCCACTGCTAGGTGTGATTTCACACATCTCTATTGGCAAAATAATCTTGAAAAAAGGTAAATATTCTTACGCTACGTATTCCTGCTCGTCTTCTGCTTGAAAGTGGTAAGTTCTGTTATCTGAAAGAAAGAAATACATCTTGTCATGTGGCACATGATAAAAGTCAATGTGTCTACATACTTGGTACTAAAAGCTATTTGGCAGCTAAAGCCTTCAAGAGCAATTTCTCTTAAAATGCATCATTAATCCTTAATTCATAGCTGTGGATAACAATTAAAAAAAAAAAAAAGGAAGATGAAACTAAATTTTGATTCACACCAATTTTATGTCTTTTTAAAGTCTTAAGTTTTGAAATAATAAAGAAAAATAAACACATGGATCAAATTTTACCTTTTCAGAAGTCAAAACTGAAATATAATTAGGAGAAGAAGACAAAATTAATTTGTTCCTTTTATATAGTTTTTCCCTCCAGTTGAGTCAAGAAAATTGTTTTACTAACGAACAGATGAAGACTTGAAGTGGCTATTATCTCCCACAATCAATGGTTTCCTAGACTGTCCTTTTCAATATAGAATGTTGGAACTGTTTCTTGGTTAATACTCTGTATGTGAAGTCTGAAAAGACTAAGTTGACTCAAAAGCATTTTTAAAAGCAGACTGGATACAAACACCTGCTGTACAAGACCAAAATAGGAAGAAGGGGAACCACAGGAACTTTGATGCTGAGAAGAAAAGGCACTACCAGTTTTCAAACAAAGAGAAATATATTTTAATGTAGGATAAGAGAGAAAGAAATTTGGTCTCCTTGTTTTCATCATTCCCTCAAACAGCACTCAAAAAGCAGAACAATGACTGAAAAGCAGGATAAAGCCAAAGGTCTTTCCCCTTTCCTGATGGATACAGACAACACATGTTCCACAAAGCTGTTAAACATCTCTCTGAACTTAAGGAGCAGCACATATATTGCATTTCATGGCTTGTCACAAAAAACCAGTATTTATGCCACATCTTTGCAGAGAAAGGTTCTACATCCATTTGCTCATCATCAGAAATAGAGACTCTGAACAGTCATGAGACACTGTGTGTGCCTGGACACAGACCTGAACTTGGAGCTCTAGCCTTGTGCTCTACTTAGAGCATCTTGCAATGACATTTTCAGAAACCCCAATAACACAAGATGGTACTAAAGCTGCTACATACGTGATATCAGATCAAAAGACTTCTTATCTTCAGCATTTGGCTTCACCTGGCAGGTCAATAAATTCAGTTTAGCTGGTTGCCTGTTGGACTAAAAAGAAAATTTATTTTATTTTTAAAATGTATTGATTTAGGATTATTTTCCCTTTCTGGGAGTGGGCATGTATGATATTACTTAAAGCTTGGACATGTACACATATCCACCCTCAAAAAACAGGAGACCAGTATCACTTGGTCTGATTTGGTCTCTCAAAGTGGACACATTGCTAAATCTTAACAAAATTAAAATCTTCATGGTCTCACTTTATCTGAAAGGGATGAAAAGGAAAACCTTAAATTTAAAATATGCTAATATTAATAGCTTTTAATTGAATTTCTTCAACAAGGGCAAAACTACAATGCACTTTTTCATTACAGCATGCCCATGTTCCAAGTTTCCTCCCATTTAAAATGAATCAAATAACCCTAAAACTTTAAAATGGAAGTGGAAAACTGAAGATCTGGAGTTTCAGAACTCAGGATAAATACCAATACCAATATTCTGTGGTGTAATTAAGTCTCTTAAGACATGATAATTAAATGTATCTTTGAGGAATTTGGGGTTTATACAGGCAGTAAGCTTTAGAAATTGAGGGCTGTCAGGGGAATTTGGGGCAAAGGTGGAAAAGAGGTAAGGAAATGGGAAAATCCCCCTTAACAAGAGCAACTCCTGCCCTTGTTTCCAACAAGTTTGTGTTACACTATAGCCCTGTTTTACAGTGTTACACAGTTTTAGCACTGCCTCCCCCATGATCACCTTGGTGCTAGCTCATGACTGAGCATTCCTAGGAAAATTCTTCAGATATATGCCTGATTCCAAGAACTCACTGTGAACAAAAATTCCCAGCATTCCAAACTTTTAATTGAAAGCACTCAAAATACTAAACACATTGACTCATCTGTCAGACTCTAACCTAATATCAAATACTTCCCATGTTCCCAAATTATGTGGCTCACATATATATAATGAAAATCCCTAAAGCAAATCCATCCAAAGTATTGAGAAGTATCTGTTCAATACATTTGCCATTTTCTCATTAAACTACTGATAAATTCATTTCATAAGCTACAGTTTCACAAAACCTCAACAGTCAGAAGCTGAAGTAACATCCTTTTTGCAATAGCATATTAGCAACAACAGATTCACCAGGAAAGGATAATGCTATTTATTGTTTTGATATAAAGGTATAAAAAAAACTTACCGTTGCATGTGAGATGGTAAGAATTCCATTTTTAACAGTGCACTTCCTTCTTTGCCATACTTTCCTTAACCTACATAAGAATATCATATCAATTTTAGCAAGTGGATGTGACTTCAAAACTCGTAAATATCATTATCATTTTGGACAATTAGCTTTAAAAAACAAACAGATGCAGTCAAAATTTACTAAACACTTCATCAAAAGAAACTTGGAGATTTGTGAAAAATCTTAATTATCTTTTAGAGAATTATAAAGACAATAGCTTTCTTTTAACTATGACTAATTTTTTATGCTTGCTTGTCATGCTTTTCATACTTGCTACATTAAGTTCAGTTCTGTGTTCAGGCTTGAACTTTGGAACTCGCAAGTACTTGTGGCAGGTGCATTAGGAGAATATGCCTGAAGCACCCACAGTAGAAAGCTGTTAAAATTAGAGCCTGAACAGAGCAGTAGATTTCACTATTATGTGCTATCAGAACATACCCATCACTCTTCTTTAAAAGATAACCTTTCTTCTCACTGCCATATTCCTTATTCCCCTGAAGCTGATGCATACTGTACCCTCCTTGCCTGCTCTGTGAATCCTGCAAAAGGGAAACACAACATTAACATTCTCCTGATGTGCATAGTAAACTTTCCTAACCTTTAGCCTATTTTCTTTTTCTTCTCTACAACATCACAAATTCACAAAGATTAAGAAAGGAAAACTCCTACTGCAGGTTTTACCTCCATAGGAGAGCTTGCTTTTACACCACGTGATCTGGAACTAGATGCATGTTCAAGATTTAATTAATACATTAGGCCTTTGATGCAAACATGCATCTCAAAACAAAGACACTTAGAATACAGATGTTTAATATTCCACAGTCTTATAAGCAAAAGGCTAAGATAAAATTTGAAAAAGAAAACAACAGAATATAGCATGCATCTATATATAGAAACCAAGAAAAATTATAATTTTTTTTCAAATAAAAAATATGTATAACTCATGAGTTTTAGTGAATGAAGTCAGCTGAAAAGTCAGCTGAAATAACTTTTGGCCTGATCTAGTGAAACAATTAAGTGAAATGGATTAACTTGTGGAGCAGATCAGAAAAAAAAATCCCCCCAATTCATTAAAACAGTGACTTACTCTCCTAGACTTCGATCACGAAAGGCAAAAGCAATAGAGGAAAGAGAAAGCAAATAATTTGAAACAAGAATTATTATTCATTTAAAAAAACATGTTCCTCGAACATAAATTTTATAGCCCCCATTGTTAAAATAATGTTTCCCCTTTCTAAAGACACTAATAGAGAGAAGGCAAGAACTATTTTTAGGCATACTGGTGTTTTGTCTCATCCACTAACAAAATACCATAACAAAATTCCAGGCAACCTGGCATATATGACATCAGCTTCACAAAACAACTAAGAGGACTGCAGGATCAAATTTTAATGCATCTTTCAATCTTTGTAATCTTTAAATTGCCTAAAATTATAGTTATAGTGTATCCTCCACAACAGGAGCTAATTCTGAATTTCCATTGAAGAAGATTAGGCCCAAAGTTAAAAGTTAACTTTTGCAAGTGTATGCAAAAAGCTGTGTTTAAGGGCACATGAATCTGTTTTTGACTATAACTGTGAAACAATAACCTGCAAAACATTTGACAACATCCCACCAAAAAAGAAAAAAAGAAAATTGAAAAGAATGGGAAGTTCAATTACTCCCTTCTCAATAACCTTTCCTCTCTAAAGCAGAGTTTCTTACTAGCACAACCAATATACATTGAAATTTACTCCCTCTTGATTTATCCAGAGCACTTACAATTGATTTGCATTTCGTAACAAGTTTGCCACAGAGTTTAGAGAAGTGCTTTGGTAAAACTGGCAGCTGTGGCTGGGAGCAGCAGAGAAGCTCCTGCAAGGTGGGTGCTGCCAGCAGTGCTCACACCACCACAATCAGCAGCTCGTCTGTTAAAAGCAAATTTCAAATCCCCATGGGAATTAGGGAATTAATCCTGCTGGTATTAGCATAGGAAAGAACATAATGAGATATAGTTCTTGTTGCAAGTAGTACATGAGATGGAGATTTGGGGAAATAAAATGTAAAGAAATAATTGAAGAAATAGACACAAAACATGATTCCAAAAATTACCTATATTCAACTTAATGCTGTTAAGTTACTTTTGCAGCAATAATTCATAGACAAAAATAGGGAAGAGAAGCCCTGTATTAAAGGCTCAGTTTCTTTTAAAATTGAAGCTTCTTAGGATATGAGCATTTTGCAACATACAAGATCAGGTGCTTTACACAATTAAAAGCACACTAGTATTCACTAAAATACTTTTTCCAAAAGCCATAAACCATAATAATTTTCCAAAATTTGATAATTCTTGCACAAGGTAAGAGAATCTGCCCCAGCTTGACATGAGGACAGCACAACAGTGGCCACAAGAGACACTGCCTGTGACAGGGCCAGTGTCAATGGTACTTCCTGCAGTGCAGCACAGCACTGGCACTGCTGCCCAGCCCAGGATTCAAACATGCTCAAGATGTGCTTCTCCAGGAGCCAGGTAATTGCAGTGATTACAGTAATACTTTTCTCACTGATGAAAGGACAGGTATGCCACAAAAATGTGCAAGATCATTACAGATGCCCATAATGTTAAATAAACACCTTGAACAAGTGCAACAGTAGAACAGGAGCTGCATATGAGACCTCAAGAATGTCAGGATGTCTCACTCCTCTCACAGCAGCTCTAAAGAGGTTAAAAGTGGCAGAATATACAATTTGGACAGGAATCACTAGTTTCAATTTCCTTCTCTCCATCAAAAAACCTGTTTACTATCAACAACTAGGGACTCCATTTGATTATTTCAAACTGCTTCCCTGCCAAAGCAATGTTTGGTAAGAATACTTCTGATTTTTTACAAATCCACTGGAGAAAATCCCATTCATTTAATGTTTTTCAATAATTCCATTAATCCATCAATTTTCCATCAATGAGATTACAGTGCACTAATATAAGTGGGGAAATGTATACTTAATCATAATCCATCGAGCCATCTGTCACAATAATAAAGCCCAGCTTTATGTACTTGAAGATTTGGACACACACAGTGATGGAGGCTGACTGCTGAAAACTCAGGCCACATCAGGCTTTGCTGTCTCTTAACCAAGGAGTAATGAATGCTGATATGCTGCTTCAGGAGTAAACACTGAATACCTAGGTAACACATTATTTTACCAAGCTCCTCAATTTCTGCCAGCATCATTACACTCTGACTCATGTCATGGAGCAGAATCTCATGACTGAAAGTCCTCATGTTGATTTTGAGACAAACTTGAACACCAATGTGATCAAATGGTTATTTTATCAAAAAAAACCAGATTCTTTCATTACAGCATTTCTCTGTCTTTCTCCTGTGATTTGCCTGGATATCTGAGAATCACAATACTGCTCCTTATTCTTCTAAGACACAACTTCAATTCTCTTCAAAACAAAGACTTTATTTTTTACATTCATAGCTTTATATACATATATTATACATACATACACACACAGAGTTTTTCAAGAGTCCTAGAATTTGTCCAAACTGTAATTACAATCAGAACAGTTGCACAGTTTATTTTGATGATGCCTGTAAAGGTTCTTGATTTCAACATGTATTCAAGTTTCAAAATTTGATTTCACATTTAAATTTACTTATATATTTACTTATTTACTTAAAAATTTACTTATATATTTACTTATTTACTTAAAATTTACTTATATATTTTAGATGAGGTTTTTTTTTAACTATATATATTTTTTACTACACATCCAGGAAATAGGTAACCAAAAATCCAAACATTATATTTCACTTGTTACTCTGCCTCATAATAATCTATGAGCAATTTCGAAACTTGACTTATATGGACTGTACCATATGCAGCCATGAATGCACAATACATTTCTGAAAAACATCCACCCATTTGTCCTACTTTATTTCCAAGAACTGGCTGATTGTCAAGAAGCATGAACTCAACAACATATGCAGAATCCAGGAGGAGAGCAGGAGATGTTTTCCTTTGCTTCCCAAATCAGCTCGTAGAAGAAAAGATACATGAGAGAGGAGCAAGTCTTGCTGTTCTGTGTGCTGGGAACCAATTCCCAGTGAAGAATGAGCAGGAATTCTGTTCAGAGTGATTTAGATAATAGGGAGATGACAAATGTAATGCTTGTATGGAAAGCCCTGTAAGTGTTATGGAAGAGATCTGGTAAGTCCATGTGCACATTGGAGATGGAAGGGAAAAAAATACCAAACTGAGAATCAGGAAAGACTGCAAAGTATGAGCTAAGGGAAAACTGAGCACTAGAAAGAGCTGACAGCTTTTACAGTGAATTGGGGTCCACTGGGCACATAAATGGGGTGCTCTGTCAAAGGGATTGGGATCTATTCAAAGGTACTCCTGTCAGCATTTGTGCCATGAAAGAAATTCTAAAAAACCTGTAGAATGCATTGTAAGGCTGTGTTGTCCTTCAGAATAGTGGAATTAGAGATGCAGGAAGAGAAACAGCCTTCTGGCCAAGGTTTGCTATATGATGTGCACCTATGTTATGTAAGCATATGTAAGCAAGCATTCAAAAGAAAAAAAACCAGCACTGTAAGAAATTATTCATCCATCATTCCTTAGTAACTGGGATTCCATATTAGTTAATTTACTAACTTCAAGCCACACATCTACACACAGTGGCCATGATCACAATGGGCTATCTATAGAATAATGTGACAGCTCATGAAAATATTTGCACCTGTCTTGTTTTTCAAAAGTTTCAAAAGAATTCCAGGAAATTAAAGATTTTTTAACTTCACAGCACAGAAGGAAGATTAATGAAAACTGCTTTGAAGAGTATATTTATTATTACATACACTGGAAAATCAGGGCAGCTTTGGAACAGGGAGGTTGTGTACAAAAAAATTCCTGGAGTTTCCTGGAAGAATCAGCAAGTAAATGATGACTGATGCAGTGTACCTGGACTTTCAATGGGCACTTAATTCTTCCTTATGAAAGGGACAGAATTACACTGCCACAGGACAGGAGGAAAAGTCCTCAGGTGACCTAACAGCTTAAAAGCATGAAACAGCCAGAGGAGTTTCACAGAAAGCTGTGCCAGCACATATGGTGTCTAACACAAACAATATGGAAAAGGGTGAACAGTAAACTGTCAAATTTTGTTAGATGCTATTAAATTATTCAGGATACCCAAAAAAGGCTCACTGAAGAATTTCTCAGGAACTCAAAAATAGTGAGTAGCTTGACAAAAAATGACAGGTGAAGATCAGCATAAAAAAATGCCAAGTGATGCAGAGGGGAAGAATAAGATCTGTGAGCTCACTGTGAAGATTCAGAAACAGGATGATATGGTTATAGCATTACAGATGACCAAACTTGCACACCTCCTCTGGCCAAAAAGCAAGTAAATGTAAGGTTTTATATGGAAAAATGAATAAAAAATAAAGAACAAAAAAGTATCTAGTGAGGATATAATAAATTCACAAAACACTCAGATCCTGAAAAGGGTTAGCAGATCTAAAAGTTCAAAACAAATAAAAGCAGAAAGATTTTTCCAAACAACATGCAGCCATGGTGGGAAAGGCACAGCTGTAACATAAGCTGATGATTTACACTTCTTCAAAAAGCAGCTGCAACAAATTCAATGACTTCCAGGCCAGTCAAGCTACTAATAGAAGGGTATTCTAGGGAATATTCTTTGTAGATAAAATGGAAACAGAAAATGAATGTAAAAGCATTGTTTGTTGATATGTAATTGAGCATTGTAAATATTAGTTTTGCCATGATGTCAAAAGTCCAACTCTTTTGAACCAATAACTGCACAAATTTAATATTAATTAAACCAATTTCTGAATATAAAAGTCACAAATTTAGATCATCTCCAAGAATAACATGCCTAAATTATTTACCTCCTTCTGATCAAGCTGCAGAGAAGATTTTATCAAATCTCTAAGAGCTGTAAGTTGTTTCTTTTCTTCATCTTGTGTCTGCTTTATCTATAGAAAGAGATTGCCATTATATGCTTGCTGGATGCAACTTTAATTTTAACGTTTTATGCATTTTAATATACCATTTTAGATGTTCTGAACAACTAGCTCAATTATTTCGTGTTTTTGTAATAGCTGAGTTTATGTACCAGTCCATTCTTATATCTTCACCCTCTACGCATTTACTGCTTGAAAAGCAAATTAAAATGAATGTATAACTTGACATGCACTGTTTATTCTGTTATATTGTCATGGCTCACTATAGCTAATGCAACTAAATTATCCTCTGAAATATTAAAAGAAGTCAAATAAATTTGACAAATTACTTAAGGAATGAAAATGCAGTTTAATTTAGCAACAAATTAAATTAGCAAATGGGATTACTGTAATTCTGATTATGGAGTACAAAAACACTTGTGTGACAAGTGATCTTTGATTCCATGTTATTGCTTTTCTTCAATAAACACCACAATTAATTCATTTTAAAACTCTGGTGCTATCATTAAGTAGTTTGGTTCTAAAAAGTGAAAATGGTACTAAAATTAATGTTAATAATATAAGCTGATTCCAATATTCACACTTAAAAGTAGTTTTATCTTAATATATGATTGAATTAATAGTAGAATGAAAGCTACTTTTCCTAATAGCTCTAAAAATTGCATATGAAGTTTAACAGACAAGAGGTCTTTTCTTCACCTAGCTAAGTTCAGTTTCAAGTAACACACTTTTCATTTATAAGATGTAAATTAAATATACATCCTCGCAGTTATATTTAAAAGGTACTTATATAAGCAAAATATTTTAATTTGCAGATATAAATTTAATTTTAAGTAAACTTACATTATATAAGTCAGCAGCCAACTTTTCAATATATTGTTTAAGTTTATCAGCTGTTTTCAAGCCATCTTGGAAGAAACTAGAACAAAAAATACCTTTGATTTATCAGGAGTGTATAGAGTTCACAACACAAAGTAGATAGTCTTGTGTAGAAAAATAACAAAAACAATAAAACATATCCAGCTTCTTCCATGTTCAAAACTGAATAAAATAATTAAACAGGTAAAAACCCCAACAAAAAAACTCTTCCTAGTAGTTTAGAGTATCTCAACAGTGGAGATACACCACTGTGACTTTAATAAATATCAAATTAGAGAGAATATAGACAACATGTTTCTCCTACAGTAATTTCCAAAATCTTTTTTCTGTATTTAACTCCTGTGTGTTTGACTTTGTGGTTCTAATGATGACAAGGTTGTATCTCACCAGTTTCACCTTAAGGAAATCCAAAGAAATTACTGGCTTTCACAGTGGTTTTAAAATTTACACCAAGACTAAAAACTATTAACTGGAATAAACACAATATTTATAACAATGCATTCTAGATCTATGCCTCAGGAAATAAAACTAATTTTTGCATGCAACATGCAGGGTTCTCCTTCGGCCTCTTTCTCCATCACTGCCATCCCCCCAAACTCACTCACACACTCTCTCCTGGAAGTCTACAGCCTCAGAAGAGGAAGATTCAGACACCTGGCACAACACATGAAAAAAGCCCTGATACATTCAAACAAAAGG
Organism: Serinus canaria; assembly: GCF_022539315.1. Classification (NCBI taxonomy): domain Eukaryota; kingdom Metazoa; phylum Chordata; class Aves; order Passeriformes; family Fringillidae; genus Serinus; species Serinus canaria. Next base: position 142,423,320 of record NC_066315.1, read on the forward strand.
AAACAAAGACTTGTGCAAAAAAAGAAAATATTAACTAAAGATTAAAGCATTGCAGCACTTACTTGCATTGTGCATGGTAATATTTAATAAGGTTCTGCAGAAGGTCCACACCTTTTTTTGTCTTGATTTCATTAACCTTAATAAGATACTGCATAGAGAATGGACAACATGTTGACAATCATGTATCACAAACTTCAACAGTTTTCAAACAATAAAACATCATTTTGTCAATGAATTAAACTCTGTGTTTAACTTGGATGCTGAGCCATAAAGCACAAGTCCACCACTGCTAAACTAACTTTAAAACAGGTAACAGTTTATCTGGCCACTCCATAAAATTTAAACATCCCAAAACATAATGCAAATTCAAGAAAAAAGTTTCACTTTTACAATTTTCTAAAGATTTCCCTTTTTTAATGCTACTGTAGTCATTACTGAAATATTCTGACACTACAAACACTGTGCAATTTAAATAATCTCCACTAAAATGTAATAAAAATAGCTATTAATATAAAAATCAGCTTTATGGAACTAAATGTATCACTATCACGTATCACTTTATTAGAAATTTTTGAAGGCTTCAGAAAGTATATTGGAAGAAAGATATCAAAATATTGCTAAACCATAAACCTGATAAAATAAGAAATATTTCCACACTGTATTTTCAGCCCAAGAACCTTCCCACAGTAACCTAAAAACAAGGAAAAGGAATAAAACAAAAAGAAGCCAAGTTTTGAACAAGAGTTGCTAAAATAATTATCTTTATATTGCTGCACTGTGTGACATTAAAATAATTTCCTCCCTCCACCCCCATTAGGCGACAAAATATTTCACCACCTTCAAGAAAGACCCACAAAGTCTGTTAATAATAAGTTCTGGTGTTGCAATTAAAAACTGAACTTTGTTTCTTACTTCACACATCTGCAGCTGAAAGAGCCTCCTCTCCTTCTCCATCTCCTCGGCTATCTCAGCTCCCGTTATCTCCGTTCGTATCATCCCGTGCTGCTTCGCATGCTCTCTTTTCTCCTTCTCAATCTTTGTACTGAAATTTTATTTAGAAAACATTTTAGAGAATCCCTTCTGCTAAAATGTGCTCTGGCATTATTTAGGGAAAAAGTAATAATTAAGAAGTATCAAAGAAGACATTCTGAAGATTAGCTCCTCTACCAAATCCTGTATATTTTGAGTCTCCAGAAGCTACTGAGCCATGAAACTGCCGTTCTTTTAACTGTATTCTCTAGACCGTATGTTACTTGGGAAAAAATATAATAAATAATAATAATAATTAATAATAATAACAATAACAATAATAATTCATTTTAAGAATCCCAATACTACAAAAAACAAAGTGAAGTAGGAGACAAATACTTACAATTTGGTTTCATAATCTTTCCAGGCTTTGTCAAAAGGCTTTTTGAGGTCCTTAGGAAACAGAAAATTGTCTTAGAACATTTTTGAACTCGGTATTTATCAAGTAATAAATAGGAACAAAAATACTGTTTTCTTCAAAACTTTTCAGAAAGCAGTTGGAAAAAAAAAACTGGGTTTGAATCTTGTAAAGTATTGCTTTCCTGAGCACACTAAAACAGCAATTTACAATGAAATTTTCAGTATTTCATTGCAGTCATGTCAATTTTGTTCTTTGTACTAAATACAAATTATTAATAAATGCCAACATAGGAAATACTCTCATGAGCGAAAGAAAAACAGTCATTAGACAGATGAACATGAAACAAAAATTTAGTTTGCAACACTTACCCCTTTAACACCTTTTAAGTCTCCTTTTAAGAGAGAATCCAAAGTGAAAATAACATTGTGGCTTAAACCCTGGAGCTAAAAACAGAAACATTATATTCAAAAGGATTTATTATGATCTTATCAAAGTACTGCCAACAATTCTTTGAACTTCACTAATCAAGTTGCAACCACCTCACACTTCTAAATTCATAGCAAATTCAAGTCTGGGAAGAATTAATAAACATTTACTTGCATGAGCCATAGAAACATCACAATTAACATTTACTTAAACAAGGTGACATAAACCCAGAATTTTAGAAATAGTATGTAAGCAAAGTTCTGAAAGCACTTCAAGGCAATATTCATCCTCTTGAAGCAAAGATTTGGGTATAAATTTGGCTACAGCCTCCTGAGTAAGAAGGACCTGCTGTGCCACAGGCAGGGAGCACACAGAGCACGTGTTAATTCAACCATGAACAGAAGGAACAAACAGGGGCACCAACTCTCTGAATATTCCCCCCTTTCTGGGAACACTGTTCTTTCCTTGTCCATTGTGTATATCTGACAACCCCTTATACTCTCATGAGTTTAAATTTCACCCCACTGAGTTCATGCCTGTTTGATTATGGACAAGAACATCAAAACAACCACTCAGGGTCCCCAGATCTAGTGTTCCACTCAAACTCCTCATATATTCTAAAGACACTGTAGCCTTTTTTCATTTTTCCAGGTGTATCCATTAAAGATAACCAACTCAAACCCTTAGTATGTCAGCTATAGAAAAAACCCAAAGTTAAATAGCAGTGTGTAACTCCAATACAGTAAGGATTTGCAATCATTTATTACATCATTGAAGACTTGATAAAACGGTAAAAAAAGTAGCCCAAATGAACTGGAAAAAATCTGATAAAGCAAAACGGTCTCACATACAGAACAAAAAAAAAAAAAAAAAAAAAAAAGGAAAAAAACCCTTAACACGTGGAAGCACATATGAAAATTTAGTGAGGGATGTGAACAAAAGATAATTTGCCTGCAAAGATTAGCTAAGGACATTTACAGAAAAGAGAGGTAGAGAAAAACAGGCTTTAAACACTTGTAAAAAGGCAAGAATCATGCAAACTTTCAAAAGGAATAATCTGCAACTGCTACAAATGTTCTGCCAAAACCTCATCTAAATCACTGTAAAGATATTGGCACACTCAGTTTCATCAACAAAGGTCTTTATACACCTTTTAAATGTACTATTATAATGATTTACTGCATAAAGAATGAAACCTGAAATGGCCAAGGAGGTAGAAATAAAAAAACCAGAGAAACTGATTCTGGTGGGACACTCAGAGTTTGCTGAAAACAGAGACCAGGGTTGGCAATGGCCAATCCCAATGTTTTACCTTTACAAAATCTTACTGAAGGGTCACTGTATGTCCTTCTTATAAGATAATCTTAATAACAATGATTGAACAACTTAACAATTATATTCATTGACTTTATGTTTCAGACATTAAATATAATGATTACATCAATAGTTAGTAGTAAAAACTGCACAGCATCTTATTCAGCCTTGTTACATTGATTAATGAACATGCTTTTATTCTTCCCTTATATGCTGAGCAATCATTTCAAAATTATGCTTTCCAAAAGTTGTGTATGTAATAAAAGTTGCTGGTTTTACTTCATAGTAAGTGACTATCACTCTAAAGTAGTCACTCCATAATTGATGAAGAAGAAAGTAAGTTATTTTCTACCTTCCTTGTCATGAAATATCCATAACATCACAATTCATATGAAAATTTTAATGAATCATAATTAAAGTTCAAAGATAGAACAAAAAGGATCCAAATTTGTGAAGCATTTTTTTCATTGTCTACTGTGTAGCTCCAGTCCTTATTCATCTTTATGTCTTTGAAGACCATTCATTATTTTATTGTACCTTTATTTAATAAGACATCAACAATCTGTTCTAGGTAAAAAAAGAAACAAAAAAAAAAACCACCCTAAACCTATTATCCTGCCATTCATCTTACTAACTCCTGCAATTTTTCCAATCAATTTTATCAACATAAGGCTCAGCACCTACTTTGGGGCTTTAGCAGTGACATAACTGAGTCCTTCTCTCAACTGCTTTTTCAATGGACCTCAACTTCTATTTTGATATAAACATCTTTTTTTCTTTCAGTGCAATCTTATTAAGTAGAATGATGCTTAAAAACAACAAAGCAGAATTTTAAATCTCAGAGAGAAAAAATAAGAAAAATAAATGGTAAATTTTAAAATGCTGAGGCAATTGTAAAATAAGTTTGTTGTCCATTTGCTAAATGAAGTAAATTAGTGAACACCCTATTTTGAATCGTGCTAACAAGAATTTGGGTAGATAATGCTTCATAATCTAGCTGAAATAATATAATGTTGCTTTGAGTAAGAGTGGCTTCTTAAATTAAAAGTGTTTTTTCCACTCGAACAGCACTACTTTAAATAAATAAATAAACTGTGACCAAACCTTTGATAGTTGAAATAAGTAAAAACTTTCTGTGGATGTCCTGCTAGGAATGACAAAGTCCAGAAAGCTTCCAAAAAACTTGAGTTTTAGTCCCAAACTGTCCTTAAACTGCACTTTAATTCACATGTTAAATTTTAATTAAAGGTCAAATTAATTCAGAGTGACAGAAGTCTCTACAGAGGAAAGCACAAGACTCAGTTTTGGGCAACTGTCAAAGCCAGGGAGCTTTGCTACAGTGACCTCTGGTGTGATCTACAGCAGTTATGGCTGTGCTGGGGACTATAGCAAGACAAGTCTGTAGCATCACTTATACTTCACACACCAAAAAAGCTTGGAAATTCACCCAAATATAAGAAAAATATAAAACTGAAGCTATGACTTTCTGAATATAACAGTTACAGTTACATTTACAAAGCCCATGAAAAATGTGGCTTCATTATTTTCAGTGTTCAAAGATATTTGCTAAGACTGCAGTTTTATTATGGAGCTTTCAGAAATAAAAGGCCTAAGGCAAACTTTAACTGAGACAAACCTTTAAAGCACCTTCAAAAACCTGGCATGGATGCTTCATATATTAAAGGGAGAGTGGACTGTTAACACCACTTAAACATGCTCAAATTGTTAGTTTTTTTCCAAAAAGTGAATGTTTCTCCTTTTGTGGTAAAACAAAAAAGCCATAACTAATGATATTGTATTTTTAACAGGAAAGACTTCAAGTTAAGGGATGATTTAAAATTAAGCTCCATGAGGTATATATCACCATCAATCACTTGTGAATGATGACTCAAAGGGTGTCTCAACATTTATATTTACCTTCTTAACTGCCAATTAAGAATCAAACACAGTGTGTCATAACACCCTTTAGAGATCCTCTCTGAAGAAACTGTAGGTTTTGTTTTGGACAAAAACTGAAGGCATCTTAAAAGTTATTCTTAGTCATCATGATCATGCATGCAGTTCTTGTATCATACTTTATTTTGAAACAAGTTAAAATCTAAGAAAGTTCAAAACTCCTCACCAGGTTCTTCAACAGTGTTGATAATTCTTTAGTAAGTGTGGAAAATTTTACAAAAGCTGTGCCAAGATCTGGATTATCCCGACTTAAAAAATTACTTCCAAATTTATCTAGTACTTGTGCATAGTTTTCTTCATTTTGAACATGATCTGCAAAGAAAAATCAAAAGTCAGGTTTTTTGTAGCCAGTCAATTACAATTTTAAGCTTACTGCAACTTAACAACAAACTAATAAACAGTACTTTGAGAAAAGCCACAAGTCAACACATTTACTGAAAATTAAAAGAATTTTAAAATTAAAAAGAACTACTTGGCAATAGACACAGATATACTTTTTAAATCAGCAAGCTGCAATTTGTAATACAGAGATGAAGAAAGGTCTGTAGCTATTAACAGAGTAATAAGATCAATATATAAATTATATAAATATAATCTTATCTTTTTATATATAAATTATATATAAACAAGACACGACTGTTTTGTAAATAGCTTGGGAATTTTTAGCTGCCCACTACAGGAACTTTCATGCATACATGAACTTTTCTTTTGAAATGTTGGACATTTCAAAAAAGAACAAAATTATCAGATAAAAAAGTCAAAAGTATCAGATATAAATGTAAGGAGACAAAGTCTGAATCTGACTAAGCTCAAAAGAAGAAGCATCTTACAAAGGTTCCCTTTTTGCCAGCTTTGTATACTGAGCTATCCCAGATAACAGAATGTGTATTGGTGCACAGCCAAAGACTCATTCCAGTGTATTTAACAGCGACTGAACATACACAGAGGTTAGAATCAAGAGAATGCAGTTGAAGCCAGTGAAAGTGAGAAAAATCCTTCACTCAAGAATGAATTAGAAATTGTTGTATCTGAAATGTCTTTCCTGCTTCTATTTAGTTTATTTTCTAGCATGTGTTCATAATTTTTGTTACTTCTATTTCAGTATCTTTAAATAGAAAATTTACCTCCACAGCCATTTGGGAAAGGCTTTATCACCTTTATATCTCTTAGAGGACATTAATTAGTATTAATTAAATCAATATTTCACTTTAATGAATTGCCTAGGCTTACCATGTGGGCTTTTTTCTGCAAACCACAAACACAAAACCACAAAGCTACAGCACAAGTTCTGTGCAATGAAAGGGAGGAAGGGAAAGAGAGAACAGTTGCCAGGAGGTAACATGTTTCCCCCCACCCCCCAAAATCTCCAAGTTATTGGTTTGGTTTTTTTTAATTCAAGTTATGATATTGCCTGAGAGCATCTGAATTAAAAGTTATGACTCAGAAGAAAAGGAAAAAAAAGATGCAGGTTTCAAACAATTTCTCATTAATAATGTCTCGTGAATAATGTCTTACAAGGCACAAATCTATTTGTACTTTAATAAACAGCTGGTGAAGAGGTAAACAGTTAACTCTTCTAAGGTATTGCAGATAATCAAACAACAGTGCACCAAAGCTCCAACAAAAAAATGTCAAAACCTGTTAAAAAAAAGGACAATCCTTATTTACCAATACCAAGCCCCAAAGCTCACACACCACAGCAATCACATTCCAGAAATCAGACATTAATATTGAGGTTTTCAAGAGGCCAAATATTTAATCATATGTTAATAGAGAGTTGCAATTCAAGCCATATGTTTTTAAGAAAACTGTTCCAAAAGCATACAGTTTTAATCAAATAGCTTAGCACTGAACTCAAGGAAACCACAACATTACAATAAAATATGCATTTTGTTTTGATGTAAAAGCTTTTGCACAAATATACACAGAGGACTTCATCTATGAAGGAGCTTCAGCTCAAGTCCTAACTGAGTAAAGCTCAAGCATAGCATATCCAGCTGTGCCGAAGGAAAAGGAAGGATAATGGAAGGTCAGAAAGAGCCCTGCTAGATCATGGAATCCCTGTCCTTGCTTGTGAAACACTTTTTCCACCACAGTATTTCCCAGCATTTTGATTTTAAGCACTGTGTTGCTTCATAGAGCATTTTAAAAAATGATTTCATAGAGACAGTGAAAAAGAGCTGAAGAAGTTTGTTTCCTTTATCTGTAGAAACGCAAAAGAAATTCCCGGTCAGAAAGAGGAAGCAGGAAGCAGATCATTGTCCTAGAACAATATAGAGGAAATTCTCAAGAATCCCAGACTACAAATCACCTAAATCTGGAAATTAAGTTGTGATGGTGAAGTAAAAGGAAGACTCCTGTATTTACTTCTGTAATTGCCACACAAAGGCACACAAAATGCAAGTATTCTGGAAGAAGAAGAAATTTTCAATTTCTACAGAAGTATCAGTGTAAATCTTGCAAAAGGAGATTAAATATTTTCTGTTTAAGAGGTAAGACAATTCCCTACTCAACCATAAATGCACACAGCTGAAAAATTAAATCGGCAATGTAGCCTACACTAAAATATGGAATGTGAAACCTGGCATGCTTAGAGCAAAGAGATTCTTTAATCTCACCATAGGAGCCTCATGCACTCAGAAATACTTCCTAATGTCCTAATAGAATTTCCTTTGCATACAGAAAGCTCTAATAGGCAGGACAATATTTACTCTTTTAAATACAAGTCCTCATACAAGACTTTACTAACCCTAAGAACGACACTAAATCACTGACAGCAGTACATACAGGGAATAAGTTTTGTCTTCCAGAACTGAATCATGTCTTTCCAACACTGTAAGCAATGCTCAGCACTGTGATGAAAATAGAACAGCCACCCCGGCCAGACATCCTGCTCCTTCAGCAGCTCCCTGAAGCGTGCCAGAATCATGGAATACTGAGGAAGGCTCTGCACTAACAGACACAGCTCCCTTCAAAGGGATCTCACTCATCATTCCCTTCCCAGTGGGAGCTGGCAAGGCCACCAGCACGTGAGCCCATGCTGAGAATGCCACCAGAGTGTGGCAGACGTTAAGATGGTGCAAAGCAGCACACCTGGACACAGCAGTGGCACTTTCTGAGCTGAAAGCTGTGCATCTCCTCCACAACCCACACCTTCATCTCTGGGCAGCATTCAGCACTGAATTTACATTTGGTTTGAGAAAACCCTCACAGCTCCCAGTGCACAATAATGCTGTGGTATCCCTTATGTCTGAGCTCTAACATGTATTTTGAGGAAATGTTAAGTGTTAAGAGGAAATAACAGGAATGCCTCTGGACATGCAGATCCAAGCAACTCCGGGAGGAGCGGCAGCCCCAGCAGCTCTGCAGCAGCCATTGCTGCACAGCAGCACTTCCAGAAGCAGGGAGCACAGAGCTCTGAAGGACTCCCAGGGCTCAATCCCACCTTGCACTACATTCCCAGACAGTCACCTGCAGCTGTCCATGCCTAAAGTGATCCTGTGGGAAACTTTTCCCAGGATGAACAGAAAATACTTAAATGAGATTCCCAGAATTTGAACTCTTTCACTAGAAAAGAGTGAAATGAATTCACAGCATTCATTAGATACTATGCTTATTTCCCACTCCAAAATTATCAGAATTTTAGCATTTGCCTCTGAGCCTAGAGAGGTTTCTGTCTACTTGTGCATATTAAGTAAGTGTACAGAAGTACAAATACTGTGGAGAGAGGTTAAAGCACAGCCTTTATATGCTGGACCTACAAAACACATTGCTGAAATTAAAGGCCTAAAATATGCTTCCTCTACAACAGTTTTGTTCAGATATATTACCCTGCAAACACTGAAGAACACAAGCACAAAAAAATTAAATCATTTACAGAAGAAAAACAGTACTTTTGTCATTGATTATGCCCAAAGAAACCTGAAGAATGTCTAAATTAATAAGAATTAATTCTGCATTTGTGGTTAACAAAAAAAAAAAATCAGAGTTTTGATCAACTTTAAATTATTTTTAAGCTTCTTCTAAAACAGCTTTGTTCCATGGATAGTGAGAGGAAAAATAACCAAGGTCAGAGCCAACATGCATTTATGAATGAAAGATGACTCAGAAAGGCTTTAGAAAAGCAAGAAAGTTGGCAAGGTTAAAAAGGATGGCAGAAATTATTTGAAATAAAAAAACCCCACCCTTTCTCATTTCATTCTTCACAAAGCTGAAATATAATGAAAAAAATAATAGGAAAATAAAATATTTGACCACCATACAAATGTCTGAGCTTGATAACAATAACACCTTCTGGAATGAGATTGTTCAAGGGAAAAGTAATAAAAGCCTCTTTCCATATTTCAGAGCAAGAAACATCTCACTGAGTCTGTAAGGTTCTCTAGATCATTACAGTAAAAGAGCACTGAGAGATAAGCCAGCTCAGAAAAGTAAATTACTTCTTTTTGCATCTCTGTTCATCACTGACATGCTTGAAGAAGCTCTCATGGAAGAATTTGCTTTCTCCTCTGCTTGAGAGAATTTATACCAAATCTAACAGTTGAAGAAACACAGCATGCAATATCAAAATATTGCAATATTTGGCTTAAACCCTTAATATTGTGTGCAGTTCCTGTCCCTGTTGCCCAAAACTCACTCCTCCTCTTCTCTATTTTAGAAAAGGAAGTCTAAGCTGCCATTTTCGACAAAGTGAGGATGATTAAATGTGATGGTTTCTGAAAAAAAAAAAAAAAATCCCTCAAAACCCCCTAGAGCTGCTGAGTTCAGAAGAGAGATACTGTGAGTAATAACAGAAACAATTCAAACCTATTTCAAGTGACAGAATGGTCCACAGAACAAAGTTTGGATTCGTCGACCAAAAACTCCTCTGGCTCTACTCTAGCAAGTTTTGGCACTTCAAAGTCTCTGACAAACTTTCATACCCAAAACATGCAAAGCTCCCTCAATTTCATATCAGATGAGTCATTTTGATGGATTTGAGGCCAATGCCAATTAGAGACATGGGCAGGGACACTCTCCTCCTCAGGTGACTTGAGATCTGAAGAACATGAACATGCACTGGGAAACTTCACACAGGAGAATTTAACTAGATTGATGCAAGACTGTGTATGATAAAGATTTACATTAATTCAAATTCCTTGGACAAAATAAGTTGCAGAAGTCCATTAAGAAGTATCAAACATCACAATAGAATTTCTGACTCAAGGTAATTCCTGGCCTTCATGTCAGCGTGAGCTGAGAAAGTGCTAAACAAAGTGCTTAAAATACACTCCATCTTTGAATCATTTCTCTTCCTCAAGCATCTGCTGCTGAACACTGTGGGAGACCATGTGGATTGCTGATCCATCTCAGTACCTTTGGTCTTGTATGGATTTTATGTTTTTATTTCTCCATTGTGTAAACTCTTTTGATTATATTTGGGAGTTATCCCTGGGAAATAATGAAAAAAGCGATTGAAAAATCTACAGCAAAAATTATTGTGCCATCTACTGCGCACAATCCAATTCCATTCAATCCAAATCTTACAGGAAAGGAAGCCAGAACAGATTCTCCATGAAGTTCAGCACCCCTGCCATAAGAAGGGCTCCTAGTTACAGACACAATCAATCATGCCAGAAGACATCAAGCCAGACAAGGAGCAAGTGGTGAGAAGGAGGTGTCTGTTTGTATGTCTCACTGGATTCCATAAACAGTCCTTTCCCATAGAACCCTTGCAGAAGTGAAAACAGGGGATGTTTCTAAGGGTTTTCTTTGCTCCTGTGTTGGTATGTTTTCATTTCCACAGGAGTAGCTCTAACTGTAAATATGACAAATGGGTGAGGGAAATACAGGAAGAACAGAAAGTATTTGGGTGATGTTAAAGCTCTTTGTAACAGACCAGAGACCCTTGTGGTTGATAGTTCAGCACTGGAGAGGAACAAACCAACACACCACAAGGTTCAGCCCTCCTGAAGAATTCTGTATGAGATACTGCATTGTGTCACTGTCACTGGTCAAATGTTACTCAAGGGGGAAAAAACCCACAAAAAAACCCCAAAAAACAATAAGAGCAGCAACAAAAAAACCAACCAAAAAACCCCAAAAACAAACAAAAAAACCACCCCAAAAGACCCCAACCAAACCAACCAATAAAACAACCCAAACACCAAGAAAACACCTCAACCCAAACAAAACAAAACAATCCCACAAAAAAACTCCCTGAAAAACCAAACCAGAAAGAACAAAAGAAACAAACAAACAAACAAAAAAACCCCAAATAAACAACAACAAAAAAAAGCAAAGAAACAAACAAAAAAACCCAACCCAACAACCCCAAACTACTACAACCCCCCCAAAAACAAACTAGCTATGGCTTTTGGTAGAGTATGAATTAGATTACTGAACTGAAAAAAGAATTTCTATTGTCCCTGAGTAACTCTTTCTCCACCGGTTCAGCTGGAGTTCTCAAAGGAGACTTTGAAGCAAAGGAGTACTAAAAAACCTTCTCCTACTTTAGTAAATTAAATACAGTAACAAACAAATTTGTAAAAAAATTTCCAATTCTGGGTTCTCAAAATGTAGTTAGAGGCTTTCTTTTGAAATGTAAAAATAGCCACATAATACTTTCTTGAACTGATAAACCCCAATTCTTTTTATAGCTGTTTCTGGAATGCTTTACTTAAATATCAACGAAATCCATTTTCATCACTGGAGCACAAGAAAATAGCTGGTTCAGCAATTTTCCTTGTACAAGGAGACAAAATGAGCTTGAGTTTTGATTCACTTCACATTTATTTTTATAAGGTTTTACATGTGTAACACATTTTTGGTCTTGGCTTTACTAATCCCAGTTTATCAGTCTCTACATGAACTGCCTCCTGCACACAGCTTTTCATTGTAAGAGCCTATGACAGCAGCATTCTGAAGAGGGAGCCAGAGGATTATGTATAAAGCTTTGGCTTTCTTGAGCCAAAAGAATTCCTACTAACTTGTACCTTTGTAAAAAAATTTAAAATGTAAAAAAAAAAAAAAAAAAATTAAAAACAAGCTACCCATCTTGCTCCTTTTTAAGTGCAGAGCACCCAACAAAAACCATTAACCCAACTTCTATTGCTTTTATTCAATGCAACTAATTCATCATATAGTACTGCCTTACTTACAGGCCTTAACAACAATATTATTTTTATCACAAGAGTCAAATGATAGTTATTTATATTGTAGTTTCAAACCAGGCAGAAGCAACTTTAATGTTTTCTACACGTTTCATCAGTTTTGAAACTTAATTTTCAAAACTCTGTTTAAGTAAGTACTCTCAAATAGAAAAGCTTATTAGAGCATCTGAATAGTTCTAAAAGCATAAAGCTAAATACACTTGCACCAAATACTATTCTGACTTTACATCACGCTTCACAGTCCATTGGGAAACATTTATCAAAAACTGAAATTACAGCTAATCAAAGCATGGTACTAGCAAACCAACATTAGCGATTGGCAAATGAGAATAGTTAAGAATCTACAAGATATTAAAAATCCCAGACACTTCTATAAACTCAGAAACTAAGAGCACTCACAAGTACTCTGTATATGGAAAATATTTGCTAAACTGATCATTATTATTGTTAGGAAACTGGAACTGGGATTTTCTAAAATCAAGTATTTACAGCCAGAAGATTATTGGCAAGTGCACAGCCCTGTTATCCTATCTGCCTTTGGCACAGTTTTTAGAACATGAGAGAAGAGGTAGAAGCATTAGAGTTGTAGCATTTTTAAAATCAAATTTGTATATTGTTGTGCTTAATCACCATTTGTTACTGTACTCAAACTGATTTTCAATTCATATTCTAACCAAATAAAGTCCCATCAAAGTAACTACTATAGTCCCAGTAAAACACCAACAGTGTCTTCAAGCAAGAAAAATAATTATATTTAGTATATTTATATACTATTTTAGGTAAGAAGGGAAATATATAATTTTGATTTTTAGGTAAGAAGAGAAACACATCATTTAGGGAGAGCACATGTTGACAAAACAAAACCAGATACTTCTTTTTATTTATTTACTTTTTAATTTTTAAGCAAGTTCTAAATCTTATTTCATTTATAAAAATTCTAAAAATTCAGTCGAGAACACTTTTTTGTCACTCTACTAGTTTAAGGTAAATACTTAAAATATTATGACAGCAAGAACATCTACCCGTTGGATTCTTCTAGAGGCCATTGAGAAGGAATATGAGGGTAAAAGAACTGGAGAGCACATTAATCTGATGTATAATCAGATTAAAGAAAGAAAATTTGGAAGTCCAAACACTCCTAAACAGGTAAGCATTTCTTATGCTATACATTTCAACAGGATGAATTACAAGACATCTCAAACTTGAAATTAAATGCTTTGGCTTTTGTGTAAAACTGAAAGCAATGTCTTACCTTGCCCCGAACTATATATTGCTTTCACAGATTTCTTCACCTTCTGTAGTGCAGTTCTGTCTTGATCCAATGCCTACAATAGCAAGAAGTAAGTGACCTTTAAATATTTACTTCTTTGATTGCCAGAATATATTTTAACACCCAAAAAGAAACCCATAAAACAAGTAGTTTTACAGGCTGGAAAAAGCTGCAGGTACAACTGATTCAGCCTGTGGGAAGGTCTTGGGTCATTCAACCCCTTCAGGATGAATTAAAGAATTGAACTGAAAATGCTCTGACAACAGAGTAGAACAGTACTGACAGCATTAGAAGAAAAACACCATTTTAGCTTTGCAAAGGACAAAGCATTTATTCAATTGCATTATATTTTGGAAAAAAATCCAAAAAAAGAATAGCAGATGCTTCTGCACTAGCCCTTCAGTTTCTACTACAACTAAATTGCTTGTTAACATCTGTGGTTCTCCCACAGTAATAGAGTTTATAGACACAGAATACAACACTACCCCTTGCACCAAATTCTACAACCTAACTCTAGAAGTACAGCAGATGAAAAGCAGTAAATCAAAATAAAGGCATAATACCTGATTTTGTGCAACATAATGTGACCGAAGGACTAATAATAATAATATTCAAATATGCATTTTCAAGACTACAACTTTAAGAATTTCAAATTTCCTGCAATAGTTCCAAAATCCAGTATAAAACATTATTGAGTAATGATGAATTGAGGATTAGATTTCCAATCATACACAGAAATGTTTAAATAGTTTGCTATATTTTTTCCCCATTTAGATCACAGGCAATTTCCCATCACCTAGGTAATGTTAGATTGGTGTTTGCAGCATGGCAAACAGAATGGCAGGGTTTGCCATATTATATTCACTTCCTAATCACTGGAGATTGGAGAACCTGCACTCAGAACCACTGTCAGAACAGCAGCACAACTGAGCATGGGGCCTGGTAGAGACCACACCATTCACACTGCAGAGACCCTTGCACAGCCCTGTTATCCAAAAAGTTAAACACTGGAGCTCCTGGGGGTCTGAAGCCTGGCAGAACAAGGCACAATGTCAGCTACTCCTACTTCCTCACAGAGGGACATCACCAGCAACACTGAGTGAAAATGCCCCATAAGCAGAGCTTTCACTGCCACATCTGAGATGGTTTTGACAGTAAAAGCCTTAGAAAACCACATAGCACCTTCCAACACCTGAAAAAATGGGGTCTGCAAGACATCTGGAGAGGGAGTTTTTACAAGGGCATAGAGTGTTAGGAGAATGGTGTATGACTTGAAACAGAGTAGGCTGAAATTAGATAGTAGGTAGAGATTCTTTACTGCGAGGGTCGTGAGGGACTGGCACAGATTACCCAGAGAAGTTGTGGATACTCCATTCCTAGAAGTGTTCAAGGCCAGGCTGGATGAGGCTTTGAGCAACCTTGTCTACTGGAAGGTGACCCTGCCCATGGCAGGGGGTGTAGGAACTAGATGATATTTAGTTTTCCTTCCAACCCAAGCCATTCTATGATTCTACTGAATTGAAGAATATTCCACTGGGCATTAAGAAGCTCCAGAAAACCACATCAGGAGCTCCAGGTCAACTACAGTGTTTAAGCACTAGGGACAGGTAAACCTGAGGGCTCTGCTCTTCAGTAAGTTCCAAACACTGAGTGTTCGTTCCTCTGTGTGAACACTTCCAGTAGGAATCCATACAGAGAGAAACCAATTAATATATAATAGTTCTGTTTTGAGTTGCCCAATTTTAACCATGAAAAATGTTATAGCTGAAGAATACATGATAATCTGTAGCAAAATAAAATGGAATGTTTCTGTACCTTAACTGGAAACAACCATTTTCTCCAATCATACAATCACTCCTGTGGCAGCTAAAACTAGAACGCTTGGAACCACAAAAGCTGTAAAAATGCCTTCTGAGGCTATTTATCTCTATTTTTCTTCCATTTACAGCAGAACAATGGATTAAAACATTAAGAACTGCAAACATCATTACTTCTTTTGCTCCCCACTGAAATAGTGGGTTTGATTTGACTTACATCTTGCCAGGAAAAGTTACCATTTTTAAATGTAATAAAATATTGGGAACTCAGTGTTCCTTTCCAAGACAGTGCACAGCAAGTGTTTCTCTTTGATTCCTCTGCAAATGCTGTCAAAAGCTTTTGCTCCTGCCTGCCTGCTACGTCAGGCAGTTGCTATCATACGTTTCTACTGAAGTTCTCTCCATCTTCAATGACCAGGAAAAAATAATGACTCACTTGTCTACTGAGAGTTTGAACATAGGATAAGAATTTGAAACCAATATCTTGAAAGAAATACAATGGTTAACATTGATGAGATTGAGAGATAAAACTTTGCACTAAGGTCTAGTATTGAAGCAAATTGGACACTCAGGAGAAAGAAAATACAAAATCCAGAGGAAACTTTTTCCTGAAGTTATTAATCTAAAAGACTATGACAGGCAGACTAGAAAAATTTTCTAAATTGGATTTGCTATTGAATTAGATGCAATCACTAATGTGAGAGCAGGAGGAAAGGGAGCATTCATTATTTTAAAAGAGGAATCACTGAGTAAAGCAATATAGAAAGACGACATCCACAGCCTGAAGGAGCCAGTGATCTAAGTGAAAATGACATCACAGGCCAATTTTGTATTTTTATATTTGCAAGTACAATTTTTACATGAACTACTTCTTCATAGTCCAAAACTATAAATAAAACACACTTACATACCAAGTACACAAAAACCTGTTATCTAGGGTTGCTTAGGCACTTTTGGGTGTTGAGGGTTTTTGGTTGTTTATTTTTGTTTTATTTATTTTATATAACTGGAGACAGATTATTTCCAAATATATTACATTGCTCTTAGATGTCTTTTCCTTATAATTTTTAGCTGCACTCTGCTGCAAAGTAATTAAGTTGCACTCAATGCTCAATTGAATTATTATTCCAGAGTAATACTACCTTCTCAGCATCTTAGACAGGAACAGCCTTGCTTTCCCTAGTTAGGTGAAAATAAGCTTTTGGAGCATCCATTAATTTTCATTTTGAGTATTTAGAATACTAAACACTTTAACTGCCTATAGATAATCATAGAAGACACAAAATCTGATCTTCCATTAAAAGTGGCATACATTTATATAATAGGAAATTGCAGCATCTTAGAGAGCCAAGGGGTTTCTGTGACAATCTCTGGGTATTCAGTGGCACTCCTTCCTACCTACTGAACTCTTCCTTACCACCACCCACTCCTGACAAATGCATCTTGCTTCATTTCCATGAAACCATCTTGCCAGAGGCCTTTTTAAGTTCTGCAGAAGAACATTTTCTCACCCTCTCATGCATTTTGGAAAGATGAATCATTTAAAGGTACCTGCACCCCAGATTCACTACCTTATTAGCTGAACAAAGCTTTATTCTTGAAAATGTCTGTCCTGGAGAGTTGCTCAAAATCTTGCAAAATCAGTTTCCACCAAAAAAAAAAAAAAAAAAAAGGGGGGGGGGAATTGAGAAAGAACACAAAACAACCACCATATTTAATCTGCTTAAATCAATTGAAGCAAGGAAAGCTCCTTCCTCTTCATTCTCAGCAGATTCTCTGGTTGAGGTTTCAGGTTGCTGCATTCACTTATATTGAAGCTTATGCTCAAGAAGAAAATCTCCTATCATTCAACATCAGCTCTTTTAACCAATCAGTGTGGAATTCCCAACATAGTTACCCCAGATATACTTTCTCCTTTCTGCTCTAATATGGCTATTTTGAACCCAGCCTGCCATTTCAAGCCACCATCCTGGTTAAATCTGCCCTCTCGAAGAAAGCAGTGTCTTGGCTCTTCTCCAGAGCACTCCTGCTGGCTATACCATGACCCAGCTCAGGAGCTGCTGTGCTGCCAACAGCCCCGTGAAAGCTCCTATTTAGCTCACCTTCCATCAGTGCAGTACACACTGATAGACATTTGTACTTAGCTACCATTTCACATTCAGAGAAGGCACCTCCTCCCTTCTAAGAGGTACAGTACATTCACAGGTAGATATTCATAGCAGTGAGTGGAAAACTTGTCCACCTGAGGATATAAAACCAAACTAATTTTGGGCTGGAGACAAGGTGAGCTCCCCCAATGGATCATTCATTGATGGAGATCACTGGGCAGCAGCACGGGCACTTCCAGCCTGCCACAGCACACAGATCAGGGCCAGGTCAGGAGAGATATATGCTGACATTCCCTAACCCACACCAACCCTCTCTGCTATACATTTTCCTCTTCTCTTCACACTGACAGATACTGCTTTGCCTCTCCTCAATCCCCAAGAGCCTGATCTCTTCTCAGTGGAAGGTATTTCTATTTTGGGACCATGCTCTGATTTAAAAGTCTCTAAATTTTAAACCAGAAATTTACTACAGTACAGTGTGGAAAACAGTAGATTCTGGTTTGCCATCTATCTCTGAGGTAGTAAAAACTGCCAGGTTCACATGTAGATAAACCACTAATTGTTTCTTTAAAACCTTGTCTTTTTATTCAGTATAGATAGGTATATATTTATGGGTATGTGTGTGCATAAATACATTTTAGAGTGTGTTAGCAAATGTCCCTGTTCATGACAGGGAGGTTGGAACTAGATGAACTTTAAGGTCCCTGGCAACCTAAACCATTCTGTGATTCTACAGATGTGTTTGTACACAAAAGTCTACATAATATAAACCATACTTATGAATATTTGAGGTGCTTATTGCTAATACACATGAAAATCATGGTTTAAAAAGCACATAAACCTTTATTTCCATATTAACACAAATCTACTGTCCAGAAACTAATCACAAAAGTGTTTGCACACATATTAAATTTAGCTTTTCTAGAAATCAACACCAACCCAGAGGCACACATTTGCACAAAGGATGCTACTGCTCATTGATCCCAATAGAGTACTAAAACATCAAATACATTTTGTGTACCTCTCAAACCCTTGCAATTTGAAGAGGAGTATAAAACCCCACTAATTTCTGTTTCAGCCTAACAATAACAAAAGAAAAAAGTGGCTCAAGACACCAACTATCACATTAATATTTCAGTAGATATTATGGAATATTATTAATCCCCAGGTAGATTATTATCTGAAGGAGATGCATTTTCCAACTGGAACAAACCACCCATGCTTGTATCAGAGGAAGCTCAGGTATTCACACCATTTGTAGGAGATTTGCCTTAAAAGATTCCATATCCTACCACTACCAGAACCCATCCACAAGAATAATAAACCAGAGAATAAATATTTTTAACCATTACAATATTTTGCACAAGACAAACTCATGACAAAACCTTGAAGGCAATTATAGCATGCACAACCTAGGTACTCATCACAAAAAACTCCTCCCTCCATGTATTTTAAGAAATAATTTTCTTATATTAAAAAAGTAATCCATGTGAAATATAAAAATATTTGAGGTTATGCACACAAAGAGGTGTAATGAATGCTTGGTACTCATGTGCCTGTATTGTCAGACACAAGAATAATTATTTCACGAAACACACACAGAGGACTTATCAGCTTCAAGGGACTATAAGTAGTAAATCTTTCACTTACCAATTTACACACTTCTCTAACCCTGGCACAAAAGTTACTGCTGGCTATACTATAAAACATGCTTGCCCTCTGCTCAAGACCCAGTTACAGGACCCATGGAATGAAGTAGAGGAATAGCACCTTACAAAGTTATGGCTGTGCAGCAGCAGTATCAGCTTTCCTCACAATAAAGTCCAGACTTTATTGGATATACAATAAACACAGACTAGACAGTAAGTTATTGCATGCCACTGAAATTGCAACAACACAAACCCCTATAACTGCCACAGTGAAATAGAACCAAAAGAGAAGATTAGCATCAAGTGTTGGTCTCCTGTAGCTCACTCACTCAGAAATGAGCAGACTTCCAAACCCACTTAATTCTGAACACAGAGAAGTGATTCAAAGCACCCTTCCTGTCCTTCCCTCTCCACTCAATTTATACTGTTCTTGCCAGTCACCAGAATGAAAATTGTTTCCAACTGTTGGTCTCAGCACATGTCTACATGACAAAAATAGGGGTGTTCAAATGTTAAGAATTTTCTAGAGACAACCTCTTTGTGTAAAAGGTAGATATACAAAGGTCCAGCTTGAACTTGTCCTGAATTACTTAAGAAAACCCCAAAGGGTCCCAAAGAGAAGAAGCAAACCAAAACAACACATCAACAAGCACTTATCACTGTATTAACTGATGCCAGCATCATTTCATACATCACCATTTCCCAGCTGCTCCTAATAGAAGACCAATTAAAATAACATTATTTTTAAAACCTTGTCTTTTCTCTAAAAATTTCAAGCTTCAAGTGTTTTAAGCATAAGCTAATGAAAAAACCATTCAGTGATCAAATTGAGTAAATACATCTTCCCAAAAGTATTTTTTCAGGTAATGTCAAAATTTAACATAGATCCCATCACGTCTGCTCTTAGCTACATGGTCTGATGCAACGCAACAGCCTCTCCAAACTCCACATATGTGACAGAAATCACCAACTTCCAGTGCTATGAAGGTCACAATAGATGAGCCAGCTCATTTGTGTGGGCTCTTAAAAGAGCTGCAAAACTGTTACCCACTTAATTATCCTGCAAGTATTACTCAAATGGAAGCACAGTCGATATTGCTTGGAAAAGCACAGTATTGCTAATTGTAATTTGTTTGACAACTGGATCCTTCTTTGCAACCAGACTTCTACCCAGCAGCCTTTTCTGCAAGAGCAAGAATGTAGACGCTGGTCAATATCTATGTATGATCACTTCTGCATTAAATGAAGTTAGCATCGCATTTTTTCTAATGACCATGGTGTGGACATTGGACTGTGTGCAGGCTCTGACACACCTGGGAAAGCTTAACAATATTTTGGGCAATTTCTTCCTTCTAGTTCTCAGTTGAGTTACATCAACACTTCTAACTTATTTTGTGCACGAGATACATTTAGAGATATCTGAAAAATAAGCTAAGAGATTTGTTTCCAGGAATGTTAAGTACACTGATCAGATTTATTTTCTAATTTTTGCCGACTAGGAGATGCTAAAAAGCCCACAATTAGTGACAGCACTTGAATCCATCCAGTGACAGTTTCTCCCACAGGCTCTAAACCAGCTTCACTGGGTAGAAACTAATCTTGGTGATAAATATCAGAGAATCAGAGAATGGTTTGAGTTGGAAAACATCATCTAGTTCCAATCTCCTGACATGGGAAGGGACACCTTTCACTAGAGCAAGTTGCTCAAAGCTCCATCCAACCTGGCCTTGAAACCTTCCAAGGATAGAGCATCCACAACTACTGAGTGAAAATATTCTTATCTTTACACTGGCAACAACACACCTTGAGCTAGCTACAGCTGCTGGAACAACTATCATTTCACTACATACAAACCCACTTCAATCAGCAGTAGTGAAGCTGAATAGTACAGAAACCTAGAACAGCAAAACCAGTGAAAAAACCTTCCCAGTTTAAATGTCACTGCAGCACACCTTTACCTATTTCTTACCCCAGTTGCTGGATAAACACATTGGCATGCCTGCTAGGATAAAATATGGCTACAGCTCAGAAACCAGCACACCCACAGCCAGGGTTCCCAGCTCCTGAAGATGCCACTGTCCCCAATTCCCAGGCTGCACACAGGGCTTTTGCCAGCACTAAGGCTGGACAGCACTAGCAAGTGGCTGCAGAGGACATCACCCAAGAACCTTCCTACATTACAAATGCTCCTGTGTTTAAAATAACGAATGCTGCTGCACTCTGCTTTTTAGCAAGTCATGGCATATTGTCAGTCTTTTTTCCTGTGACTTGATTCTTCTTGTCCACATTAGCAATCTATTAAGTACTGTCTTAAAAGCACAAAGAGAATGATCCTAAACTAATAATAGCCTATTCTATCCCTTCATTCTTGCAAACCTCTCCTTGTACTTTTTTTTACAAAAGCTAGGGGAAATACATTGACTTGGGTGTGAGTATTGGCTACCAAATACTACACTACAAAATTACTTCTTTTTTTTCCAGTATAATTCATTGAAGTTTCTTGTCATTTACCCAAGACATTATAAAGTGACACTTTCATTTAACAAAAATCTAACCTGAAAAGCTTATATACAAGAGACATGTCTGTACACTAACACACTCCCAAAAAATAGAACAAGATTCTGTATTTTTTAGAACAATCAAACAATAAACTCATAGGGAATATTTGAGGCAAGATCTTTCAGAAGGAAACAAAATGAGGAGAAGATGACATATAAACAGCATAAACATAACTACATTCAACAGATGTGCTAACAAACATAGGGTTATTAAAAATGTGATTCTTAGCAACTTGAACCAGAAAAAAGTACAGAAATCTCTAGAAAATTGCTCCCCCCACTATACTAGACTGTAAATTTCACTAATGTGAGAGCTTTTTAGCTGTAGCATCAGAGTTAAATACTACAAAATATTTTTGTCTCCTGTTAATTCCTTTCCTTCTTTTTCTGAAGCCACAAAATATTTTGCAGTAGGCTCTGCATTTAAGCTGTTATCCCAGTAATTCACAGGCACTTTCTACTCAGGGACTACTTGATCAGGACTAGTTATTCTTACTGGCAGAAAAACTCTACAAATATTGTACACAGTTTCTGTGATTGCTACAAAAGTCAAAAGTGACACTGAGGAATAAATGCAGTCTCTCCATGGTATTTGCAGGCACAGAACACACTCACATCTCATGGCCCCATAAACTCCAACCCTGAGTGACACTGTTGGGACCTTCTACCAGCCTATTACTACTACCATTAGAAATCCTTTTAAGAAAAAAAAAAATTGCCTTGGCTATGGTGAGGGAACAGACATGATCTCTTACTTGAGAACAGGAACAACTTATGCTCCTTCTCCTCCTAACTCCTGAACAAATATTTAAATGCATACATAGATGACTGCAATATTCCATTTAAGAACTATTCTATTCAGAGAAAAAAAGTGAGTATATTAACATCCTAATACTGTTTCTTAAAAAAAAATTAATATTGTGTCTATTTTTTTGCAGGTTGCAGTTTTCAAGGGTTTCATTAGGTTAATTTTAAAAAAAAAGTATGATTTCCAGTATAACACAGACCTTGAAGACTACTACAACATGATGGGACACTGTTACAGCCCAGTTTTGTTCTGCTTATGGAGACTGCAGTGATGGCAGACCCAGTGAGATTTCACCTTTCATCACGTTAAATCTTCAACCACCACCACTTATGAAATTCAGAGCTACATTTATGTAACCAGCTAAGAGAGTATCATCTTACAAGCAATCCTCATTGAAGGGTATAACACAGAATGACACTATTGGATAATAACAGAAAGAGGAATAAAAACACATCTAGAACCTATCTATAAAATAAGCATACATTCAATTTTTTGCTGTTTTAAAGGTAAATTTAAAAAAGAAAATTAGAAGTTTTACTATATACAGTAGGAGTTCTGTTTCTAATCTAATTCTAATTGTGCTTAGCCTGTGACTAGAGCTTTACAAAATGCATGAATGAGGGGATTGAAGGCACCCCCTTAAAGAAAAATAAAATCACAAGAGTATAATTTAGATGTGAAGCATTCATTTTTTAATTTCCATGTCATGTTCTTTAATATAAATATACTCTCTGGACATATATAATTTAGTGGGAAAATTATAGAAAAGGAAACACAATAATCAGGATAGTCAAGTCCAGTATTTTAATAAAAGCCTCATCTCAAAGCTTCTATTTTCTTCTACATTGCCTTTCAATCAACATGCAAAAATAGCATAAATGCACAGTAGAAAATGAAGATATACATCTCATCCTCAGTGTGGTACAGAAAACCTACAGACTTCTAAAAGTTATACAGGCTGAAGAAAACCAAGCCATAGAGATGTGGGTAATACATATGATTTAATTATATATATGTTTAATTACCAGAATAATTCTATATACAATTAAGACCAGAGCAAAACCTACTTTCTCAATATACAAGTAAAAAAAAGTGAAATGAGAAGGGATATCAAAACAAAGCAAAGACCTGTGTTTGATTATACTCTGTAGGGCTTGTTTTGGCATGCTGGCACACATTATGACCACTTGCAAAGTGGTTATGCATAGAAAAGATTTTCTGACTCATGTACAAGTGTGTAAGTGACAACAATCAACCAAGAGTGCAAGAAGAGGATATTTTCACACCACTGAAATCCTACAGTGTAAAGGTAACCCTAAATTCCCCAAATTGTATATATGACCTGACAAAGTCATTGGGGACAGCACAGAATCTACAACTTTCCCTTCCATACCAAGGACACTTTAAATACAGTGCTGATTTAAAATGTATTGTTTTAAAACCACAGTGAAACTTAGAAGAATTTGGCAGCAATTTTCAGCATTTTAGGAAACATTATGAGTACTTTGCAAGCAAACTGCTACTTTCTTCAAAGCATTTTTTTAACTTAGTATTGTGTTCTGCAAAAAGAGCCCCATGCTATTTCTCTTTTATTACTGTATTAGAGAACAGATGCCCTTGGAGAATATTCTATAATTTTTTTTCAATAATATCACACTTCAGACATAATTCATACCCAAGATCCTAAACATAGCTAAATTACACTAGCAACAATTTTCTTTAAAATAGTCATGGAAAAAGCATTCACAATCACCAGATTCAAAAGCAAAAGTGAGTCAAAGAACACAATTTCCCCATATATGCAGGACTTGAAGGAGAAGTTTCACATTCAATGGAAGTAGAGCAGACCACACACAATCATCCTTCTCTTCCTCAAGCTTAAAACACTTTTGCTAATACTTGTACTAGACACCCACAAGGAATATAAAATAATTGTGCAACAAACTCTGCTGTGTTTATTTTGGTTTGTTTTATCCAAACAGTAGTCTGAGTAATGAAGGCTGAGAGAGGTGAGGCTGCTCAGCCTGGAGAAGAGAAAGCTCTGTGGTGACCTTATAGCACATTCCAGTACCTACAGGAGCTACAAGAGACCAGGAGTAG
The DNA here is from genome assembly GCF_022539315.1 of Serinus canaria. Lineage (NCBI taxonomy): Eukaryota > Metazoa > Chordata > Aves > Passeriformes > Fringillidae > Serinus > Serinus canaria. Next base: position 142,447,867 of record NC_066315.1, read on the forward strand.
GACTTTTTATAAGGGTATGGAGTGATAAGGACAAGGGAGAATGGCTTTAAACTGAAGGAGGGTAGATTTAGTTTGGATGTTAGGAAGAAATTCTTTACTGTGAGTGTGGTGAGGCACTGGATCAGGCTGCCCAGAGAGGTTATGGGTGCTCCACCTCTGAGAGTCTTCAAGGCCAGGTTGGATGGGGCTTTGAGCAACCTGGTTCAGTGGAAGGTGTCCCTGGCCAGGGCAGGGAGCTGAAACTGGATGATCTTTAAGGTCTCTTCCAACCTAAATAATTCTATGGTTCTATGATGAGGCTGCATTTCACTTCCAAAGAACACAAGCTGGCAATATCCTTCTTCAAAATAAGGAATATCATTCATGTTTCAGAATGGAGAAAGGAATGTAGGAAACAAATAAAAACCAGGACTGCTACCACAGGGTAACAAGAATGCATGGACAAAGGTGATTCTGACCATGCAGTTTTTCATGATTTTATAATATGCAACTAGAACATATAGGTTACATTTAAACATAGAACAAAATAATTGTATAATCTCAAATCCATCCAAAAGAGCAGTAATTACATAATGAAGTATATTTAATCAGAAACCAAGTTATTCATATTTTATTCTAATAGGGTTTTTTTTCTTTTAACTATACATTTCCCCCCCACCAAAGCACAAAATTAAGACCAATACTAAGCCCTATTAAATTATAGCATTTATCTTGCAGTTACCTTGGCTTGCAAAAACGATTTATTCATTTCAGCCCACTCCAAATATTGTATTAGCTAAATCTAATGGATGCAGCTAGTGCTTGAATAAAAGTAACCCTGGTCAACATCAGTCTTAAAGACAATCCAGAGGTTTTCACAATCAAGGAATAATTTTACACAAAAACCAGACAGACTAAGATACTAGAAAAAGAATAGATTAATAGTCCGTAGTATTTTAAAATTAAGTAACAGCATAGTAGCTCTCACCAAGTTGCCAAGAAGAAGCTGTGAACACAACAGGAAATTTCTGAATTCATGCTACAGTATATTCACTTGACAAACACCTTCCAACTTTGATGCAACGTGACCCAATGTTATCACCAATACAGCACCATTTCATGATCAGTTTTAGTGAGACTGACACTTTCTTCATTTTTACTTTTCTGCAGCTTCCTTGTAGTATTTTTGATGAAAACTGAATATCTCCAAATGCAATTTAATTCGGTGGAAGCATATGAATGAGAATGGATTGTTCTCCTTTCCCTCAGGAAGTAACAACTGTTTCAGGTATCAAAAAATACAATAGATGTCATACAACATAGACTAAATGTATGTGTATGATTAAAAGATTCACTTTGGGACATAAAATGAATGTACAGAAAAAATGGTGAGTAACATGATAAAAATTTGGATATGAAAGATGAAATTGTTAAGCAAACAAAGGTTGAAATCAATAGCATTCCACATTCCAGCTGGTATTTTATGACTGAAAGCAACAGGACAACAGGAATGCCTGCAGGTTTTAGTGGAAAGCTAGAGTGGTCAGTTTCTTCACAGCCCCTGAAAAATATCGTTTTCCTGTTTCTCCTCTTCCAATCACTCATTCTCATTACCTTCTTTGTACCAGCACACTAGTGATCACAAAGTCAAGGAATTAGATCAGGTTAAAATTGCCTTTTTTGGTGGGTTGTGGCCATTGCAAACAAGGATGCAGAACTGCACACATGGTGGCTCTAACCCCTTCAAAGGATGCACAAACTTGCACACACAGAGCAGTGTGTTCTTGTGGCCAAGAAGGTCAAAGGTATCCTGGGATGCATCAGGAGGAGCACTGCCAGCAGTTCAGAGAGGTGATCCTGCCCCTCTGCTCAGACCTGGCAGGGTCTCACACGGAGCGATGTGTGCAGTTCTGGGCTCCTCAGTACAAGGCAGACACTCCTGGACTGAGACCAGTGGAGGAAAAAAGATGATTAAGGGACTGGAGAATCTCTCTTATGAGAAAAGGCTGAGGGAGCTGGGCCTGTTCAACCTTGAAAAGAGGTGACAGAGAAGGGACCTCATCAATGTCTATCAATATCTAAGGGGAGGTGCCAAAAGATAGACCAGGCTCTGCTCAGTGGTGCCCAGCAAAGGACAAGAGACAATGGGCAGAAACTAATGCCCAGAAGTTCTACCTGAAAATGAGGAAGAACTTTACTGTGAAGTGATCAAGCACCAGTACAGATTGCCCAGAGAGGGTGTGGCATCTCCCTCACTGGAGATATTTAAAAAACTTCTGGACCAATCCTGTGCCATGTGCTCTGGGATGATGCTGCTTGAGCAGGAACATTGGTTCAGATGACCCACTGTGGTCCCTTCCAGCCTTACCCACACTGGGACTCCATGAAAATTGCCATGTCATCTGAGAAGACAGATTATATTTCATACTTAACTAAATTAAGATCCATTCCATCTGAGCTGCATTTTTTGCAATCCACCTACTTTTGATCTGTGAAGATACACTTTGAGACTGTAAAACTAGATTGCTTAGAAAACAACTCTGTCAGAAGGCAGAAATATCCATGCACAGAGCTAAATTCCACCTTCTCCTTCACCAAGCAGGGGTGACTCCATCTACAGATTTCCTGTTTAAATCTCATATTTTCTCTTGATTTTAAAATGGTTCTATCCTTCAGAAACTCAGACAACTACTTAAACTACAGTAACTCACTACTGTTCCTCATGCCATTTCTCATGATCTTCACAAGTACATAAACCATGGCTGAAGAATGGTCTGAAGTTTTACATTTGCAGCTACAGAGTTACTGCACTTGACAATACCAAGGGAGCAAAATCTGAAAAGCACTTTATGTAACTCCCAGCGTTCCGTATTATTAACTGTCTGGTAACCTGGTTTAAATACCTCCTGCTGCTTTTATAAGGCCATTTATTCACTACACCAGACATCACTCCACACAGACAGCACTTCCTTCAGCACACTTCTTGCTCAGAGAAAGGTGGTATTTAATAAGGGGGAAGTTAGATCTGGAGGCCAGATGCTGGCCTTAACAGAGCACTAACCAGAAAGAAAACACTAAGGGGTGCAACAGAAGTTGTGGGAAATTGACAGTAGCTTTTCTAAAAATACTTCACCTTGAATTTTCTTTGACAGAGAGGCTCCTTCAAAAGTCTCACCTATTCCTCCTTCTTACCCAAGACAATAAGTACACCCCTTCAGATCTCTACAGAACAGTCACAGCAGGCACAAGGTCCATCTTTGGAGAGAAGCACATGGCAACACATAGGGCCAAGCACCCTGCCCGGCCTCACACACCTATAAAAATCCCAAATGGCAAAGTGGGGTCGATATTCAATGGCTGGACACAGTCTGTTCCAAGATAAAGGGCAGAGGACTTTAAACAAACCACAGGTAGCAAATTCATTAAAAAAAAAAAAAAAAAAAAAAAGAAAAGCATAGTGCTTTGCACCACATAGGGTAAGCTGTAGAACTCCCTGTGAATTTGAAAATTATACATATTTCAAAAATGAAAGACAAAGTGGGTAAAGTCATGGAAGAAAAATTCAGTACAGCCTTTAAATATAAATTTAATACCTTTGTTCAGCTATACCCTGAGCTGTATGTTACTGGAGACAGGAAGGTCATAGTGGAGAAGGTATCTCTACAACTCTGACATTTTCCTCTACTGCCACAACTCCGACATTTTCCTCTACTGCCCTTATCCTCTACTGCTGGCAATGTCAGAAAGGCTCCTAGGTTCTTATCAACTTCTGGACTACCCCATCACAGCTGTTCTTCCCCTCACTAAGGGCACTTCTGCTATGTAAGCTGCATCACAAAGGAATTCACTAGTACATAACCATATATGCACAATACCAAGCACAGTCAAACCTCAGTAAAAAGATGGGGAAAAAAGCCCAAAAAAGTCTTGAAGAAAATTAGGATAATTTTTCCTCTTCAAATCTGAGAATCAGATATCATTGCAAATGCTCCAAAAGCTATTTACAAAATAGAAAGGGAAAGATTTTCTGAAAGGTCTAACACTAACTAGGTAGGAAGGAATTGCCTGAACAATTATGATCACCACACCAATGAAACATTTCATACATTTTGGTTTTTAAATGGTACATACCCCTTAGACATTACTCCCATTCTAAAAATCAAATTGATGTGCTCCATTCAAAAATCAAATTAATAAACTCAAAGCAAAATATATAATTTATTCAAATTTCCATTGCATATTTCACAGTATGCTTTAAACTAAAAAAAGAACAGAATCTGATTGTTTCATGTATAGATTGGAGAATGCTTTATAGTAATAGAAAAAGAAAAACATGATTTATTGCCAGTCATTACAAGGACAGCTGTCTGATACTGTAACTTTTGCCCTATACACACCAAGAGTGAAAGTTAATTAACTTTTTTATATGACTCAAGGACATCCAGTCTTTATGCAGTGAATGGAAAGTTACTAAACTAATGCATTAAATTGAAAGACTAAGAGTAGAAAGTTTTCCCAGAAAGCCATTTTGTTTTAATAAAATCCATAATCCTTTACAGAAAAATGAACTGACTGTATTAAGTTAGCTCCTAGCCTTTTAAGATTAACGTTTTTAATATAGATTTTTTTTTTATATACATATACTTTTTTGGAATGAATCTTGGTACACCAGACACTGGAGAAACCTGCCATGGTAAATTCAACCCTTTACTGCAATGAGAATGAGTAATGCTGCATTTGAGAAGTATCTACCCTGACATAAAACGTTTTGACAAACAAATACACAAAAAAATTTGGTGAACTTCTACCAGGCAAAACGCAATAAAATTTTAGTTTGTATCATCACAGGTTTGGATTAAATCGAGGGTAGGGAAAAAAGAAACAGTAAAAGACATGGCCATGATGCTACCTCTACATCAGAAGGTCTTGGTTTAATCACAACAGCTTTTATGCAATTCCAGCTGAAAATATCCCTGTTCAAAAACCAGTGGAACTTCATACCAAGAGAAATATCACTGCAGACTGCTTCTACACTCTTTCTATAAGCACCCATTTCTCACCTTGGTTAGAGACAGCTATGGGCTGAGCAAGCAAAGGTACTTCCATCCCCATGACCATAAATCTTTCCTTGTGAATTCACAAGAGAATATTGTAGGGTTCTATTTTTGTCTTGGCTTATTTCAAGTTACCAGCACACAGCTAGAACAGAGTAAATCCTACACCTGGCAACTGCAGGCTTTCAGAGCTTCCATGAACGTCGCATTGTTTGCCTGCCTGCAAGCCAGCAGTGCACAGAATGCTAAGGGGCTGGATCTGAGCAGGGCTGAAGGCAGGACACAAATAGAACGGAGCAGTAGAAAAGGAAGCTGTGTGCAATGATGCAAAAAAATCCTATTGCTGATTTGTATTCTGCCTGAATCCGAGGAAGAAAGTAAGAAAACCTCCAGCTCTTTCACATGAGGAATATAAATAGAAGATTCAGTAAAGAACTACTTTTCTAAGCATTTGCATTTGGAACATGTTCAAATTCTAGCTATATACTGAATAATCATAAAGGCAACACTTGTTAATCACAAAATTGGAGAGTTTCAGAATTTAGAAATAGACTGATTTAATGCCAATGTTATATACAGTTGGTATAATACTCAAAATAGAAATCACAGTTAAAGTCACATAATACAGAAGGTGATGGCAACTGCAGCTAACCAGCTCCCATGGTGGATGTGATTGTATGGTACATCTCACAATAGTTATAAAAAGATGAAAGGCAGAGATTGAGGACCATAAACAAAGGATTATTTTACAGACATTCAACTACAAAGTCTTAAGCACTGAGGAAATAATACAAACAAGAAAAAGAAGCAGCACAGTGGAAAAGCATTTAAATACGCACCATAATAAGGAAGGATGAACTGATTTGCAATCAGTTCATCCTTTTTTTTTTTTTCAAAAAGTCTATGTGACTTGCAGCTGCCTCATCAGGATGGTGCACAAAAACAAAACCCCTTAGAGAACATCAGAAAGGAACTCCTCCAAGGTGAAGCTTTGCTGTTGTTTAAAGGAGGAAAAGCAAGCAAACAACCATCCTACATATTTGTGCTGCTCCATGAAATAGAAAAAAATGTATAGACACAAGTAGAGCCCAATAGTAGGATAGGATCTGTGAAACAAAACTTATCCACATAAGATACATTTCAAAAGCAGGCTTACTCCAAACCAGATCTAAACTGCTCAGTGAACTGAATGCTCAGCAATACCTGAGAGTGCATCCTCCAGTCTATTTTCATATAAAAGCAATCCAGCTTTGTCTCCTATAAAGCTGTTCCCTGATTTAAAACACAGAACACTAAGAGGAATATTTAGGAAATTTAAATCAAAACAACATTCATGCTCCAAATTAGAACACTGCAGTGTTGAAAACTGAGACCCCTACCAAAGACTTCTTACTGTCAGATGAATCTGATTTTCAGAAGGCAATAGTAAGATGACTATGCTTGCTCATCCTCCACTTCTGTAAATTTTGTGTTCATTTCTATACATTTTATTCATTATTGTTCCTTGAAAGTGGAAACTGTGGGTTACAGATTTGACTGAGTTACTGCAGGAAGAGGCAAGAGACCCCCTTGATAACAGGATTCAGAGGGCTCCACAAAAAAAAAGGAAATCTGAAGATTTGTTATATCTCAATGACGATTTGCCATCCTTAGATATATAATTTACCAAAAAAATTTATTTTGAACTGAAATCTGTAAAGAGCCAAATGGACATGTTAGATATAACCAGAGTCTACCTTGTACCCTTTTTAGCCACACCCATAAGACAGCAAAAGACAAAGACAACCATACACACAAACTCCTCCAAATGGCTCATGTGTTGCTGATTTTGGTAGCTCAGTAAAGGTGAGGTTCCACATTCCTGTTCTGGCCAGGACAAAGGTTGAGTGTGTACTTCCAGCAGACAGAGAGAGCACAAAGGGCTTGTGCTGGGCTCCACTACAGCTGACATGGACAGAAGTACATGCCTGCAGTGTGATGTGCCTCGTGCACAGACACCACACACAAAACCTCAACCAGGCCCGAGACCTTATCATATCTGCAGGAGCTGGCTTGGACCTGTGAGTCCCTCAATCAGCCAACTGTACAGCAGACTTCTGTTCTCTGTCTCTCCCAGATTTATGGCTGCTTCAACACCTGGCTCCAAGCCTCTGAGCCACTTCCCAGGCCAATACCAGCCCTGCTTTTGGTGCACACTGACACCTCCACACAGGACACACTCTCCAGTTGACTGGACACCTAAGTGCAGGGGCCCCTAATGCCCAATGGCCACACTTCAGTCAGGACTGTGGGCTGACACTGGCACTCAATACTCCATATATACAAATATATTTAGAAGAGAGCCCCCTCGCCCAGAAATACACGACTAGCCCGTTTATTCCCCCATTCTGCTCTCCGATACTTCTGCTCCAAATCACCTCAAATCCTCCTTTACAGAATCACAGACCCTGCCTTTTGCCCTTCTTCTGAACATTCCATAATACATCCTGAAAAATTTATAGATGTTCTTCCCATGCATCCCATAATATGTCTCATGGAAATTATCACCTTCCTGTGGCAGACCTGGGAAGAACCAGGTCAGGATGCTCCATTTCTCCGACTATTTCCCCATCTGTCACCATTCCACTGGGTCCCTTTGCAGATGAGTTTTTTACCACACAGCCTAATTTATCCCCGGGCTTTACTCTTAAAGCTAGAGAGGACTGTACCTCTCTAGATTTTACACCTTGTACCTCAGATACTCAAGGAGTTAAGGTGATGACATTTGGAACAGGCTGTCCAGGGAATTGGTGGGGTCAACTTCCCTGAAAGTGTTCAAAAAACATGTGGAGGTAGCACTTGAGGATATAGCTTAGTGGTAAACATGGTGGTTGTGCTGGGTTAACAGTTGCCCTTGGTGACCTGAGTGGCCTTTTCCAACATTTATACCATACAAAAAAAAGGTTATTGTTTAATAAAGATCTATTTGAAAGTTTGCAGATCATCAGAAACTTGCTAGGATGTACATGCCATTCCCTATCTCCTTCTACAGCAATAAGGACTTGACCAATTAATGACAACTTCCCCATAGATAATATAATCTAAAATTGAAAAAGAAAAAAAAAAAGTTAAATCATAGCAAAGGCAGGAGTATTCTAGTATTCTTACATATACTACCAAAGCTCCTGAACAGAAGCCAAACTCCTTTGGGGTAAGAGCTCTGCAAGTGTCAAGCAAAGTCTCTGATCTCATAGAGGCAACACATGAAAGAAAATGAAAATGTTTTCCTACACAGAGGAGGAGTACAACAAGACAGCACTTGCTAGCATGACAGACAGCACTCTTTTCAAGTTTTTACTGACAACATGAAAGAGATATATGTAACATTTGAGCACACTCATAGAGAGTCCCTAGCAAGGATAAGAGGCAACATGAAGTCAAAGAAGTTCCCTTTAAGTCTACAAGCACAAGAACACAGAAGGCCAGAGCCAAGTATGGACAAATGTGGAAGACAGCAAGAGACAACAGGTTAAAAGTGGAAAGCTGTAAGATTACTCCTCTCCAAAAAGTAAAAGCAAAGGTAAAAGTGTACATAAAAGTCAGCCCAGCTATTTTAGAGGAAATCAAGGCACTCATTTCTCAGCAGAACAGTTCAAGATAACACACATTCCTCACCTGTATCCCAGAGATCACAGAATTTGTCAAGGACTGAATTAAAAAAAAATTTAAAAATCGATTAAATAAATTTAAAAAAATCCAAAACTACATAAAACCCACTGCAAAATCAGAAAAATCTCACCCTCACAAGTTCAGGCCTTGGCAAGATCAACAAGCTCCAAGAAGCTGCATTACAAGCAGCTCTGGTTTCCCAAAGGCTGCCTTGCTGTGTGCTGATAGAAATACCCTTTTGGTTACATTTGTTTTAACTTTCTGACTAGAAAAATCTACAGCCAACTCACATAACACCATGTCCTTTTTTCTGCCTGCTGGTGAAGGTCTCTGGGCTCCTCTTTTTTTCTGTGAATCCTTACTGTGTTTGTCTAAGTTCACCCACCCTATGCCCACCCTTTCTTCCACCTAGTCTCTTCCTCCTCCCACTTTCACTTGGAGACTTATGTTTTTTTCCCCTCAGTTCTCCATTATTCCCATTGTCTCTTTCTGTCAGTCAATCAGTGCCTTGCAAACAGCTTGCAAACCACATTTATCTGCAGCCGTTCTGGCTGAGATCTCAAGAAAACTTCACATCCTTCCAAAAAACCCCATGAACTCCACTACCTACCCAAAATCAGACAAGTGACACATTTTAATATGCTTTTTTTAGCAGATAACTGCAAAACAACCAAAGAACGCATCGCATACTCACAGTCTAACCAAACAATTGATTAACTGACCCCTAATTAATATGATAAAATACAAATCTAAAAACTATGCAGTTAAAAAAGAAATGAAGGAATTGTTCCCAAGGTTCTACAATAGGCACTACTAATAAAATGGAAGGAAAAAAAAATGCAGAACTTCCTTGATATTTCAAATTTTATTCCAGAAATGGTTTCCTAGGTAGACAACCCAAACTCTGCTGCTGCCTTCCATGTGCACTCCTGCATAAAGCACAGCAGAATGTGCAGCCCAGGGCTGGAAGAGAGGTAGGACTGCCCTGCTCAGGTTCATGCACAGACCTTCAGCTGCTCACCAGGCCTGGCCCTGCAGGAACAGATGCTAAAGAAATTTTGTCTGTGAAACTATGAAAAACAATGATTTAGGTTTTGGCCTGTAATTATGAGTTCCACAAACAAATAGTTCACACTTATATGTTTCATACTGCTAATAGTTAAGTAAGACTTCTTTGAAGAAGTAAGACATTTAAATTCCAAAGATTTTTTTAAGATTGATTGCTACATTACTTTAAGTAATGTTTGTTACTACCTTAAGGTGCCTTCACTCAACAAGGTAAAACTTTATGGTCACTTGGGTATTAATGTGTTTACCTGATGCAACAAATGTATGCACGCTCTCACATACAGGACTGGAAAATTAAAACAAACATCACACAGCAATTAGTAGCATCTTAGCTCTTCTTCTCAAATGCTCTCTGAGTTCAAGAACTAAACCATTTGTACCAGCATGTAACTTTATAAATTCAGTATCCTAGCCAAAATAAAGTACTGTTCCTATAACAAAGTGTCAGTGACTTCAACTGAGCTCACAGAATTCAGAGAATCCTCAGTCTTCTACAAAAGCAAGCACTTTCCATGATGTAGCAGTACCTTCTGAATCCTACAAGTGTTATTTAAAATGAAGTGTGGTATCACAGACTCCTAGAGTTAGGCTGAGTGTTAGAGTACAATGTGTGTATTGGATATCTTGAGAATCTTTGGGGAAAAATAAAATCTCAGTGATATTCCAAGCTTTCTGAAACTGAAAGAAAAAGCATTCTAAACCAATTAGCTGGAAGTAATGGTCTACTTTAAAAAGGATATTTCAAAGTTTCACTCATAGCTACCACACAAAATTCTTCTGGCATTGATTTCTGAAATTCAAAGCTAAAAGCCAAATAACTTGTGCACCTTGCAGTTTCACAGCTGTGTGATAAAACAGCTAATCTGAAATCCCAAAAGCAAAGATTCTCCCCCTAGTTTTCACAAGTTAAAACTCTATGCTGGTTCAATTGTTGCAATGAATCCAAATACCTCTCTGTTTGGTAAGAACAGCTGATATAAAATTGACACTTCAAATTAAAACTAAACTCAGACTCATACTAAAACACTTTGAATTTCAGAAAGATTGCAGTGGAAGACAGTACATGGCATGCTGCATTTTTGACCAAGGAAACTTATACAAACCCTTTATTCAAATGCCAGGCTGTCAAAAACCTACAACTATTTGAAGTCAACTTCTCCCCTTAATATCTTATAGAACACAGACGTCTTGGCAAGGTTGGCACAAACAAAAACCTCCAAGCTATTCAACCAGCTGCTTTGATTTTGTTATGCCTGAACAGTGGCATGCTCAGTTGAGACCTCTGTTCTGTTTATGCCTTGAGTCAGTATAAAGCTTTTTGCTCTTTATTAGCAGAAGCAGCAGTTTTTAAATGATTACTTGTGACACAAGGAAATAAAATAACGTCTGCAGAAATGACTCACCAATATTAATAAAAATAAAACCAAGTCTTGAAAAATCAGTAAGTTTTTACTAATGTATGAGTGTCTATAGAGCCTACAACATAAGTTGGGTTGTTTTGCTTTACAAATCTTAAGATATATAACCAATATACAGCATCTTAACAAATAAAATTAAACTGAACTATTGATATCCCCATGCATGCTCCCAGCCTGTAACAAACCCAGAGTAGCTCAGACTATGTTTTTACAAGTTTCTATTAGCAGCACTGTGCAATTGTTGCAGCTACCCAATTTACAGGCCTTCTCTGCAGCTGCACCATACATTTACCAAGGAGTATTATGACCAGAAAATACACTTTCCAAATCATCAGCAGTTTCCAAGCAACTCACTTATCAGGAGAAGTATTATTTTCAAAAAGCACCAAGAGAGACACTAAAACATATATGTACCTTAAAGGTATCTTTTAGGGCCTCCAAAGATGAAACATAATTGCCAGCTTGCAGCCCAATCGATCTAAACTGCTGGGGGAAAGGAATGAAAAACAAGCTGTCCAGGATTTTGCTTTGCCTGTGAATAGTATCCTCTGAACCATCTCGAGTGCTCTCAAGAAGAATAACACATCTGTGTGGTCTTAACACCAGCTAAGTCATCACTGGCGCACTTACTGTACAACTGATCTAAGAACAGAAACTTTTCACTTCACACTGGCATCAGTAAACATAAGGGAGTAATTTTTAACACATCTTGCTACAACTCATTCACCACAAATCACAGCAAATAGGGACTATTTGCAATAATATGTTTATTAATATACAATTTAACTATTTCCACTGAACTATGTAACTTATTATACATTAACAATACCTTTAGAGTATGAGTACTCTCTCAAATGAGCCATTCTTTTTCAAAGATGATGATTTTATTACAGTTGTGTTAAGAACAACCGAATACACTTTATTCTGACAGAAGAACAACAATTAAACATAAAAGTAATGGGATTTTTTTGTTTGTTTTTTTCAAATATTCACTCTACACCCTGTTTACACTTGATAAGCAGGTATGGGTTACTGTCTACTGTTATAAGAAGTTGGAGGCCAGTTACCACAAAAACTGTAGCCCTCATTGTAGCTACACACAATTCAATGCCTGTAATGATACATACTTATCCCATTCAGTACACTGTAGAAAATATGATTGCAGGTGTATAAAGTCTGTGCCATCAAAAAAAAAAGGTAACTCAGATTCTGCAGAATAACAACCTTAGCAAGTCACAAAAAGGGACAGAAAATTTTACCACACTCTCAGGCAAACACATTTGTTAATCAGCCTGTCAAATACAACATGCTAATCTGCAAGACACTTTGACCCATATTTGCAGCTGCAAGAAAGAAAGAAAAAAATGAAGAAAACTTTAAGTCTAGACCTCTCCCTCCTTTCCACCCATGGCTTCAAGGATAAGATTAGTCACACACACAAACACTGCATCAAGGCTGGTTGTGCTTTCTACCAGGTGCAGCAGGAGGTATGATGAAAGAAAGAATTCGGGACAGGCAGTTCTCCAGCTGACTCAGAGAGAGAGGGAGGGGAGAGGGAGGAGAGAAAAGCTCTAAGTGAATTCAGTTGCAACTTGATTAAGCATCATTCTCCCATTTTTTCTTCCTACTTCATTCAGAAACATTTGCACTGTGTGTTGCCATTCAGTCATTATGAATGTTTTAAATTTGCACTCAGTTTTACTGTGGTTGGAGTTGGTTGTGATTTTAAGGTAACAAAATAGTTCTGAATTTTTAATTCCACCATGTAGCAAGTTACCAAAGACAGGTGTGCTACCAAACACCCAGCTGCCTATTAAATCCTTTTGATTATTCAAGGGGTTATCAGAAGCACAAGTTCTCACTTCAGCTGGATGATCCAAGCAGTGAAGTGGTATGACAGGTTAAGAAACTCAGAAATTGTGCCTACACAAACTGAGGATTTTCTGCAGCTGTCTGAATTCCCAGAGGTTTTTTGACCCAACAAAAGTACCAGTTCACATGATGTGCATCAGAAACTCCTGTACATGCTCAGCAAGCTGGACATCAGCACCCACTCATAATATCCATTCTGCAAAACCTACAAGGGATGCACAGCAACTCCTAAAAGCACTGCATACACTTCCAGACCAACTCTACTCCAAGTCTGGTTCCCCCAAAATTGTCAAACTTGCTACTCATGCAATAACTCTGAAAAACTGATTTAAGTGTCCTTTACATGAACTAACAGTCACACTAGATCTTGGCAAATACTTTCAGGCAATTTCACATTAGAAAGTCTTATGCAAAGCACTTCACTATCAGCACTGTGTGCTGATGTCAGTCATGTTTTGATCAATCTTTCACCACTCTATATTCCAATCCACAGCCACACTAAACAGCTGTTGTTACCATAACTTGGATAAGGACATTCTCAAAGTCAACATTAAAATAACTTCTCTGCTAGGTGGATGTGCTATTTAGTGCATTTGGTTTATGTGGCAAGGTTTTGGTAGCTATGGGCAGGGCAATTAAGACAGGTTGCAAGGTGGTTCCTGTGAGAAGACACCAGAAGCTGCCTTCATGCTGGACAGAGCCAGCTTTTATTCCAAGAAGGACCTGATATATTTGGCAACACTTTTTTTTATTTCAGTGGCTGCATTTTGCTTTCGATCTCAGGAGTAATTTTAAAAATGGATTTACAATTACATTTATCATTTAATTCACCATTCATTCAACTTTCATGATAAAGTTGTAACTTCCATGCATCAGATAAAGTTTTTCAGGTATGTGTCTCACAATCCTGTTTAGTGAAATGGTGTAACAATTAGTAAATGGTATTCACTACAAAACAGAAGTACACATCTCAAAGGCTAATGAGAATACCCAGAAGGTTGCAGGCTGTCTCCTCAGACTTCTCTTAGGCAACCTGCAACATCTCAGTGGTATCCCTGGCTGAAAGCAACAACAGGGCTCAGCTGCCACAGTGGTGCCCTGTGACCTGTTCAGGGCAGCCTGGGTCATAACACGATTACAGAGATAGGAATCCAGCTTATTCATCAGCCCTCAAAGAGCAATCCTCCCATCAATCACACAGAGTAACCTTGGTGCAGGCATCTACTCTGCTCCTTGCCTTAAGCTGAAACCTGGTAGCTTCCTACACAAACCATGTAGACGTTTCAGTACTCTTGTCACACACTCTGACCTTCCGTGCAAGTTCCTTTCTCTATTTCAGTTTCTCTTAATCTGATTAGTAAACACCCGTGACACCTGGCTGTACTACCAGCTCACTCACATGATTTCAGACAGAAGTTTACAGTGTGAAGAGTGGAGAGAACTAAATGAAATTGAGACTCAGGAAACAAAGCAAAACCAGACTCCGTTTGCTGTAAGCAATGACTCACAGGGCATAACTACTCTCTCTTTCTAAACAATGTTTTAGTTTAAATATGACACCAAATGTAAAGTTCTGCTAATTTTATGAAGTCATCTCTTAAGACTGTAGAGTCTCCATTAGACTAAAAACCCAAACATTTATCTAAAATTATCTGAAAAACAAACAATTAAATATTCAGAACATAAACAGAAAATAAAATTAACATACAATTTACTATCATAAGAAAAATATAAAAAGCAAGCACAGAGCATGACATCAAGACTGTAATATTTTAAAAACTGACTTTAATGATCACATGGGGATAACCCCTCTATTATATGCAACTCCAGTACTAACATGCTGTGAAAAAACAAAACAAGACAAACCCACTAATACAAAGACAAAAAAACCCAAAACATCTTCTCAAGTTTCTCTTGTGTTAAATTTAATCCCATAGAAGTCAGATAACCAAATTTTCTAAAGCCTAGGAGGTTATCTGGGAAAGAAAAGCTAAATAAGAAACATCAACAGTTACAGGAGGAAGTTTAAAACAGTACAAGTGCAGTTTGCAAAGGAAACTAAAAAAGGGAAAGCAAACATTACCTGGCACAGAATTACTCCCTAATGAACATCAAAGATCCCAGAATACCCCACACTCTGAATACCTTCAGGCCTCAAACAAATTCCTAGTTCAATTTAATGATACATTTTGTCATCCTGTAAAGAAAAAAAGGAACTAGATGAAGAGAGCCACATGCTGAAGATAATACACAAGACTATTCATCCACCCTGCCTGAAGAACTTCATCTCCCTTTTCATCCCTTTTTCTTTTCACAGAACTTTTTCATTTTGCCTTCCCAGCACAATCCCAGTTGTGAGGCAGATGCCTTGTTATTTTTTTCACATTTAAAAACTGTTAGCCAAAACATCCAGCTCAGTAAACAAATATTCTCCTAAAAAGGAACACAAATGGCCAATCGAAAGGGAACAAAAGCAAGGAGAGGTAGGCTATTAATTCTTCAGCAGCAAGAGCCAAGAAGCAGCCACTGCTATGGCACAGCCCAGTGCTGCTCTCCCTGCTCCAGGCACACAAGCCTGGCGAGAACAGGCTGGGGAGGAAGGGTGGTAGCAAACACCACTCCTGCTGCACGTGCACCTGCCCCGGTTAAAGGGGACTTGTGCAACACCAGAGGCTCACCTGCCCTTTGATATAAGGATGTGTATTGAAACAAAGAACAAAGAAACTGCTTGGTTGACAAGTTAAGCCTGGACTACTTAAAGGACAACCTTTACTGCTGCCATGCTGCACAGGTGATCAAAAGAAAGCCGAGACAAAACCAAGCCTAAACATGAAAAACGAAGTCATCCTTTGCTTTGGCCAACAGTGCAATTAAAAGTGTCTGGCTACACATTTTTAAATCCTGAACTGATCATGCCCACTTGAAGACTGGTAATCCCACCTTTCTCTCTGGTCAACCCTATTCAGGAGCAGGGCAGAGAAGGGACATTCTTCCTGCAGAGAGGAAGAACTTCCTGCCAGCAGTGCCACCTGCACAATCGTGTCACAACTTCTCTTGCAGCACATGCAAGAAAGTTTCCATTTCCTGTGCAGGCACTTGTGTGGTTAGTGCAGCTCCAGTAGTGCCGAGCACAGGCTCTGTTCCTCAGCAGTGCACCGACCCAGCAATGCACTGACATAAGGAGAGGAGAAGGCAACAAAATCTTCTCTGTAAAGACACATGGGTAACATTGTAAAGAATAAACATTCTAAATTTAACTAATTTAAGCAAGAGAAAAAACTGTAACATTGTGAACCTTACCCCTGATTCTACAAAATTAATTAGCCGAGTTTTAAGTACTCCATGTTTTTGAAGTAAGCATCTGCCCAATTCTCAGATGACAACTTCAGACCAGGGTATTCTAATGTTTGTTGACCCACAGAAGGGCTGTCTCATTTTTCACACAAAAAGAAGGAAGTCTCCTGACATGTTGAACATCATCTCAGTGGACAAAGACAATGCATGGAAAATATGTTCATCAACCCCAGTTGAATTTAGATGCTCATGTCTCCGGTGTACTTCTAAGGTACACAAAATTCTTCTATAAGCGTTCCACTCTTGGCCATGTTTTTAGCAAAGGTCAGCTGGCTAAAAGGGTCTGTTTTCCTGAAAATGTACAAATATTTGCATTATTACCCTAAGCTTATTTGAAAACACAAAAACTTTTGGAAAGTACATTAAAATTATATTTAATATGAGATGGTCTCCTGGTGAAACAGTATAAATACTTACTTGCATTAAATTAGTACTCATATATAATTCTCAGTATTACAGTTTTCCAACAAGGTATCTTGGGGATCTCCCATTCTCTAACACACAATTTCAGATCTTTGATTATAATGTTTTAAGTAATTGTACCTAAGAAAATGAATGTCTGTCATTTAAAAAACAGAGCTTTTCATAATGACAAAAGAGCCTGTAAATGAGATTACTAAAAGAAGACATCCTCCAAAAAGATGAAGTCATGGGCAAATAAGGAAATAATAGAAGCACTTTGCAAACTGAATGTAAAAATCACAAACCAGGAGATCCGCAGCAACAATTTTTCTAAATGCCTACAGACCAAAATATTTTTCAAACACATTGAAAGCAAAAAGCCTAT
The DNA here is from genome assembly GCF_022539315.1 of Serinus canaria. Lineage (NCBI taxonomy): Eukaryota > Metazoa > Chordata > Aves > Passeriformes > Fringillidae > Serinus > Serinus canaria. The sequence goes on from NC_066315.1 coordinate 142,465,047, forward strand.
TTTAATTCCGCTGTGAACCTCCTCTCTCATTCCCACACCTCAAAATGACAAAGAAACTGACAAACATGGGGAGAGGGAGAACAAAAATAACCCAAACCAGGAGTTTGGTGAAGAGATACCTCAGGATCCAAGTCATTTACTTTCTGAGCTTCTTTTTGGTGGACAAATAGCTTTATTAGTAACCTATTTGGTATAGTCTGCCCAAATTTTCAACAAGATGTACCAATGCTCAACACCAAAGGTGCTTGATAAAGAAACAACTGACATGAGATGAGGAAAAGCCATTCTTCCAGAGCAGCAACTGTTTAGAATTAAATAGGAATTAACTCCGAAATGTCCATTTTGCCATTCAAGGGAAGTCATCAGGAATCAGTTCTGCCATCTGTGCAGCTCAATGCATCCTACACTGTCGTGAAAGAATGCGGTTGGTAAAGAGACAAAGTTCACTGATGACATAAGATGTTTAAGAAAGAAAAATGAAAACTAGATATGCAGAGGTCATCTAACTTCATAAATTCTAACTACCCATTAAGAGAGCAGATGAAAAATATATATGTAAAGGCATAAAGCAATGCACTTAAAAAACCATTTTTTAAATTTACATATATAATGTGAGTCTCTGAATCAACCATGACCATTGTAAACAAAATACGTGCTGCAATTTTAAGAGTTTTCTTGAACTATCTTGAATATTCAGGAGCTACCAGGATATCAAACCACTGAGGACAGAGTAAAAGCAGCACAAAAGGCATTATTATATCAAGATGGAGGTTCATAGTACATCTGCATTTTGTTCTTTGTTTCTCAAAACATTAACAGAGAGATACAAGAAGGCAATTAGGTTGACCTCAACTATGAAAACACTTCCTAAGGGGGTGGGATTAAATATGTGTATGCTAATGTTCTTCAAGCTCAAAAAAAAGTGATTGATGTAAAGCAAGAGAGGTCTACAGTCTGTAAGAACAGAGGAAATAAACACAGAATTAATAATTATTTTCTCATACTATTAAAATGCCAAATTAAATCATAAGGATGCAAGTTTAATTAAAATTCTGGTTTTTTATCCTAAACACCACATAGGTAAGATGTGAAATTTACGTTTGCATGGATACTAACAAATTCTAATTAATGAGAAGGATATTCAAGACATCTGTGTGTTTAATAGTTTATCATCTTCAGCTCAGAAAATTTCTGAGCAGCAGATTGTTAAAATAGTATCATGTTCAAGTTTTACAGTTAATGTTCTCCCAAGGACAGATGCTATTGATCAGTGATTGTTAAAGAGCAGGATACAGGCTTAGGAGAACTTGTGATTTGACCCAATGTGGTGACAATTTCTGGAGAAAAATTTGACAACCCAAACAAGTTTTGATAATATCTTGAGCAAGTAAAGTTTTTACTGTTTCAATCATAGCACACTTCTCCATCCACAATGTGTGTTTCAATTCCTAACCATTCACTTTTCCATTATTGTGTTCACATAAGCCAGGGAGTCTCAGAAGCTCTATGCTAATGCAGCTACAAAAATGGATAACAGGATAGGATAACAGCAGGATGACTAGGACAGAACCAGTACAATTTAGAAGGACATACAGTGACTTTCAGAACAAACTACCCACAAATAAAAAATTGACCAAGTTGTGAATAATACATTTATTTCTGCAAAATATTAGCAGCTTTTATAGAAAAGGTTGTTATCTAAGTCTTCTGGAGGTCTTGCTATAAGCGCTGAAGCATTTAAGAGCCATCCACACAGACTTGATATCAGTCAACTCTAGGCCCTTCAAGAAGGGACAAGATATACAGGGTAAAATAGAATGATGGAAAGTGTCACCGACATGTTTTATGAAAAATCCTTTCCTTAGGATTTTTCCCCTCCTGAGAAACTGAGAGGCCTCAGGAACAAACTGTAAACAATTCTTATCTGCTGCTGTGGAATGCAACAGGGGGAATCTGTGATTGGCCTCATCAGGCTGTTTCCAATTACGGGCCAATCACAGTTCACCTGTCCGGCTGGTCTCAGTCTGAGAGAAGACTTTTGTTATTCATTCCTTTTCTATTCTTAGCTTAGCCTTCTAGTGAAATCCTTTCCTCTATTCTTTTAGTATAGTTTTAATATATTATCTATCATATAATAATAAATCAAGCCTTCTAAAACATGGAGTCAACTTTCTCGTCTCTTCCCTCATCCTGAGACCCTTGTGGACAAGACCACAGGAAAGTACTATCCAAATGTTGTGCTCAAAGTCTGAGCAGAAATTAATAAAATTTCTTTTAAAATACTGTTCAATTTAATTTTAAGTTTAATACTGCTGAAGTTTTGAAACACTGCTTACCCATTCCTCATCTGAAATGAAAGTTTTATCACTCTAACATTTTGGAGCAACACCATGATGCTTCAACACATTAAGCACTAAACTATACCTGGTCCCGAGCAGATCCTGGAACATGATGATAAACTTTCATTATCTGCCTTTGGCTCTATATTTCATCACATGTCTCCCCCAATTTTTTGGAAAGCAACATCCAAGACAGCACAACTCATTACATCCATGTATCATACGTACTTGAGGAGCACATCTATTATTCTGCTGTACACTTTTTCATTTTTCTACATAAGCTATCTCTTCAACCAACATATTGTTGTATTCCATTTTTTTAATTCCATTATCAATAAAAAGAAGAAAAAATGCTTCAAAAACTGCACTCAAAGTATGAAGTAGGGGTTCTTCAAATTCAGTTGAAAGCTTCCTAAGAATGGTCAAAATTGTTCTAAAGATTAATCCACAAAATAAAAGCCCAATAGAAAAAACCCATTGAAGGAAGTCTGTTTGAGATTACAATGCAGTTAAATAAACCAAAGCTCATGAATCAGTTGAAGATCTTCCTTCTCACTAGTGGGATGTTGGAAATAAAAGCCTTTGAGTGCCCCTCCCAGTTCAATCACTCTATGATTCTATACCACCCTAAACTTACCAACTGTCTTTAAGCTTCAGGAGAGAAGTGACATGCCTGGGTCAACACTTTATGCATCAGCTGAATTCAAATTAAATGCCCATATTGATGAAGAAAGCACTGGTTGTCTATATGCCGCATGTGCATTGCTCAGTGGGCCAGAAACCACAGCACAGACACAGGAAAGCAGCAGCCCACTCAGTTTTATACTGAGGTATGTGTACATTTTTTGTATTGATGTGTGTGAATATACCCTGACACACAGATGGTAAAAAGTAAGGTTAGTACAGAACACAGAAGCCCAGTTGCAGGCTTCATTCACATCTTAATTGTTACCACATGTAAGACACATCCCTAAATGACCATCTCTCTACAGACTTCCATTTTAATTTATCCCAGCTTCCCAAAAGGCTGAGTGGTGCTCAGTGAACTGCTTTTTAAAACATTTTCAGTCTATCTTCATTATAAACTTCTAGGCTTGCATATTTTTCCTTCCCATTAAAACTACATCAATAAAAGCTACTCAAATCCTGCATCGAAAACAGAAATCTTTTTTTTTTTTGCCATCTTACGAGACTCTGCTATAACTCGGAATTTTGCAATATGAAATTATTTACCTGATGCCCTGTCAAAAACAGTAAGATGATCTATCAGAGTTAAGATCTTTCATTAAGGTTAAGTGTCCAGTACACCAGTGTTTTGTAAAGTTTTCTATGGTCAATTAATATATTCACTTGCCTTCCCATGGAGGCCTCAGTACTCTTCATTCAGCTAGGATACTCAGCTTCAAGGTAAGTTCTCAGAAATCAAGAAATTCCAATTACTGGTCATGTGGAAAACACACTACATGATTTTTTGATTACCTCAGAAAAATTCATTAACTGGACAGGGACAAACCCACTTCTCTAGCATTTAGCTGACCAAGAGATATAAATTTCTTTTTCCTGCAATTGCTTTCACACACAGGAAACACCACTAAAAAGACTTTCAGCACATATAAGCAATAGTTAAAAATTCACACTATTAAACACTAGTCTTTTATACATTTAACTCCTCTACAGCTGTTTTCAGAGTGATCTAATCTTTATTTAAAAACTCTCAATCATGGTCAGGTTTTAACTACATTTGTAAATTCTTCCAGAAGAAGCACCATAAACTCCATAAACTCATAATTCCCAAATGGTGGAATTATTCAGCAGGTAGTCCAGTATAAAATGACTGGGAAGTCCTTCAAGCAGAGCACTTCACTCACTGACATACATGAATCACTAACACCACGTAGGGTGTTTCTTGCACCTAATAACATCCACTACAGGTGCATCTACTTACTTTTAAAGCCTCAGGCCAAGCTCCAGCTCTCCTTAACGATGAGCAAAGTTCAGGTTTTTTTCCTCTACCACAAGATTATAGGTTTGTTTCAAATTAGAGTCATATAGCAACTTGATGAGAGAACGATACCCCAGAAGGTCCTGCTGAGTAAGTCTAAAGCATAGCCTTCTGGTTTAACTTTTGGCACATGGACAAAGGTCCAGGTGCATGTTTACAACAGGCAAAATCACTCTACCAGAGAAGAGGCATCCATCCAGATATCTTTGTACACACTGTACATGTGCTTTCAGCATACTTCAACTACAAGCAAAATGTCATCACTCCACCCAGTAGTTTTTCAGTTTGAGTCATGACCCAATCAATGATTTCATACTACTGACCAAGTCTGTAACTGTTTCCCAGGTTTATAAGATGAACTGCACTCTGCACCAGCTACATTGTATTAACTCCTCATTTCCCTTTGCTTTTCACACAGGAACACACAGGGAGTGTTTCAAAGAAACAGCTGCATTGCTATAAGAACAAGCACACTATACCATGCTCACTGTAAGACAAATGAGACAGTTCTAATAAGTACTTGTCAATTTTATTGATGAATTATCTAATGTCATACACTCATCTGGACCCAATGAAGTAGCACCATTACTTGTAGGAACAAGTTATATGTCATGAAGCAATTGAGATCATGACAGAAAAAAATAAGGCAGGACAGCTCTTAATTGTTACCATCAAAAGGCAGCAATAGAGAACAAAAAGTAAATCAAATCAAATTGAAAAGGAATACAGAAAAAGGGAGAAAATTGCTTTGCATGTAACCAGGTTTGGTCTTCCATACAAACATTAAAGCTATGGAAAAATACCCACAATTTTTAAGATTCAAAGAGACATGAATTGCTTTCATATTTACAATATGCACAATATTCAGTGATTCATTTTAAAGGAAGCTGCTTTGCTGCAACTTGTTGCCTAATTAAATAGGATGAGAAAAACAGGAAGCTGTACTAAACTGCACATGAGTTCAGCAAATAGAGCAGGCTTTGCTGAAGTAAAGCAACACCATTACAGCTGTTTTAACCACAGGAAAAAAAATTTGAAAAACCTGCCCTAGACATGGTGGAAAAAAGCAACCAAGGAAGCATACGGAGCACTTCAAATGAAATGGGGAGACAGGGAAGGGCAGGAAGTGAATCTGAGGGTTTAAGTCAGCAGCAAAGGGCTTCATTAAACCTGCAAACTGTCAGCAAAGAAAAAAGGGCATTTCTTCTCATGTTTTCTCTGCCAGTTTAAACAAGGTCTCCTTCCAAGCACTTCCTGTGAAAGCTTGGCAACAAAACTGCCACCAGAGGATAATAAACATTTTTAGAAAGGAGGATTTAGAGAGATCTAGCATCTCTTCCCTTATAACTGTACTAGTGAGCAGACAATATTTGGGCACTTGGGCTTCTGCAATGACCCCACCCCAAAAGATTTTAACTCTCTGTATGCTTGAATCACATCACCTAAGGAATACCACCATTTTTTCCAAATCTGTGAGCAGACAATTCTGGTATCATAACAGTGAAAAATAATTTAAGTAGGTCTCAACATCAAAGAGTCTCTTTAGGCTTCTTTCATCTCTCCCTGAAAAAGACTAGAGGTGGGGGAAGAAAAACCACAACCAACCAAAGGGGCAACAAAAAAAAGACCCCACCACAAAACATCCCTTAAAAATTATACCATTTTAAGTGCTGCAGTCATGACAATATACTAGAAAACTAAAATATATATATATATCCATCTACTTTGCAAAAGAATCAAAATTTTATTGTTGTGCCCAAGTAGCTTTCCCCAAATCAAATAAAAAAAGTTTAATTTTGGCAAAGTCTCATATGAAGTACAATTTGCAAAAGAAATCAAAGCATCGTTTATAAGGTTTGGAAAATGTAGTGTGCGAAATCAGTTTTACAGTAAAAACAAACAGCTTTGTCAAAACATTTAAGGCAACTTCATTCAACTTTCTATTTCTAGATAGTTATAAATTCTTGTCTGCTATAAACTCATTGTCTGTTCATGACTAACACAGATAATAGAAATACTTTTCCAAGATAAGAGATTGGATTGGACAACAGACATAGTCAGGATATCCCACTTGCATTGTCTTAGCATCATCACTCTTCATTTAACAATTTTATCAATAATTTTGACACTTAGTGAGGCAAAAAAAATACAAAGCCAAAACACAACCAACAACATCCGTGTATCTTAGATTTAAGCTACCTCCTTAAGAATTCTTAGTTAAAAGTCATCCATTCCCACTGATTTCACAAACACCATCACCATTGTATATTACATTATTAACAACACAGGCATGGACCATGGTCCTGCTTACTTACAACATGGCACAGCCTGGCACAATTTTCACACTCTGTAATACTCATTCTGGCATCATTCAACTTTATTAAAATTCAACAGTTTCATAAACTGACAATTAACAAACAGTTTTTGAGGGCTGTAAACAGGCACTCTGTCATCACTGAACAAAAGCATCCTAAGTTGCTTTTAATATCACCATTACATTTTTCTAACAGCTGTCTTCATTTCCTTACTACACACTGCACAGAACAGCTCACCTACTTTCATTGTGTGGTACTTTCAAGCCTATGACACTGACACATAGAAGTACTAATTAAAATGGGGTTTTTTTGTTTTGAATGAGTATTGCATTGGTGTAGTTTGATTGTCATGTGTTTTTTATGTCACCAGCCTTGACTTCTCTAAGGCCTAGGACATGATCACACACAACATCCTTGTCAGGCATTAGGGAGACACAGGTTGGATGATACAGGTTGGATGACAAGGAATTGGCTGAATGACCGTGTCCAAAGTGTCTGAATCAACGGCTCAACTTCCTGAACCTGGGTCCTGGCAACTCCCTATATCAGAAGGCTGGGGGATGAATGGATTGAGAGAAGCAGTGTCAAGAAGGCCTTGAGGATTCTAATTGTCAAAAAGGAAAAAAAAAAAAAAACAAACCAAAACCAAAACCAGAGATGAGCTAGTAACGTGCAGTTGCCAATTGTACCCTTGGCTGCCCAAAGAAAAATGGAAAAGTGTGGCAAGCAGGCTGAAGGAAGCCCTGCCTGCAGTGCTGTGTCCAGCTCTGGGTTCCCAACATAAGAGGGACATGGACCTGCTGGAACCAGTCCAGAGGAGGGTCACAAAGATGATCAGAGGGCTGGAGCACCTCTTCTATGAAAGCAATCTGAGGGTCGCTGGGCTTGTTAAGTCTGGAGAAGAGAAGGCTCCAGAGGAATCTTATGGCACCTTCCAGTGCCTACTACAAGGAGCTGGAAAGAGACTTTTTCCAACCAGAGCATGTAGTGATAAGACAAGGGAGAATGGCTTTAAACTGAAATATAGTTGGTTTAGATTAGCCATTAGGAAAAATTTCCCCATATTCTATGATTTTAGAAAATGAAGTTTTTAAAACCTATTTAAAATAGGATATCTAAATCCTAATGCAGTCGCACAACAAGACACAACTCTCCCAACCAACAAAACCTGCTATATTTTATTCTTTCCTGCCTCCCCCATCCATAGTAAGTTTTTCTGAAGTGCTACGGAAAAGATTAAGTTTTATATTAAGGACGAATCTTCAGGTGTATTTTTCTTTTTAGTCCAAATTTCCTGCTGTGAGAATAAAAAAAAAAAAATCAAAAGAATTTACTGAAAAGTAAAATATACTACAAGAAGAAAGGAAATTATTATAATAAATTCAAGGTGGGAGCTTTAGAATTCAAAATTCAAATCACCTTCCTACAAAGAAAAGTTAATAATAAAAATTAACCCAGCAGAGACATAGTTCAGCTCTAATATAGTTATAACTTTACAAAATAAATTAGCTGACTTTCTAGAAGTACAGATTGGTCATTTAAAAAGAATTACATAATTTTCCAACATTCAATAACTATTCAAACTATTCCTAAAAATCACATAAAGCCCCCAATTTGATAAGCCTTTCAACTACACTTTTGCAGAGGTGTGAGAAGTATCCCATTTTCTCTATTAAAGCAGTCTCCCACTGAAAGAAAAAAAAATATCAATTTTCTTATACCAGTTTTATTAGGTTTAAATGTGCTGTTTTTCCAAGAATAAGCTCACTGTAAACTCCTACCTGAAGACACAAAAACACATTCATGAAACTAAACAACCACTTTACTCTGCCTCCTTATGTTCTAAAAGATTAAATCATGCAGTCCAAACAATTTTAAGGAGCCTACTTCTACAGACAAGTGGAGTTTTGAATGTCTCTGAGGACAAGAGGTTTCACATTCTCTCTGAGCACTTGTTCACCAGACTCATGGTTCAAAACAAACAAGCCCCCAAAATAGTAATAATAAAAAAACCACAAACACACCCCCTCAAAACCTTCTCAAAAGTAATCTCAAGAGTAAGAATTTCTACTCTATCAGTTTTCTCCCCTTACATGTACTCCATACTTGGAGAAATCAATATGACCTTCTCTCAGTCTCTTGTCTAAGGCTGAAGAAGTGATGTGCTCTTGGCCCTAAATCATCTTGGTGAACCTCACCTGGACTTGTGGCAGTCTATAATTTCTTCCATCTATTGGTGAACTCCAAACACAGTACTTTGGATGTGGTCTCACAGTTCCTGACAGGGGGGAAGAACCACTATTTTCTGGCTGCAACTTTACTAACACAGCCCAGTACGTGGCTGGCCTTTGTCACTGTGAACCCACACTCAACAGCTCATCCACCTGAATCCAAGGTTCTTCCGTAGAACACTGTCTTCTGGCTAGCCTGTACTGCTGCACATGGCAACTCCATCCATCCCTAGGGCAGGATTTCATTTTTCTCTTCAATGAGTCACACAAGGCTCCTCCTGTAACTTCCTCAGGCAACTTCCCCAAATCCCACTGAAGGGTGACTGTTGCCACCACATTAAATTACTTGGAATGGTCCAAATAAACTTGAGATCACACTCAAGTCTACCATCTACCCAATTAAAAGATACCAAATAGTCTAATCTCAATACTGACCCTGGAAGGCACTGGTGTCAGTTGCAACCTGATGCCAGCTGAACTTGCTTCATTGACTCCCCACCTTCTGGGTTGGCAACCCAGCCCATGTCCCACCCACCCTGCAGATCCCTTACCTGGTCCATCTCTCCCCAGCTTAGACAGAAGGCTCCCAGAGCACACCACGTCTAAGGTCTGACAGTCCTACAGACTCTTGTTTAGCAGGAAGTTACCTCCAGCATAATACTGATTTTTAGCTCTTAACTAAGAGAAAACCAAGAAATTAAAAGACTCTACTGGCATCCTAAGTTTCTATTTCTGCACCAGAAAGTTTTATATTTCTTCTGTTAAGAAATGCAACAAGAAGGATAGAACAAGAAAGGCCAAGATAGAGGGGACTATTTAAAAGAAAGAAAAAGCATACACTTTCCAGCTTAACCACAGCAACAGCACAACTTCAGGCCTCTCTTTTCACCTCTGACTAAAAGAGACAAGAAGGCCACGTGCACCCACAGGCACATCTATGTGACTAAAGGTGGAAATGGAATCCTTACATTTTGTTGCTTTTTCACAGGATCATTAAAGGATCCATATTCACCATAATCAAGCCCACTGTACTCCAAAATCTTACTTGTCACAATTCTTATACAAAAGCTCAGCATTAGTCCACTGATAGCAATATTTACAACCCATTTCATATAGCTATAGATAAATAACACAGATCAACACTGTCATTAGAAATATAAAATAACTGTTCGTTGCACTTCTCAGCAGGGAAGTGGACTTCCAGCTGCACTCCTTCAGGAAAGGAAACTCATGCCATTATCTCAAGGCTTTTCCTTTGTCCTCACCAATAAACTTTAGACCTCTTGGCCAGTATCAAAACCTGGTTGAACAGTCCCAAAGAGAAGTACCAAAACACGCTACTAACTGGACTCTGAGAAGTCTCCCATGAGATATAAAAAAGCCATTAGTTAAGAGCCCTTTTTTTAGAACATGCTTATATTGCCTACCTTTGCACTTGAAACAATATTGATAATTATCATTCTCAGCTTGATTCTGCCTGATGGTTTTATTGCAAGGCACTATTCCATTCAAAATGAGATGCTATGATCTTTCTTACAATTATGCTCTGTAAATTTGCTCCACATCTGCTGTTTAAAATTATTAAAAGCTATCTTTATTCATATTGTTACAAATCACAAAGACAGTTATGAAAATTGAGTTTTACTCTTTGTAATAAGAAACATACTGGAAATTAAATCAACCAATCTCATTCTGTTCTGAGTCATTAACGTGCAGTCTTTCAGTGATACCCTGCTGAAATACAAACATGGCTTTGTGGCTTGTTTCCCCCTCTCTGTTTTCTTAAAAGTACTTTTTTATTGCTTTTTAACTATGGAAGGTGTCTCCACAGGACTCAAACCTAAACATTAAACTCAACTTTAAGTCGTGTCACTTTAAGTGTCTCCCCTCCATCGGGGCCAAGTTCCCATGACTACATGGTACACACTCCATCAGGGTTTATCTGCGCAGCATACTGAACAGAGTGCACCAAAGAGCACTTTCACAGCTTCCTAACTGATGAGTAAACATGAAGAAGCCTGTTGGGAGTTCAAAACAAGAAGCAGTACTTCTCAAAAAAACATATGAGGTACCAAATGCACTAAGTACTTTCATAAATATGCCTAAAATGAATACAAATTCTCAAAAGGCAAAGCTAATTCATCTGCCATGACTGAAACTTTGAGCTACCAGTGAGTGTTTCTTATTTTTCCTCACATCAGTCACATTCAAGTAAAAGGAGATTGCCTGCTTATTACAGACGAATGCTTTGACTACTATCAAATGAAGGGTAAAACTGATTACACACTAAATGAATAAATACTGTAGCATGCAAATATAAAAGCATCCTCAGCTGCATTTTAAATACAATACACTGCTGTCAACTCCATCTGTATCACATTTTCAGTGTTGTGATTGGGAGTCACCCATGTGCTCTCACTGTGGCCTCTGTATTTCAGAATGCTCACATGCCCATCTTCACATCTCTGTTGCAATTTGTCATTCAATGCAAAAGCAGCAACAATTATCCTGAGTTTTACTAACTACACAAATAAATTTTTCTTATCCATTATTTTTAGGACGGTTTGCTATCAAAAGCATACTTCCTCAAAAACTGAAGATTGCTCATGGTCTGTTACATAAACCAGCTCTGAAGTACAAAGCTCTCTGTGATGCAAGACTGCTTCAAACTGCCATAAGTAATAATTTACAAGGCTAGGAAAAGCTGAGTTTAAGTCTAATGCTGCTGGAGTTCCCTGGATTCACCTCCAAAAAATAAAAAATATATTTTAATTCTAAAAAAATGGAGAAATACAAAGATTAGCATGCTATAATTTATTTGTTGCAACTATATAGAAGTGATGCTTCAAAAGAAATTAGGTGACAGAAATTTTTTCTATTTTCTTGATGCACACACAAAATAGATCCTACCCATTATCACAGCAAAGGCTAATGAACAAAGTCTACACATAATACCAGCAAAAGTTGATCCAGAATGGAAATGCTCCTGTTCTCATGCACAGTTTCACCTGCCTCCCTTGATAGAACACTTTGTTCCTGGAAAAGGATCTTGTGGTGGAAAAGTGTATGAAATCACCACAGAAGATCAAATGTTATAGAAGTTTCAGAGCTACACAAGTTTCAACAAAATTATAAGGAGGAAAAATGCTGTCCCCTCATCCTCACACCAAAAGTCCTTCCTCACAGTAGAATAAGAAATAAATGCATAAACTGAAGCCCACAGGGAAAGCTACATATGGGAAACTGTGAAAATGATTCATACATAACACATTTTGAAAGAAGAATTTTTAAAGAGGCAAAACAAAAAAAGTAACAACCCCATACTTTCCCCTTTCCCATCTCTAATCTTAGAGACGTATCTATGACATGAAGAAGAACATGAGAAATCTTCTCCTTTCAAGCTATGTTAGATTCTACCAGACTTGTACCAAGAACAACAAAATGTGTACGAGGCTGAGCAGGAGCCAGACAGTCATTCTTTTACTGATATATATGCACACATCTGTTATAGGACCAGCCTAGAGTGACAGACTGCTGTGCTCAGGCAGATCAGCACAGTGAGAGACAAAATGAGCAACAATCATTGCAGGAAGAGTGTTGGTTTGTTTTTTTTTTTTTTAATTAAAAAACAAAACATAACAAAACCAAAACCTGAAAGCAAAATGCAAACATGTCTGCAGCCAATCTAATTGTCAGAAAACACACTTTGAGTTTTCAGCTTCTCACTCAAGTGGAAAAGAAAGAAAGAAATAACATTAATTATTAAAGATGTTCAAGTATTACAGAAGTACAACAGTAAAAGAGGCATTAAGCTGCAAAATCAGCATCATCACAACTGAAGCTATTCTTTATTTTATCATCAGCTTATAGCTCTCCCTTCATATCTACCAGCCTGACTAAAGAGAATTTAAATATTTAAGCTTAATCTCTGTCTCCAGACAGTCCTGCACAACATCTGCTACTTTAAGAGAACGACTCAGAACTGCCTGGTCATGATAACTGAGCTATCCCTTGAGTGTAAAGATGTCCTTTCAGCTGGAGCTGGGACACAGCAGAATGATAATCAAGACAGTCTTGTGGTGATCCCACATGTGCACTACTTATTTTCAGAACAGATGTCATCATTCTCTAAAAATTCCAACTAGCTCATAAAGTAATATTAACTCAATGATTAAAATCAACTTTTCAAAATCTATTTGAGTAATACAATCATGGAGCTTCTGTGGATATAAAAGCATGTCTGGTCAAAACAGAGCAGAGGCTGTATTTTAAGAGACTATACCAGTGAACTGTCTGTATTTACCATTTAGGCTTTTTACTTTAAACAAAAATTAGCCATCCATTTACATATGCAATAATTCCCTCTTCATATGATCATTACAGATTCATATAATGGCTTGGATCAGAAGAGACCTTAAAGAGCATCAAGTTCCACCCCTTGCCATGGGCAGGGACACCTTCCACTGGACCACGCTGCTCAAAGTCCCATCCAGCCTGGTCTTGAACGCTTCCAGCTGTGGATGGGGCATCCACAGCTCCTCTGGGCAGCCTGTTCAGTGTCTCAGCACTCTCAGAGTAAAGAATTTCTTCCCTATATGTAATTCAGTTGAAAGCCATTCCCTCCTGTCCTGACACTCCACATCCTTGTAAAATGTCCCTCTCCAACTTTCTTATAACCACCTTTAGGCCCTGGGAGGCTACTCTAAGGTCTCCCCAGAGCCTTCTCTTCTACAAGCTGAAAACACCAACTCTCTCAGCCTTGCTAAAGAGGAAAGGTGTTGCATTATAAAAGAAACCTCCCACCTGCATGCAGAAATATGTTAAAAATATCTTTTTTTGCATGAATGTCAGATTATGCTGAAGAAATCAACAGAAAGGAGTATAGATTGCAAATTCTCTCAAATTCAATCTATATTACAATATAATGGTTGTTTCTCCTTCTATGAATTTGAGAAAAAGCCCTATTATTTTAGCAATAGAATGAACTTTAAAATGAGTGTTTACTTGGAGGCAATTACATAACACTTATGCTAAAAAAAAATTTATAAAACAATCTTGCAGCTTTTGGTAATTACTGTTAAAGATGCCTAAGCCTGGCTAGAAATATGGCAGGATCTTATTTTTAATTTGGTATGACTGGAAGACAAAAATCTAAGCTTGGTCTTTTAAAAGGAAAAAAAAACCAAACTTGAAAATCTTCCTAAATTTCAGTAGTTTTAAACAATGTATCATGAAACCTTCCTATTCAATAAACTGCTAGAGAGTAGCATGTTCTTTCCACTGTCTTTGATTAATATTATGGCAGATTTAAATAAAGTTTGGGTGGAAGATTTTCTTTCGTTTTGTCTATTGCTTTAATAAGTTGAGAACAGAGAAGACCTTTGGAGGAGCACTTCCATGGTTCTCATTCTGGGAGATATGCCTTTGTGCTTTGTTAAGCCTTCCACTGAAAACTTACGGAATGCAAACTCATCAGAATCAGTAAACATGTCTGCTCTGATTTTTCAGTAGACACTTGTTCCAAAACTGCATATAACTGGATCCAAAATCTCCTCTAAAAATGATTTAAATAGGAAAAAGAGTGGCAAGTAGGAGATAATAGGTAGCAATTCACCCAGCTGAACACACTGCCCCTCTACTGATGGACAAGCAAGTGAGAAAATCAGCCAATGAGTCCATCACCTCTTACTATTTCAGAAAACTTGTTCATTGTGATGCAGGAACAGTAAGCTCACAATTTTTTAATAACTTCACTGAACTAGGCAAAGGCATCCACACAAAACCATTTCTTTTTCGTCACATTCTTTATGAAAAGGTTTTTCTTATCTAGCCACTGATCTGAGCTACAGCAGGAATTACACTGGACTCAGAGGTTGGGAAGCAGAGCTAACTTTCATTAAATCTGTTTAATTTCCCTTCCATTTCTGTTCAGAAAATAGTTCCAGTTTGCAACGTTGCTTAGAATAAAGAAAATAATTAGTTAAGCACAAACTAGCTCATAGTCGCTGAGGTAGATGCAGGTTGTGCTGAATTAAATTAGCTGTAGAATAACGACCTCAGATCCTTCAGGCAGCAGCGCCATAACAGCACGGAGCCTGACACTGCCTGCAAAAGCCCAGAGAGAGCTCCAGCCCAGATGCAACATTCAGTTAAAAATCAAACAGCTGCAAGGATGAAACCATCCCCTTTCCCTTAACACAGCAGGCTCAACACTGAAGTTCAGGAGCTGCTTGAGTAGGTCATTCACCACACATCAACAACAGCAGCAGGAGCTACAAAACACCCACTTCAACCACTCGTTTTAATCCCGTGTTTCACAGAACTCACTGCTTTAGGTAACCAGGTGTATAGAAACCAACCCAGCTTGAAAGCAGCAGCAGCAAAACCGTGTCTTCACTGTAATTGTACTCGCATGCACAAAGACTCCAAAGGAGCCTTTTGCTAGCCACATCATGACTGTATTTCTCCAGGCAAATTATTAACTATAAATTTGGGAGAGTTGCAGATTTTTTGCACATGTTAACAGTGGAGCCCGTTTAAATCTTGTTTCCCACCAAATAAATATTTTTTGTATTTACAGATAAAAAAAAATGCAAAACAAGTCCACTTTAAACTACAATCAGTTCAAATAGGGCACATGAAACAGTTATACAAACAAAAGAAATTCAAAGAAGAGCAACACAAGCAACAGAAGTACCCACCATTCTTTATTCCCCGATTTATTGTCAAATCTGACATAAAAGCTTCTAAAATACACACAGTCCACACAAATAGTGCAGAACACTGTGTATTTATCGTCTATATTTTGTTTCTCTTTGGAAAGGCATTATCACATTCAGCCTGAACTGATGTATCTCCCAAACCCATGAAAGCATTACACTGTATTCTTACCCTAGAAGTAAGTCACCAGTGATGACAAAATATATATTATTTAACTCTATGCATGCTGTCAAGTGTACTAATAAGCATATCAATATCTGTACCTATTTCACATCGTTAAGAACAGGGGGCAGCAATTCTGTCCAACACTAACCTAACAGGTTGATTTTTGAGAAATCTATCATGGCTTAGTTACAAGAGAAAAGAAAAACCAAACCAGTTACAGTTATGGAAAAGTTACAGATGTTAATCTAGGTTACATAATAAAAATAAAATACATCATTCTAAATGTGAACTTGCGATCACTCTAGTCAGTTGCCACAGACAATAGCGCTGTTACAGTTTTGAACATAGACAGTTTTTCTATTAAAACTTCAGCTGATCTGAATCCTGTGGCATTATATTTCCATACCCAAGACTATCAAGCAAAAACCATAATTAAATAATTAATACTCGTTCCTTGCATACCAAATGTTTTGCTCATGCCAACACATTCAGCAGAACTAAAAGACTCTATTAAATCCATCTCCTAGATACGCGCTGGCTGCTGAAGAATCGACAAATACTTGATGAACTAAGTGTATAATCCAAAACAACAACTAACTGCAGCCTCTGCAACAATAGCAAAAATTGGTCTTATTTCAGCGTCATTATGCTTGTACCTTCAAGCAAGCATAGGGCAAGAGAAGAGCTGTACACTGTCTTGTTTTAAAGTCATTTGGAAGGCATTTCCTCATAACCACTGACCTAGTCCATAGGAAATCACTCTGAAACCTCAAATAGGAAGCAGTGGACTGGTATTCCTTGGAAGCCAGCTCTGGAAGTTTATCCATTTTCATGCTCATATTTCTTGACAGCAGAGCAGGGTGAACATTTAAATGATGGTCATAGCAAGCATGAAAAAACCCTAGCACTGAGGCTTCAAGGTTGAAGTGCTGAGACCGTATAATCTCTTCTGCTTCATTCTTTTGCTCCTCTCCTTCCACCAATTCCGTTTTCATATTATTTCCCTCTCTCCACATTCATCTCTTCATCCTTACCTCATTTCTTAAACCAAGTCTCCCTTTGCAGATTTCTGCAGAGTTCTGTGCTTACTTGATGTAATGAGTGGCTGGGGAAAACCTCTACTAAGGCTCCCAAACAAAACTCACCCCTCATCTTCCCTCTGAAAATCCCAACATTCACGCTTTTTTTTCTACTGCAACAACTGACAACACTGTTTTCAGTGAGAAGTACCACAGCAACATTTAAGTTCAGACAACTGCTTTACGCACTAATCTTCGAGACGCCAGAGCAGGAAAGCTTTCTGTAACTAGCTCAACACAAGGGCAAAGTCCCACAATTAAAAGACCAGATTACATGCATACCAACGCCTCTGGCTCCTGTGGATTTGGGCGGGTGGTGCTGCCCCGTCCCTGATGCTCTCTCAAAGGCATACAGAAAAAGAAATTATTAAAAAGGAACAAAAAAGAGGGGAAATGATAAAAAACAGGGGATAGGGTGTGGGGTGTGGACGCTTTACCTCTTCCAGCAGCGTGACCGTGTTCCTGCAGTTCTGCAAGCGGGTGGTGAAGCTGGAGGTGGTCGGGGAGTTGTAATCCTCTGTGGTCTCGGCGATGAACTCCGACACGGTGATCTGGTCCGGCATGATCCTGCCCCACCGGTAAAGCCCAGGAGAAGCCGGGCACGCAGATCCGGAGAGAGGGGAAGCCAAGTTTCGAGGGGAAAGGTGGGCGGAAAAAAATAAGAAAACGAAAAAAAAAAAAAAAAAAGCAGAGGGAAGAAGATGTTAACAGCCAGCAGAGACCCGCAGCATCAAAGCACCGGAGCCGCAGAGGGAGGCTGAAGCTTCGCCCTCTACATCCAGCCTTTCCCCGGCCGCCCCCTCCTCCTCCGGACAGGAGGTGAAGGGGGAGAGGCCCCCGCACGGCGCCCCTCGCTCGGCCCCGCCGGTGGGGAGCGCTCCCGTGGCCGCCTCCGAGCAGCCCAGCTCGGCCCCGCCGCGGCGCTGCGGGGAGGGCGGCGGGAGGGGAGCGGCGACCGCGCCGGGCTCAGCCCCTTTCCCCACCCGCGCCGACCCCCGCACGCCCCCCGCCCCGGCCGCCGCTCCCGCCCGCGTCGAGCACTGACTTGTGCGGGCTCGGGCTGCGCCCCCCGGGCGGGGGAGGCGGGGCCGGGCCGGGCGCGGCGGGGCCGCGGGGCCGCGCTGACGGGCACCGCTGACGGGCACGCGCCGCCCGCCGCCGCTACGCGCGACAACGAGGAAGCGGCTCCGCGCAGGCGCGGCCGGTGCTCCCCTCCCCCGGCCCCGCGGTTTCTGAGGGGGGGAGGCTGCCACTCTTTCGTTTTCTTATCATAAAAAAGGGCTTTTTGGCGGAAGCTGGCAAGGTCGGGGATGCTGGGCTGCAGTACTGTCCCTAAGCGGGAGAATGAGCTTCCCGTGCCTTCTGGCAGCGGGGAGGGACCCTGCCCGCCTCGGGCTTCGGCTCCGCTCCCGCTCCAAGGAACCCCTAGGGCGAGTCGGAGGGTCGCTTGTTTTTTTTTTTTTTTTTCTCCCTTCCTTAAGTCCGTCTCGGCCGGTCGGAGCTCATCCGCCGGTGATGTGGAGCTGAGGATTCGTGCAGCCACCGCTGAGGGAGCCACCCCTCTGGGCAGTCTTGACTGAATAGGTTTTTACGCTCCGTGGTCTTAGTTAATTTTTAAGAAGTCCTGCTACGATTTAGAGAAGCCCTTGAAGTTGCTATTGCCGATTTTGCGTTGCTCGCTCTGCTACTGAGCCTTTCCAGAGCAGAGCTGTCTCTGCTGCCGTGGCCGGGTCGCACAGCCCAGCGCAGTGTCCCAGAGCAGCGCTGGCCCCGAGACCTGAACCGCGGGTTCACAGCCCTGTGTCCGCTCACAAGCAGTATTTCTGAACAGTTAACATCTCCTTTATCCATTGTTATATTTTGTAACTCAGCAAACTGACAGACCTTTTCTTCTTCTTTTTTTTTTTTTTTTTTTTTTTTTTTAAAGCTTAGGTGTGGGGTCCCATATGTTCATTTCTAAAGAAGGCTAAGTCTCAGGAGGCTCAAGTAATTGTGGTCATCTGTATGTAATTCTAATAAAATGCCTGTGCAACTCAAAAATGGTTCACAGTATCAACTGAAAACTGCAATGCCTGAGTAAGGATAAAAAGGAGATGTCTGATTTGAGTATACCCATAAAAAAATTACTTCTATGCAGTTCTGTCAGCAAAAATATCACCGATACTCCTGAGCAGTGGTCCTGCCTGAACATGTTTCTGTATTTCATTGCCTTAGTAGAAGCCCTCCATATGGCCATGTGATTGCTGCTGCTGCTGCTTCACGTGATCCAGCTTTCTGGCACAAAGGCTCTGAGCTTGTACAGATGATTGTTAAACGTCATGAGACTCTGAAAGGTAGAGTAGGCAAGAGGAGGAGGAAGCCAAGAAAAGAACTGTGTGGGAGTTACAGTGAAAAATGGATTTGGGCAAAAAAAATGAAGCACTGAAGAAGCAGCAAGAGAGATAGGAAGAAAATCAGTTGAAGATCGTGTTCATAGGAGCAGTGGAGGAGGAAGAGAGACCAAGAAGATAAAAATGGCTGGTGGTATCAAAAGCAGTATGGAAAGGAGAGTAAAGAACTGGCTGGGGGGTTGGGCCAGGGAAGAGCTGTTGGTAACATCCAAAAGAGCTGTTTTGGCCTAGTCTGCTTGGAAACTGGATGGGTGAGGGATATGGCCTGAGGGCCAAGCAGGGTCTCTGTGGTCATCCCCTGTAATTTCCTGCTGAACATCAATCATGGGCTGTCACACAGCTGTTCCTGGTGGTCCAATGGTAAGCCACAGTGTTCACATTAGGAGGGTTCCTGATCCCTCACTGGCAGATTTCAAGTGAGGATAAATCCATCACACTGGTATACAAACTGGTTTAATTAATTGGGTACTCTCTCTGTTAGGGTTGAATTGTTCTTCTTCAGGCCGAAGTTATTGAGCTTGACTATTAATCTCTGGATTGTAAAATAACCCCATCCATTACTCCAAAAAATCCCCTCAGAAGCTGAACATATTGCTAGAGACATAATTTCTTTGATACTATTTTGTATAAATTTAAACTACAGAATTGAAGAGCATATTCAACTAAGAGAGAAGTCTGGCCAGGGAAACTGTAGCAGTGAAGAGTGACAGAAGTGAAGGCAGAGCAGAAAGTGCAACTGAACTTTTGTGTTTCCTCATCAGGGAAAAATGTTGTCTTCTAAAAAAACATATTAAATGTATAAGAAATAGAATGAGTACAGAAGACTGCTGGTAAATAAAGAGAATGGCACAAAGCCTAAAAATGAAAAAGGAAGATCATAGCTGCCTTTTGGTCTGTTTTTGACAGTTCTGAAATTGTTTACTCTGCCAGAGAGAATACAGTGCTCTGTTTTGCTGCA
This sequence comes from Serinus canaria, assembly GCF_022539315.1. Classification (NCBI taxonomy): domain Eukaryota; kingdom Metazoa; phylum Chordata; class Aves; order Passeriformes; family Fringillidae; genus Serinus; species Serinus canaria. The sequence continues at coordinate 142,485,246 of NC_066315.1, forward strand.
TTTCCCCTTCCCCTATTCAAATGTTAGTAAAGAAAATAGCCCTATAGACATGACCTCTTTAGACTTGGATTATTTTCATTTAAACTCACTGGAAACAAGACCAGTTAATTAATGTGATGTTAATAAAAATATACAAGCTGCCTGTAAAAATTTGCTAATGTTTAAACTAGTCAAATTATGTAAGTATTTCAAATAGCATTCAGTGATTTTCAGATTTAACCATGTTTCCTGTTTTGAATTGTGATCAGTGTCTGAGATTCAATTCTAAATTTGTAAGATGCACCCCTCTATAAATTGTCACTAACTGAAATCACTGTTTCACTTCACAAATGTCAAAGAATAATCATCAGATTGCGAAACTTATATTTCACAGCATCTGCTGTAATCCTGTCTTAGTCTGTGCTAGATCCTAGGTGAGGCTGTGCCACAGCCTTTTTCTCATGGAAGGTTTGCCAGTGAAGTTATGCTTATCTCAATCCTCTTGGTATTCTGAAGTGAAATACATCTTGTCCATTCTGGACAAGCTAATGCCAGTGAGGATCATGCAAGCAGCACTGCAAATCTTACTCCTTACTCCTGATGCATTGCAGTCAAGAAAGTTGTGCTGTCTTGCCGTTCCACCTAGTGATTCAGTCTACAAATCCACTTGATTCCCTGGCTTTTATTTTGATTGCAAACAGAAGAGCTAATTACAGCAAACTGACTATAATTCTGCAGTAGTGGTGATAGTCACCATTCTTAGGGAGAGGCTAAGGAACATAGCAATGACAAGCTGCAGATACACGTGTTGTGCAACAAACTGTACAGCAATGATAGTGTTCTTTATTTTATAGCATTTTGGAGAGCTTATATTTAGATTGAGGTCATCAGTTCACTCACAGGAGCTGAACAGGAGTGAACAGGTGATGATGTTGTCATCCCTGTGAACTTGGCAGTATGACCAGTATGTGCCAGAGGTGAAGAGCTACATGGCACTTGCACAGCTCTTCGCATCATCAATGCAATTAACTATTGAAACCACACAGCAATGAGGTAGAGAACAGCAAGATTATGTTTCCACTATAGATAAGGAGACAGATAGATGAGCTTGTGGCCCTGCTGTGTTTGTGGCTGTCTAGCTTTAGTCATGCAAAGTCAGCTCTTCAGGGTATCAACACCTCATCTAGGCTGAAGCTGGTGGTGAATCTCCTGTGGGATGTGATTATGCTGCCTGCAGAGAGCAGCCCCAGGACCACCCTGAGGTCACACTTCCCTGCTGCGTAGGAAGCAAACTCACAGATGCAAACTCAGGTGCGGTTGCTGCTTTTGGAAACAAGCTTGACCCGGGTCCCTGGCTGTGCACCAGTGTTGTCAAGCATGCTCAGACAAGCTGCCTCCAGGGCCATTTGCAGCCTCTCAGTGGGGCATCGAAGTGAGTTGTTAGCTGGAAAATGGAAATCACTGTACACATCCCTTCTGTGCAGTGATCCTTCTGATTACTACGGGTGTAGTCATGGCAGGATCTCACATGTCAAATTCAGGGGGTTTTGATTCTCAAGTATTAACATGATGATGCCTTTTTGCAAATACAGGTTTCCAACTACACTTATTTCTTTACTTGCAAGGTTTCCATCTTGGCTATTACTGCAGACAAAAGTGCTGATTTTATAATATGACAGACAGTAGTGCTTGATTAAAACACCAAATCATTGGAATGCACATGCTTTTCTTGGTAAACTATATAGTTGTTCTTTTTATGCTCCTTAGCATCTCCACAAACATGGAGAGTGTCACCAGCTCAGCAGCAAATAGAAACAGAAGTAGTGTGCTAAAATGCATCAGGAAAATATCCTTAGGCTATGTTTCTCTACTATACTGCTATCCTGAATACGATTGTGGTTTGGTGATAGATTCATCCATTTCAGCTAAACACAGCAGTCAGGAGTACTTCCCATCCTCCTCCTGATCCTAACTCTCTTTATGAGATAGTTGTATGACATCAGGCAGCCATGGCATTTGATACCTGATAAAGCTGATTTGAGGTTGCCTGAAAAAACATCTATATGATAAATTGCTGTTCCTACATTTTGATAGTTTTATTTTCAGATAACTTCTGACAAAATTAATGGGAAAGGCTTATTTAAATTTATGGCCATAATACTAGAATAGCCACAAATATTTCTGAATATCAGCTCTTCTCATTTGAGTTAGATGCTGGGCTTAGGGTAGAAAAGAAGCTTCAAATCAACAGAAATCTCAGCAGGATGAGTTATGCTTTTGGTTTTGGGATATCTCACGTGCTAAAACTCGGTAAACTTTTTTTGTTAATGGAACTCTCATAGTTTTGTTTTGCAAAGGAAAACCACCCCTTTTATGTAATGACAAGTAACATCATCACTTTGTACTTCAGCAGGAAATGTTTAGTCAGGAGGCGTTTCACCTCCAGGAGCTGTGTCCTCTCAGAGGACGTTCGGACGGCTGACAGCCTTGCATGAAATGTAACAACGACGTATTTAACCTGCAGCATGTTTGCACGTTTAATATCACAGAAGTGCATGATGTACTCACAGGAAAAGGCAAAGTCTATTTTAAATACTGAAGCCTACATCACACATTGTGTCTGGTGCTAATTTGCTTGAAGGGAATGTACATGGTAAACTGCAGTATTTCTACTTGAGGAAGAAGGCTGTTGGCTTTGACATTTACAAACAAACCTTTGAAATTATTATGTTATTGGGACCAAATAGTCAGGTAACTTTCCAGTAAAAGAAAATTTCTTGCCTAGTCACACTGCTGACTATGAAGAAGACCAAAATCCAGGTCCAGCAAACATGCTGATTGCAATTTTGTGTTTTTTATGAGACAGTATCTGCTAATGTGGCTTATGAACTGCATGAGCTGTGTCAAGAATTTGTGCTGCTGCTGTGACTGTATTGAATGCAAGAATCAGCTGATTTCAATTTTAATACTGGCATCTCCCATTTGTCTTCATCTGGTATTTAAAATGAGATAGCAAATGTCTCAGAAACAACATGTTATTTTAAAAACCTTTTAGCACTTTCAATAGTGGCTTAAACTGAAGGTTCTTTTCACATTCTTTCAATATTAAAATGAGAGCAAAAAGAGAGCCTATTGTGTTCTCATTATAAATGACATTTTAGTAGCATTAAGATCTTGTGGTTTTTACACTATGTGGACAAAATGAAAAAAGATTAAATCAGAACATCAGAAATATTTTGCTGAATTATGTATTTTACATCTTATTTACGTGAATGTCCTGGGCAAGTAGCTTGGGTGAATGATAAGGAAGCTCAAATAACCATCCCAAAGGACAGCTGAAAATAACAGTACTGAAAATGAAGTGCAGCATTGAGTTACACAAGATTAAGCTGACTAATCTGCTGATTCAGTTTTGCCTTTGTTTTTTGGGTTTGTCATGCAAGATCAAGTGTCAAGCAGACAAACACTTAATGGCATTCCAGGCTCCCAGTAACAACAACAAGTAATGGGCTGTTCCCCTGCCACCTCTGCATTCTTCAAAAATGAAACAGCAAAATGCTCACCTGCAGCAAGAGGCAGCAGGCTCAGGACAGACATGCTCCTTTTCTTGTGTACTGAATACAGGTGTACTGAATTTGGGAATTTGGTATTTCTATTTCACCGATGGTTTTTGTTAGAGATGCTCATCTAAGAAACCTTACTTCAGTTAATAGGAAGTGCAATAATGCATGTGAAGGGTCAGGAAGAGAAGCCATACAAGGAGCAGCTGAGGTCACTTGGGCTGTTCAGCCTCAAGAGGAGGAGACTGAGGGGAGACCTCATTGTGATCTCCAACATCTTCACAATGCAAAGAGGAGGGGCAGACACTGATCTCTTCTTTCTGGTGAACAGAGACTGGACCCAAGGGAATGGCTGGAACTTGTGTGAGAGGAGGTTTAGGTTGGATATTAGGTTTTTCCCCCAAAGAGTGGTTGGGCGCTGGAACAGGATCCCCAGGGAAGTGGTCACAGCCCCAAGTCCGACAGAGTTCAAAAAGCACTTGGGAAATGCTCTCAGGCACATGGGATTCTTGGGCATGGTCCTGTGTAAAAACAGGAGTTGAACTGAGTGACATTATGAGTCCCTTCCAGTTCAGGATATTTTGTGATTCTGTGTGTCAGGAGACAACAGATTCAAACACAGCTCTTACAACATCTACAGAATATAAAAGCACAGCAGTGTATTCTTCTATATGGACTGGTTTTTTGACAGTCCAAAGATATCAAACTCTTACAAGTGCTGATGGATAAGAAAATTGCCAGTGGAGCCACCCGCAGGTTTGATGTTAACCCTTGCCCAAGTGAAAATATGAGCCTGCTCATTACTCACAGAGATGGTCAGGCAAGAACTGCTGACCCTGTGGGAGATGGTGTTCCAGCAGTACCCACCACCACTGCATTGGTGAGGCTGAGGAACACCACAGGGAAACCTGGGCACGGTTGTCCTTGCATTCCTGACACTGAGCAAATCTTTGAAGGATTGTTGGGAAGGACACTACAGACATGTTGGCAGGAGAGCAGGTCATTCCAGGGGGATTGCAAAGGACGAGATGGAGCCAATATGTCATGAAGGGATACTCTAATTGAAATGAGAGAAATAAGAGTCCTTCCAAAGAAGGAGTCATAGTAGCTGGATGCTTTTTTTACTTTTTTATTTTTTATAATATGAGAAATAGCAATGACTAAAATCAGAGGGTGATATTGCAGAAATGAACATGTTGCAGGGCAGCTGGCATAGCAGGCTCTCCAAAATAAAAAGAGAATGAAATAAAACCTCAACCCACATTGCAAACATTTCAATATTTTCTCTTTCCCTCTGGAAACGATATGGCTGTGTCATTACCAGGCACATCTCTGGTTCTACTGAAGATGCTAAATGTATGCTGATGGCAACATGCAGTGTTTTGCCTGCAGTAAAAATGAAGGTTCAGACCAAAATGAACCTGGGGAGCAGCTGGAGAATGAAATAAAGGCACTGTAGACCTGGGATCATGTTCTTGAGCTGCCACTCATGGCTCTGACATGGCAGCTGATCTCTGTGTGCATAATTTCTCTATCTGTGGAATGCAGACAATTACATTTATTTCTCTAGGTGAAAGAACAGTGGGCTTTTTCAGCTGAAAACTGCTGTATCAGAACTAAGTATTTTTAATATACATTTTATTGTAAGAGTTTCAAAAAGTAGCTGAGAGATGAGAAGCACTCTCAGACCAAACAATTTTGTCAGCACTTTTTTGGACAGACAAAAAGGTTTGGCAGGTAAATGGAAGGGTTTCTTTCTACTAGTTGTTAATGCTGTGAAAATAGAAATCATAAAGATCTGGGTTTGTGAGGGACTCCTCCCTCTATACTATAGTTTTATTAACATTACTTTGTGGAAAAAGAGGGACTAAGACCCCCATGATAATAAACAGAAGTCATTAGCAAGATTTGCTAAGACACAGTTTGCAGATGTGAATGTGTATGGACCAACTGAGTTGAAGTTTAAGTGCTGGCTTATAGTGTTGTCTGAGCATACTTTATTTCTCATAATTTCCTAAATAGCATCTCATTAGAGAAGGGATGGAAATAAATCTGCAGATGTTGGATGTTATAAAAAAAAGGTCCTTGCAGCCACTGAACATATTAGCACATCTGTGTTTGCCTTATATAAGCTACTGTTTTCAAGGATGCATCCTTTGGCCAGACTCTAGACTTGAAAATAGCATAAGAAATTTTCAGTTCAGGAGTGATGCCTTTTGGGTTTTGTATCGTTTGTGTTTATTTTGTTTGCATATTTGTTTGTTTTTATTAAGGAAATCAGAATGTTTAACGATATGTAAGATCTGAAATAATTGGAGGCATGTCTCCTTTTTGCTCAAACTAAATTACTCATATTTAAAATTGTGGTTTGCGGGTTTTATTAATGTAGATGTTTGAATATTGAAGTCGTAAGGTTCTGGCAAAACCCAGGATGACAGATAACCATATGGAAATTTTTGGAAACTAGTCTTGCTGTGTGTACCAAGTTCCTGTTGGGCCAGTGTTCACACGGTGCTAAATGAAATTTGGCAGCGCAGAATTTTAGTCTAGAGGTCAATCACAGCAGCTCCTTTTGCCGATTACTCATTTGCTTCTACTTTTAACCACTGAATTTGAGCTTGCAGCTTCCTAAGTTAACTGGTGTTCCATTGACTACTGTAGAGGGTGACCATCTGCTCCTCTGTTCTGCCTTTAAGGATTTTTTTTTGAAGCAATGCTGATCTTAGAAAATTTGAAAGGGCAGCAGGAAAGATGTCAAAAATCTTCAGCTCCTAAAAGTTTTGTGATAAAATTAAAATGAGCAGGGTAAAAAAATGTTTCTTTCTCCTAAATGAATAGGAGACATTCACTGTCACCTTCTTTTTTGTCATGTTAATCAGTGTGGGAGAAAGATCCCCTAAGTGTCCCAGTCATGGGAAAAGTTTCAATGATGGTTTGCACCTTCTCAGGAGCTTCATCAAGACACAGGTCTGTATAGGAAACAGGAAATTTGGTTTCATTAACTTCTGGGATATTAGCACTACTTATTTTCTTGTTGGCAGTTGTGACTGCCTTCAAGGAAATCTAGGAGCAGTAGGACAAAAAAATGGAAGTGCCATTTCAAAATCAAGTAGGAATGTCCAGCTTAATAGCTCTATATTTTTTTAAATATGACTGTTTGACTTCTGAACTCTTGCTTATTTAAGACTTTGTGGACTCAAAAAGGAAAAGTATGTGTAGCCATGTGACAAAGTAAATGCGCCAAAGGAGGATTTATTCAGTTTTGGGAAGATCAGCAGCAGCAATTCACCCTCTTGGCCAGTCTGGACTGCAATATGGTCAACTGATTCCCCCAGGGAGGAAGAAAGGATGAAAATCCCACACTGCTCTGTGGTCACATAGGGAGCGTGACCTGTGCCAGGGTAGCTCTAGCCCGTGCACCCAGTACAAAGAAAACTTCAGCCTTAACCAACTATTGTTGTTGTAGGGGATTCAAGTCAGGCAATCCAAATGTAGCTTTTAGTGGTTCAGTGAAACAGAGTGAAAACTTTAAAACAAGAGAACTCACCATCAGAGACTGAATAAACAAAAAGCATATTTAGACAACTGTGTGCTATTCAGCACTTTACATCATGCAAAGAAGAGAGTCCCTCCTCTTTTCAAGCCCCCACACAAATCTTGCCATAGATTTTTCAGGCTGATCTGAGAGACTTGTTTTCAAAGTTAAAATAACATCAGTTACCAGATCTAGGTGAGTTGAAAGGAGTTACAGTGTTGTTTGTATACCCTGCTGCCCTCATCCAGCTTTAACATCTATGAAAGTAAAGCAAAATATATAATAAAAGTGTTTGTTCCAATAATTACTCAGGTGGCCAATGCTTTGTAAGGATTTAGTGATTTATTGGAATTTTTGGTCTTTGAAAGGCAAGAGGTTTTTCTGAGGAACACCCACTGTAATAAAGTCTGAAGCAGCATTCAGCAGAAAAAATCCCACTGGCAGGTATTAGAATTGATAAAACATCTGGTCTGCTTTTTACTCGTTAAACTAGTTATTTATATTGATGTCTTTTGTCTTTCTTACCGATTCCATAGTGAATCTCTTGAAGAAAAACTTGAAAGCCTGGATGCTGAAGATCTCATGTCTCATCTGTCACGACCAGAAACCTACCTGGAAGAGGAGAAAAGATCAAGTAAGTAAAACTGACCAAAGCTATGGGACTGACTAAGTCCCTTATTTAAATAGTCAATTTGAAACAATATGTGTTAATTCTTCAGTGATCGAAATTTATCTTCCATTATTTGATTGCTGCATTTGATATTATGAGTTTCACTGTGGTAAACAGATCCATTAGAAATTCCCTGATAAAAAACACCTTGTTAAAATTGCTAGAGGTGAGCTTCATTTAGCTGGCTGGGAAAACTCTTTGTCTAACTTAATGTGGCAACTACTCAGTCAGCTGCACAGAATGCAGTGCTGGTAAGGGCTTGCCTGTCCAAGCTGTCTGACATGACACTTCAGAAGACAGTGTTTTCTGATATAACTTCAGTCCAACCATTCAAGCTGAAAATTTAAATGTCAGGTGTATGCAGCAGACTGATCTTTTTTGGAAGATGGAGATAAGATCTGAAGGATAAAGAGGCTGGGAACAAGAAGTGTTCTAATGGGATGTAATTCTGCATGTGGGAGAGGGCAGTAGGATGTGGGGAGACACTCATGGCAGGATATGGACAAGTGGTCTCAGTTTTTCATCAGGTTTTTCTGCCACTATATTGCATACTCTTTCCTGTTTAGGACTTGTGTTGCTGTGGGGAAAGAAAGGTGATAGACATGCTGCAGAGCCCTGAGCAGGTGAGTTGGACTGGCACATACCTTTCAATTTGGGACATTCTGGGCTGATCTTCATGTCTGGTCCAAAGATACAAGCTGGAAAAAGATTGGCAGGGGCTTGAGGCCAGATATGGGTGCTGAGAAGGAGAACACTACACAGAAGCCATTGCCATGAGATGGTAAATCAGGTAGGCTGGGACAAGCCCGTGAGTCAGAGGGATGTGGGCTGCATGGGCTGGCACCTGGGAGAGGTGATAAGGACCCATGAGGATGAGATCAAACAGAGGGGCCCAGGCAGAGGGGGAGTGGGAGACAAGCATTCCCCAGATTACACCCTTTGATTAACCAGTCTGCCCATTTTCATTTGAGCAGATCACTTTATTCCTTGATTCCATGAGGAAAAACACGAATCCTTTTCTAATTTTTTTTTTCAACCTTCTGTCTAAGAGAAGCCTTGTTACGCCTGTTGACCTATTTCCCCAGAGACTGCTGTAGTTTGTTTATGGGGTTTGTCCTGTTTGTTTTGTGTCTCCAGATACGTCATGTGGGTCTGGAGGTTTTCCAACCCTTAATATTAAAAATAACACAGAATAGTCTCTGCCTCCAAGACATATGAGAGTCAATTAAAAATTGCGACATACAAGTTTTTGGATGGGATGTTAGTATCTCTCTTTCCTCTTCCGTTTCTGAGCCTTTAGGATACTTTCAAGTGATGTTATCAAGAGCTCTTTTATTATTAAGAGGGTTAGACCTCTTTTTTACCAACAGACTTCAGATTTTTACATGCTGCCTGGAAAGGATCTGAGATTTTACCATGTACACCACCAGTCTGGCAGCACAGGAGAAGAAATGGTTACAGGCTCTCTCATAAGGAGGTGTGTCCTTTGATTTGAAGGCCAGTGTGCAAGAGGAGGAATATCTGCTTTAGATCAAGAATATTATGCTTGAATATTGTGTTACATGCAGGAAAAAGTTGTTAGAAGGAGGCCCTGGCACTGCACTGTGTTTTTGTGGATTGGAAAGTCCTCTCCTGGCAGACAACTGAATACTACCATCTTACAACAAACCCATAGCCACTGGCAACCCTGGATGTGACTCAACCCCTGGTGACATGTGTGCTGGTTCTCTAATTTTACAGCACACCTCTTGCTTTTAACATCTTCATAGGCAAAAAAGTCATCGCCATCATAGGCTTATATTATTCAAATCAAAGCAAGAAATAAAAAATATATAATGGCTCATTACTTTCTAAGTTTGCAAGTAACTAGGATTGACTTTGTCTAAATTTCAAATGTATGGCAATTAATTTTTTGTAAGTCTAAAAAGTCACAGAGTCTCTTTATGTCTGCTATAATAAGCTACTGAATATTATTTAATTGCTCATTTGCTATAAGTGGCATTATGAGCATTTTTGGTTACGTCTCAGTGGTTATAGAATGATTATATTCCCTTTCTAGGTCTCCTACTCATTTTGAGGCCTATTTATACAAGAGCAATCAGCAAATAAATAAAATATCAAAGAAAACCAGAGAAATATTTATAGAGAGATCAAGTTGGCTGAAGTTATCATCATTGATTGATGAGAAACAGCACAGAGAAGGAAACATATGTGGCTTTCCTAGAGAGAGGAATGGTGGCTCAGTGATGAAAGTGCTCAGTGAGTTCAACACTGGCTCAACACTTGGACAGTTTTTTAGGGCATCATTCAGATGGCAAATTCCTCAAGCCATATGCCCATTAAAATCATTTATCTGGGTAAAGAGTCTTTTGAGGCTAAATACAGCTTTTCTGAAACTCTTGACCCAATGACAGTAATAGAATTTGGGCTGTGTCAAGATGGCATTTTGACTCTTCTTCTCACTCCCCTAAGAAACCAAAACCAATGCTCTCTGACTGTCCATGGCAATGTGCAGGTAACATTACCAGATTTGTGGAAAATCCTTATATATGACAGTATGTGAGTGGGAGCAGGGAGTGGATATGAAATATGAAAGCCCAGAACATACAGAGAACAATTAAAACTGGTGAAATATGATTGCTTTTCACCCAGGAACACCTACACCTGAAAAGAGAAAGTCTAGTGGGACTTAAGCAAAGAGGGAGCCTAACTGAGAACAGGGTGACATTAATGGCAGCTGGGTGACAACTCGACACAATACAGTAATACAGTAGCAGATTCTATTAGTCCTTAGATGAGGAAAGCATTTGTTCTTGTGCCTAGTTTTAAATACATACAATTATATTGGATTAATTGGTACACTCTAATGCTTGACTAATCCTAATGCTTAACTAATAAGTATGAGTTGAATTCCTATATTTTTAAGGTTTTAGAACAGGGTAAATGTTGTGGAAAGCTAATGGATTCTAAGGTAGAGAATATAAAAATTGACTAGGTATTAGGTAATAATCAAGAAAAACAATTATGCAGGGATTTGGCAGAGGAGAGGAAAATATCAGGAAATATTATTTTACATGCTTTAGTTACCTGCATTTGATATTGCTTAAACTCTGTGATTTCATGTATAAGTCATTTAATTACCTATTTTATCTTGCTTTTTTTGTTTTAGAGGACTTTTTATTCTTTCATAATAGAGTATATGACCTGAGTAGCAATAATATAAATCCATATTTTTTCATGTCTAATGACTATTTTAGGGCAAATACTAGCCAGCCAATTTTCTCCTAATCCTGAAACAGAGTTACCATAACTAGGAAAACTCAAAGAAGCAAAAGTTAATATTGTTTCCACAGTCACTGATGCAATAACAATAGTAGTTGTGCACCACCATGCTGAAAATCAACTCCCTTTATGTCCAAACAATAGGGTGAATCACAGAAATCTGACCTTGATATACAAATGTGATCATGTAGTAATTACAGCTCTTGTGCTTTCTGTATAAACAGACTACTTCATCTGGAAATGCTGTAGGGTACTGCTTCATTCTGCAATTTGCAGCTAATTACTAAGCAGAAAGCTTTTATATCCCAAAAAGCTTTAAAATAAAGCAGGTAGAAAAATCTTATTTCCTGCAGATGAAAAAAAGAAGCTGGTTATCTGAACAGCAGTGAATCAAGTCATTGTTCTATCTATATTCTGTTGAAAAGCAGATATTACATATTTAAAGATTGTCCTCAAAATCACATTTTGCAAAGGTTATTAACGACGCTTTCATGGGTAAAATATGGAACTAAATTACTCAATCCAAGTGGTGACTGACATGTTCTTTAACAACTCTGAGGTTAACAAAAATATCTTTCATTTCATGCCAAAATCTGCTTGTTCTGTTTGTGTCTGTGTTGGTATCATCCAAACAGGATGTGACAAACATATGTTCTTTGGCTTTGCCCTAATCCGTGATTTGGATAACACTATTAAGATGTGGTCTAACAAACTTCAGGGAAGCAAATCTGAGGATATTTATCTGTGGACTTGATTTTAGTATGTCCTAAGCAATAGAAGCTCCACCCTGATCTCATGAATTAGCTGTATGTGCTTTCAGTGTTTCCATAAAAATATATGATCAAAGTATTAGCATGCTCATAGACATGGGCTGAATCCTGAAACAAAGCAATAGTGGGAAACTAACCCAGAGCCCAGGAGTGACCCTGAAGGGCTGAGTGACATCCTCTTGATGATGGGTCCCCACTTATGAGGCTTTCCAAAAATGGTAATTGCTCAGGTTTTAATCTATTAAGTCATTACAGCAGTGACTTTGGAGAATTCTAATTTCTTAATCAAAATTTTGTTTAGTGCTACAAGTGCTACCAAAGTTCATAAGTAATACTTAAGTAGGAAAAAATATTAAGATAGCTTTCTTGAAATAAAATATATTTCCCTTTATTCCATCCTGATTGGTATGCAATCTGTAATGAAAAAAGTAATAAAATGCATTATTTTTCTCTGATTCTTTATAAATAATACCTGGAATTAACAATTCCAGTGTTTTGCACTAGATTGATGTCAGGCTGAGAGGGTTATTAATCCTCAGGTCATTACACCAAACTTTTAAATAGATTGGCAAAGTATGAGATTTTTTCTATTCATCTTGGGATATCCTCCTGTTTGAATATGTATGGAAAATCAACTTAAAAATTCAGACCTTTTCTAGCATGGTACTTTTAGAAATAGCAACTGATTTTAAAAGAACCTGGTTTTAGGAGATGGTTATTACTGTTAGAATGGAAATTAGTTCTCTGTCTCATGTGATATAATTGTCATTTGATTATGAAATGATCATGGTTGGGCTGTGCAAGTTCTGTAGAACAGTGGTTTGGAATTCATGCTGCAAAACATAATTCTAGGCCTGAACACTTTTTTACTGTAGGATTTTATAGCACATTGCCAGAGAGGTCCAGAGGGCTCAAGGGTACTTGTTTGGTCATTTTATGCAGTCTCGTTCAGAGGTGAATTTTCTTTAAGACTCTGAGATATGACAAAGATTGTGTAAGTATTTAAACTGAATTACTTTCTAGTCTTTGCAGCCTGTGTTTTATTATTTGTCTAAGGGCTTCAGGATGGTGGTATTGTGAGTTAAATCTCCCTGTATCCATTTAAGAGTGACCTTTTTATCACTTCCAACTATATCCATCAGCTGTTTCTTTGGCTCAGGGAAGAGTTTTCATTTTGTGGAGGCAGCACCTAATCAGAGAGTCTGCTGCCCAGCTTCAGACCTCTGCAGGCCTTTCACAGATCTTGACGAGGGTATTTTTTTATATTGGATGACAAGGTTGCCATTCGCAGTCCAAGATTTCGAGTTACTTATAATCCACTTCTGAAATCTGTGAGGGGCTAATAACACACAGGAGTGCTTCCCACCTTCCCTGTATGCTTAGTCACTGCTTAATTATTTACTCAGTACAAAGTTAATAGCAAAATACCCTGTCCATGGTATACAGATTATAGATTAATAATATAATGTGAATATGACATCAAGCCCTCCTGTCAGTGCCCCCACTCATTCCCAATAGCCACTGATTGTGGGCTGAATTGAAGAGCAATCATTTGCTGTGTGAGTTTTTAGGAAGGAGTCATTATTAAAATGAGAACCTAAACCTGGTACATCTGTGTTAAAGATCAAATCGTCTCTGCACAAAAAGTTGGGTGTGTTTGAACATTTAATGGCCTTCCTACAGCAGCTTTTCTACCCTGAGAAGCACCACCTGGCAGCACTCAGGAAAAGCAAGCACCACACCTCCTACTTCCAGCCTTCATTAATTTGTCAGGCCCTCCTGAGGTCATGCACTATCCTGGTGTCTGAACACCTCACAGAAGTTAATAGATTTGATATATATTTGTAGTATGGCTACAGCAGACTGAAGACAAGACCCTCAGGCTCCAGTTTGTGACAACCCCACTTTTCTTGATACGGCTCTGTCCTTCACAGTGCAATGTTTGTCATTCCTTCCTCTTTGACATGCACCAAGTGGTACCACTCTTCTACTGAACAGCCCTGTGAAAATGTAATTTATTTTGGCTCAGTAATACCTCTAGCCATCCTGTCCTTCAGCAGAGTGCAAAACTATCAAAGTGTCTGTAGAGAATTTCCCAAAATACAAGGCACATAGAAACCTCAATATAGGCATAGAAAGATGTTCCTAAGTATTCTCTTCAGGTCTGTATCTACCCATACAGTGAGTCATGCCCAGATCCATGAGCGTGGATATTTTTGTCTTTGAAATTATGTGTCCTATCTACATAGAAAAATGAGATAAACTCAAAAGTTAGTGACAGAACAGAACCTTTACAACTTAATCCAAACTGAGTGCATGTAAATGGGACTTTTTACCTCCACTTTAGTGAGCTCTGACTCAACTTCTAGGCTGTAAAAGTGGGATGATCTGACAAAGTGTCTTTGCCTTGGCTGTTCACTCCAGACTCCTTTCATTGTGACTGGTGATATGGTCAACACAGAAAACTGAAAGTAGGTTGTATCTCACCTCATCCTACAAAAGCAGAAGTTTAAAACAGAGGTAATAGAGTCGATGTCTATAAAATCAGATGAATCACACGCTAAACTGCTTCTTTCATCCCACTGACTAAAAGAGAGAGTAGGGTGCTGATTCCAGAGGTGAAGACCTGCTCCAAAGATTCTGCATGCCTAAGGGCACTGCAGCAGGGCCTTCTTATTTCTGCCTGAACCATACCATGGACAGGTATAAGACTGTACCTCTAATTCTACAGTCAGGAAGAGACGTTAGGAGGATGAAAACAAATTTGATAAACCCCCAGCCTTTCAGTGGAAAACAACACAAAAAAACATTGGTGCACTGCCATGGAAGCTGACATATTTTCCAGTATCAATCTAATGGGAAGCTGTACTGATCTTTCAGAATTTGTTTGATAGAGATTGCACAAAAAACCCACAGTAAAATTATATGTTGTAATGTAAGTTTTATTTTTTTACCAAAATCTGAAAAATAACCCCTTTTTTCTGTTTCATTTGTATCAGTTTCCTGCTCAACCTCATGTAACATTACTTGGTCTGCCTGTCTTGGTAACAACAAGAATTTATACCAAGAAAGAAGTAAGGAAATCATACAGTTTTTAAGAAGGTGGGAAAGTATTGAGACTGAGTGCCTCCAGGCCTTGAGGGTAGGTAAAAATGTGAAATGAATAACACACTATATTTTCTGAACAGCTCCTGTTATTAAATAAAGGGCTTAATAAAAAATAATATTGCCAGTGCATTAATTAGTTAAACAAATGAGTTCCTAATATCTCTGCAAGTGACAGTGAGATGAGTATTTTGAATGCACTCAGATGGGGTTAGCTCATATTATAGAAAGCACAGATGTGCATGGTGGGTATCTGGAGGTTTCTTCTGCCCTTCTGCAGCTGTGGAGCTGATCTGCCTGCTCCACTAATATTTACTTACTTACTTACTTACTTACCAAAAGAGAGAAAGAGAGAGAGAGAGAGAGAGAGGAAGGAAGGAAGGAAGGAAGGAAGGAAGGAAGGAAGGAAGGAGGAAGGAAGGAAGGAAGGAAGGAAGGAAGGAAGGAGGAAGGAAGGAAGGAAGGAAGGAGGAAGGAAGGAAGGAAGGAAGGAGGAAGGAAGGAAGGAAGGAAGGAAGGAAGGAAGGAAGGAAGGAAGGAAGGAAGGAAGGAAAGAAAAGATAAGATAAGATAAGATAAGATAAGGAAAGAAGAAAGAAGACAGCTATTTCAAGGGCAATTATCTAAATGAGCTGGAAAACCTGGGATGACTAAGTCCCCAGTCTCTGGAGAATTTGCTCTGAGCTCTTTGATGAATTTTAAAATGGTGTTACATTCTAGATTTTAATAACATAGCCTTTCCCCTCTTCTTCTGGCTCTAGGCAACTGTTGTTAAGTCCATTTCTCACAAAAGCCTAAGAAGCTCGAGTTAATAAGGCCAAGTCTCTACCCACAGCACTGCAGATCTGCAGGGAGCAGGTGAGAAGGGAGGTGTGTGCGTTCCCTTCCACACCGTGCCTGCCAGGGAGGGCCTTTGATCTGTCCTGCTACGGGTCTGTTTCACTTTGAGTTCAGCGAATTAACTGAAGGGGAAAGAGATTTCAGTATCTCCAGCACAATCAGTGACAATTTATGCAGCTTTGGTTTCCTTCAGCTGATATATTAATGAACCAAGTCTGGATCTTGACAAAACAAGCGACATCTCTGATTAGAAAAACCACCAGCACCAGCAGGAAACGTTGGTCCCCATCACTGGTTTACAGTTTTAAGTCAGTTTCTTTGGTGAGAAGTTCTTGAAGTGTAAATGTTTTGCTGCTTGTGGTTGGAGTCACAAGCAAATCTGGCAGTGAAATACCAAGTCAAGGGTAGATTTAGTGAGCCTTAGTCCCTGGGGAAGTTCAAAAGCCTGAGTCAGAGCCCATATGTGTCTTCAGCCAACATTGGAAGGACTGGGTGTTTAAAACTGGGATTAGAGGAGAAGACAGAGTTAGAAGGAGGCACTTAAACCACCTAAGAGGGAACATGAGAGGTGCAGCTGGGCTTTGAGCACAGCCTTAGGGAACTCAGGGATGTCAGTCTTTGCAGCAGACCTGTAATCATGAATCTACCCCTGAACGTGGGAACTGAAGTCAGCCCTCCTTATCTTGTTAAAATGCAATGCCCCTGCAACACTTGAGAAGTTTGTAGCATTGTGTAGCAGGAAGGTTCTGTGTTCATTCCCCTCCCTTGCCTGAATGGGACCAGAATTTCCAGCCAGTGCCTGTCTTCTACCACAAGCCCCTAAGATCATTTTGCAAGGCCTAGAAATTGTTAATAGTTGCAAAACAATCCAGTTAAATCTTCCTTTGTGAAAAACAAAACCAACACCACAGAGCCCTGTGAATATATCTCAGATTTTTTTCCAGGGAACATCTGATCCAATTTAATTCAGTAAGTCCCTTTTCAGTCATTAATCTCCAGCCAAATTTTGTTTTTCATTTTATTGAACATTATGATTTACTGCACAGCTCTCTGTTCATTATTACTTAGAGAAGAAGTTGTTCAGATTCTCTTTCTCTTGATCTCCTGATCAGGAAAATACTGTGCAGATGTGAACAGAAGTAAGAATATTACTCCTGTAAGAGAACTCTTCCCTAATTAAACATAGTGTCTGTGAGGGAAGTTATGATCTTGCAAACAGTTTCTGCTTCTAAGAAAGACTTAACGGCACAAATGAGGCCAGCTTTCCTTACATTGGGTCTACTGTTTGCTGCAAAAACAGTGCTGTAACTGACACAATTAATATTGCAAAACTGTCCTGGATGAGCTTAAAAATGGTGAAAACCCACATATATATCCTTCAGTACTTAGAAGAACCTGATCTGCCCAGCCTGTTCCAGAATGAACCTGCTTCATTTCTGGGGGAAAAAAAAATCTTGTTTGTTTCTCTCATGCTCAAGAAATGACAAAACAGAAACATATTTTCTCGTGATAACTGCTGTTGTAACCAGAGGGTGTTGCCAGTGTTCACACAGATGCTGCCTGGTCACTGTGGTGTTCCTCCTCCCTTGCATTCCATCTGTGGGAACCAGAGCAAAGCCTGCTGCAGTTTCCTTCTGGAGTGGGAGCTGGCTGGTACTGCTCAGTTCTGGTGTTCCTGGCCACCACTTGTCTCCTGCTAAACCTGCTAAACTCATGTATGCTGCAGATGGCTGGGGGTCCTAAGGAGCAAAAGCACAAATCTGTCCTTTCTAGGCACCCCTGTTTCTCTTCCATCTAAGGGAGCCTAGTGTCTTTCCACAAGACTCAAATTGACTTGTCGTCAACAGCCTGGATTTCTATTTAGAACAGGCCTTGAATTGTAAAAACAAATGTTCTGCAGCTCAGAGCAGAGTTACATTGTCCTACACTGGGACACTTGAAAGGAAGCACTGAACTCCTAGCAAAACCCTTACTAGACTAAAATAATCAACCTCACTTTGAAAAGGGCATTGAAATAATCTAATCCAATCTATCTAATTTGTTATGAGCTAAACTTCTGAATTCTAGGCAACCATCTTTTGAAAATTACTAATTAATATTTTACCTTCAATGGCCAGCTTTAGCAAACAGGGTCCTCTCCAAACATTGCCACTGTACTAGCAGCCAGCACTGGTAGGGAAGCAATACTGATGCCAGCACATTATTATCTCCAGAAAACACTTCTTGCATTAACATGGTGGTTTAATGGCTTATAATATTTCAAGGAGAGAGGATTTAACTCCTGGGACAAATAACAACAGGTGTCTTTCACTGAACTGTTATTGGTCCTAAAGCCACATTAGCACAAACAGGTTTGTAAAAGAGGATTTGGGATTTCTGAAACCCCTTATGGGCAGACTGGAGGGGCAAATGCTGTGGAAGCTTTTCTCCTGGTTTGCAGTGAGCACATCATTACACTCCTGTGGAAATTCTTTTGGCCTCACAGTAGCTGTGGCTTTTCCCTTTGGGAGGAGGTAGTTAGATGTTTCAAACAGTATTTTTTTTTCTTCTAGCAATCTCCCTATTTTTACAAAATGTGTAGGAGCTCTTGAGACCTCTGTTCCTCCATCTGTCTTGGTTGGGGGGGTGTAAAAGTCTTGGGGAGACACATACATGCACGATGCAATTGCTTCAGTCTCACTTGTACACAGGCTATAGATACTGCAGAGTTCTTAGTGACACATTATTTAAACCCTATTTAAATAATATGAAATCCTACTATATAAGCTAGTTTTTTCCCCCAGAATGTAAATAATCACCACAGGGATAATGTTCTCTTAAATGATAAGGTGTCTTTCAGCTCCAGCATCATGGAAAAGTGTTGTCTAAGATTCCTTGTTTTCCTTAGGGTCAGGCTAAACCTGGTCTCACTAACTGGGGTCATGTTCCTTCTTGTGCCTCATCTGTCTAATGGTGTAAATCTATGGTCAGAGTTTATTGTAAGTCTGAGCTATTGCTCAGGCTGTAGCTATTGGAAAACTTTGCTTAGAACACTGCTGATGTGACTCACAGGACAGAGGCCTATTACAGATGCCAGACTTGAGAAGTAGATACATATGTCAGCCACTTGTGGCTCTTTGAGAAACCAAAGTGTCCTAAAATGGGTAGTAGTAGAGTTAGAAAGGATCCTTGAGGGAAGGATGCTTCTCACTGAAGAGGAACCATGCAGCCAGGCTGTCCTTCATGCTGGAAGGCAATGGAGGGAACAAAGTGTAGGAGTTTATGAAATACCCTGTGCAGACATGTATCGACCACCCTATAGGGGAAACAGCCTAATTACTGCTATGAGCTTCAAGGAACTCTGAGAAGAAAAGCATAAATCTCAACCATCAAGAGACTTCTGTAATTCAGACCAGGTGCCAGGTAGGCTGTTGTATGGCTCCAGCACAACATGACTTACAATCACCTTTTTATCCTTGTTCCTCTGCTACTGACGCCCTTTAAGTCTAATATTCTCAATAGTAAGGAAATTTGTTTCCACTGAGCCAAATCCCATTTTTCTAGGTAGTGAGAATAAATTCCAGCTGTAGATCATCTTGGATACTAGATTTTTAACCCCATCCTGGTCAATACGAAAATATGATAGATCATTGTCTACCACAGCTTCAAAAACACAGAAAATAAAAATGTGAGATCTGAGATTCTGGCTAAGACCTATCTTACCATTGATTAATTCTGGAATCAGATTCATTTAGGACACATGTAACATCAGAATTATACCCTACTGGTTGATAATAATTCAAAAGCTCTATACTTAATGTAGAATTATGGTACCAGTTAGTATTATATACCTTAATTATTTTAAAATATCTTCAGAAATTATTCTACCAAGGGGTTGACATCCTCTCTGTTCATGAATATAGATAACTACTGAATTGTAGCAATTTCTGATCCTGACAAGCTTTTCTAAGTACTCAGCTACTAATTATGAACAGAAATAAAAGGACACCTGCTGAAATAATTATTAAAGGATGTGCAACTACAACCTGCCTCTTATCAGATGGATGGAGCCAGTATCCTTCCTCAGCAGAGAATACAGTCTTTCACATTTTATGACAAATATGCTGTTATGTAAATAACTACATCAGTAGGCATATTAATTTCTGTGAATACTGAACTGCTTGAATTTTAATGAAGAAGGAAAGTAGCAATATAGCTCCATGCTAAATTACATAAATAAAGTCCTGGAGTTACATGGTGCTGGCATAGATCTTATTTACTCATAAATAAATCTGGAATATTTCCACAAAATTCAGTTTGTAGACTACTATAAATCAGGTAGGAAACTAGGATTGTACCCTCACTGTTAGTAATGGTTTAATAACTGTAAATCCAGGACAAAATTCCTTCCATGAGTTTACCTACTCATTTTCGTCTAACAATCTCTAGTGCCTGTAAGATGGATGCCTAAAATGTGTATTAGCTTAAGTAGGAAAAAGCCTACAAAGCATGTTGCAAATATCTGCAGGACAAGTGCATCCTAAGCATGATCTCTGAAAATCCTCCAGATGAGATCCTGGAACGTTGGGACCATTATCTGTGGAAATACCACTACATGTCCTCCCTGCTGAACTCTTGCACCTCTCATGTGCCAGCCACTGCTGAAGACAAGATCCTGAAGTGTTGGCTGGGATGGTTTTATGTTCCTGTGTAGAACCATAGCACTTTGCTAAGGGCTTGGTATTTGGCTGAATCCACAAACTATAAGGCTTGTCCTAGTGCCTGAAATGTCCTACTGCCTCTGGCTGGCAGGTCTGGCCAGGACAAAATTGCTCTCTATGCACTTGGCCAGCTGCTATAAAAAGGAAATGATGCTGTGCCAGGAGACATCTCCCTCTCCTTGCCCCAGTAGTTCTGAGGAGCACATCAACTGTGTGCTCTGCATTTCCCTTCTGGCTGCTGCACAGATGAACAAAAGGAAAGTGGGAGCCAGCCATGCTGCTCCTGCTGCTGGTCTGGGTAGGGCCATGCAGTGACTTGCCCATCATAATTCAGAGACAGAAGGTGGCAATCCCAGGGGTGTTGTTCAGCCACTAAGAGCTGACTTATTTTCTCCCCAGACTGGAGAACAGATATGGAAGGAATGTGTGGGGTTACAGGTCCTCCCAGGACCTAAGGGCATAGCTCAATTTCTATTTGGAATTCAATCCTATCCCTGTGCCACCAGGCTACAGCTTCTGTCACTGTAACCATGAGAGAAGATTTGGCAAGGTCTTATTTACTCTTTCTCCAAATGAGTTAAACTTTTCAACCTTTAGGGCCACGCTCCAAAAGCCATTTGCTTTCCTAGATCAGGTGCCATTCTGGCAATTGTACAGATACAGTATTTTTGCCTGCTGAATTAGAAGTGAGGCTTGTAGTTGGGTGAAGAAGATTAGTTGCACTTGTTATTTTTCTCAATGAACATTTAGGAGCATGTATATGTGCAGCCAAGGAGAGGCTCTCCTAACCATGGACTGAGCATGCCCTGGATCAGATGGCAATTAAAAGGCCGTGGCCTTAGGGAGTCACAAACTACTTGCAGAATGTCTCACAGACATCTTCTCCCTTGGGGAAATGTTGCAGTCTTCAGTTTTATTGGCTTCTTTAAGCCCCAGACTCTTTAAAACTGGATGTTAGCATAGCCCCATAGCTCTGGGATAACAAGCACTGAGGCACCATGCAGGTGTTGGGGTCTTTACCTCACAAATGCTCATCACCACAGCTTCTTTCTCCAGTCTTTCCTCTCTGTCCAACAAAGGTTGGAGGGATAGAGGAACTCTAATGAGGCATTTTACCACCCCAAACAGGGTTGTTCCTTGCCATGACCTGCAGAGCCTGGCTCTCCAGTCCCACACTACCTGCCTCACCCCTTCCTCCAGGGATCATGCAGCAGTTTCAGGTGCTCTCAGCTTCACAGCAAAGCTTCTCCAAAATTTCTTTGTTATTTTTTCTCTGTCTTTATTTATGAAAGTGGTGTGCCAAAACACTATTCCCCTCATTGCCACACCTTTTCTCTCTGTTTTGTTTCCTGTCGGGTGTTTTGCTCTGACACACCAAGTAAAGATACAAAACCTGAGGTGGGAACATCTGGCCCTGGCTGTAGAGCGTTGTCAAGAATAGAAGTTCCTAGATATAAAATTAGCTTTTTCTCCCCTCTTCATTGGACCTTGCTGTGGGATGTTTAGGGCTTCCTGCCGCAGCCCCCAGGGTGGCCAGCAGCCCCCAGCTGGGACTTTGCTCTCTCCAACACAATTACAGTCTAAAAATGTTTAAAGGCAGTTTCTTTTGAGTGAGCCACATGCTTCAAATTGTTATGTGGTTAACCACTGAGAACAAACCCCCACACAAATACCTAAGGATCAACTTGCTCAAGCCAGGGTGGTAGATGTGGGGGCACAAGAGGAGAGGGGAGACTTCCTCATTTTACTTTTGATGAGAAGAAAATAGAGTCATCTTCTGACTTCCCTAAAGTGCCAGCAGCCGCCGCGTCACAGTGCGTGCTGGGTGATGCCGTTTGCACATTTGTTTGCTGATGAAAGGAGCCTTGTTCAGCAGCCATGGCCGTGCACACCACGGGCCACATCCTCTGCTGGTGTAAAACAGCTCCTCTGGTGAATAGGAACTGAAAATGCAACCCCCTCTCCCTGTGTGATGTGCAAGTGGCGAGCTGGGGGAAGATTTCTGTGCTTTGACATTGCCCTATCCCATGTCCCTTAACTCTTATAAAAGCTGAATACTTTTCTGCTGACTCACAGAGACAGATGGATTTTGTTAACTCCAGTCGAGATAGAGGAAGATGCACTAAAAGCATCACTTGGTGGGGCTGAACCCAGCTTTGGGGTTCAGAGGGAGACTGAGCAAGGAGCTTCACATCTCCCCCTGTTCAGCATGGATGGAGCTTGGCTCCTGGGTGCCACATGGGAGGAGTGATGTGTGGTCTAGGCTGAGCCTGCTGATAATCAGTGTCTGAAATAATGACCCAGGCTGTCATTCCATTCCCCTCCTTGTGCCCTCTCTGAAGCTCTGCAGCTCCCCAAAGCCCAAGAAAGAGAATTGGAGCCAACAGCAATAGAAACACCCCAAAAGAATCACAGAAATCAAATCCCCTTGGTAATTGTATTTCATCTGCTTAAATCTTAAGTTACAGAGGATTTTAGTGAAGTAAATTAACTTCCCATTGCTTGTGTTTCCTTGTATTTTTGAAGACTATGAAACTGTTGAGGAGCAAATTGTCTTCCAAACTCGTGGAGAGAGTTTCCAATCATGACTGGCATAGCTGTTCATGTAGTGCTCCTAAAAGTGGACCCAAGCAGAGATAGAGATAATTATTTTGCCGTGGACCGACTTTAGGATCCATCTTAACTTTATTTTAATTTCTAAAATGGCCAATGAAGGGCTCACAGCGTGGCTATGATAGTGGGGGGGAAGATGCAATCCAAATGTGATGTGCTTTCTCAGATATGTAAAAAAGTTGAATTCTTTGCTTTTTGAGGAAAACTGTGTGAAAATGAAGAGTTAATTTTTTTTGATGTGGGGGACGTTTTTGGTGAAAGTGGTTTAGTTCCTCTGGTCTGCTTATCATCTGAGCAGTGAAACATCACTCTGCTTATGAAGTTAGCTCTGCAGGACTCTGTACCTGTCAAAATTGTTTATCCATACCTGCCAACAACAGCAAGAAAGGCAGGAGGACTGGCAGTCGTGATGGTGAGTGAGTTGGACACATGGAGTGAGGTTGGACCTCCTCACTGATGCAGAAACAGAAAATGAGTGAAAGAACATTAAAGCATGAAGTGTCTAATCTTAGAGAGTTTATGGTTCCATTTGTTACCAAAAATAGAAGAATTTGCAGAATTTCTTCATGGGCAACTGAGTAGGTAGGTCCTGGTGGCCAGTTAGTCCTGGTGATGCTGAAGGTTCAGGAGTAAATGCCAGCAGAAGCAGCTGCTCAGGGACATTGGCACATTGACATTATCGATTATATGATTGGGAATACTGCATTTAGACAATTGAAAATTAATGTGATAATCCCTTATTAAGGAATTGTCAAGGAATTACTGAGTGCTTAGTAGTGTCGTATGAAAATATATAAAAAAATTTTCAGTCTAAATCCACTTAATCCTATGTGAGGGCTATTAAGAAAAATAAAAAAAGAGAGAGGGGGGCGGGCAGCGAATTCAGGTTTATAAAAAGAAATCCGTACACAATGAGCTGAAGGTTGTGCTTCTGCACTTCCTGCTCTGGGTGTGAGCAGAAGAGGAAATACCAAAATACCACCAGGAAAACTATTCCCATAGCATTCCCAACCTGGCTGAAACCAGAGAAGTTCTGACAGCCCTGCAAAAAGGGGGCAAAAATCCCATAGCTGATCCAGTCTCAAGTATCTTGCTCATAGGTAGACCAACAAAATTTCCAAATCCAGGAGATTTGGGTAGACCTAGATGAGTCTATACCTCCCCTGACGTCTCATCTGTAATTTCTACAGTTCACAGATCATTGATGACATTTGACTTTTCTGCCAGCTTTGAGAGGAGCACATTTCTGTTACAGTCAGTTTGATCATGTCCATGATCACAGACCATCAAATTGCATGGTAACTGCAGGGCAGGGCACCACGGTCCAGTCTAACTCAAGTGAGGGGTTCCTTGGCCCCCCTTTCATTTTTTGACAGTCAACCCACTAGAATGAGAGTACATCCTACATACACAGCAAGAACTGACCTTTCAATGCATAAAATGCCACCAAGTTCAGTGTTGCCCCATGTCAATGATTAAAACTAAATTCCTGGAGGTTCCCAGGCAGACAAGGCATTAGTTTGGTCTGGCTCCTCCAGAAAACATTCCACTTCAAGCCAAGAAAACCTTGAAGAGGAGCAGCGGGATCATGTTCAAAGGATTGTACAGATAGCTGGCACACCAGGCAGTTTAAAACCTCAAATCTGAAAGCTTTGCAAAGAGCTGGGAAAATGACTCTTTTCCTTTATGGGTATAAGAAGGAAAGTATTCTGTCCTACTAAATCCCCCAAAATTTAAATATCAGTCTCTTGTTTGACATGCAATGTTGTACACTAGAATTCAGGACTTGTTCAATAGACTAAGAAAAACAGTAAAAGTGCTAAAAAAAAGGAAAATTGCTATAAAAATCTGGGTTTCCTATAGATGTTTCCCTACAGCTAAGCAAGTCCTAAAACAAGATTTTTCCCTACAATTAGAGAATCAAATCCCTGGACTGGCTCCAATGAGCAGCTTAGGAATGTTCAGCACAACCACAGCCTCCAGCCATGGGACAGAGCAAAAGTTGCAACAGTGATGATGCTTTATCTTCCACAACTTACTCCAGCAACACTTCCATGGATGCCAATAATGAAATCTGTTTCAGAGGCCTGAAAGGAAGATTTTTTCTTTTCAAATTCTGAGTCACTGATTTTGAGACTGGTCAACTCATTGCTTTTGTGACTGTGGTTTAGCTAAAACCACCTAAGGCTGACAATGTCATAACGAACTCTAACATCCAAAAACGAAGCTAAAACCTCAGCTAAGCCCCATGTCTGAATGCAGCTTTCCAGTTCATTCAGAGCAGCATAGCACTCAGCATTTTCCCTCCAACAACAGAAAGCCCCTTTCTGGCCTCCCGGAACTGCTGCATGCAATACACTGCTGCTCCTACTGCAAACTTATTGAAGAGACAATAGGGCAAATAGTTGGCACACAGATTCTTCTTAAAACTTAAATCTAGATCCACAATAAAATGTAAAAGGCAGGAAACATGCAAAGATAATCAGAAAATGTGATTTTTTTTTTTTCATTAATTTTCGCTGAGAGTGAGACATTACAATTTACAATGTGGGCCCCATTCTGCAAGCCCTTTCTTACATGAGCTCTTTTTAAAGTCACTGAGGTTGTTTACGTGAGTAAAAGTTTCTTACGTGAGAAAGGACTCACAGAATCTGGCCTTACACATTTTGCTACAAAGTTAACTAGGCATTATCTGGGCTGTGGAGCATCGAAAAATGGACTTCAGTTGTTTTATTTGGAAAAAGTTCTGACTTCAGCTTCACCCATCTGCTGTGCTCAGCTTGCTCCGTAGCCACATTGAATGGACGGGCTCAGCCTTTGTCCCGGTCTCTGAGCTGCTCCTCGCCAGCCACGCTCAGCCCCCACGCGCTGTAACTCACCAGGACGTGTGCAGTCTGAATTCCCATTCCAGATTTGGTCCTCAAGCCTAAGGCCATTATTCCATCTCAGATTAAAACATATTCTCCCATGGGCAGCTGAAAAAGAGCATGTTTCTTCAGGTTTTCTTGCCACAAAATGATAAAAATAAAGTGAAATAAAATAATAATAATAGTAATAAAAAGGAAATCCAATGTACGGCAATCCTCAGAGTTGTTGAGTCTAAGAGTGTTGATCAGCATCCATAAATGTCCTGACCGGTGAGGAGACACAGGCACTACAACTGGAAAGAGAGCAGGAAGGAAAACCAACCATGTGAGCAAAGTTTAAAAAAAAAAGGGGGGTGGGGTGGGGGGAAGAGAGAGAGGGAAAAAGGTCTGCTCAGTGGACAGCACTTGGGCTGATAGCAGGGATTTCAGGAAATCCAAACACTCAGACAGGAAATCTGAACACTGGATAAACATGCCATAATCTCCACAGATACAGTTAACGTGCAGCGTCCCTGTTAACCCATTGCCTGCCCACGGCTGAAATCAGATCTGCGACATGAGGCGCCTGGAAACACGAGCTGCCCGCGGGGCTCCGCAGCCTGAGCGCTCCCAAGTCTGAGCAGCAGCCCTGCGTTCAGCCCTGCCCTCGCCTTTTTTAACTCCATTGATTTCTACATAGAGCTGCTTTAGTGGAAAGGTGAATAATTTTCCTCCTCTGAGAAGGAGATGCACCCTGAGCCCCGCAGCAACCTGCCCGAACTCCTATGTGCCGCTGACTCTGGATACCTGGTAGTCCTGAGGGAGTTTTACCTGTTCTTTTTCCACTTCTCTTTTGCTGTAACATAAGATTTCTAAGGCTGTCTGTGGGATATTTCCCATATATTGTGGGATATTTGATGGTTTACTCCAGGCCGGTACAGTGGGGACCCCCTGCTTCCTCCCCTAGAAATAGTAGGGACAGGCTACTTAAAGCAGCAGGGGAGTTTGGAGATTCCTTTATGCCATTGTGCCAAGGAATCTAGTTCCATGGCAGAGGGACTGGAACTAGATAATCTTTAAGGACTCTCCCAACCCAAACTATCCTATGATTCTATGAATTGAGGAATAAATTCTGCAGTCCCCAACAAAGTTAGGATAAAGCCTGTTTGATTGGTAATTTTCAGAATATACATTTTGCTCTTTGTGTCTTGTGGTTAGCTCATCATCATAAAAATATCACTTTTAGATTTCTTAATTTATTTCTTTTTATATGATATACCTTGGTTACACTATTAATGTAAAGCTCTTAGCTAGTGACAAAGGCAAGGAGAAGCAATAAGATTGCATAGAGCTGACCTCTTACCCCATAGATGTAATTAATAAAGTGAAGTTTACTCAAGAATTGCCAAATTTAAATTCATAGTATTACAAGCACACATACACACAGAGTTAAGACTCTGTTTGTTTGCAGAATGGGGACTTCATTGTATTTTCTGGAGGAGGATGGTTCCAGGCTTCTCTGCTTTCCAGAGGTTATAACTCCTAAGGCAAGGCCCCACTTCCAAAAATTCTTCCTCTCTCTGAAAATTGACTTTTTGGGATAGTCCTGCCTAAAGCATGTTAGAAAGAAAACATCATGTCTTTAGATTTTCTGATTCTCCTAAGACTTCATAGAAATAAAAAAAGGATAAAAATTAGTACCTTGAATTTCACTTGCTGGTGGAAGTAATTAGGCACAGGGGTAATATCCACTGACTGGTGCCCTTGCTTAAGGCATTGGCAATTATCCCATCTGAAATGGCCCTAATGTGAGTCCCACATGCAATAATAACCTCTATCATTATATTAAGTTTCCTGCTAGGTAAAACAGGAGCACTATAGGAAAAGGCTTCTTTCAGCTCCTTCTACTACTTGCAGCGTGTTTCTGCTTATTATTTCAAAGAGAGAAGCTCTGGCAAACCAGCACTGGTTGCAGCATACCCTGGAAGTGGCCAGGCTCGGGCATAATGCTTGGACTGTGGAGTTAGGTTATATCTGGCAGCACAACTGGGGTGGGAAATGGGGTTTTGGGGGCATCCCTTCATCAGGAATTCTCATCTGGTCTCCAGCCTACTTCTGACTCAAAAAATATCTTTCAGGTTGGGTCCTCATGTTCCCAGTCATTCTCCTACTACTTTTTGGAAAGCATGAGGCTGGTGATGGGGGTCAGTCCCTGTGAGATTGACTGGAGCACTGGTGGCTGCATCTGTGCAAAGAGCTGCTGGAACAAATACTTGACTTTAGAGGCATGAAGTCATCTTCCTTGCCCAGCACGTGCTACATGAAACAAGGACCAAATGGTTGCTTGATGATGTCAGGAAGGAACTGGTGGAAAACCAGGGAAAAGTTAAAACATGTTGGGGTTGAACTTTTTTTCTTTTTTTTCTTGTTCCATGTGCTTTGCCAGTGAGCTATTTCAGTTATTCAGGGTTTTTTTTCCATAGAAGTTCTTCTGTTGTCATAGTATTTTTCACCTTCTCTTTCCTTGTATTTTCCCCTCAGTGCCACACTTTCCAGTAGGAAAGCAAAATATAGAGAAAAGATATAAAGTGCAGCCTTTTCAGTATAACTGGACAGAAATAAAAAAAAATATAGAAAATAAGCATAAAACTTCAAAATATGCATTTTGACCAAAAAAAAGCCTTTTAAGATTGAGAGACTTTTCATTTGAAAATGTTCGAGCAGCTCAAGAAAAAAAAGGAGCTGGGGGAAGTGGGATATAATTTATTACCACTAACATCTGCTGTAAATCAGTTAGGTGTAGGCAAACATTCCCTACCAGGGCAGAGTGAGGTCAAGGTGAGAGGGGATAAAGTAATAATTAAAAAGACTAGTGTCCTCCAGCTACCTTCAGTAGGCTGTTAGCAGAAGAGCAAGTGCTTTCTGCAAAACTGGGGTTCTGTGTAGAAACATTTCAAAGGAGTGGGGGGAGGAATAATTTATATTAAATGGAAAACTATCAGTTTAGAACACATTTCCAACAATTTCTGGAAAGAATTAGAAAAAAAAATGTTCCTGTTTTTTCAGTTAAAAAATAAGTAGAAAAAAGGTTGTGCTTATTGTGAAAAGTTTAATTTTATGAGACATTTGTGTTGAAAACTCTACAAAAAGATGTTATTGTCCATCTTGGTAAAAAGGGAGAACAGGGATAGCATGGTAGGGAAAATAATGAAGCTGACAATAATAAACTTTACAGAAACATTTCAGCAGAAATGGGCTAGAAAGAAATTTTCAAACTCAGGCGAGCAGAATTATCAAAGTTAAAGAGTGGATAAAGACTCCTGGAAGGGCACAGCAGCTGCAAAAAATCCCCCATCACCTTAGGAAAAAAAAGGCCAGTGGCCTTGCTCATTACAGATGTGTAGATGCTTGCTTTTAAATTGGGAAAAACCCTCGACCACATCCACCCTTGATGTACCTGCAGGAGCTGGGCTTTCTGATCAATTACTCTATATCCCCAGGATGTAGCTTTGTGTATTCCTAGAGCTGATAACAAAATTGTCACTTCTTCCATAAAGAACTCTGTGGCTACTGAATTAAGACAAGTCAGTTCATTAAAGATTAAAAGGGTTTAGATATGCATGTGAAAGATAAAGCACATGAAATAATTATTGAGATCATGAACTAAATGCTCAAGAAAATTATCATCAACCTATGAAGCCCCAAGCTCTGTTACTATTCATGTTTCAATTACAAGCCCTATCATTATAATAGTTAGGAATTTTTTTTCATTATAGATTGGAAAGAAAGATCAGTTCTTTCACGCCCTACTTATTGGATTTGGAGAAGATTTCAACAGAATAAATAAAACATTTGGAGAAAGAAATTGCAGGTCCTAGTTTTGTCTTTCTCTGCCTTTCAGTCACCTGGAGGCCTTACATCCTCAAAAAAAATGTCTTAATATATTGACATGAAACGGATGTATTTTCCCTTTAGAGCATGGCCAGCCCTGTGTCTCAGCCATGGCAGACTTTTCTCTCTCTAGCTACCAGAAACTGGATGCCAGAGAAATACTGTGACACGCTAAACCACGTTCCATAATCACACTGTGACTCCATCTGGATTTACTACAGCATATACTAAAACTTTGCAAGCATTAGAGAAAATTAGTAGAAAACACTGTCCAAAGGGATTTCATAAACACTGACACAACTTACCATAAACAGTATTTTTCTTGAAAACTTCAGTAATTAACTTGTTTAGAGACCTCTTGCTGCACTACAAAACATATCTCTTTGTGCACTAGCTTTCAATTTTAACATTTCCTTGGAGATCCCTGCCACTTTTATTACTAGTCCTGCTCCTTCCTAAATGAGTAGGCAAGGAGATTTACTTTTGAGATCAGCATCCCTGCTGGCAATGTTGCACTAGGAAAACACCAAACGCCCTCCATCCAGCAAACCATGTGGTCTTGCGTTACACAAGAAACATTGTCACTTTCCCCACTTTTCATTCAGTGAAATACAGCAGAAGCTGTGTTCTAACAGGTTTAACAACATGTTTGTACATTTATTAAGCAAATAGCACCTCTTGATGTTATGAAAAGGTCCAGGCATTAGAAACTGCCTTGACAAGAAGCACTTGACCCTTAGTGGCTGCACTAATGCACAGTAGGCTGTGCATGCTTCATTTTTAACTGGTTTTAGTTTTCTTTCCTGAAATAATAAAAAAACCCCAAACCCTGAAGCATTTCCTTTTTTGCCTCTCCTTCATTGTTCCTTGGTACAATGGCAAAAATGGGGAGTATTTTCATAGTCTTTCCCTCCCCCCCATTTTCTTTCCAATGCTGCATGTGAAGGGAGGAAACCAAAGACATGTACAAATAATTGTTTTACCAGCTCTGCTCAAAAAATGCTGTGTATAAATATGCAGTAAAGGGTACTAAAGAAAGCAGATGTCAAGTATTGAGGTCCTCAAAGTGTCAGAGTTGCTACTGGTTTTATCTTTCCCCAAAGATATGTGGACAGTCCAGACAGTATTGAAACACAAATAGAAGTTGAATTATGCTCCACAGACCCAAGTTGCAATAAAAATGTTGTGTGGAGAAATCTGACTCTCTCTACATCATTCTCTGTAGGTTTCCAGGATGTCAATTGTGCTGAAATGGCTGGGTTGGAAGGACACATTGGACACGTGAGTGTCACACCAGGCTTATTCTCCAATTGTCACTAAAGTTTTCCTTGAATTCCTTTTAAAAAATGGTTGGAAAAGATGCCTTCTCAATGTGGTGCCACTGGTTTGTTACAGAAAACTTAAATGACAAACAGAAGTCAAGAATTCCAGACATTAACAAACAGTATGACAAACCCCAGTTGATCACCAGATTTGTTTAGCAATTAGAGGACTTTTTTGAAAAAGAGACATCAGCTTCTCATGATCTGGGGCTTTGGAAGTCATATGAGCAATTATTTTAAGCTATTTTTACAAATGAAGACTAAATGTATGCATAAAAATTAGTGCTATATTTCTTGTCAATCCCTTATCACAAGGAGCTGAACATTGGAAAGTATGGATGGGTGCCATGAGACTTGTCATAGACATGTGAGAGTCAACACTGTTATAAATGCTGCAAGCATCACATGCTCTAAGCACTGAATATTTGGACGCAACATAGGCTGTGAGCATGAGCTGTTAGCCTGGAGAGCTTTAGAGTGGTCCAGAAAATTAAAGGCTATTGGGAAAATAATGTTGTTTCTAATTGTATTCACAACTTTTGGAAATAGGTGATGGTCATCATGGAAACATGTTTACAAAGAGAAAGATAAACTCAAATGCATTTTTTTTCTATTAATTGTAATTGATTAGGAGTTTAAATTTTTATGCTCATGCATATGCATGTGTGGGTGTCATCAAAATCCAAACCCTAGAATGCTGATGAGGAAACAGGACTGAGAAACAAAGCCAAAGGGTAAAATAGAAGTCTGCTGTGTTATGGCCCCGATGTATGTAGATGAGAAGGAGATGGCCCAGCAGAAGGTTGGGATTGCTGCAGAAAGATGAATTTTACAGGGAGAAAACCAGGGCAGTGTGGGTGGTGGAGTGGCCTCTGTTAGACCCAGTGAGTCAGAAGGTGCTGTATCCCATGCTTAGGAGGGCTGCAGTGCCTGTCCTCTGCTACCAATGCACCAGGAGCCAGGCCCAGAGAGGTTTGTGGGGAGAAATAGTGATTAGAGAAGAGACTTGCTATTGCCACAAAGACTGCAGCACTTCCTCAAAGAAGGGATGGGCTCTGCAGATGTCTCATTTCCATATTTCTCCTCATCACATCACTGTTCTGGCTTACACTCTGGTTATAGGCTTCTCTTTGGGAAAAGCTCCTTCATCTCTCGGGGGAGGTGGTGGCTGCCTTCATCCCACTCTCACTTGCTGTGAATCCCTCTGCAAGTGTTCACCAGTTGAAGCATTTGATCTCTCATTTATGCTTTGCCATGTTACCATTGGAGGTTTCAAACACAGCATCTGAGGTTTACAAAGCACATCCATGGAGGAAGATCATGCAACACCATGCATTAATTAATCCCCTTTCTGAATGACTCTCCTTAGGCTAAATATCCTGCATTCCTACCTTGTAATTTAGCATACACTGCCTCACCAGCTTAGTACCTCAGGAGGAGGTATCCACATTCCCCAATGTTCAGGGCAACCACAAAGTAATGCTGGTGTGGTTCTCTTCATGCAGACAAGGGATTGTGACTTTTCCTCTTGTGGAGGTCAAATGAGAGATCTGCTATTCAATCTTTGGTTACTCAGTGACTAAAGGCCAGAAGTTTATAACCTATTCCAAACACCTTAACACATTCTGACCAGGCTTTCCGCTGCCTAGGGCTCAGACCACACTCTGCCCCAGTGGCTTGCTCCTTCTGATCACATCTAGTCCTAGGAGGCAGATTAAATTGTTAATGAAGTTTTGTTAAGCAGGTTCATGGATAATGTTCATGGATAATGTTCATGGATAATAACAAGTTCAAGCTCTTATGCTGGCCTTGGTCAAATCACCCAAACTTCACTTAAAGTGACAAATAGAAGGGCAGAGCCAAGCTGCTGTCTAGTTGTGTTTTATCTTAATTCCAGCTTCTTTATCCCTGAAGCAGGATAAAAGGATGTGCAATAACCCTGCTCCACTGCACTCAAACATTGCCCTGTACCTTCTGCTTAGACAAGGCACAGCCTGGGTCTCTCTGGCTACACCTCTTACCTTGATGAACTGTGCCTCAGGTAGGGGTCCATTTTCTCATTAGGTGTTTTATGTTGGCTATGTTTGCACTGTCTGTAAGGTCTGCATCTCAATTTCCAGGTCTGTGCCTGAATTTTCTCTGTATGGTGAGCCCATGGCCTTTCTCAGATTGAATTCTGAGTGAAAGCCAATGTCTAATTGATGCAGATGATCAATAGAATAGGATTTTTCAGTGGGAAGGATCCTAAAATGTTCATCTAGTTCAACTGCCTGACCATTTCAGGGCTGACCAAGCGTGTTGTTAAGGGCATGCCCTTATAACTCTTAAACACTGACAGGCTTGGAGTGTTGACCACCCCTCTTGGAAGATTGTTCCAGTATTTTGACACCCTCTGAAGCAAAGGATCCTGGGGTAGGGTCTAGAGCACGAGTCCTATGAGAAGCAGTTGAGGGAGCTGGGGGTGTTTAACCTGGAGAAAAGGAGACTCACGAGAGCTATTATTGCTCTCTACAACCGAAAGGAGGTTATAGAGAGGTGGGGGTCAGTCCCTCCTCCCAGGTAACAGGTGACAAGAGCTGGGGAAATGGCCTCAACTTGCACCAGCTGAGGTTTAGATTGGACACTGGAAAAGAATATCCACAGAAAAAGAGGTGGTTAAGCATTGGAACAAGTTTCCAAGGGAAGTGGTTGAGTCACCATTCCTAGAGGTATTCAAAAAAACATGTAAATATGACACTTAGGGTTAGTAGTAGTTTACCATAGTTTAATGGTAACTTGGAAGTGTTGGGTTAATGGTTGGGCTTGAAGATCTTAAAAGTATTTTCCAACCTAAAATGACTCTGTGATTCCATTAAATGCTTCCTAATATCAAGTCTAAACATCCCCTGGTACAGCTTTAAACCATTCCCATGTCCTACCAATAAATCCCAGGAAGAAGAGCTCAGCCCCTCTCTCTCCCCCTCCCCTCTTCAGGAAGCTGTTAAAGAGCACGAGGTCACCCTCAGCCTCCTCTTCTCCAAACCAGACAAGCCCAGAGCCCGTAGGACATAACTTCTGCTGCCCCTCACAGGACATGACTTGTAGCCCTCTCACTGGCTTTTTTGCCCTCCTCAGGAAACATTTAAGGACCTTCTACGTTCAAGAAGGTGGGTGGTCAACACTCCAAGCCTGTTGACCACTTCAGTGGTGGGTTCCAGAAATGTGCAGAAAAGTCAAACACAAGCTTGAGGCCTAAGCCAGCATAGAGGTAAAACCATCCATCTGCCTCAATTCTCCATGTACAAATGGTCATAATCACAATGTATGACCTTACAAGACATTACAGGAGCATCTGTACAGGTTGTACAGATGCTCCAGGAATGGGATTTGTAAGGCCTAAGCATGAATTTTAAGGATGGGATGAAGTCTCATATTTCTACCATTGTGGCTCTAGTGGTCAAGTCGGATTTTTTGCTGTATAAGAAACTAGAGAAAATGTCATGCAAGGCAGACTGGATTACATCAGTTTTCCCTGTCTTGCTTCAAGACTTTACATACATTCAATAGGAAAGCTTGGTTTTCTCACTTAAAATGCACAAGAAGTTTAGAAGCAAGCAGCATTCTTGTCTGGGGGAGCTCCCCATCAAATGATTTCTAAAATAAGCCTGAAATCAAGAGCCACTGCTGTTAGCTGCGTGAAAAAAGGAGAGGAATATTAACTTCTGTGGGAGGAGGAGCAGTACCTTAAAAAAATGTTGCTATTGAATGCAAAGCTGGTATGGAAAGCTCAAGTAATTGGAAACACATGTTCCTGGCTGCAGGAGTACAGCACATAAACTGCAGAAGAGAAATAATAATAGAAAGGACACAGAATATTTGAAAATATAGCAAGGGAAGTCAACATTTTACAACTTGTTAATAGTGACTATACCTGAAATATTGTTTCACCATTAACCTTAAAACACAAATGTATCTGTTGACTTTCTGTTCTACACCAACTTTAAAATAAAATAGAGATCTTAGGCATGTTGGATGATAGTATTACATAAGGAGAATATTTTAGTAAACTATCTGAACAAAGATGACTCATAATGATACAGATGAATATTTTATTTTAAACACAAAATGTTGTGAATTACTTAGCACCTAAAAATAACACGCCCCCTC
This sequence comes from Serinus canaria, assembly GCF_022539315.1. Lineage (NCBI taxonomy): Eukaryota > Metazoa > Chordata > Aves > Passeriformes > Fringillidae > Serinus > Serinus canaria. The sequence goes on from NC_066315.1 coordinate 142,520,505, forward strand.
TTAACTTTCAATGAACTGTGTTGACGTTGCAGGAGTTTCTAACTTTTTCAGTACAGCAAATCATCCATCTTTTGTAGTCTTTTAACAGAAATATCTCTTTTCAGGCCAAAGCTTCAAACCCAAAGCACACATAAACCCCCTCACACCCACACTCCCTTTGGTTTGCAGCTTTTTGTTCCGCCTCTCTCCCTTCTTGGGTAGTAAAAGCCACAGGAGGAAGGAAGGCTGTGAAATCTGCACAGAAAAATTAAAATTCAATGCATACTGTAAAATATACCACAACCATACTGTAAGAGAGTGTAGATCAGTCACTTAAAGCTGCGTGGGCAGAGCTGTGGCAGAGCTGCCTCTTCCCCATCTTTGGTCACTTAAGTTTCTTCCCATCCCTGCTGGATATGTGAATATGTAGTTTTGTAGTTTTCATTTCTTGAGTGATCCCTGATTTACCCTCCCTCTCTTCTCAGCTGGGGTGAGTTTTGCAGTTCTCAGATGTCTGTGCACTGACCCAGTTGCAGTCTAGATCAGCCCCAGTCATCTCGGGGCTGACGTATTTTGGTCATGGAAACCCAGATCATTCTTACTCCCTGTGCTCTTCAAAATCACCATAAATGACTTGGATGCAGAAATGGGAGGGATACTAAGCAAGTTTGCAGATGATACAAAGTAGGAAGGAGCCACTGACTCCCTCGAGGGCAAGGAGGCCCTGCAGAGAGACAAGAAATCAGAGGACTGGGCAATCACCAACCATATGAAGTTCAACATGGGAAAGTGCTGGATTCTGCACCTGGGATGGGGCAGTCTTGGATGTGTGGATAGACTGGAAAAGGACCTGGGTATCCTGTCCATGGACAACTGAACAAGAGCCAACAGTGCCCTGGCAGCCAGGAGGGCCAACCCTGTCCTGGGGGACATCAGGAACAGCATCACCAGCTGTGCAAGGCAGAGGATTGCCCTGCTCTGCTCTGCACTGGGGCAGCCTCACCTCGAGTGCTGGGGGCAGTTTTGGGTGACACAATGTCAGAAAGACATTAAACTGTTAGGGAGTATCCAAAGGAGGGCAACAAAGATGATGGAGGGCCTTGAGGGGAACCATGTGAGGAGTGGCTGAGGTCACTTGGTCTGTTCAGCCTGGAGAAGAGGAGACTGAGGGGAGACCTCATTCCTTGTGAGGGGAAGCAGAGGGGCAGATGCTGATCCCTTCTCTGTGGAGACCCGTGACAGGGCCTGAGGAAATGGCCTGAAGCTGAGTCAGAGGAGCCTTAGGGGAGGTTTAGTTTAGATATTAGAAAGTTTCTTCAGCCAGAGGCAGAGGGTGGTTGGGCTCTGGAACAGGCTTCCCAGGAAAGCGTTCACAGCCCCAAGCCTTATGGAATTCAACAATCATTTAGACAATGCTCTCAGGCTCATGGTGTGGCTCTTGGGGATGGTAAGCAGGGCCAGGAGTTGGACTCCATGATCCTTGTGGGTCTCCAAGACAGCTTTTTCTGTGATTCTGTGGTATATATTGGCTTTCAAAGATCTGAAAGTATATGTCTGTTTAAAAAGCCATATTCGAACTGCTGAATTTCAAACCACTGTCAAATTTCAAGTTCTAATGGAGGAGTGAAGTTTCATGTACAAGGCCTCCACAGTGCTGTAATGTGAGGGGTGGGGGGAGGAGGTGGAAAAGGAGCTTTCCCTGCAAATTCATCATCTTGGATGACTCAAGCTTTTAAAGTTCCAGAAAGAAATAATTATTTAAAATAGATCAGCCTGAGACAGACAGCTAAGGTAGAAGTAGTGACAGAAATAGCTACAGCACAGTGAACTAAATTTCTCAGGGTTTTCATATGGCTGAGACTATTTCAGTAATCAATGGTGCTTCTTGCAAAATGGTGCTTCTTGTAATACAAAGGCCCTGAAGTCAATAGGAAACTTTCTCTCAGTTTTTTGGTCTTCAGGCCATCTGAATCATTCAGTGCTGTACCTATTCATAGGGAATACAACATACGTGGTGCATCGAAAGCCAGTTCTAACACTGCATCTCAAGATTGGTATAATCTTGCATTTCACACATTTTATTTCCTCCCTTTGCTAATGTCTCTCGTTTTGGTCATCATGGACCATCTTAAATGTGTGGTTTAATGGTTTTCCTTCTGCTAGATGCCAGGTAAATTATCTGTAAAAAAATAAGGAAGGGATCCTTCAGAGGACAGACAGAAATGGATGTTGTGTGCTATGGGATCTTGAAAAGCCAACACCATGGCCAGAGTATATTATTTCAGTAAGAGCAGAAATTTATTCCCACACCTACAGGTGTTTTCCAGCTTTTCTGTGATGATCTCCACATCTCAATAAAGAAATTGCCTCATGGGCACTTATCCTCCAAATCATTGTGTAACATCCCTGTGCAATTTACATTACATGGAAAAACATACTGAAAAAGCATTTGTGCCTCTTTTTAAGAGGTCTTTAGAGGAATATGGGTATTGACCTTCCTGTAAAAGTTGACCATGGTTTCTGCTTTTGCTGTTTATCTCATCTCTTCTCCTTCCCTTGGCTCTGTTCCTTTCCAATGAAGTCCAGGGTGCAAGTCAGCATACTGCAGGCACAGTGAGCTCATCCAGTGCCATGGAGCACAGCTGAGGAATCTCCTTCCCAGCCCCTTTCTAGGGTGAAGTTTCACTGCAACATGCAAAATGCTAACAGGATCACAGATCTTTTTAAAAGCAAAATAAAATAAAGGCAAATCAACACCCACAGTGATTACTGCAGAGAGAGCTTTACAGCCAAGGATAACACCTCTCCCTGATGCATTCTGCTGTATTTTTCCAGGGTTATTTGCCTTGCTTTTGCAGAAACAACAGGATGGCACTGGGATCTGAACTCTGACTCTGCTGTTTCTGCTGTTCTGGATGCTGATGCTGCTCTTTCACAACAGCTGAGTTAGATCCAGATGGACATGTGAGTTATCTTTTCTCTAAAGAAGAAACATAACTAAACCCCTGACACTTTTTTATACAGCTGAGAAGTTGCTTCTGTCATTTCTTGGCATGATAGATTATAGACTATTAACATAGTCTAATTGCTTATGGAAATACCAGATTGTTTCTCGTTACAGTAACAGATTACAGTCCATTCCCTTTCATTTTAAATACATGATTTCCATCACTTTCACATAAAGAATGTGGAAGGAAAAAGATATTTTTAATGGGACTTGTAGAGATGACCAGGTTTAAAATTTCAAAATGGAAAGAAAGGTAGAGTTGACATTACATACAACTGCCCAAGAGAAGTATTTCAATACATAGAATAGTATATACCTTTTGTGAACATCATTCACTTCTTAAAGCAAAGGCAAATCTTAAAAAAACTGGTCTGTTGTAAAAGTCTTCTTTAGGATCTGATGATATCTGCTCTTATCATGGAGGACAACCAGGGATAAGAAGATAATATGACAGTGATTAAAGGTAGAAATACACATAGTAGCAACAGGAAATTCCTTTTAGCTTATATCTATCCCAGATTTCCAGCTACTTAATGTCAGCTTTTGTTTTCAGATTTTTAATATTTGTTTCTATTAAAAAGTTTTTTTTAACGAGTCAAAACATGTATATATCATAAAGCAAAAACAGAAAACTGAATTCCTGGGACGCAAGCCGGTCAAATATCTGATATTTGGGACACTCTTTCTAATTTATAAGACTTTACTTGCTTCATAATAATAATTAATAATATGAGGAGGGGTTATCTGAGTGTTCTTGACTTAAGAAATACAGTGACAACTGCTATAGAATAAGGTTGCAGAAAACAGGAAAAAGGAAGGAAGCCATGGGTAGCCTTCACTTCAGATAATCTATGACTAGAGTGACTGGTTCCTTGTCTGAGCTTTTCCTTTCTTGGAGCTCCTGATGCTCAAGAGAGGGTGTGACACAATGCATCATATGATGGCAATGTTAATTCCAGTGCTCTGGAGGAGATTGGCCAACATCCAAGAATCAGGAGCCTCTCAAACATGCCACATGCTGATAGCAAGATTGCAGTGGTGAAATATTCCTCTTATACCCATAGGCAGGATGTAATATGTGCATTACTCACATAAGGTACTGCACAATGTTCACAGCTTTTCCCTGAGCTCACTGCTGGAGCTGAAGCATTGGAGTGGATTAAAGGGAACATTTGCATGTGAAATCTCGAGCTGTTCCAATGTCAGTGAAGGCTGGAGAGCCACTTTGCTGTAGTCAAGCATGCTGAGCAGTGTCTGATTTAATACAAACCAAAGCTCTCCTCAGCATGAGTGAAGGTTGCAGTGTTGTTTCTTCACGTCATGCTCGTTCTCTAGGGGTGTCTGGGTCATCTGGTGTGTGTACAGAGACATTGTCCCTCACCCATCAGGGCTCCAGCAGCTGCTCGTTGGTGTTCAGAAATGCAACCAAGGCCACAAGACAGCAGGAGCCCATGCTGGGAGGGTGTACCAGAAAGCTGGAATTACAGCACTTGGACCTAGGCCAGAAACATCAGGGTGAAAAAGAGAACCCTCCAAATGAGCTACTGAGACTTTATGTGGCGGTGACCAGCAGGATGTTTGTTTTCCATCTCCTCCATGGGACCGCACATACAGCCGCAGTTTCCCATCTTGAAGCTGTGCTGGGACTTTTGTTCAGGACTGACTCAGAGGAAATGGTGCCACTCAATGGTGGCACTCATTCAATGGTGAATCACTGTGTGACTTCCCCCAGTTTGGGGGTTTTCCTTAGAGACCTTATAGCTCATTCTGCAGCCTTCCTTCCCAATGGCTGGATGGGTGGAAGAGCAGGAGCTGTGGGATGGCAGCACAAAGAGCATCAGGCAGGGTGCTCTGTGAGCCTGCTCATTGCCCCAGGCCTGCTCCAGCCATCCAGTACACATATGCTTAACTCTACACTTCTGAGGCATAATCCCATTAATTTAAATGGGATTACTCGTGGGCTTAAATTCCTGCAGGATCAGCAGTGAGGTCTGTTGCTGCAGCTGCTGGGTACAGTACAATTAATGGTGTAACAAGAGTTTTGCTCATTCTATACCCAAGGGCTGCCTCGCTGAACATCAGCACTGCTCATAGCCTCAAGCTTGAAAAATGAGCCCTTCTTCAATTCAAAGGTCTCCTGGGTTTTTGCTTTGCTTCATCTTCCTTTACCTGCATACCAGTCTTTCCTAAATTGATCTCTCCTCTGGTTTCTGCCTCTTCTTCATTGTCTCCAGGCTGCATGAAGGAGTTTTGTCTCTACCACTGCTTGTGGATCAGTGGATCACCTTAACTGCCTTGATCAGTACAGTACAGTGAAACACACACAAGCACACACCCACCCACCCCCGCTTATCTTCTTTAAACAAGCATATTTCCTCCTACTTAACATCTTTCTGCTAATCTCCACCATCCTTCTAGAGCAGGTTGCCTCTGAAAAAAAATAGATCCTCTATTTGTCCTCAGGTCATTTTTGTCATTGTATCCTACTGTCAGCCCAGGGGGTAAATGCATTTTCTGCAAGAGAAAAGTTAGTTAAAGCTGAGGGTGAAAATATGACCTAAAAGTACTTCCCCTCCTTGCTTACTTTATATAAATGAATATTTTATTTTCTATGTGGTAGCTGCTTTTCTATCTGAAATCATCTGGCCACTAATATTTTGAATGAATCAGTAAGGCTGTGAAGTTGGAGACTTTATTTTAACAAATAGCTTAATGAATTAATTAATTAATAGCTTGCTTTTAAAGGCTCATGCACAATGTTAGTACATATAAGTAAGTCTAACACATAGAATCAGGAGAGGCAGTCTCTGAGGGAAAGTGAATTGCTTTTGTTTAACTGCATGTATTTTAACATTTTGGGCTTAGAAAAAAATAATTCTCCCACTGGAGACCTTTTATGCCAAGTTTGAGCCTGGAGCAACTTTTTATGGCTCAGTTGCAGTAACCCCTTGAATATGGGGGTTTATAATGGAAAGTCTGACGAGCTCTCAACTAAAGCACTTCTAACAGATGTTTCTGTAATGAAAGGGCTGTGCAGAACAGGCAACAGAGAGCAAACTGTATTTTGTATTTTGCAAAGATTACAGATGATTGTGCACGATTTATAAAGCAATGGTGGCTTTAACCCAAAGTGGCATGCTCACACCAGGCTGTGCCCCGTGTGTGTGCACACATTAACAGCTGAGTGTTTCTCTAACAGAACCAGCTGTTGTATGTAGCTTTTGTATAGATTTTAAAATACAAGTCACTTTGCTCTTCTGAACAGTGATTTGGTAGTGATGGTGGTGACAGGTATGCTTTCATTCAGAATGCCCTGAAGATGGATGATCAGTACTCCATTAAACTGGTCTGAGTAGAAAGCAGATTTTCTATGGCTCAGGGGAATTGATTTGACACTTTGGGACTTTCTTCTCTACACTGTGTCATCTCCAGCAGTCACAGATGGCAGAATGGATCTCCTGGTCTCCTCCAAGGGGTTGATGGGTGCAAGCTGAGTGCTCAGGGTGTGCTGTGCTGCTCTGTCCCCATCTGGTTTGTGGGCCCTGGGGACAGTGCAGTTTTGAGCAGATTGGGAGACTCTGGGGATGAGACTGGGCAGACAATCAGGAAGTTGTGTCCTCACAGCACATTCTAACCTCAGAGACCCAGATGTCTTGGCCCTCAGTCACTGGAATGTTGAAGTCTGTCTTAAAACAGAACTTTTAAGAGAAAAAAAAAAAATCTCAAAACTCCCTAGAAAATGAGGTTTTATATCTGGAAACTTTACCAGAGGGTATTTTGGGTTTTGTTCTAATCTCCCTGTCAGTGCTCATTAAGCAGAGCGTAGAGTCACTGGACCATCATCTGAGGATGTGTTTGATGGTGCTGTGGAGACCTTGAGAGGAAGATGCAAGGCTTGCAGAACCTTCCTGGGCAGGATGCAAATGGCATTTTTATGTCACACACACATTGATTTGTTCCAAATGCCTTTTTCTTTTTATGCTCATGTTTTGCCAGTCTGAATTCCTTTTGGGTGAGCAGCAGCGACAATGTGTAATTAACGTTCTCCTGGTTAATGCTCTGTTAATGTGCTGTACCCAGAAAAATGTGGTCCCTGGGGCTGTATTCATCACAGCCTTGCAGGTAGTTTGGAGTAGCTGTGTTCCCTATGTGAAAACTTCACTTTTCTCTACCAGTGCAAGGAGCAGAGGCATCTGTTAGTACTAAATGACTGAGATGAAACTGCTTACAGCATTCTTCAAGCGACAGCAGAGGAGAAAAAACTCCTGGACTGACTTTATCAATTTGCATTTGATACAGCGTGTTATTTTTAGGGCTTAGTTAACATGAAAGCATGTGGGTTCAGGAGTGCATGCTGGGCTCCTCCCTGCCATTACTTTTTGTGCTGCAGTGGGCCTGAAAGGATTCCAGCTGCCCATTATGACAAAGCCACTCTACCCTTTCAGGGCAGTGTGTGGCATCAGTGCATTATCCTCTAAGCTAAATAGCCCACTTGTGTCTGGCCAAGTGATTCTGCCTTCTCAGTTATCTGCTCCATGGAAATTGTTTGGCTCCTCTCCCATTTTCCTGACTTTCTGTCTTTGCTTTTTTGTTTGTCATGGTTCTTCTTCTCAAATGCCACCTTTGATGCATCAGAGCTGAAAGGGTGCTCCTGCTCCCACAGGCTCCTGAGGAGAGCACAGCCTGCACTGGAGCAGGAGCTTCCTCATCGCCTCCCTGTCCCTTGGCTGTGGATTCTCTAGTTATGAGAAGCTCAACATTTTCCCCAGCCCACCCTTATCTTTCTGGTCTGGACCTATCAAGAAGCAACAGATAGCTTTTCTCTGAGGGAACCAAATAAATTTGTCATAATGGATTCAAATGGGGGAAAGTTATGTTTATCTTAGTGGAAGGACAAGTAAGACAGTTATAACCATTAGCGGAGAGGAAAGCAAAACTGGAGCAGTGCAGTGCAGGAGAGGTCTCTGGAGAGCATTCTCTCCAGCTTACTCTTTACCAGCCACTGTGGCTTAAAGGGATAAACATTTTATGCCTTCTTTTGCCTGTGCCACAGCCGTCTCCCCTGCTGGTAAATTTGGGCCTGTGCTGCTCTATCTTTAGCAGACCCCTAATAATCCTCCTTTGGAGGACCTGCTTTGATATTTAAAGGAATTAGATTTGAGGGGCAATAAGCTGTAATCAAAGGTCATTGCTCAGACCTAGGAACTGCTGATCTCTGATGTGCCTGCCAAAGCTGACTTTGGGCAAGGCACAGACATCCACATTTCAGTTGCCAAAAAAACCCAATGTCTCTTTTGAACTGAAACTTTCAGTAGCTCTGTTTCCTTAACTAAAGATGCAAATAGCCAAATTTAAGCCTAAAAAAATATTGTCATTAAAATACATTGATGCTATATATATATTATTTTAATGGGAAAGACTTGACAGCATATTGTACTTATTCTTCAGTGACTTATCCACCCCAAGTGATCAATACTAGGTCAAATCTGACCTATGGTAGTGAGTGATTTTCACTGCTTACATTTGAATATTATATATTTGTTTCCCCTGGTGCAATGTATTTCCCCCCCCTCAGTATTTTGACCTCCTCTTCCACTGTCTGGCTTCTAGTCAGAAGGCTGTGGAGGTTGCCAGAGGAGCCTGAGTGAACTCAATCCATCCATTTGCTGACCACTTGAATGTCTTCTTGTTATTTATGCTTCCCTTTCACTGAGGCTCATATATGAACAGTAAATTAGCTGAGAGTGTACAGTGACATACTCTGAAACTTTAAATTTATGTGTGCATATATAAGAACCTCCATAAAAATGTATGAGGTTATTGCAGGAGTTGACGTTGGGTTGCTGCACTTGGTCTGTAGAAAGGGGATCTAATGTGCAGAGTGGTAGGGAATCAAACCTTTTAGTGCCCAACCTTTTAGAGTATGAGTGATAATGATAGATTTTAATCAGCAGTAGCATCTTGATTTGTGACAGCATTAGCTTCAACAATTTATTGTCTTGATGCAGTTCACGGTAGCAAAGTGGCCATGAAAATGAGGAGCAAGGGTTAATTTCTGGCTGCCTTTAAGCTGATGGCAGAACTCCCTATGACTTCAAAGGGTGAAGATCTCACCTCAGGTTTCAGCTAGTGTAAGTTGACATTCCTGCATATACTTCAATAAAAGCAATGAAGCCCTGATGATTTATTGCAAGTGCAAATCCAGCCCTAAGGCTGCTAAGGACTGTAATGTATAAAGCTATAATTATGGAACCATAATTCCATCAAGAGCTTTTGGCAATATCGTGGACCAGAGTTAAGTGAATTGTACAAATAAATGTAATGGTCTGGCAGTCCAGTGGAAATACCTCTCTCTCTCTAGCTAGAACTATTAGCACAAAGATATTAAAATAAATTTTATCCAATCACAGCAATAATTGGAAAAGAAACATTAGCTGCAGATGTGAGATTTCCAGGGCACTGAATCGAAACATGCATTTTGTGGAGGGCTCCCTGCACTGCCGTGATAACTCAAAGCATAAAATCTCCTCTTGATTTTTATGTTATTTATCATTATTAATCAGATCTGATAGTATGGCTCAAATGTCAATTTCCTGCTGTCTGGATGCATCCAGATAGCACATGGGTGTTTGGCCTGGTTTAACACAGCAATGTAAGGATGAGAGCTAATGGCCTCCAGTAACATCAGGAGATATTAGTAAAAAAGTTTTCACAGAGAAGGTTGTAAAGCATTGGAAAACACTGCTGATGGAAGTAGTGAAGTCACCACCCCTGGAAGTGTTCAAAAGGTGTGGATATGGCACTTAAGGACAAGATTTAATCATGAACACATCAGTGGTTCAAGGTTGATGGTTGGACCTGATGATCTTAAATGTCTTTTCCAAATTTAATGATTCATCATTCTAAAGCAACAGCTGTGTGTACCTGATAAGGTGCCTGAATGGCAGGAGTGGATGGAGCCCCACCCAGGGAAGAAGGCTCTGCTTGGGATGAAGGAGCATAGATTGGGAAGGATGAAATTGATAATCTACTCTTCTACTTCTTTTCAGCCCTCTTTCTCCATTCTATTTATAGATCTGTACCTGGATAATTAGTCTCCCAGTCAGACAAAGCATATACAAGTACTCAGTCATCCTGGTCTTGCATATACAAACTGGGTATATAAAGATGTATGTGCACCATTGCTCTTCCTTCATTTAAAAATCAAATCTCTGCTGGTCTCTCTGCAGCCTTATGTGTCTCTGAAGCTTCAAGGAAGCTTCAAGATGTACTTAACCTTCACTTGGAAGATGCACCTGAATCACAGCCCTGAGCCTCTGGCAGTCTGGAGCTTGAGGAAACACATGGATCAAGATTCAGCTTGGACTAGATGTGATAATTCTGAGGATACAGCTCTCTCTTGACTAGGAAAAGCACTCTTTTTGTGAGTCAGTCTCTTAAAATCAAGGCAGATAGAGGAAGGAATAAAAAAAAAAGAAACTGGAAAAGTGAAAACCTTTGAGCAAGATATTTTCATCTTCTCATTTGCTCATGTAACAGGATTTTTCAAATAACATACTCAGCTGTTGGGCATGAGATATCACTCACAGCTCCAGGTATTTGTTGAAAAGTGACTTCAGATTCAAGCCTCCCTTGTGCCACAGTAAACTTTATTTTGTCTGTATTTGCTCAGTTGAAACTGTAAAGAAAATAAATGACAGATTTCCTCTGTGGAAAAGTCCTGCAGAATTTAACATTGGTGAAATCATGAGGATCTTCAAGGACAGGGAAGTGTAGAAAAAATCTGAACTACCCCCTGAAATTCAGCAGATTTCCTGTCTATTCTACAGCATTTTATATGCAATTTCCTGTTAGAATTAAAATTGTTAAAAAAGCCCCAAAATAAGCATTAACAAGGATGGAATTTCCTATTAAGTTGTGAAGGACTTTTCCATAGGGAATGGGGCAGGTTAACTGTAGCATCTGAAAACTTTAGATCTGGCATGTGGTGGACTGAGTGGCAGTGAGAACATCTGCCCTGGAAGGTCTGCAGCAGCATCCCTCAGTGCAACCCCTGCTCCATTTTCTGCAAATGAAACAACCCCAGCCAGGCTCTGATTTAACAATTCTATGCTGTTCACCATAGTACCAAATCAGGCTCTGGAAAATCTCAGTTCTGAGTCTCCTTGAAGTCACTGAAAATGAGGCACATAGTGGAAGTAAATTACTCATTTATGCAGTGCTTTGCTGTGCCAGGCTCAGGCCTGATCCTAAAATCTAAGTGCAGCTTTTTTCTGCCTTCTGTGGGCTCTAGGGCAGGTGCTACAACAGCATCTCTCCCACACTAGGATACATAACAGGTTATTCCACCCACTGGGTTTCTCACAGGATGCAGAAGAAGTGAGTGTAGCCTGAGGCTGAAGACATATGCACAAGTGAGATAAAGATCATATATGGGAATTTGAAGTGAGACTGTCCTAGTTTATACAGCTGAAGATCTAATCCTGCCTGTCTAATAAAATAGTTAATCTCCAAAATCTTCTTGATAGACTGTGCAAAAGGAGCTCAAAACTGGCAATTAGCTCTGTTTTTAAAATACTCCAGGCATACATTTTAAATATCTGCACATAATTCTGGGGAAGTGATTCATAGCGATGCAGGGGAACCTGAGGACGCCTCAGAATAAATTGGACAGCTGATAGCATGCATCAGTTCCTCTCAGGAACAGATACCCAATTTTCATTGAATCCTCAGATAAGGAAGTGTCATGGTTTAACCCTAGACAGCAACTAAGCTGCTCACTCACTCCCCCCATCCCTAGTGGGATGGGGAGTAAAATCAGAAAAAGATAAAACCCATGGGTTGTGATAAGAGCATTTTAATAATCAAAGTAAAGAAAAAAAAAGGTGAAGAGAGGAGAGATAACAAAAAGAGGGAGAGGAATAAAACCCAAGAAAGACAAGTGATGCATGGTACAGTTGCTCACCACCCACTGACCAATGCCCAGCCCATCCCTGAGCAGTGATCAGCCCTCTTTCAGCTCAGTTTATGCTCTGAGCCTGACATTCCAGGGTGTGGAATATCCCTTTGGCCAGTCCAGGTCACCTCTGCTGGCCATGTTCCCTCCTGGCTTCTGCTCACTGGCAGAGCCCAGGACACTGAGGAGCCTTTGACTCAGGGAAAGCACTGCTCAGCACCAACCAAAACATCAGTGTGTTATCAAGGTTATTCTCATACTGAATCTGAAACACAGCACTGCACCAGCTACTAAAAAGAAAATTACCCTATCCCAGATGAAGCTAGGACAAGAAATTTCTTTATATGGAAATCTTATCAGAGCTAAGTGGGATCACATGCTTTAGTACCAAGTCATCACCAAGTTTCTCTTACCCCCATATACATTGCTGTATACCTTGCCACACACTGTACTATGCTGAAATATGGTTGGTTTGCTTGGCTGCCATGTGTTATCTGATTTACTAAACTGTGATGAGGCATATGGATGCTTATTTGAAATATGTATAACTTTAATAAACCTCTAAATAAGCCCAAGGAGCAGACTCCAGATACAAATTTTCTCATTTAGAATAGTCTGTTTTCTAGTATAAGAAGCAATGTGTATTGTTTGTGGACCAGCTTTGCTCTGGTTTGCTCTTCAGGCTGCTCAAAGGTACTGGTGTGGTGAGCCTGAAGGCAGTGGAGAAGTGGGTGGTGTGGCAGGGGACAGCAGGGCCATCAGCACAGCCATGGGCACATCCCCTCGCTGTCAGTGCCGTGGGACCCCAGGCACTGCTCCAGCATCCTGGCGGGGCTGCCTGGAAACACCTGCAGCTCCTTCCTGGCGTTAGGAAGCCAGGCTGGGCAGGGAGCTGGGGAGCAGCAGTGCTGGGGGATGCAGGTGGATGCTCAGCAGATGGGCAGGCGTGCACCAGGAACCCCCCAGCCCCTGGCTGCAGCAGATGTGGCGGATGTGAACTTGCTGAATAGACTCATGCTCAGATCAGTAATGGCTTCAGCTCAAGCAGAGATTGCTTTTCCCAGAACAGCAGCCCTAAAAAATTCTCCCACACCATTGGCATTTTGGAATAGCCCTTTGAATCACAGAAATCCTGTATTAACCTGAAGATACTGAAAACATCTAATCGGTATCTTGACTGATAAATGAAATACTGCTAGGAGATTTTCCATTTTAAAAGCACTGGAACTTGTCTGCACAGTTAGAAAAGTCTCCAGCCCAGTTCAGGAAGCAGCATGGGTCAGCCACCTCTCCCAGCAGGAAACTTGGAAGAGGTTACACTGTTCTAGAGAGCAAAAAAGCTCAGAAGTACAGCTGCAGGCTATTCTAAGCTGGTTGGCCTCAGTGACAGAGAGGGAGCCTGAGCATGTTTAATTTGTTATCAGAGGTGCAGCTGCTGTGTCCCCTGGAGCACCACATGTAGTGAGGAGACCTGGCAGGGTATTGCTTGCAGGTGGGCATGGGGTGCACCTCACCACAGGGCTAATGGGGACTGGAGACTTCACCCAGCCTCACAGGAACTTCCCCATCACCCACAAAGGATATCTCATTCTGCAGACTCTGGCTTGAAGTGGGACACCCAAAAGAGGGCCCATTTCAGTGTAAAGGCATAAAACACCCTCCCTGCAATGGCTTCAGTCAGTGTCACTAAATGAACCTGACAGAGGACCAGGCAGTGAGAGAGCTAATGGGGGACTTCATGCTGTGCTTTGGGGCAGAAGCAGGGACATGAGGGCTGGCAGGCAATGCCACAGCCAAGGGGTGAGCTGCTCATCCCAGCGCCTGTGAAAACCTGGGCTTTCTGCTGGTACAGACCTCGTGGGAGTGCTGGGGTTTAGCCAGCCCATGTGGGCAGGGACCAAAGATCAAACAATGCCACCCACGCCTGTTTGCAAGCTCAGGCTGCATCACTTGTTTAGTTTTTGTTTCTGCTTTTGGAGGATTATTGAGGATTTATCATGGAGAGCAGTACAGGTCTCTCCTGAACTGTCTGGATATGCACCAGCTGATAGAAACCATCTCTCTTGAGCTTTTCAGGTGACTGCACAGCCCCAGCAGAGCAGGATGGAGACTTTCCCATTGCCAGGCAGCTCTCTGTGATGGGCTGAGTGCTCCCAAGTGGTGCTCAGACCTGCCTTCCTCATGAGTGGGAGCTCCTGCCTTTTCCTACCACTCCCCATCTCCTCTTTCACCTTCCCCATCCTTCCCCTGCAAGATTGTGCTCCAATGCAGTAGCTGTCTGTGAGCAAACCAATGAAAGATTATATTTTTAATTAGGGTTTGATACTAATTGCCTTCAATGAGGCTATTTTCACATCACAGCTGACCAAAGCCAGAAGACATTAAGTCTGTCTCCCTAATAAATCATTCCTCCTGCTCCCCAGGGCTGGAGATGAAGAATGAATAGGCAGTGCATACAGCACCGGGCTAATTGTCTCCTAAAATATGCAGGCAACTCCCACAGCAGTCAACAGAAAGGCTCGTGTGCATCTGAGGGGGCCTTGTGTTATTATTGATGCTCTCACACTAAGGGGGCCATTGTTGCCTCCCCCATCCCTCCATAGCTCTGGCAGGAGTGTTTCCATGTCTGCCAGCCAGGAGGATGAGCTGGAAGCAGATGAAGAGGAGGGGGTATCTTTTTAAAGCCAGACAAAAGAAAGCTCAGCCCTCCCTTTGCCTACTTCCAGTCCAAAAACAAAGGCTGAGTATAAATCTTCCATTTCCACTGACTAGCCAGGTTTGAAGAGAGAGATGCCAGCTAGAGATCTCTGACACAATTAAAAAATCAAAAGGCTTCTGTGGATAAACACTGGTTTGGCACCACAGCCTGACAAATCCTTCCATAATCCCTATAAAACCTCTCAAACCAGGCAGAGAAACACCCAGGGAAAGTCAGCTGCTCTGAATTCATCCACCACCATCATTGCATGCAGCCCTACTCCACTGGGAGCTCCCAGTTTCCCCCCTCCATATCTCCAATCCTCAGAAGCCCAAATTTGTCCTCAAAATCCTGTCTGAACAGAGTCACACAACCCTTTAAGTCCCTGCTCCTGCAAGACACTGCCAGGCCTTGGCTGTTGTATTTTCTACCAACAGGGGAGACTTGATTCCATGTTAAATAACAGACATCAGAAAATAGGGCAGGGAGGAACTCCAAAGCACTGTCTGGTCTCTCTCTGTCACTGCTGGTTAGCATCAGTGAGAGCCTCCCTGCTCCTGGCAGAGCTGTGCCCAGTGCCACTGAGGCAATGCACCTCTGGGCTGAGCTGAGCTGAGTGAGCCCCTTTCCTTTTGGCAGCTCCTGCAGGTTCCTCCCTACTTTGTGATAAACGTATTTTTCATCTCTGAGTGCATGTGACAATTAATAGAGGCTAAGGGCCAGATCCCCACCTGGTATGAGCTGGCAGAGCTCTGAGGAACACAGCAGAGCTCTACCAGCTTAGATCAGATGAGATGCTGACTGCAGTCCTGAAATCCCCACAAAACTCTTTGAGCCAGTGCTGTCCCGACTTTGCTGGGGCATCAATAGGAATTGCTTATTCCAGGGGTCCTGAGGAGGAAAAGTACTTTAGGTTTTTAGCAGCACAGCTGAAATTATGCTCCACCTTGGAGCAGGAACTGGATTAAGGCAGGGAAATCAAGAACACTTCTTTTCTCAATCCTCCCATTTACAATAGAAAAATAAACCTCTTTATTAAACAGATGAAGGTTAAACACACATACACGGGCACCCAGTAAAGAGAAATATTGAAAATACCTTTACATTGTCACAATGGTGGGGTTGGGTTTCTGATTCTCTTATTTCACAACACTGCAGAGGATTTTAAAGGGATTGATGGCCTGTGCCACTATTTTCTCTGGAAAGTACTTCACTGGCTGTTGGTTCTTGCTACCAAAAAGAAATAACAAAAAACCAAAGGGATAAGACAAATATGCTCCTTCAGGAGTTTTTAATAAAATGATAACATTGAGCAAGGCTGCCAGTACGTTCTGTGTCCCGATGCACTGCAGCAGAAGGGAGGAATTTAACATGCTTTGAAAATGCCAATTGCCCGTTGCCAAAGATGCATATGATCCCACTGCCAGCAGGGTAGGTGGCAGGGATGAAAATGTTAGAGGAGATGTCATCCTTCCTAGGCAATGTTAATTTCACTGAAGAAGACAATATGAAGACAGTCCTGTTTCCTGGGAGAAGGATTCCTTTTTCCCTCAAGGTTCACTTTGAATTCTCCATGGTGGCAAAACTACTTTTACAGAAGCCCTTTTTGCTCCCTGGAGTCTTTTTAGGGTTATGGCAACCAGAATGTGGGTGCTTCTCCATCTACTAAAGGGATTTCTGTGGCTCCCATGGCTGAGAGCATTTCCTGGTTCTCTATTTTCACATGGGAGGCTGGGACAGATACAAGAGCCACCTTATTGTGAGGGGGGTGTGGCCCAAGGTCATGCCCAAGGCATGAGCCAAAAATACAAATAGATCTTGGGAGTCCAGGGCTGGTATCCTCAGCATCCACTTTTCTGTAAGCAAGGTGTCCACCCAGGACTGGTGAAGGCCAATGTGTCTTCATTTCCTGGCTGTGCTGCTGTATCCCAGGGGTGTGTCATTGCCATATTTTGCAGTTGGAATCAAACTGAGCTTGTGTTTCTGGCCTTCTGCAGTGTCTCCAGATGATCTTGCTCTTTCCGTCCAACTTTTTTTTCCCCTTGTGGGTCTCCCTGACATGTTTGGTAGTGACTGGGTGCAAATTTGATTCCTGGTCTGGTCAGTCCAGACTCCAGAGGCCCTTTTATTATCCATGCCCCAGTTCAGAAGTTTTAAGTGATATGTCCACATCCCCCCTATTGGGGTGAGCATTAATGACACTCTTGACCTGAAACATGTGATTAGAAGCCATATTTCAGTGGGAGTTAGGCATATGCTTAAATTCTCTTCTGTTCTGAGCTGATACTTTCTTGAACTGGAGCCTACATTTTTTTTGTATGATCCATCTTTGCTTTTCCACATATCTTTACTGCATATTATCCTGCAATACATATATGGCTCAGTAAGTGTATTGCTCTGGGGCTTTTCCACAAAAAGCCCAATTGATACATCACATACTTAACCTCTTGAACAAAGGAGTTAACTTTACAGGATCAATTTACAAGCAGGGGCCAAAGCTTTTGGATGGAAACTAGCTATCATGTGGTATGCAGTTGAAAGAGCAAACAGCTTATTCATTATCATAGCACTGGACTCAGAAACAAAACACAGACGGCAGAAAGAGTCTGTCTAGATTTCCAAACATATTGCCTGTCCCCTCACTGGAGCATGTTTATTTAAACCCTCTCTGTGAATGCAGCCAGTTGTTATACTTAACTCCCAATTTCCTCACATTAGGAGTTTCTACCTGGGCCCTACTGCTCCCACTGTGCTCTCTGGTGTGCACAGGGAGCTCCTATCAAAGTGAGCAGAACTGCACTTCTGTATGGCTTTGACAGCAGCCCTCTGCAGGGAATCAAGCCCTGGGCACTTTTGTCAGTGTAAGACATTTGTGCAAGAGCATGTGCCACTCATTAGGTCCACAAACCCCCAATATTTGTTCAAAACTCCACAAACCCCCAATATTTGTTCAAAACTCCACCAACCCCCAATATTTTTTCAAATTTGAAGAACAGTCCCATTCCCTTTACTTTACCTGCTCAGTATTCTTCTTTTTTCCCCTTTATTAATCATTCTCATGTCCAGACACCCAGATGTGCTCACTCCACTTTCAGTATAATGGATACAGAGGCCATTAAAATGATGGCATAAGTCTGTTAGTGCTTGGCCATGGAAACTTAACCCCTGTCGGCAAATGCTTGGTCCCAGAAATGGTCTCATCAATCTGTCACTGCTGTCTGCAAGTCCCTGCTCTGCAAAGCTCATGTGGGCTAATCCTGCAGGATCTGATCCAAAATTTACTGAAGTGAGTGGGAGTTCTTCTACCAATTTATTGGACTTGGCACCATGCGTTTAAGGGGAAAAAAAGCATTATAAGAATGAATTCAACTGCTTTAGGCAGACACTATTTATAATGCAACATGACATCACCAGAACCCTCAAAATTTAATTCAGCAGGACACCTACAATTTTTTACATGTCCACCTACAGCAGTATCAATCGGAAATACAAACCCAGAAAAAAAGTGACTTCAATGAGTTGTTTTCCAGTTTTTTGAAGTTGGGTTTAGGGAGATTTCTATCCATTTCCTTTGCCTTGTCCCCAGCTCTGTGTTACTGATAGGTACTGCTCTGTGGGCTGTGTGGCTTGCACTCAGGTATTGAGCCTTGCATTTAGGGCTCTGCTGTGAGTCATGGGCAGTCAGGGCCACAGCCAGGCTGCAATAAGGAGGGAGCTGAAGTGAGCATGTGAGCAGCAGGGAAGGAGATACAAAAATAAGGAAACGTTTCATATCAAAACCAGCCATCTGGGCCCACTGCCTGTCCAGTGGGAGTGGGCTGTAAGTGGGACAGTACATGGTCTCTCGGCTCCCTTACTAATTACAGGGGAATTCAAGTCCCTTTGGGAATTCCCAGTTTAGATTCACAGCTTCAGCACAACCCACAGCACTGAGAAAAGCCAGCTTTGGACTTCCTAGTCCAAAGGCTTGACTCCTGAGTCAGGCCCTTTGGCTACACATAGGCTAGTGAGAGAAACAGGGCCAGGACACGGGCTAGAGACCCTCTTCATAATTATTAATGCCTCAAAGGTTTTGACCATCCCAACCACTATTGCCACAGATTCTGGGAGGACAGCAGGGGACCAGCAGGTAGCAAAGATGAGGCTGTTGTTTGAGGGTGAAGAGTTCAGTGGTGAGAGATATATCACTTCACTTGGCCTTAAGAAGATGCAAAGTGTCCTGGCTTGTTTTGTTTACTGTACAAGGTTTTCCTTTATGTTTTTCCTTTTGCCCAAGGATAATTTTTTACATCTAGGCTACATTAGAACACTGTTCCTGACTGGTATGGTGGGGTCTGCCTTGTCCATCCGTGCACATTAGCAGGAGCATCCCTGAGAAAGGAGGCACCCGGAGCCATGCTGGTACCTTTGACCATGCCACCCTCCCTCATCATCTACCTGCAGAGTCAAAGCCCTGGCACAGATCCTGCTCATGATGAAGTCCATCACTCAGGCAGACAGTCTGCCTGGTAACACAGACCTGGCTGGGAAACAGGCTTTCTGCTCTGGCATGGTGTGCAATAGGGATGAATTAGCTACTTGGGCTGTGCTTCCAGTAACAGAGCTTAGGATCACCACTAGCAGATGGAAACTGACTTGAGATGCATCTTTGCATTTCTCTTGAATGCCAGATGAATATTTATCCATAACTGTAGCTTGTTCTGTTTTGGGATTTCTCTCCCACAGAACACGAGCAAGAATCTCTGCAGAGATTTTGGCGCAAAGCCTACTTACATCTTGCCCTGGGCCGAGTGATGAGCAGGGACATGAATGTGCTCACACAGGTCAGTTCACAGCATGCATGAGAGCGTCCTTGCTGCACACTGTGGACAAAGAACCTATTTTCTTAGAACTAGTCACAACTAAATGAATAAGCCATCCTTTCTTCCTGTAAAACTTCAGGAGGTAGGCACCTACCCCTCTTAAACACCTTAAATTTACCTTTGAAAATCCCAGTCATGTACTCAAGAGCCTCACTTTGAGCACCACTTGTAGCAGCCTGAGTGGCAGTGAAGGGTCAGATCTCCCAGGACTGGGAAGTGTTACAGATGTCATCAAAAGCAAAATAATAGCAGTAGCTGTGCTAAAATGCATATGGATGTGGGGTGCAGAGACACACTGGGTGCTCTGCATGAAGGGCAGCCTTGCCTTGGAATCTTTGAAAGGCTGCAGAAAATAATGGGGGAGGGAAGCAGGAAACCACCTTGGAAACCAAGACTTTTGTGGCCAAGAATGGAAGGAGAAGGGCTTTGGGTCTTGTGCAGGTGAGGATTTGCTGTGACAGGCTCATGAGGTCAATGTTTGTGCTTAGGGCTGGGATCTGTGCACAGCCAGGGGGGTTGTCTGTGTACTCAGCAGCTTGTGGGATGCTGACCCCAAGATTTAACTGCAGCAGAGCCCCAGTCATCTTTCTCTGGATGGATGTGGTCTTGTGACTTGGTATTGCTGAGAACTGAGAACTCAGGAACTGCCTCAGCCCCTTTTTCCTTGTCCTCTGCCCTGCTCTGGTGGAGACCTCTCTATCTGCCAAGGTCTGCTGTGTGTCAGTGCAGAGAAATAAACATAGCCTGAGCAGGCTGTGGTGGTTTCTTATTTGATTGCCTATATATTCAGGAACTATCAATGTGTTCTGAGCAAATCAACATGGCTTTAATGATTGGGAAGGAAAAGAAACAAACTCTGGTCATTAAGTGCTAATCACACAGTTACTATATTACATAGTCAGACCTGGCAATGAAATACCCATCTCACTGCCTGCAAAGAGATCCTGAATCAATTTTTTGCATTAACATTTCATTCCTTCCCATACTAGACATTTGTTCAGCTTGTTTATACTCACGCCACATGGCCACAAGCTGTGTAGTTAGTAATAAATGAGGGGAGACATTTATCTTTGGAAACTTAGGCCAAGCCAAAAAGTTGATGGCTTGTTTTTGTAGAAGAATAACACATGTGAGATTTACTCAGATAAATCCCACCAGTGGAAATGGGATTGCCTATGTTAATTGCCCACATAATAAATTCTGGTAACAGCAGTGAGGGTTTTACAGCCTGCAGAGGGTTTTAGCATTCCATTACTGATGATGCCAGCAATGCAGAGAAGTAGAGTGCCATGGTGTCCTAAACACAGGCAGGTCTGAGAGCTGGGTTCAGCCTCCTGGACGCCAGCTCCTGAGTGTACCTTCTGCCAGTCTCTGAGCTCGGGTGGTGGGGTTGTAGCTGGACTGCCACATCCCTGCCCCAGAACCTCAGTTCCTCCTGGTGTTAGGGTCCCTTCACAAACATACCAAAATGACAAGTTTTTTAGCAGTTCCCTCCTCCTCCCAAACCACAGCCATGTTCAAACCCACCACTGAGGCAGCCAAGAGAGGCTGCTTCCAGGGGTGGCAAAGAGCATTCTGCAGTGGTTGCTGAAGCATGCTAACCTTTACCACTTTTTTCCCCCTTGTTTTGCTCTATTTAGTCAATCCAGAACAGCCATTGCCCTTGGAAGGTGATGGCATGCACAAACAGGTGTGTGGCATGTGTGTGCCCTGCCCATTGCAGAAAGATTTTGGCAATTCTGCGCGTACAGAGGCTGTGCTTCTGCTGCCTCCCACTTCCCTTTCTCCTGCATTTATAGCAGCAACTCCCAGAACTCTTTTTCCCTTCTTATCCAGTTCAGTTTCCTTGTTTATTTCTCTAGTTCCATCCCATGCAAAAGGCATTTGAACAAAGCAGAAAAAGCTCAGTACATTTCAAAGTCTGAAACTTAGAAAATGGGTTATGCAATTTTCCCTGCCTAAGCTGCTTAAACCTTGTGAGAACAAAACATTTCAGTAACTTTTTTGGAATAAAACCCTGTGACTGAGAGAGAGCACAACAAGCCATTTGCATGCACAGCTCCAGTGTTATCTCCAGGATGGATATTGCACTGGAGTATGGTGGAACTGAGCTCTCCAGAGCTGGTGTGCCTACAGGCACACGTTTCTCCTCTTCTTACAGCTTAGAGCAGCTAATTTAAAATTTAATTTCCTGAAAGTTGCCATTCTCACAAACACAACCAGGTGTCTGTTGTGTTATAAATAATGTGTTATAATAAATCTATTGTTATCTCCAGCCTGAGTAAAATGAATCTACTCTTCTAAAATCTACAAGGGTAAGTGGATCTGATACTCACGTGGACATGATCCTTTTCTGCTGGGAAGCTCTTACACACAGAAACATTAACAGGATTTACAAAATCCATCTGTTTGCAACACCAGCATCTCGGAGTGCAGTCAGTGCATTCAGACTGTAAGTCACAGCAGGTGCACAAACTGTGGCTGACTCACGCAGCATACAGAGAGCCCAGTGCTGCTCCCCGTTTCCTCTCTCTGACAAAGAGCACATTTTTACTCACAGCACCATTGAGAAAAGCTGATTCGAATTTGCCAAGTCAGAAAATTCAGAGCTCAAATTATTGGAATCGGTGGATGCAATAGGAAGATTTGGACAGTTGAAGTATAGCAACAAGATGCAAAGCATTTCCACTGGCATTCCCAGAGCCCCCTGCAGCTGAGGAGCTCTGAGCTACTTATGGATATTAATGAACTAAAGCTATAGCATTCCTGAGTGCTGGGTAATTTTATTATCCCTTCTGCTAAGAGGAAAACTGAAACACAGAGAGAGAAAGTGTCTGGGCTGTGGTTTGTCTGCTTGGCTGCTGGAGGAGGAGGAGGCTTTAGGATTTCAGTGCAAACCACGTGGGGGTGGCATTAGAAGAAAAGCTGTTGTCTCTTCCTGTCTAGTGAGAAGTTCTTCTCATGGACATAAATGCAACATAATCTGCTTTGCAAATCTACCAGAGGTCTCCTCTCTCCTGTCTTTCTGGGGGTCCCAAAAATCACAGCGGGAGAGGAGGTGGGGCAAGTTCACTCAGCATGGGATCCTCAGAGAGGGAGTAAGGAGGGTGGACCTGACATAAACTGGCATTTATTTGGGCTTAATTCTGGAATGGGATAAAAAGGACCCTTTCCACATATTGAGTATTCTGGAATTGACCAGGGAATTGATCTTTGCAAACACAAGTATGAATAGCTTGGGGCTGCCAAGGCAGTTTTGTTTAGCTGTTTTTTCTGAGCAGTCTTTTCTTCCCACTGTTGTTTCTGTCCTCCAGGTTGCTTTTCAGATTTTGAACAGGTGGCCCACCCATGCCAGCCTCCATAAAGGGGAGGAAACCCCATTGTCTCAGGAAATTAAATAATGGAAAAGGTAATTCAGAAAATTAGGAAATTATGAAAACAGACCAAATCTGACCAGCTGGGAAGCATGTAACAACTGCCCCAATTCTTTGGTGTCTTTGATTTAAATGGAAATCTGGTCATTGGCTTCATTCAGGGAAACCCCAAACCTGGATGTGGGTGTCAGTGGTCTCACAGACTAGCTGTACTGCAGCATGTGCCAGCATGTGGGGATGGAAATAGTCCCCTCCTTTTTGACATCTGCACCTGGGCTTGTCAGGTGGCATCACCACTGGGGAAATATCAGCCCTCTGAGTTCCCCTAGATCTGCTGCCTGCTCCAAGGTGGGTGGATTATTGCCTCCAAGTGCTGGTTCCTCTCATTTCATTGCTAGAGGAGACTCAGTGATGGTCTGGGATGCCCTTCTCTGTATTTTATTTACCTTCACACGTTCAGATGACTCCCACCCTTCCTTTCCAGATAAATGCCTGGCTAAACCAAGGGCACAGTTCTTATGTACTGCTGGCAGTAGTGCTGGGAGATGTGGCTCCCTGTGACTGCTGCTCACACAAAGGCTGCAGGGAGGCAGCTGGGGCTTGGCAGAGCTGAGTTTGACTTAGTGACTAGCAGGATATAAACAGCAAGGACACAAAGCTCGGAAATTCATTTACCTTCTCTCTCAAATGCTTTTTGCAGGTCACTGAGATGTTTGCAGTGTTAATGTGGCCTGACAGATCCCACACTAATAGCAGTTTCCTGGATGCTGTCCTGGATTTGCTGTCCTCTTGCAAACACTAACTCACACCACATCACGCTGCTGTCTGTGTTTCCAAGGCCTCTTCATGATAATCTCAGTGATGCTAGTGTAGATTTGCAGGAGCTGTTTGTAGCAGGTTTGTTTTTATGATTTCAGTGCTTGCTTGTTTTCTTCTGGATGTACTTCCTTTTTTTTTCTTTGTTTTTTCCCTCCTTATTCTGGGAAAGAGATCTGTGAAGGTGAGTCATGTGTCACACACATGGGGAAGGATCTTACTTCTGTTTTCCTGTCAGGAGGGTTGAGTCAAGAAGGACCTTTTGTCTGGAAATGTTTCATCACAAGCAGAGCTGTGTCACTGAGTTTTCAATGGAGAGGCTGCTGAAGCAAGAGCAGCTCCTTCAATTGCCACCTGCCATGGGCTGGAAAAGGCAGACTGCCTGGCTCTGCAGTGGGAAATTATGAGGGGTCATTGGCACGACTGGCAGCCAGTCTGCTTCTCCATCTTTTGGAGTCTCAGGACAGCAGCTGGGGTCCTCTAGCTCACATTCTCTTAAGAACTGGTGCTGTGGACCCGTTTAACACCCATGCCATGATGAGACATGCTTCTCATGCATGGTCTGGTCCAGTGGCTGGGATGCTGCAGTCTGATGTCACAGTGGAGAAAAGAAGAAGGTGTTTGTGTGAAACCAGTGTGTTTTCTTTCTGGCCATGCCATAGTGTGCAGCCTAATGGAAACAACACTGGCACCTTTCCTGCTCTCAGCAGGACCCAGCTCCCCCTTCAAGGTGACAGGGAGAGGTTTCTGGGTAGGATGAAGATGGCAGGGATGGATTCTCAGTGCTGCCCTGTGTCCATGTAGGATGGGCCCAGTTCCCAAATGGTCTCATGATGGTCTCTCATCAGGGGAGAGGCAGGTGCCCTTGGCAGGGGAAACAGCCCTGCCTGGTCTGTGCTCTGTGGCACATATCTGGGTTCATGTTGAAGAAGTTGAATTTCATCTCACTGTGGGCCCTGTGGTGCTTTACATGCTGAATGTACTTTTCTGATTAAACAGATGAAATATGAAACCCAAACAAAGAATAAGTGAAAGCCTCTTTCATTTTCTCTTGCTCTTTAGCAGATGCAAATTAGTTCTTTTGGGAGGGCAGCTAGCCTCAGTTCTCAGCAGCTGATTTCCCAGGGACAGGGAGGGGAGAGATGCAAATTAAAGGTCTGTAGACCTTTTTTCCAGCTGATAGCACTGTCTGCCTCTGCACCCACATGAAAACAGCTCTGCCTCAGTGTCCTCTCCTCACCAGAGTGCCTGGAAGTACCACAGACTCCTACAATGCTAAGCAACATCTGAGGCCTTGCCCACATCTCAGAGAAACTTGACCTAGTTTCTCCATCAAAACACCTGCATTACCAACTTCCCTTAGCAGCACATCACAGTAAGCATTTTTCTTTTTTTCCTCCACTGAATTATTATTATTTTTTTAATGTGGCTGCAAAACAGATTGTTATTTGATTTATTCTGAGCTGACCTAAATATTTTGCTTTTCTGTTCTGTTGGGTGCAGTATTTTTTATGCGGGCTCATAGCAACATTGCAGAGATCTGGGGGAGACAGGTATCTAAGGGAGACAGGTTTCTGGGTGTGTGAATGCAACGGGAAGTTATTGGATACTGTGGAACATGATAATAATAACTGCTGTGAGGCTTCTGTGAAGTTGGACCACGCAGAAAGAATTACCAGAATTTATATTTATGCTATATGTTGTGATTAAGGCATCCGGTATAATTTAAGGATTGATTGCAGTGAGATTAGAGGGGGAGAAAATATGCTTTCTGAATACAGGGCACAGTCCAGTGGAATAGGTTCATATATGCAACATTATTTTTTTAAAAAAATGCTTAGTTTAGGATTTTGGTTTCTTTAAAAATGTCATGCTTTGATACTGAAGTCCAGCTTCACAATTTGGTATTTTCTGATGATGTCCCAGGCTTGGGAAGCGCAGAGCAATGAAGACAGCAAGGGCTATCTTTATAGAGTACTTTGCCCCCCTATTGTCCTAGACTTTATTTCAAGCAAAGAAATTTAGTAGTGGCCTGCCAAAGGAGGAGCAGAAGAGGCAGGCTGCTCCTCCACTCACAGGGAGGATAGGGACTCATATTTCAGTGGAACTTCAGAAAGCCCAGCAGTGGTATGATTCTCCTCAGCTGTGCTGGCCTGAGGGGGATGTGACACAGCTCTAACATTTTCTCTGTGGCTTTTCCCCAGCTGAAGCACACCCAAAATGCTGCCCAGTCACCCTGGGGCTGGGAGCAGAGGTTTAGCTGCAGCAATGCTGCTCTCCTGATCCCTGTTATAAACACTCCTGCTGGAAAAATCTTGTCTTTTGAGGGTAAAGTAGGAAGTGTTTTTATCATCCCAGCGTCATTTCACTTTGCCAGTAGAGATGCCAGTCTAAAGGACCTGTCCAGCAAAGCAGCCCTGGGGCAGAGGTAACCCCAGCCCTGCTTCTCTCACAGCAGGAAGCACTGCAGTAGGCTGCTGAGGACACTGACAGATGTTGAATGAACACAGAGTGTTGCTCAACCTTGGTGAATTTTTTCTCATGTTCAGCATGGTTTATTTTGGACATTACTGCTGCCAGGAAGAGCTGCAGTGGGGCTGGACGGTTTCTAGGCAATGCAGGGCATCCTCCACCAGCATTTTTCTGATCTGCTGCAGTACCTGGTGCCAGACAGGGCTTCTGAGGGCTAAGTTTTTGCAGTTTGGTTATACAGAACAACATCAGCAGTTATTTAGTGAAAGTTAAGTTTCAGATGAAAATTATGTCTGAGGCAATGAGTGATGGATTGTTTTTCCCTCTGTGTGTGTGACAAGTCTCCCCAAGGATGGTTGGCCACACTTCACAGCACAGCAGAGAGAACTTCCCTCTCACTCACAAAGCCATCCAGTTTTCCAAGTCCTTCTTGTGTTGTCCCAAGCTCAAATGCTTTCCATTTGTCTTTCAGGCAGGAAGACTTGCCAGTTCCCCACGTGCATGTGCTCTCATGAACACGGGGGAAATACTATTTAATACTCACATACATTATATTTAACATCTGCCCAACTTCAGCAAAACAGGAGTCAGACCAAAATGTAGCTCATTGTTTTTAATCAAAGGAATACCAGTCTTGCCAATTGTGGTGTATGATTTTCCAAATGAACTAAAGCAGTGTCCACAGCTGAATATGATATGGTCTTGTGCAATACCATCACTTGTTTTTGCATGCCCACAAATGGCAAGGCACAGAGTGGTGTAAAACAGAAGACATGAAGAGTTTTCATCATGAGAACAGAAGGAACTGAAGGAAACTGAGCCCAAGCTGTTTTCTATACTGTTTACTACAGCAGTAGCCAGCCCATGGATCAAGAGATGTTTCTCCCAGTAAAGACAACAAGACTGATGGTCTGGTTCCCTTGTGATGACTGTGCTCATATCATACTGACAGCTAATGGGAGCAGATGTAGAGACAAGCTGAAGGTGGAAGGTGCAGTTGTGGTCCTGGAGAGGATTGCTATTCTGTTCTTGCACTCCTAAGGACACCACAAGGTAAGAAATGTACAGAGTGTAGTGCAAACAAGGGAGGCACAGACTCAGAAAAGGGTGTGAGCTGAGCTGATCAGAGCTTTCCCTCAAACCAAGAGAAGAGCCAGGAAACACCACTGAGGTAAGACCAAGTCTCCACCATCAAGTGTCATACTCCAGTAGTGTCACTCTCTGTCCCTTGATCTTTCAGTACCACAGCATTTCTAAGACCTTTCTGCTTGAGCTGCAGGAGACTCTAAAGGTTGGCCTGCCTCTGGGTATGATATCTGTAAGTCATCCTGGGGCACAGATTGCATCTCCACATGTAATTTCTCTCCCAGCACCAAGGGTGGATGCGTGACTGCTTCCATGTGACTGTTCCTGCTCCTGTTTGACATCTCCATCCACTGGCAACATCTGACATTTGGAATTTACCGTGAGAGCAAAAAAAATATTCTTATAGCACATCACCTCTGAGAAGGTAGCTGCAGCTGGTCTCTTTCCTGTTTGATGTTAGGATTTTGCTAAATGAAGAGGAAAGGAAGGACAGTAGGTCAAGCAGGCTGCTCCTTCTCCACAAGCACTATGACCCACACGTTGAGCTGCTTTAAAGAAGTTCTGCTCATCACAGAGCAGATGGCTCCTGGAAAAAGGAGTATGTTTAGAAGAAGTGTAGATACTACTGTGCTATAAACAAACTTCCCTTTTAAACAACTTATTTTAGTGCTGGCTGTGGATAAACATCATCTTATTTTAATCATCAACTGTTTGGCAGCAGCAGCACCCACTGCTGCCACTCCAGGCCTTGATCTGACATCATAAACCCCCTAAATATTTCCTCTCCTGGGTGGTTTTGATTAAATAACCTCACAGCTTGAGAATAGATGCACTTAATTCACATGTAGCAGGGTTTATGATGTCAATATGATAATCTGGTTATTATAATCCTTTTTTTAAAGCTAGTAGCCATGAAGGCAGCACAGGCAGGCCTGGCCACAGCAATTGCAAAGGCAGAGGAGGGGACATCCTAGTTCAGGCAGGAGCTAAGTACTTACAGGTGGCCTCTCTCAACCAGCAGGGTCCTAACTGCTCTGGCTCTCCACACCTTCTCCACAGGTCTATTTTGAGGATCATCCTTTGCATTTTGCATATGTCTGTGAAAACCATTCAGTGGATCTAAAAAGAGAACTGTCTCATTTAGTGAAGAGAATGTCATTAAACAATGGAATTTTGGAGGGATTTGTTCAATGTTTGCCTCAGGAGATGGACAGGGGGATCCCCAGACTGGGAGTTTAGACTCTCCCAGAACCAAGTGATTCTTCACCCAGGGTTTAAATGCTGCTGTGTTATGTGAGATAACACCACCAGGGAAATGCTGTTGCCACACCACTACACTGTCAGTGGAGTGACCTGGACTTGCTCAAAGACAGAACAAAATTGGTTTATAAAAGACCTGTCTGTTGTCATCGATGCTGAAATTCATGGAGTTTTATATTTTCATGTTGTTCCCTGTGTGTTCATCATGCTGTGGCAGCCCAAACATCAGGTTTGCTGCACCAGCACTCCTTGAGATTCGCTCGAATTCCAGGATGGATGACCCTTCTCTTCACCTACCTTCAGTTTTATTTACAAGCTGAGAAGTCAGTATAAAAAGATTTTTTAATTTGTGTTCAGAGCTAGTAGGAAGATTTTGAAATGAGCTGCATACATGGCTTTCTCTGCAGTAACTTATTCATTGTCCAGTACAGAGCAGCATTTAGCCTTAGGTTGTGTATGTTCCCATTTTATGGCAATAAAAGAGGCAGCAGTGTGAAAAGCTCTTAAGAGCTCTTCAGAGCAAATGTTTCATAATTTTAGGCCATGACAAAATAAAAGTCACTAAAAAAATTCAGAATGCACAATCCATAGCCCAGAACTCAGCAGCTGCCAAACACTAAGAATAAACATCTCCTGAACCAGCAGCAGGCTGCTGGATCTGAATGATGACATAAACCTATTTAGTTTAACTGCAAATACTGCTCAGTAGAGCTGTTCCTACTGTTTGTTTTTTTTTTTCTCTTCACTACATTCATTGTGATAATAGTTAATCATCTGTTTGTTTGCCTACATTATTCTTACAAATGAACTGCTCTTAAAGTCACAGTACATTTTTGATACTGGTTTTGGAGGCTGTGGTTATTGTCCATCAGCTGGTGGGCCCATGGGAATCTCGGGACACTTGACAGGCCCAAGTGCAAGGTGCTGTATCCCCAGTGGTGGTTAGAGGGATAGAGCACCTCTCCTGTGAGGAGAGGCTGGGAGAATTTGGATTCTTTGGGTTGGAAAAGAGAAGGCTTCAGAGTGGCATACTTGTGATATTCTGAGGGAAGAGAATGGAAGGGAAGGCAGGCTACAGGAAAGATGAAGAGAAACTTTTTATAAAGGCATGTAGTGATAGGATAACTGTAATGGCTTCAAATAGAAGGATGATCAGATTAGATCAGATGTTAGGAAGAAATTCCTTAAAATGAGGGTGTTGAGGCACTGGAACAGGTTGCCCAGAGAAGTTGTGGATGCTCCATCCCTGGAAGTGTTCAAGGCCAGTTTGGACAGGTCTCTGAGCAACCTGGTTGTGTGGGAGGTGTCCCTGCCTATGGCAGGGGTTTGGAGCTAAGTGATCTCTAGGATCCCTTCCAACAAAACTGTTCTATGATTCTCTGGATTCTATGAATTTTTCAGAAAGTAGAATTCTGAATCCAGAAAGACATCCTTCTTTGTTTTCAGCCCTGGAGTGGATCTGTCCATCTCAGAAGTATGTTCTATCTTCTTCAGGTTTAATTCTTGACAAACACTTAATCTATGGAAATTGTGTAGGAGAAATAGATCCATCATGATTATGTGCTGAACAAACAAGGGGGAAAAGAATGGCAGGAGTATCTCTCTTGCCCAGATAAGCAGGTGCATGTTGCTGTAAGAAGCCACACTAATGTTGATACTTCAGGTGCCTTTACAGCACTTGACAGTGAGAACATAAATACATAATTTCTTCTAAAGAATGTAAGAAATCAAAACCCAAAAAAATTTCTGAGGAAAATGTATATAGAATGAAATTCAGTTCTGCAAACAAGCACAAACCAAGCTCCAGTACTTGGACAAATGTATTTCTTGAGAGGTGATGTGCAGTGCTATAGTTAAAGACCAGGCCATCTTTCTTATGGACATTGGACAGAGTTAAGGATGTGCAGCTAAGCTTTTTTAACTGCAGACCTAAGGTAGTTATTTTTAATTATCCAGATTTATAAATGAGTTAAGTATTTTTAGTTCTCCTGATTTTACACCACCTACTCACTGAGCTTTCTTGCTCTCACATATGTGTATGGACTTGTAACAAATCAAAAAATATGATGTTAGAACTCAGTCGAGAGATCCTGCAGCTGTGACAGCTCTCTGAAATTCTTGACTGGGCATGTTAAGTGGAAGCAAAGCATGTCAATAAAATGCTGGAGCTCATCTGGAAGGATGTTGCAGTCAAAGAATCATTTTCCTGTTACATTTTTGGTTCTTCCATGCCTTGAATCTGGTGCATGATCTGAGTTTCTGCATCTCCAGGGCATGAGTGTTAGGGGAAATGGCAAGGAAAGTGACCAGCATAACTTAGGGATTGGAGAAGCTGCTCTATGAGAAGGAACTAGAAAAGCTGTGTCTCTTCTGGCTGAAGACAAAGCTGAAGGGGGAATATGATGAGGATTGAGTCTTGAGGAAATGCTGGGCTGTGACTGCAGAGCAGTTACTGATCCCACAGCACCAGAACTGCCTGACACCCACTGAAACCAGCAGAGGATCTTTTAAAAGCACAAAAAAAGAAAGAATTGCTTTTGTGGGGTGTCCCAAACTTCTGACACTGCTGCTAGAGGAGGCTGTGAAACAGGCCATGAGCAGCACCCAGAGGGAACTTGAACATCTCTGTTCTGAGTGTCAGTGCTGGGGGAGTGTGTGGGAAATTACCTACAAAGAGTATCTGGGCTTGTGTATTCTCTTGAAATAGCATCTCTGACTGTCACTGGTGGAATAGATGGGTGACAGATCTAACACAGCAGGGCATTTCTAATGAGCTTGTGCTCTTATGCAGAGATGGCTTATTTATTTTGGCTTCTGAAGAAAACCAAGGAAATTTTCAGCTAAATGGAGAAAATATCGGGGAGAATTTCAGGCAGATTTGATGACTTCAAATAAAAGCTTAGTACTGAAAAAAACAGGCATCTTTAAAAATCTTGTTACCTCCTAATAAACATTCTACATAGAAAACATTTCAATTTTTTATCATAGAACCACAGAGTAACTGGGCTTGTCAGAGACC
This sequence comes from Serinus canaria, assembly GCF_022539315.1. Classification (NCBI taxonomy): domain Eukaryota; kingdom Metazoa; phylum Chordata; class Aves; order Passeriformes; family Fringillidae; genus Serinus; species Serinus canaria. Next base: position 142,552,034 of record NC_066315.1, read on the forward strand.
TCTGGAGGTCTCTCAAAGTAGGGTCAGCTTCAAAGTTAGATCCAGCTCCTGTTATCCCTCTGCAGTACACCTCTGAGAAGTCTGGCTCCATCTCGTCTGTAATGCTCCTTTTAGGAATATAATAATTCAGTGAGCTGTATAAAAGTGATGTGAATTTTTTTCCATGTGTGTTTCAGCAATGGGCTATAACCTTGCATTAATACAAGTGTCTTCTGTGTGGATGTATTTTCTATGAGTGTTCCTTTCTCATCTCTCTTCCCTCTGGGACAGTCTCAGCTTAAGTGTTGAGTGAATAACTAAATTCCTTGGAAAATGCACACACCACCTTACAGGAAACTCCTATGGGAACATAAAGGGGAACCTCAGTTCTCACAACTGCTTCTTCTTTTCTCCCCGACTTCTGCTAAAAAGGTGGTGAGAAAACAAAGCCTGATTCTGATTTGTTCTGTGTTTTTCTCCTCCTTGTCCTGGAAATGGTGATCAGTGTGCCCCAGCTGGTTCATAACACACTAGGAGGCAATACTACCAAGGCTGTTCTTTCAAATAATGCCCTGACAAGGGAGGAGTGGAGCTGCAGCATCCCAGGATCTTGAGAGGATTTCAGTGTGAAAAGGAGTCTGAGGCAGCTGTAGTAAGGGGAACATGCAGCTAACCACAGATCACTTCTCTTGAGTGTAGGGCGTGATGGTGACTGGCTTTTGAGTAAAACAGGCAAGGAGAGGACTTTCTGTGACTGTCCCCTGTAAGAGCACTCATGAAGACTTCTGGAGAGAGGACAGCATTGTCCCAAGGACTGTGGGAAAAGACATCAATTGTTCTGTGTTCTGGGTCCCATTAGCCACTGCTGTGTGGAGTGAAAAGCAGGTACTTCTCAGCCTAAAGTCCTGCTTTCTGTGGCCAGGCACTCTGCAGGGAGCCACCACCATGGCAGAATCCAGGCATTCTTCTGTGATGATAAGACAGCCATTACTTAAACATTTTACAGTCTCTGGGCACTGTGGCTGAATAAATTCCATGAGGATCATTATATAGGGCCCAATTGCACAGGAAATAGAAGGTGGGGGAGCAAAAGCACTGTAGGCAGCTAAGCTAGGTAACAAGAGTAGTGAGGCAGGATTTGATGGATGTTAACACTGAATCAGGCAGGATTCATCCTTTGAGGGTTCATATCCAGTCTGTCAGTGTGCATGCAATGCTGTATCACCACACAGTGTTGGCTGCTGGATCATGCCTGCTGGATCTCCAGCTCTATGGAGAAATCCCACTTGCTGAAGCAGAGGGTGGGACATAGCTTTGAGGCACGTGGAGGTCTGGCAGCAGCAACTGTGGCCCTCCCAAAGTGGCCACTTGCATTCACTGCAGAGTGGTGGTGCTGGAAGCAATAATGCTTAGCACTGACTCAGCACTTCACCCAAACATTGGGTAATTAATCTGCAAAGCAGCAGGAGATGCTCTTTGCAACTGGGTCTGTAAGCACAACCAAAGGACTGGAGTGGAGAGAGCTATTAAAAACCATGCTGACATCCAAATTGTCCCTTGGCAACTAAAAAAAAGCCTCCAAAACTTACCATGTCCTCTTTGTTTTATTAGTCCTCTTAATATTCAAATGAAGAGAGAGTTTTCCAAAGTTTGTCCTGCCTAGCTCACAGAAGTTTGGCAGACTTCAAAGAAGCTGCAACAATTTATTGTGGTTCCCACTCCAGTGATTTTGTGACAATGAATAGATATTCTATCTGGAGAGTAGTTCACTTCTAAAGATTACAGTTAGCAGAACACTGTAGATTACCTAGGTTTATAGATTTACCCCTTCTCTCCCTTAGGTCTTTGTCATATAAAAGTTTGGAAACAGGATTTCTTTTGCTACTTTTGAATTAATTTTCCAGTTGGTGAGCACTGATGTCTTTTTTTCCCTCCCCCAGTGAAGCTGCACAAGCAGGGCCGTGGGAGGAAGGAAAGAGAGTTTTGTGGTTACGCCTCAGATTTGGAACCTTGGATGTCAGAGCTCTGCTGCCAGTCCTGTCTGTTTCCATGTGACTCCAAGCAAACCATGTAGCTTGTTTTCCAAACTGTCTTGTAGCACTTGGTGCACCGTGTCACAGTGGCTGCATTCTCTGACTGGTATCAAACAGATGATTTTCATTCTTTTAATATAAATTTTTCCAAATGACCACACCCATGCTTTAAAGGGAAAACATGCAGGGAGGGTAATTGTTTGGACCCTATGTAAATGTTGGCTTCTCATCCTGATGAGAGTCTGAGGTTTAATTCTCAGGGGCAAAATCCAGACTCTTTTAGATCATGCTCAGAATTCACAGGACATGGGTGATTTTGACTGTGCCAAGGGAGGGCAGCTGTGGCAGCCCTTGGTTTGGGTACTCCAGCTTTTTGTGCCATGTGGTCAGGTATGGAGAGCCATGTCAAGGTGTAAAGTTTCTCTTTGGGTTTTGATTCTTAATATCCTCTGCAGCTTATCTGGTTTTTGTTTTTTTTTTCAGCTCCACCCTGAACACGTATTTTCCTTCCATGTGTACTCATTACAGCTTTGTTGAATTAGTGAAGCCTTTTTAACACCCTTACCTGGGGAGGATATTTAGACATTCCTTTTAGATCCCTTGGTGTTGCCATTATTTTCCAAATTTACCTCTAATTTATCATCATTCCTTATTACAGCTGTAATGATTTTTGTCACATATTCCAGCTAGCAGAATAATTCAGAAGTGGTTGTTTCCTCCTTTTATCATTAGTCCTGAAGTGGAAAGATGTCTTCTCAGAGGGTTTCCCACTAAAAAAATGGGTTAGTAAAGCACAAAGTGCTGCATGGACCATTATGAATGGCCCAGCCATTCATAATGACAGCTGACAGCTCTTGATGTGGCTACTGAAGGAGATACTGAGAAATGATTATTGACTATGGAGGGAGGAAGAAGATGGAGACCAGCTGGGATCATGGTCAAGATGCCAGTGTGGATGTGTGTTTGGGCAGACAGTGAAGCACAGGCAAACGACCTTGTGGTTTTTTGTGGGTTTTTTTTTTTTTTGGTTGGTTTTTGTGTTTGCTTTTTTGTATGTGTTTTGTTGTTTGGTTTATTTGGGGTTTTGTGGAAATTAGTGTGAGTGCACTTGAAAACCTGACCCCAGACTGTTGGTGAGGGAACTGAGACAGGCTCAGCTGGGTGTGGCAAGGAGGGGCACAGACAGGTGAGACACAAACTGGACGGGTTTTTCTTTGCTCCCCCTGCTCTTTTTGCCTTGTTCCATAGTGCATCCAGGACTGTGACTGTTTCCACAGTCCTGCTCCCCATGGGACAGAGCTGCATTCCTGGCAGCAGGATTTGTTTTGATGGGCTTCCTTGATGTCCTTAAGTGGGTTGATTCCATGCCTGTAAAGTTCTTGTTTTCTGTCACTCACTGTTTCTTTAAGAAAGCTGCTCTGTGGTTGTCATGGAAAGCCCTGCATATCTCATGAGACTGAACCACAAAATATAGAGTGCAGTCGCAGAAAATATCTGGAAATATGTTTGCTGGAGAGCTGCAGTCCTCAGGAGCTTGGCAGCCTTGTAAATGGAGATCCCCAGCTGGGAAAGGGAATTTCTTTCCCCCAGGCAGCTAAAGTGGGCATGGAGATTTGATGGTGCTTCTGCTAGGGGGGCAGGGGATGTCTGGGGAGCAGCTCAGGGTTGTTTTGGTGGCACAGGACAGTCACTGTGGTGGCAGGGCAAGCACAGGACTGGAGTGGGAGCCACTGGTGCCTCTGCATCCTGCTCCTCTGTCCTTGGCAGCTTGTGGGGCTGACAACAAACATGCACACAAAGCGTGCACAAGCCCTGCTGTTCCAACAGCTCTAAAGAACTGGTTCCCACACCTTCCTCTAATCTAAAAACCACAGTTTCCACTCATTCCAGCTGCCAAAACCTACAAGCTCCCCCTCAACTTCCTTAACACAATGCCCTACTTCATGCTAAAATGAAACTTGGAAGTGAAAATCAATTGGGATGAATATTGAATTAAAGATAGTGCATTGATTGAACTACCAATTCTCTTTTATTTATTTTTTTAAAGGACCCATTAAGAATGCCTCAATCAATGATAAGATTGCTGGGTCTGGAACAGAACTGAGGTCAAGTACAACTTTAAAGGCTCTATCTCTGCAGATTTTGTTGGTTTTGTTTTTTTTTTGTTTTTTTTTTTTTAATGAACATTACTGGCTTCTTTTTTCAATCCAAGAGTTTAAGGAAAGGTTTGGGCATTAAAAACAGACAAACAAACAAGAAAACCCCACACAAAAACCAAAAGTCAAACATTCACATTTCAGCAACCTCTTTCTGAGGATAGATTCATTGATATTCTGGTGTTCTTGTGCTCAATGACAACCAAAATGTCACTTTAATACACAAATTTGCCCAAGAACAGTTTGGGGATACTTAATGCTCTCTTGGCTTGTGAGCAGGAGTTGCAGGACTCACAGGACTCAGGGATGAAAACAGATTTTCAGTCTTCTCCCATCCTTACAGTGAGGCTACTACTGACCATGCTGGACCTCAGGTTATCAAACACTTCCACTATATGTCTCTGTTTTTAAGATACAGTAGCTTTTGCTGACAGTCTTTCAAATCAACATTTTCTAAGGTATTTTTAACTAAGGTAGTTCTGCTGTTCCCAGGAGGGAGCCTGGGGACACATTGCACAACCTGTGTTCACTTTGCACAGGTATTCAGCTCCTGGAAATTGCTCCACATGTCTCATGTGCCCAAAGATGGTGAAGTGTGTACCCACAGGGGGACAGCTTTGTGGGTCTGAATGGAACAGGATTGCTCAGAAATAATACAGCTCCCTTGCTCTGCAGTGCTCAATGCTCTGTGCACAGACTGCAAAACTCCATGTGCAAAAAAGCCCTCCATGCACAGGGGTGTAGGGGAGTCACTGAAATGAATTGTAGACACTGATAAAGTCCCTCTTACTGTGTTTATTCCTTCTCTTAAGCCAGTTGCTGGGCCTTTCATGCACACAGGAAAGTCACATTGTGGTTTAACATCTCTTCAGCCTTTGTCAGCTCCTTCTTAAGTTCACCTCAAGAGCAGCAGGAAATGCTTTGGTGAAAAGCAAACTTGTCTCACTCTCAAACCAAGCTGGCAGGGCTTTCTGCTGGTGCTTCTGCCACACTCCTACACCCACATGGAGCTCATCCATGCTGTTGTTGGCCCTAAACTCCCTGCAGGCCCCCAAACCCCTTAATCTGCTTTGCAGCCCCCTCCTTGGCTCACAACCTGTCATCAGGCATGGTTGGTCCAACTGAAACATGAAAGAGATGTTTTAATCTGCAGCTTTAACTAGCCATTTTCTTTTCCAGACAGAGTCCAAATTTCTTCTTCAGGGCTTTCTGCCACCCTGACACCCTGCAGATATTCCCAGTTAGACCTCAGCAGGTACAGCTTCACTCCCGAATCCATCCAGGTCCAAGGCAAAAACCTCTCTGCAAATCCCTTCCCAGTACTTTCAGGTTGCTACTCCAGGACCCTGCTGATCTGCACCAAGCTCTTTCCAACAGTGCCTTTCTTTTATATTCACCAGAAAGCAGAGCTTTTGTGGGCATAAGAGAAAGGACAACACAGCTTCTCTTGTAGTATTTAGCTCCACTGTTATGTGATGCCTCGCCTCTGGCCTGAGCCCAGCCTCACCAGCTGGAAAATGGGTGAGTGGACACAAAGAGGGCTGGACAATGCTTCCCCTGCAAGGATCAGTTTGTGCAGTGACACAGCTATTTACTACCCTCAGTTTTTGGGAAGTTTGTGAAAGAAAGAGTGCTTGGAGGTTGGCTTTTTTGCTTGCAGTTTACAATTTTCAATTTCTAAAGAGTTTCACTGACAAAATACATCTTGCTGAACTTGGTAATATGACTACCTGGATGATGCCTGCAAACCATTCTCAGAAAAGTTTTAGTATCAGTTTAACATGAGAACAAAACAATGCAAATATTTTTCAAGTAATATCATCAAATTCTTTGCAAGCGCTCTGCATAGAGAATCTGTTTTGTGTCTGAGGCCAAAGATTTGTCACACAAAACAATTGCTGGATAGAGATACAGATACATTCAGCATGATGCACAAGTTTGCTCTTTGCTGCTACAGGCTTAGGCTGGATAATTTTGCAAATAATGTATTGTCCTTGTTTCACATTTCCAATAAATCCCCCCTGCCTACACCCTCTGGGTTTGAGGGTGCTCATGGCCACCACATGCAGATCAGAGATTTCTCCTGCTGAAAGCCTTTTGCTGATGGCTGGCAGTAAAAACCTTCACTCCAACTTGCAAGCCACAGTCTCCTTTCAGTAGCCCAGATAACATCTCAGTGCTCCCTGCAGTAACTTGGGCTGTCCCTCTCCAGGCTGGACAACTGCATTACCAGAGACATTCTGCACAGTGGAATTCAGCAAAAACCCTCCATGTGTTTTATGCTAAAGAAAACATTACTTTTGGCACCATGTTTTGCACCAGAAGCCAACTGCCACCAGAATACAGCTGCAGGACTTGCCAGAACAAACCTAATTGCAATACTTCGGAGGTGTTTTGTATTTTTCTTCCTAATTATGTCCAGGTGTGTTGAATTGTTTGAGGGAAATTCATAGTGTTGAGAAACACAAACGGGTGAACTGTTTAGCTAATGATGGCAGCAATATATTTGCTGATCCTGAATCTCTGAATTAATTTTTTCTTTCTTTGTGGTTTAATAAATCTAAATAAACAACATTACATGTAGCAGCTACTTTGAGATGCTTACTGTTGGAATTGATGGATACACAAATGTATGAATTAAGGGATTCTTTTTGAGTAAGTACTAATAGGTAAAAGAAAAAATAAGGGAAAATAAGGTAAAGATCATATGAACATTTTCTGAATATTTAAAAATCAGGCTTTCAATCAAACCCAAATATTTTTAAGAATTTTGATCCACAAAGCATTTTCACTATTTTTACTCTTCATCTTGTTTCAATATATTTTTATGAGTTCCTGAAAGTATTTGAGTGAAGTGAAAGTTTTATTTTATCAGTTGTAACATTTATTACAAATGGGTTAACTGTGTGATGGTATATGCTGCAAATAGACATATTCTTCCAAACCTCTCTTTCTATAGTAGTTTCTTCATTAACAACATTGAGATAACCACAGTCTTTTCCCATTGTCAAATATTTTGTGATTTGGCAGCACACACAGAACTCAACCTAAGAGCAGAAAAGTGCATTTCACCAGCAATTCCTGAAGAATACAGAAAAGAAAATGCTGTAGGATGGGCAAAAAGGAAAAGGCAAGGGAAATGTGGAAGGTAGCTGGGTTCTTTATTTGTGTGTGGATACACAGAGGCTGTGAACACTCAGGCATTTTTCACAACATCTGTTAAATCATGTGAAAAACTCACTGTGCTCAACAGCTCATTTCTGTGTCATTTGCTAACAAAAATGCATGTGTGTGCATCTCCCTAGGATGGCCTCTTTGGATTTTGGGGAGCCCTTCAAATACAGTTCCTAAATCTATTAAATACTCATGGATTTATTTGTCTCTTTATTTGTCTGTGAAATGCTGTTTGCAGGTAGGGCTGAAATTCAAGGTGGCCCCACACGTGGACTTTATCTTAGAAACAGTCCTGCTCCCCAAAAAGCAAAACAAGACAAAAATCAAGCAGTTCCAACATTAAGACCCTGAATATAAAGGGCTGGAACAGAAAAATATTATTAAAGGCAGTGAGGCACTCCTGTTTCCTCTCCCACTGGTGTGGGTTTTGCTGGATGCTGTGGGCAGATAAATTAGTCATAAATAAAGCAGTGGGCTTCAGCAGAGAGGTGGGTAATTGTCAGTGGAGTCTCAGATTATCTTGTTTCACAAAATAGTCTGTGTTACCACAGGGAAGCAAGAAGGAGGAAAATTGGAGACAAAATCAGTTAAAAGTCTTGTTTGGGCAGAGAGATCTGCTGGCTGCATAGCTCCCATCACCCACTGCTGGGGCACAGTGAGTTGGATGCCAGGAAGGGAATTTCACTCCGTGCAGTGGCAGGGAGGTAGCACATTGCCATCTGATACCACCCTGGGTTTCGTACTTGAATTTTCAAAGTGGGAAATCCAAGTTGCTGAGAGACTGTAGCACCCTGGCACGTTGCTGCAAGACAGACCCCAGGCAAAGTGAGCTAATGCTGTGGTAACAACTATTTCCTGTTATTTTGGCATTGGTTCATTTTATCTTTCTGAAGAATTCACTGGGATAAAAAGCAATTTCACCTTCTTTAAACCACAGAGAGAGGCAGGAGAGCACAGAGACTGCAGTCCCACTGCGGGCACTGTGCATTCACCCAGCAGCACTCCCTTCCACTGAGACCAAGGGGAGCAAAACAAGACTGAGAACCATTTTTCCAAGGAATCAGCTGAGTGCTCACCATGAAGTTCAGGCTGGCTTTGTGTTTCTATGCTGGGATTCAGCTTGACTTTGGAATGACAGAGGTCTGTCATCAAGTTAAGCAGCAGAAGCCAGTGATAATTGTTTCCAGTCTGAAGCCTGCCAAGATGAAGTCAACTTGCCCACAAAAAAACTGAGATAGTAGATTGAGTTTTTATCACATAAGTGATTTGTATCATGAATTTGCAGTGGTCTTTATTTGAGAATGGGTGTCCTAGAGGTGGATTTATGGTATGGCCATAAATGCTTTCAGTAATTTAAGTGTCACTGGTAGTTTCTCCTTGTAACTCACAAAGATTTTGGTTTTCTCTGCAAGCTGAATCAAATCTATGGCCCAAGTAAAAGATAATCACTTTCAGCTTGGTAGCTCTTACCATAGAGCCTCTAGCTGATTTGGAAGGTGAATTTTCAAACTGACTAATTCAGGATTATGTTTGGTAGAAGCTGTGTTAGGAGGATCTAAGCCTGTGATAATAATTTCTATGGCAAGGTGAAAGATTTTCAATTGCAAGTCTGCCTCTGCTATATTTCTGTCATTAAGTCACTTAAAAAGACAAGCAAAATATTGCCTCTAATTTTTCTTAAATACAGTTGGTGCATTTATCACAACATTTTGCCTTTTCCTCTTGTTTGGTTTCATTCCACATCTCTCTTGGTTGCGTGGGTTTCTGCTTTTCTATGGGCTGTCCTTTGACTAGTGCTGTTGCAAAACTCCAGCTCATTTGTCCTTCAAGAATATGCAGTGATGTGAGTTTTTTAGTTTTTTTTTTTTTTTTTTTTAATCCTTTCTTATTCAAATAATCATTTAATTTCATTTTTCTCAAGAAAACTCTATAGGAAAATAATACAAACCCACTTGCCTCCCATGTTTCCTTTAATAGGCTAAAATATTGTGGTATTTCAGCAGATGATACCATGGTAACATCAAGGATGGTGCTGGGACCTAGGCAGGCTGAGAGAGACCCTGTAATTCTCAATCTGGATCAGTCTTTGGGTGTCTTTGTTTCCAAAGAGCATCACAGGGGTGGCCCTTGAGTTACTAAAGCTGGTGGTGGAACCCCACTGGGGTAAAGGTACAGACGATGGCTCAGAAAAATGTGTTCCCCTAGGTGGTGTGTGAGCCACCTTGCAGATCCACACTCTACCTCCAGAAGGCTACTGTGATGTCTCCTTACCAGCTGTGCAGACAACAAGAAGCACAGAAGGAAGGATATCACAGAAAACCAGACTAGAAGTATCCATGGAAACATGAGATCTTATTGAGAGTGTCAGCAGGTGAGAGAAAACCACCCTGATGAGACATGCACACATTTTTGAGACTGGCAGATGTTCCACAGACACATCTTCATGTTTTGCCCTGTATTTGACAAAGCCCTGAGGATGCTAAACTTTCTCTGTCACCCACACAGGGTAGAGCAGATTGGATCAGTGCTTTCCTTGCCTTTTTTTTTTTCATGTTTTTCACCAATTATTTGAGAATATTTTGAGAAAGGCTAATGTTCATAGTGCTGTTCAGGCTTAGCACTCAGGGTGTGAAGGCAGGCAGCCTGGAGTGTAACTGACTTGTCAAAACCAGTCTGCAAGGATTTTGTGTGTGTGCCATTTGGATGTTCAGATCCAGATCCTGTCTTTTACCACTTTAGCAGTGCCCAAGTAAAACTATGCAACACTGTCTTAAAGAGAGGGCCAGGCCTGGGGTGCTGAGGTCACTGGAGGTGAGAGAACAGGAACAGGTCTCTGCAGTGACCGTCTGTAACTCTCCTCACCACTTCCTTCCCCTTGTCCCAGTGACTCCAGAAAACATGGTGCAAATGGTAAAGAAAAGTTAGGAGACTCAGGGAGCTGTCCTCTGCTATGGCTCTGGGACCCTCACAACATTAAATGAGAATAAACTCAAATGCCAACAGAACAGAGATATCTCTTTGTAATCCTCCCTAGATGTGGTTTTGAAGGGCAGATTTCCTCTGCACAGAAGACAGGAAAACCAAATGCCATCCCACTGGACAAAACAATCTTTCAGCTGAGCCTGGAGAGCTTCAGAGATGAAGATCACCTTTGTCCTTCAGGGGCAGGTGGGGATCACTGAGAGCTACAGGCTGTGAAGAGGCTGCAAGATTGAGCCCTGTGGGACAGACCCCAGTTCTAAAGAGCTGATGGGGAGAATGTGGGGGAGCAGTGCCAGACTGGGCTGGGGAAAACAAGCTGGGTCTTGCAATCTCAGCTGCAGTTGTTCTTAGTAGCTGGGCTCTGGTGACTCTGACTTCAAATGACATTTTTAAAGCAAGTAATTACTTCATGATCTGAAATGATGCACCTAAATCCCTCTCCTGCCTCAAGGCTTATTGATATTTATTTCTTGATGCTGGCTCGAGTGTTAACAAAATCTCTCTTGTGTCCAAGAAGGTCTGAGCTTGCTTTGCAGCCTTCTCCTCAGCTGAGTCTCTCCTGTCTGACATGGTTACTGATGCAGTTACTTTGGGATCTCCTGCCATCTCCCAGGCTTGGTTGAGAGTGGCCTGTGGGCTCAGAGGATGCACACAGAGGCACAAGGAGAGAGTGAGCCCAAGCAAAGTTGTGTCTACTGAAAATCCAGTGGTAGTTGTTAAACTGAACTGGACAATTCCAGCAGTGCCAAAGCCACTGGCTCTGCCAGTTTGCTCAGGAAAATGCTACCAAAACCTCGTTGTTAATGGGGAAACTAATGGATAAAAGGAGACTGAATGTATGGATGGAGAGAGTGATAATGTAGGGGCAGGGCAGGGAAGGGCAGGCTGAGGAGGGGGACCCTGCCCTTGGAGTGTCACCATCTCCATGACACATCTTGCTCTCTCCTTGAGGCCCAGTGGGCCCCAAAAGCCAACAAACCAGGACATGAGAAACTCTGGGCATACAAATAATATGAAAGAAGTGTATGAGCCCCCACTGGACAGAGGGAAGGTGCATGCACCAGGAGGGAGAACACAGTTTAGTGCAGGAAGGCAGGAGGACAAAGCTGTCAGACCTGGCAGGGGCTTGTGCATCAAACTGCTTTTTTTTTCCAATGTTGGTATGAAAAAAATGTGAATGACACAAAAAGGACACCACCTGGGGTAGTGTCCTGATCTGTGCTTTGCACTTTGAAAAACAATTCCTTTTGGAGTTGGGAGGGGGATGGAGAAGGCTGGACGATATTAATTTCTCTACAGCTGGAATGATTGTTGCCACTTACCAGAAAAGTGGTGACCAAGTTTACCAAGTTTAGTGGTGATTCCTTTACTGAGCTCCTTGGGCTCAGTAAAGGAATGCACCTTACAATGGGGAAATACCTTGCCAGAAAAATGACAAAGCCATGGACAACGCAGTGCCTGGGACAATTTTTCAGCTATGGCACTAAGAGAAAGCATGCATGACAACCAAAATGGCATCTTTTATCATTGTGTGACTCAGAAAATCTGAAAATAAAGAAAGGTAGAAATGTAATGGAGACAAAAAATAGCACTGATTTTGGAAATACTCATTAGTGATGACTTTTGATAGTTTTGAACTGCAGACAGGTCTGTGCTCACTGGAGTGGTAGCAGAGGCTGCTTTGGGAGGCACACACAGCTGCTTTCAGACCCATTTTCCAGTTCATGGTTCTCCTGTTTTGATGTGGTGCTCAGAGGCCCAGGTCCCTGCTTTGGGAGCAGGTCTGCTGTCTGAAGGACATGGAACTAGAGAGGCATTTGTTTGCACAGGAAAAGTGGCATCTGATAATCTGTTCCAGTTCACAGGCTGCTGCTTCTTGCTGGTGTCTCTTCAAGCATCCTGGCCTGCAAATGGATCCTAAGAGATCCTCTGGCCCTGGGCTGCATTTCTTCCCTTGCTCAAGGTTATTTCAGGGTTCCAGCTTGCTCCACCACCTACCAGCCAGCCAGATCAGCCACTGAATCTTTAGTGCTGAAGTGATTTTAAAGGACCAGACATGTGAGTGGCAGGATCTGGCCCTGTGGGAACCACAGAACCTGATCCATTTTCTTTCCTTCGAGTCAGCCATGTTCTTGGCATCTTCAAACCCAACTCTCATGGCCATCTTTACAGAGTGCTTACCCTTGTGCCTTGGGAAACACTGATTTCATAACTGGTCATTGTGGTAATAAAGCAAAGCAGAACAGCCCCACCAGTCCCCGCTCCAAGGTTTTATGTGCTTTATGTGGGAGTTAAGAAGGGAGCAAGAAAATTTGTGGGAGAGATGTGGTGTGTGCAGAGAGGCTGAGGAAAGCACTCTGCCTGAAATTCAGGCACAGGGATTGCTTCTGTGCAGTTGCTGATCACACATTATTCTGACCAGGAGCAGCCAGGCGTTTCAGACGAGCAGAAATTTCTGCACTCGCATGTGCTGGGGCGAGATTTTTGTCAAGGGATGGGTCAAGTTCCTGCCACATTTCAAACAAATTATGGGGATAGGAGCTCATAGAAGTAACCCTGAGGACTAGAAAGAGCATTTCAAGCCCTTTTATCCCAGGGCAGTAGAGGCTTGAGGGACTGTATTTCACAGGAGTTGTGCCAATTTCTTGAGGAGACATCTTATTTTTTGTCAGAAGGCAGCCAGTCTGCACAGCAGAACCATACCAGAGCCATACCTCTGCTCTGTCTGCTGGAGCCCAGCCCTGGCGCATTCCGCAGCCAAATGCCACATCTGGCTGTCTCCTCTCCCTCTCTGCTGCCTCCAAAATGGAAATGCTGGTCTTAAAAATAATGCTCTCATCCCCAGAATGCACACAGAAAGTGACAGCAGTGGTATAGATTGAGACAAACAGAGTCATTTATCGAGTCCCCTGATTGGGAATCTCTAATGAGAAGCATTTTTCATCGATGACCATGAGCATGAGGTGCCTGATGGGGGTGGGATGTGGAGACCCTGGCCCTTGGCCCTGCCAGCAAAGACTGCAAGCAAACTGCCAGGCACGTCAGCACTCTGTCAGAACCAGAAAAATCCTGAGTTAGTCACAGCAGGAAGACAGACAGCAGCAACATCACAGCACACTGTTGCATCCAAGTGGTTGGTGACTCTTTCAGACTTGAAAGTCTTCCAGAGTGAAAAGCTGTACGCAGCAATGGTGCAAGCCCAGGACAAGGAAAGCAGATGTTCACGTCTCCTCCCCCATCCTTGTTCCCATATGTTGACTAAGTAGGTTTTGTAAAACAGAACATGCTATAAATCAGAGCTGGGCAGGGTTCACCAGTTAGGTTAAATGTGGCTTTTAGGGTGCACAAGTGAGCCACTGTAATTTACACATAAAACTACTGCTTTAAGTTTCCTTGGATGACTGCTCTGGCATCTCAGTGGAATAGTAGTACTTCCCTTAAGCAGGCCTTACTTTTTTAGGGTATTTTTATGTAATCCACAATTTCTTGCATTACATGTGCACAGGATCCTGTGCACAGATCAGAGTCAGCTGAGCAAGTAGATTCTCATCTGAAACTTGTTGAACCTGCCCATCTTGTCCCTTTGCTCCACACATCCATGGCTCCCAGTGGTATTTTTTGCAGGACCAAATGCTGTCATTTTGATCTTTCAGCACCAAATCAGGCATGATGCTGTGATTTTTGGGAAGGCCAGATTTAAACCACAATTTGACTATGGAAGGACACTTAGGATTTGTGCAGCTGTCTCTCTCAGAACTGACAGTTTACCTCGCTCAATATGGTTTGCAGACAACTGAGTTCTGATTGTCTAGGGATTTTGGAACAACAGGAAATATTCCCAAGCAACCTGAAGTGTCTGCTAAAAAAGCTCTTTTAGTCATAGGTTGAGTGGTCAGGAAGCTGCTTCCTCTTGCACATTTTACATCAGGTCTGTAGGTTCCTGTTGGGCTGTGTCCCTCTGCATCTTGGCCCTTCTCCAAACTGCCTCAGCTCCAGCTCTGCAGCTCGAGGGGAAAAATCCCCTCATGAGAACAGGCAGGGACAAGCCCCATCAGGCTGCTCCTGGCTTCACACAAGGATCTTCCACAGCCTGGAGTCCTGCTCTCACAGCAAACCTGTCCAGATGGGAGGCTGGAAACCACAGTCTGGTCATGCAAATCATGGACTTGAAAAGGCTTCTTCCTTCTAGTGCATTGACTCCATCACTTTATTAAGATTTATAATCCTGTAATGAATGTGTAATTAGCAGTTGAAAGACAACTTCATAAAATCGATGTACTCTAATGTACTTCATGTAATATACAGCCTTTTAGCTATATATTGATTTTCTTCCTTATGAATATTTTATCCCTTGTATTTCCCTTTTGCACAGTTTAATTAAGAAATTAGAAAGTTTAAAAATTAGAATTTGCTATGGAAGGAAAACACTTTATTTGAGATTAAAGTGGCCTTGGAATCTTCCAGTATGCCTTTATTTTCTATGGCCCAACTGCAAAAACACCCCCCTCCTGTTCTAATAAAAAAAGGTAATAGTTAATTTACACATTTAAAATTAAAAAAAAATCAGAATAAATAAAGCCTGAATAAAAACATGCTGAGAATAATTTTAATCAAAGCAGCTTATTTTTAAAGTAATATATTTTCATAAACAGCTGAGTAATATTAAATTTTAAATAAATACTTCAAAGTGTCTGGGATTAGGGAACACATCAAAACAAAAAAAATTTTTACCTGTGTTTTATTGAAAACTTTTTAAGTCTTGCTTTTTTCTTTCATTTCAAAATAAGAACTTGCTGCTGAGTCTCATGAAATGGGATATCTATTTCTATGCCCAATTTAGTTTAAAAAAAATTTCTTTTACTTACAACAGGCCAATAGAAATTTTTATTAAATATAGACATTTTATTACACCTAATACAAATGAACATAAATTTTCATTACACGTGCCCATCAGTGGTATTTTAAATGATGAATAAGAATTCTTACAATCTTGACATCCTTCAAATTACAGGCATCGATGGAGAAATTAGGAAACCTTCTCTATTCAGCTAGTTGCAAGCAATATCAGAGACACTGTCCATACTGACTTGGAAGTTATTGAGAGACAATAAAAAGGGCCAATATTCTTTGAATAAGCTATTTTTATGCGGTTCTGGTTTTGGTTTTTTCCAGTTTTTAAAGCCTGTTCAGAGCTGAAGCACCTCCCCACACACTGGTGTCTAATTTGTTCACCACCAACACAAGTATTTTGGCCTGCCAGAACAGAGCACTTTGGTGTCCTGGTGTTTTGTGCTGCCAGGCCCGAAATTTGGATGTGAATTCACAGGCTGGGCAGGATTCTGACAGAGGTGAGAGGTGCTCCTTCACCAGACAAGAATACCAGGCAGCTGCTATGTGAGGAATGGGTGCCCAAAGCAGATGTAGGAATTGCTACATCCTGGGTAGTGTCTGAGGATGTTAGCCACCTAAAGGATGGGAAAATTGAGGCTGTTTTGGGCTCAGCATCCTTCTCTGTTTTAGTGTCAGTGTTCCAGTTTTCCCTCCTGAAAACAAGTGAGTTGTTCAGCATGAACTCTGAGGTGGTAGAAGAGTTGCCCAAGAGCTGGAGAGCACATCATCTGCAGACCTGCTGTGACCCTAAGCAGCAGCACCTCACCTAATGTATCATGCTCTGTGAAAGAATAAAACATGCTTTTTTCTCCAAACTGGGCATCTGGGTAGAAATCCAGGTCTCCTCGTGATGGGATGCTTCCTTCACTCCCCAAAGAATTTCTGAAACATCAACCCCATCCCCTGCAGGAGTCTACCTAAATCCTGACCCAAGCCCCAGAGTCTGGGGGCTGCTATTTTAAACCTGACCGTGGGCTTGTGACATGCTGAAGGGAGAATAAAATCCATTTCTAATAATGAATCTTGTAATTTTCCAAAACTCAGAGGAAATCTGCAGCACAGCTGGTGGTCCTGGAGGAGAGTAAAGGAATACCACTTAATGAGAACCTGGTGGGTTAATTAGTCTGTTGTATGATGTGGTTAGTCAACAGGAAAGGAACACTCGGAAATTTTGAACGACATAATCATGATTGACCTTAAGGTGGTGGTGGCCTAATAAGCAGCTAAATGTGTCTGAGCAAGGGGGGATGTTTGAGCAAAAAGGGATTAAGAGGAACTGTGCTGATGTGTCCCTGCACAGTGTGAAGCAGAAGAAATGCAAAAAGGAATGTATTGCTGAGGCTTTTAGTAGCAGAAGAGAGACTGTAGCATTCCCAGCTCAGTATGTGACATCTCCTTGGTGTCCTGACCCACAGAGTTTGTGGGTGCTCTCAGAGGGGCAGCATGGTATGCAAGACCTAGGAGGGAATATGGGAAGGAAAAAAGAAAAAGGATCTGAGCTTCAGGTTTATGTTTCTGTTTGACCTTCTCAGATGTCCCAAAAGGGTTTTGTCTTCCTGTCTCTGACTCAGCTCCCCAGTCATGTGCACCCAGCCTGCCTCCTCTAGTGACCCTTTCAAAACACATGCTCTTGCAACCTGTGCTTCTCCTTTTGGCTTTATGACTATGACAGATACTGCACTACCTACTCCATTTTTTTTCTTTAATTTTTAAAGCATTTTCTAACTTTGAGTTAGAAACTCAAACTCTAAGTTTGAGATGTATGGTTATTCCTTTTGCAGCGAATTTGCAGTGACCTACTGAGTCCTGTAGCCCACCTCACGGACTGAAGGAGAAGGCTGCCACTAGCAGCATGTGCCTCCTGCCAGTGCAGGATTTGTGTCTCTGCTGTACCAGGCAGCTCAGTACATCCCTTCTTCAGGCCTCCTCCTCTCATACCTCCCATCTCCTCTGGCTCAGCTGATTGCTGGGTGCCTTGCAGGGCTTTCCTGGCCTTGGCCTCAGCTCTACAAAGGCTCCAGCTCCCTGCCATTACTCTTCCATTGCTACTGTTCTCATTTCATCTGCTGTCCCAAGCCTGTTGCTGTTTCATATAAGCCTGCCAGATTTGCCTGCATGATTGTTCTTTTGTCCAGATGAATGTTTAGCTCAGGCTATTTAGTGCTGATCTGGTTTTTCTATTGCTTTGTGTGTACCCAGGGGAAGAGGTTTTGTATTAAAATTCTCCTGGAGTGCTGAGTCACTTAAACTCTGCTACTGTGTCATGTGCTTGATTGTCTGAGTGCGGGACCTGGTTATGTCATATCTTGCAAAATGTGTTTTCTGTTTCCCCACTGGAGTTTTGCCTGAATGGCTTCCAAATCATCCACCTACTAGAAGCTGGGAAAGTTCTCTCTCATGATGCAATTCCCCTCTTAGATTTGTTTTGATCTTTTCCAAGAACCTGGCTGGAATCTGATAGTTGGGATACTTTTTTTGCATGCTTTGCTCTTCCTATGTATTGCTGGGCATTCTGGAGGATTCACGTCCTGTGATTTACTCCCATGTAATTCCCAAATGCCAACTGCTTGTATATTTGTCCCATCAGATTATAGCCACGTTAAAGCATGCTCAGAGACTTTCCTCTAATCCAGCAAACTCTTGACTGCACTCTGAAAAACATGTGTAAATGCTGCTGGTAGGGCTTCCATTAGTGATTCAACATTCACCAGGCCTTTCCTGTGCCTTGCTGAGACTAAAACACAAGCCCAGAGAAATTCATTATCCACAGCACTTCCCCTAAGACTCATCTTGATGCAATCATCAGCAGACAGTTTTGCCTTGAACAGCCCAAGTGCTCTGGCTTCACTCACTGGTAATCAGCAGTGACACTTTTTTTTTGTGATTCTGTTCTGTGGTTTTGGGTCAGTGCAGATACCCAAGTGTCTGCCAGGCTTTCACTGCTGTGAGAGGCAGCCCGTGCTACTTTCCAGAGATGTAACAATCCATTTTCTTTGCAGCCTTGTAACTTCCTTCCTCAGTGACTGCACGGTGCATTTCTCACGGCTCATTGGCTGAAGAGAAGCTTCTTTATAGCCTCAGCTCCTTCTCTTGTGCCCCTGCCATTAGAGAGCTGACCTGCCCTGGCTGCTGTCTCACCCTGAGGACAATTCACTGTCTCTGCTTTACCAGATCAGGGTCTGCATTGTCCTGCCTCATGCTGGGTCCCGTAAACCCCTGGCAATGCTTTTTGAAGAGTTTCTCACTGAGGGTTTGTATTCATCTGATGGTTTTAGCACAGCTGCATGGCTTTTTGCATCCCAACGACACACAGCTCCATTTTCACAGCCCTGTGCTGATGTTTATTGTTGCTGGGGTGAGCTGTGCAGCTGACTGTGCTGTTTGCATGGAAATGAATCAGTTGTTGATCCTGCAGCCCGTGGTGGGCGGGCTGGGAGCACGGCTGGCAGCTTCTCCAGGGAGTGTCAGCCCACATCAGGCAATCCAATTGACCCAGGCTGTGCCGTGTTTCTCAAACAGCTTTAGCTGTAACCCACCACTGCTGACACCATGGCTTCTACTGCCTGGCCCTCTCCCTTCAGCAGATCAGCTGCACTCAAATATTCCAAGAACTGCCCCAGATTTAGATTAATTTCTCCAAACCTCTGCTTCCTTAGGATGACTTCATCTCCAGAGTTAAAGACTTAAAGGTACATTACCTGGAGGAGTCTACATATGCACGAGCTGTCTAAGGGAGCATTATAGTCAATGGTGCAGTCCAGAGACCTGAAAGAAGAACTCCACTGGCCACTTTTTTCAGTGACAGAATGGCTGAGAAGCTCCCTTTGCAGTTCAGATTGCCTGTAGTGTCAAAGGAGGGGAACACTGCTGTTTAAAACCAGTTCTGTGCTGTTTGAGACCCCCTATGGTACCTGACACATCTGCAGTGGAGTGGCCAGTATGGAATTGCAGAATCACTAAGGCTGGAAAAGACCTCCAAGATCATCAAGTCCAACTTTTGACTGAGTACCACCATGCCCACTAAACCCTGTCATATCAAAATACCACAGAGAGCATCAGACACCAGAAAGTGAGAAAATCATGACAATTTCGGCTGGAAAAACCCCTAGGGTACTAAAAGGCAGGTACTTCACAGAACCGAGAATAACACTGGACACATCAGCCTCCACAATCTCTTTATCCATCTACCTCACATGCAATCACGTAAGAGTGGCTATCCCACTGTCAGGAAAGTGTCTGGGCTACTTGAGATGCCCTTGGATCGCTGTTGCCCTCCAGCTGCTGTTCCTGGGTGTCTCACGGGGTACCCAGTTTGGGCAGTGGCATCTGTCTCATCTTGTTCCAAAGTGCCAGAACATTGTCTCAGCTGGTTAATCCTCCATCTATCTCCACAAACACTTTTGTTTCTTCCCTTTTCCCCAGTGAGACAGTGAAGCAGTTTTTCTCAATCTTCTCACCAGTACTCAACAGCCAGCTCTGAACACAGAGTCATCACCAGCTTTTGCTCTCTTCATGCTTGTGCTTCCTCAAAATGCTATTTTGTTTTCTCTCTAGTGGTCTCAGTTCTCTCTGTATTTTCTGTTTATTTCTCATTTTCCCCCCACTTGAAATGACCAACAAAACCTCTTTGTGCTGTGTTGAACTAATAATATTTAGGCTTCCCCAGCTCTACTACTAAGAGCTGTTTGCAAGCTCCTAGTAGCAGAACTAAGAGTGCAATTCATACTCTATCACATGTCCTCAGGGAGTGTTAGGGATACCTCCTTCAAACTCCTTCTGATCTTTACTTCACCTCTCAAGATTCAAGTACATTGATGAAGGAGTAAGGCAGAAACATTTATTTTAATGCTCAAGAAGAGAGGATGCTGGCAAATATCCTGATAACCATATTCATGAGGATTATTTCTCACTGTTGATTCCATGTCTCCAGATTGCATGAAAGTAAATATTTCCTATTTACACCACATAGAAAGCATAAGAACAAATGTGTGTATATAATAGTTAAACTCTCAAGTATTTTATTTGATCTGCAATTGTGTCAAATAGAGCACTTAATTGCTCCAGCCACTACCTTCAGTCTCTGACCTACATTTATGACAGGAACTGCACAAAAACCTAGGAAAGTCAAAGACAGGAATGGTTTTAGACAGCTTTTCCTGGTTTTTATCTGATGAACAAGAGACTGTTTCTGAATTAGAGACAAGTGTCACCTAAGCCCAGATTTCCAGTAGGTGTAAATGTGACTCACAAAAAAGGGGGTTGAAAGACTTCAGGTAAAAGCAACTCCCCCCCCACCATCCCCCCTTGCCCAACCCACTCATGTATGTTAATTTAAGAAAAGCAAACATTTGTAAAAGAAAGCTGTTCAGCTAGAAATGTTGAGAACATGTGTTTTCCTTGTTGCAGCACAGCCAAAAGAGACAAAGTTTGCTTTACACAGTATCACATTTTGCCAAATTAACAGTAACAGTGCTATTAATATTTAATATTTATATGGCACTGTCATCAGGAGGTCAGCTGGGTCCGATCCCTGCTGTGTGAGATGTGCAGACACCAAAAAATGATCTAGATTATTTTTATTTATGGTATTTATTGTAATGTGCTGCAATCCTGTGGAGCCTGCCAAGATGTAGGCCCCATCTCCAAAAGGCTTAGGTGCATTTTTAGGACAATTTGGTTTTATAACTGAGAGTTTCAAGTTCTTCCTTTGTAAGCTTTTGAAATATTATTAAAAGCTGAGTTTAAATTAAGGCTGAGTTAAGTCAAAAAATTATGGGATCTGGTTCTGATAACACCTGAGTAGTGGAAGAGTGCATTTCCTATGGCTGACGTACAGCTGCAGAAGAAAAAGTGGATGTATTCTTGTATTGACATGGAAAATTTGGGTATTGTGGAGTTTTATATTTCTGTGTGGGTCTAAAAGCAGATGTGTTAAAACCTCCAGTGAAGCTGGAGTGATGTTTTGGTTTACCAAAGCCATCTGAATTTTCCTAAGGATTTGCTAGCCACATAAAATGAGCTTTTCTGGGTATTGTCCTGACCCTGTGACTATCCCTCCCTCAATTTAGGCATTGCAGAGTGAGATGTTTGCCAGTGCATGAACTGGGGCCTTCAGCACAAACCCCAAATCAGTAAAGACCACAGTTTTATCTCTACTGTCCCAACCTGTGGGCCACTAGACATCAGTCAGGTCATTGTAATACCCTGACATTGTAGTATCTTCTCTTTCAATCCACACAGGTTTGATTTGAGGTTTATCCTGACATCTCTGGCCAGCAGGGATGGTTGAGCCCCCAGCTCCATGTACCTGTGTAGTTCTAGCAGATTATCCATATTGCTTCTTGAGAGAGCTGGAGTGACCCCAGAGTGGAGCTCTTTTGGCAGAGCCTGTAGCACTGCCATCACAGAGGCACCCAGGGTGGCTGCCAGGGGAGCTGCATGCAGGCTGCAATGCCCTTTGTGGTCTGCCTTTGGTGGCTTGGAAAATCTTTGCTTTTATCCACCACTGTGAGAAAGAGGCTTGAATGTTTCTATGGAGCATGTGGTTTTCTGAGACAACAGTGTAGAAATGATGGCTTTGAAGTAAAGAGCAGGCATGAGTTTAGCTTCAAGCTTTGTGCTTTTTACTCTCCTGATTGCCCCAACTCTCCAGCTTTGGTTTGCACAGTTTGTCTCTGGGGGCAGGAGCCAGATCCAGCCAAATGTGCTGCAGGCAACCAAGCCCCAATGTGCTCCAGCAGCTGAAAGGAGTTCTGTCCTGAGGACAAGATTAGAGCTGTCCTGCAGTAAAACCCCATGAGGCATGTGGTATAGCTGCTGTCCTGGGCACAAATGGCTTTGTGATGGTTGCAAGGTGCAATGGGATAATCTGGTGCTCCTGTTGCACCCCATCACTTGTGGATGCAGATGTAGCCTGAATCAGTGTGAGTCTGTGGGGAGCAAAAACACACACACAAGCTCATTGCCTCTGTGTGACAGCCTGTCTGCCAGAACCTCAATGATTCCCTGGGTATTCAGCAGCCTAGGGATTCTTCTTTGGTGAATAAACTGCAGTAGGAAGATGTGTTTGAAATTTCCATCATGTAGGATCCTCAGCAAACTCTCCTGTGACAACTGCACTGAAGAAAACTGGGTGGATGTATGTGGAAAGTGTTTCTTGAAGCTATATGTAATGACAGTTCACTGCATTTATGTCATTCCTTGCTGAGTTATTTTACTTGCATTGCTTCCAGAATGCTTGCTACAGAACAAATTCAGGCAAAATAAATTATATAAGCAATATAATAACACACAGAGATTTTCCAAACATTATTTCTCTCAGCCAGATAAAGGGATATTCTAGGCTCTGGAGATGACAAAAGAAATTTTATTCTGATCTAAGCATGCCTATCATTCAGAGCCTGGGAAATTAAAGCTCTGAACATCCAAGAGCTCATCTGTTCCAGTTCTTCCCTGACTTCATCCATGCCCCCATGTTATAATGTACAGTCATAAGAGCAAAATTCACAATAAAATTAAATGGCTGGCCTAAATTCTTCTCCCTCAGCCCAGCATTTAGGTAGGAAAGGAGGGCTGCATTCTGTATAGTAGGGGGAGAAATACCATGCTGTGCCTCCAGAGTGGACTCACATATAAATCAGGAAGAATTGCTCAACAGAGCATGCTGATTTTTTTTCTGCGTTTTAATTTTTGTTGGTTTTTTTTTCTTAGACAGAAATGCAGTAATGCTTAGGACATTTTTATGCACTTCACTTGAATTTGACTTCAGCTACCTATCCTATGACTTTAATAATCATGGACAAATTCCAGTCTAGCACGGCTTCTAGAAACTTTCAATTTTCAGCTGTAAATCTGTAACATAGAAATCAGATTGATATTTTTCACAACTTTAAATTCTATTTGCTCTTTTTTTAATTACAGTGAGATGTATTACGATTCCTATGCCCCCTTTTCCTTCCCTCCAACTTATCCATCTACTTTTCCACCAAATCAGAGACAAATCAGAATTATCCAAGTATGATGAGATGTAGAAAGAAGCCTAGACATGGTTTGTATAATCCTAGAGATGAACCTAAAGCTGTGAAGAACATAAATATCATCAAATATGCTCAGATTTGAGTAATCTTTGTTTGTTAAGTGTTTCGCTCAAAAGTGGCATTTCAGTGGGTTTAGAACTGCTCCAAAAGTCAGGATGAGCTTGTCACTCTTGAAGGTGAGAGGCAGAAAAGAAAAAGAGATACATAAAGATAGATTAGTTGATTAAAACGCCACCTGTCTCCTGTCTTTCAATAGTTCATCTGGCAGGGACTCATTCAAAATGCAAAGAAGATGGTTTTAGTTTCCTCATCTGCCAGACGAGACCTGAGCCCACCTTAATTTCCCAGGAACAGCCCCCAAGTAGCAGACTGATATTCCCCAGTGCAGGATGGAGACAGAGGAAATGTTTTTTCAATACCTCTGATAGAGTATGTTCTACTTTGTTTATAATATTGAAATATTCATGAGAGTGATGTCCTGTCTCTCCTCTGCAGGGCCTAAACACCACGATATAGAGTTGTTCTCTCTGGCCTAATGAATATTTCAATATTCTATACAGAGTAGAACAAGATCTACAAAAAAAAAAAAAAAAAAAGCAAGACACAAAGTATTTCCCAGCAAACTATTCCCCTGTGCAATAGAGTAAACAAACTCCTTTAGCTTCTCATCTCTGGGAGGGAAGTGGGAACTGAACCCCAACTTTCTACCTCCTGGCAGAATTCTGCAGCCACTGAATAAACAGGTGGTAGTGCCTGTTTAGGGCATTTCTAGAACATAGAGTTTCCATTCTTTTTTCTTTTTTGTTTTTTCCTTTTTCTTTTTCTTTACCTAGGAAAGAGATCAAAGGAGAAATCAATGGCTTTTTTATTTTCTTTTTAATATGAAAACCGGTAAATGCTTCTTGTTTGTTCATTGGGCTGGTCAGATTTCATCCACAAATTCAAAAATCTGTTACTGTCTCCTGAGTTATAATTGGTAGAAAGGTACTGGGGGAAGGCAAGAAAAATTTTTATCTTTTTAATGTGAAGATCAAGAAGCATTGTTTGGGAAGGTGATACTGACAATTTTGAACTTCTGATGGCATAAGATCAAATACAATCACTTTACAAAGTAATAAGGGTTGTTTCTTTGGGGTTTTTTTGGCTGGGGTTATTTCCCCTTAACTGGTAGGTACATAAATTCCACATGGAAGTTGTTTGGCCCATGAACATGGGGAGCAGACCTTTAAAATAAGGACTATTTCTGAACACATGCTTTTCAGACTGTTGCTGCTGTTTCAAAAATGACTTGCTGAATTTACATCAAGCCTTAACAGAAGAATATCTCTCCTGGATGCTCATCAGACTACCTGAAATTTCAGCCTCTTGGGAGTTGTTCTGCCTTTATTTTTTTGATCAAAGTGTGAGTAAGAGGTTCATAATCTGGTTTGTTAACAACAATGTCTTACACCTTTAAAATAAATAGCCTCTCAGTATTTTCACCATTTTACCTTTCTGGTTAAGACGAGTTGCAATTCATGCCAAAAAATGCCCTGCCAGCACTGAGGCTCCAGTTTCATTGCTTTATTACAGCTTTAGCTATATGATTAGCCTGAGGATAGATTCACAAATAACAGCTGCTCAGCTGGGGCATTTCCTTAATCCATGCCTGTGCCTTTCAGAATCAAAGCAATACCGAGGCACGAGAAAATTATCTCTGCCCTACAGAGCTCCACAGAGTGGAGCAGGGAAGCGAGCAAATGGGCATTTCTCTGCTGGAAATCTTGTAGAGGCTCAGATGAGACAAATGCACTTCACTGATGGAACTACCCTCTGTTGACACATTTAATCTAAATTAATTTTTTCATCTTTATGCAACAAAATATGACCCAAACTGTCTGGGGCACTGGAAAAAGAAAGACACAAAAAATAGCTATAACCAAGCTGCTGTGTGAGCAGTACCCTGGAAGTGCTGAGAATGTTTTTAGTGCTAATTATTGTACATAATAAAATATATTTATCTTCCTGCTCAGGAAATTCTTGAATGTTCTGTATTTGTCCATTCCTACTTCTCTAAAACATTTTTCATACATACTTAGTTATATTTTTTTGTAGGGAGAAGTATAATAAAATATAAAATATGGAACCTGATTGTTTACCTATTTACTATGGCAAAATAGCAGTTGTTTCACTGAACCCAATTGAGCTAAACCTTGATTGATGAAATCACTCTGGAGATATTGGTTGTGGTACAAACCTTCTGATCTACATGAGATAAAAAACCAGTAAACGGGAAACCAAAGTTGTATGCAACTAAAGTAAATGAGACAAAAATCAGAGCCATTTGTTTTCTGTTTTCATACCTACTGTGTTTTTGTGATGCTGTTATGTGAAATAATTCAGTGAGTATCTTATAACCAACTAAGTAGAATTTGCTGGAAAAAAAATCTTTTCTAGCTGTAACAAACCAAATTCCTTTAATACTGAGACCACTCTTCTGTGTCTGAAGGCTTTTGGTTATTGTGCTAGTTACAGAGAGGACTTCTGTCTCTTCAACAGTTGAGTTTTTGAAGTCAGGTCCATAAGGTAAGTAGAACTGCATGAAGAGATGAAAAATGAAATTAAAGAGAAGTAAAACATGACTCTTGGACTACTGGACTCATGTGGATATTTACCCTTCATGTGTTCATACATAATTGGAGCTTGAGAGAAAGTTAAGGGTGCAGATGCAAGATAAATGGGTCCTGTGAGAGCAACATGTCCAGTATTTTTTTTCAATTTTGAAGCGTCTTTCTCCCCCAAAGAAATTATTTTTATTTTCCCTTCAATTCTCTATAGGCCTGTTCCCTTCAAGAATTCAAAATGAAATATGCCATTGCTAGCGACATAAATAGTGTTTTGTTTCTGTCAACTGTGCAGAACAGCACTTTAGGGAGAGAGAATCAAGATTCTGCCCTTCCTTTTGCCTCATGGAGAGAATATCTGAGTACCAAGGTTTCACTCCGTATAACTATAAAAGTGGTGGGATCTCAGTTGGGTCTCAGATAATACTGTGAAGCTTTGCACAGCTCCAAGTCAGGCCATGCCCTTTGTCAGCTTGAAGGGAGATAAGTAAGAGCTGGCACACATCTGAAAGTCTGAGGTGTATTGCCCATGAAAACAACTGCAGAAGTTCACTGAAGGAAGGCTGTGTGCCCATCAGTCTGCCTGCCTCCTCTTCACCCATTATTCTGATTGGTTTCATAAAGAATATGCCTATGAAACTCTCAGCATCACTTGTCTTTATGTTAGATACACACAGGTTAACCCTTTCTTCCTCATAATATATTACAATTTTACTATCTGACATATTGACAAATTTTTCTTGGTATTTTCTGCTGTTCCTTATTGATTTCAAGGCTTGGGATTTTTTAGTACGAGTCTGGTTGGATTTTTTTGCTATGTTCCTGTCTCAAAAGCAAATGCAATGTTTTCCTGTTTGTCTTCTGGTGTCCCAGTACTTCAGTTGTCACATCTTGATGCTCAGAGATGTATATATCTATATATATCTATATATATCTATATATATATCTATCTATCTATATATATATCTATATCTATATCTATATCTATATCTATATCTATATCTATCATCTATATCTATATCTATATCTAAATCTATATATGTATATATGTATATATATATATATATATATATATATATATATGTATATATGCCTGAATACTCTGGGTCATACTCCTTGTGCCAATTGCTTCTCCGCTTTTCCTCTGGCTGAAAGGAGAGCTTTAGGTAAATAAGTGCTGCCTCAGAGATGTAAGCATCAGGAGCTGAGGTAATTAGATAGCTGAGGTAATTAGATTTTTAAGATTTCATTGCCTGAATTTGTGCATTGAAATAGAGGAATCTGAAGATGAAGCTCTGGGCTCACTGATGACAGTGGGAATTTGACATGGGTGTTCAAGAATCCTTCTCTGAGAGTTCAGGATACTCCTTGCTGGGTTTCAGGCATTTACCCAAACAGGCCTTGTTTAAATATAGATCCTTTTCTCCAAGTACAATTTGTTACAGCCAGGCATTAACCCCAGGGACACACAGAGCTGTCACACCCCTTACAGCACACAGCTCCCTCCTGCCCTGCAGCAGCCCCTCGGGGCTCTGGGTGGCCATATGGTGAGAGATTGCCTTCTTCAGTGAAGCTGATTCACCTAATCCTTAAGTGAAATAACACCACACAGAGCAGGCTTGTTTAAGCTGCATATTTGTTTTTTGCTTTGCAGCTTACAATTATAGTGGAGCATATGGCAATGCAGAGGAGCAGTCAAGGTCCAGACTCCTGGGATGAGTGTAGCTGCAGTCCTACATCAGTGAAACCCAATGACTTATGGCAGAGATGGCTCTGGTCCCAGGAGACATCTGCTGCCTTGCTGGGGAAAGCTGTGGTGACTGCACAGAGCTGGCTGATCAGAGCAGCAGAGCCCAGCTCAGACCTGTGGCCAAAAGTGTGCTTGGAAATGCAGTGAGTAGCATCAACAGGTCTGCTTTTGAGTGCCTGCAGTAGTGCCTGGAAACAGCTGAACCCAGGCTATATATTCGTAGTTTTTGCACTGTCCTGGGGCAATGGAATAAAGGAAAACAAGGCTGTTGCCAGAATGGCCATATTTCCTTGCACTTCTACTAAGAGATCTTTCCTGTTACTCAATGTGTTGCCATCCCATTCAGTCCAGGAGTAACATGACAACAACACTAACAATATCGGTAACAATCAGCAACAATAATAAATAATAACAATAATAAATATTATCTCAGATCTATGCTCTGTCTCGGGACATTGGCACAGAAAATTTGCATTTCATAAGGGTACTTGCTCTAATACTTACCTTCCAAATATCTGCTTTTGGAAAGATTCATACCATAAAACTCCCGCCAGGTGAAAAAACCTGGCATGGTTTGTTGGTCTGTTTTTCTGCCTGAAAGAACTGTCTGTTAGCTCATTTTCTAAGGACAACTCCCAAAACTGCCATGGTTTTGATCACCAGTGCTGTTTCTTTGTCTTCTGTTCACTCTTGCTACAGATATCACTGTCCTACCAATATTTACTTCCCCTGCAGACCATGGACCACGTCTTGTCCCCAGTGAGTGTCAGGGGGCACCAGCTGTGGTATATCTGTTGTCCAGGACAATTCCACACTCCTGGTCTTGTCAGAACCCAGGAAATTTTTCTGACTGCCCTGGAGGACTCGAGACCCTGACAGGGGGCCAAGACCCCTGTGCCTTTGATCTTGACCCATGGAAAAACAATTACCAACCTTTATATGAAGAATTACAAGTCAAGAAAGTTTAAGTAGAATAATGGTTAGTTTGTCATGGGAAGAAAAAATAGATTTTGGGGATTTTTAGAATGGGGGTTCAGGGGGCAAGATGGAGGAATCTGGGCATGTCCAGCCTTTCTCCTTCTTCTTAGCCTCCATCTTCTGGGTGATGTTGGCATTTTTAGATTGGTTTAGAGTAGAAATTCACTGTCTAACATAGGTGATAGGTATTGGGAAGTTATGGTAAATAATGTACATGTAGTTTTTAGTATAAAAGATAACACCATCTCCAAGGCTGTCAGAGTGCCTCTGTCTGACCTGCTGAGCAGAGTTCTGACTCCTTCTTCAACTGCCAGGCTGGGAAAAGAGACTTTCTAATGTATCTTGGAGTCACTCTGACCAGCAGAAGCCCCGAGATGGTCTGGGAGTCTGATTTTCCCCACCACATGTTGGGGAGGAAGGAAGCACCCTCAGGTGCTTCATGACACTCAGTATGGTTTTACCACTGCTTTAGTTGGTGGAAGTGGATGGTGAGGTGAACAACAATAACAACAGCTACTCCTGAAGGGCCACTGAAATATGGAATTTATCCTGTGTCTATCTAAAGGGCAGAAACTGCTCAATGTTCCTAAAGGAACAGAGAGCAGCATTTTCAAAGGAGAAGGATGGTATGACTACAAATCTAACGGAATAATGGGATTTGTATGGGGGAAATGTTCAATCCTTTTCATAATAAACAGGTTTATGAATGACAGATGTGGATAAATAATGAATGCTTCCAATTCACAATCAAGGATTGAGTGAGCAGAAGATAATGCAGTTGCAGCTCTGACTGAATTTTAAACAACACTTGAAATCTCAGAGTTCAATGTGAAGAAGGTCTATTCAATCGTTCACTTCTGTTTATGCTCTTTACTTCATTAGATTTAAGTACTTATAATTCTGCAGACACAACTAAAAGCAGAGGTGGACTTAGAACAAAGAAATGTAAACAACTAATACAATTTCATGCTTTATCCAAAGTGTTCCTTGAAGCTGTTTCACTGTGAACACTCCAGCCCAAACAGTGAGTGTTAATTGAGTGAAATTGGGTGTGAATGCACATATCAGTCTTGTCAGCAGCAACAAGGCCAAAGAGACAACAGTGAGGAATACTATATCCAGAGAGAAAATTAGTTTGAGAGGCACCCAGTGTTGGAGGAGTACTTCAAAGCAAGTAATGTGCTTGGGATTTGAGCACATCTGGTCAAGCCTTAAAACAGAAATTAGAAAAGGGACTAAATTTTTCTTATTAGGTCATCCACTCAATCTCCTTGTCAGTGTAGCATCCTTCTCTGAGATATTCCCTTCAGGGTTAACTTTCCAGCATTTTATTAATTCTAATTTGGGCATTTTATCTGTACTGACACAGTGAATAATTAACTCAAGGAACTCCTTGTTGAAGGTTAGCCTTGGAGCAAAGTGCTCAGCAGTGTTTTAAAAAGGCGTGGATGCATTTGTTAATAGCATCTGCACCTGCTCTGCTGGCAAATGGAACAGGGACTATCAATCTGGCACTACCTGGTCCCAAAACAATTATCCTAATGCTCTGCTATAGCTGGATTATGAGACATTTGTATCAGCATCTAGAGCATCTCTCAGTTCACTTAGAGGCAGGAAATCATGTTTCTAACTGAGCTAATGTATGAGGGTATCCATCAGCAGAGCAGCTGAACTGTCTGTGTCAGTGCAGCAATAAATAAGAATGCAATCATGCTAAAGGTTGCACAGTGTGATTAAACCTGCTGCACACTCAGCACAAAGGATGTCCTCGGACCAGTGTCACTGTGGATGGGTCACAGCTGCCACACGCTGTGGCAGGGAAACAGGGAGGGATTCTGGCTCGGGTGAGCTGCTCCTGACCACGTGCCTCACTGTGGCTGGGCAAGGGGAAGGGCTGTATTCATACCAGTAGTTTAAATGGTGTCAGGAAACAGTTCTGGGAACTGGAACCTGTTAATTGGTGCTGTGAAAATGCCAGGCCCAGTCACCATTGTGGCTTGGCTCCAAGGGTCTGTCTCTTAAACCTCCCCTGGCCATGATCTGGGGAAAGGCAGGGGGCAAGGGTCTCCCGTCACAGGTGATTTGAATGTGGCCACCCTGCTCTGCAGAGCAGACACACGCTGATCTACAAAAGCTAAGAAATTACTCTAAGTGCATGAGATGTGCAGTTACAGGGGTGATTTAGGGTGCCCTGCCTCCAAAGCTGGAAGGGGGGACCTCTGGGCTGGGATCCAGCCCTTGCATGGTCACAGCAGCCTTGAGCATCCATAAGCAGAGCTTGTGAGCAGCAAAGCTTTTGAGAGTTCCTGGGAGGAATTTTGGACGTGCTTGCTGTCAGGAGGATGCTGCCACCCTCGCACAAAAGGTCCCACGTGGCCAGATCCTGCCTCTTTGTCTTTTCACAAAGCTTTTCACACTCACTTGCCTACCACAACAATCCTCATCACCCTTCCAAGTCTCTGGGCTTGTACCCCTACAGATCCCGATACCAAGGAAAACTAAAGCTGTTCTTCCTTTGCTCTTTTCCATGGCCATGCCTGAAATATGCAGTTTCCAAAAAGGCTTATGCAGCACAGCTCCTATACAGAAGAGGGTAACTCAATAGTGAATCACATAAAATAATTAATTATAAAATATATGGTATATGTATTTATCTATGGATATGAATCTATGTGTGGAGAGTGAGAAGTGGAGCTCCACTTCTCTCTCTCTCTGTAGATGAGGGGATAAATGTAAGTCCCAAGAGCAAAACTAAGAAAATATTTGAGATACTTCTGTGGTCTTCCTCTCTTGCAACAACTGAAGTCCTGACACTTTTTTTTGTCATTATCCTGGCAATACTTCTGTGGCAAAGGATGAGGCAAAAATCAGAAGAAATACAAATTGGTGAAGGAATGAGAGTAGATCCAGACTGTTCACCAGAACACTGTAAGTGGTGTATGCTTGACCAACATACTCCTGGGTGTTGTAACCAAATAAGCAATTCTAATTAAAAAAAAAAAAAAGGAAAAAACATGCATTCAGAAGATTATATTTTATAGTTCATTCCAGGGGATTATATTTGAGATATCTATTTAATAAAATCCCATCCAACATAATGACATGCAGACTGATGTGTAGGACTAGGAGAAATACTTACCACTGAAGTGATTTAGGGTGAGTAACCCAGACCACCTACAATTATTGGACTCAAAAATGTACAAGTTCAGTTTTCAAAATGCTTCTCTAAGAGTAGCCTGCATGCCATATGTCTGCAAATGTTGCCTTCTACAGTACATACAAGGAAATCCAACAGCCTTGGACGGCTCATATTTCATTTGATGCTGCTGCTGTGTTTATAAGAAACAGAAGAAAAATAATGATCTGATGGCAGAATATGATTTATGGCTTTGTGTGTAGGAGTGGGACACAAGCCCTGCCTCCTGGCAGACAGTCCCTGGCCCTGCATCTTTCCAGTCCATTTCAACTCGGTGACAAACATCTACAAGGAGTGGAGCTAGGGCTGACTGAGTTTTCCATTTAGGAAAGGCTGGGAAGTGGCCAGATAACCTAAAAATGATTTTTGACTGAATAATCTAGGAGCAGACAGAAGCATTTCCTTTAGCCTTCTGCACAGCATTTCACTTTTAACTGCATTTTGGATTTGGTTTAGGATGTTACTGCTGACTTTCTACAGAGCTGATAGAGCTGCAAAGGCACACCAGCACCCTGGATTGGATATTTTGCATTTGAGACCAGCACCAAACCCGGGGAAAAAAAACAAACAAAACAAAACAAAAAGCAAACATGAAGAATCTGAGTTGCAAGCAGTGACAACTCACTGAGGTGTCCAGTCTGGGTCCTCTGTCCAGGACTGAGACCAGCTTACACTAGCTGTGATATGAACATGAAACTGCATAGAAGGTAGTCCAAGCATCTGCACCATAAATAATACAGTCAGAGGAGCTTTTTTTTCCAGTTTTCCAATGGAAAAAATATGAAACACATAATTTTATATCAAATATCTAGTCTTGTTCACAGCAGGATGATGCCAGTTAAATGGTTTCAGACAAGTCACATACAAACCCAATTTTTGACTTTGCATAAGATGTAAGATCTAGTATCTTTGAGGTTCAGAGTTTTTAAATAGCTAAGACATTCAGAACCCAACTGCTTTCAAATGACTTCAGTGGGAGTTGCATACTTCCCTGCATTTGAAGATCTGGCTGAAGTGGTATACAAAAATGGGACTTCAGTTCTGAAAATTCTTCAAATTTTTAAGACCTATTTCTTTTTCAAATTGTGAACTATGTAAATGTGGTTTGGCAAGACTGCATAATAAAATGAAATCCAAGGATAAATTTGGGTTTTATTTTTTTCATATTTTCCAGCATCAATGGTAACTTGGTAATTGGATAGGGTTTGGCCCTATTCCTAATTCTGACACAGACCAGAAGATACAAATCTGTGAACTATTTTTAAAGAGTATAAAAGAAATCAACTACACCAGTGTCTGCTGTGCAGCAGAGTGCACTGAAGGGTCTCTTACAAAAATATGTCAGGTCTGGATGAGAGAGCCATATTTTCATGACTATAATCCAATTACTGTAAGGTGAACATTTCCTTTACATTTCTTACTCAGGCCCTCAGTCAGTGGCTCTCACATGACTGGGACATGAGCAACTATCAGCAGATGATCAGAATGATCCCTGAGCATCAGCTGAACTGATTTTTCTGTAGGCTGTGGTTTAGTCACTGCTTCCTCAAAGTCCAAGAATGAGTAGTTCCCTTCTGCAAGTAGTTCCCCAAACTGATCCAGGGACACTAAAAGCCCTTCACAATATTGTCCAAACACAAGAGAAATTAACTGTTTAACCATCCAAGACACTGTTTGTCTTTGCTATTGGTGCTCCTGGTGCTTTGAGCCCCAGTGCAGCTGTGTGCAAGATGCAAAGTACAAGGCCCTGTGCTGTGCTCACACAATGCAACTTATCAACATTTCAAGATCATTGCTAGCTAGAAATCTCCAATCTCAGCTAGAACACATCTGCCTCACAGCTGATATCATCATTGACTGTCCAGTGCCTTCTGGAGCCTGATCTCTGGTAAACCTCTCCCTAAACCCCAGATGCACTTATTCTCAGTGGTGTAAGCCACAAGACCAAAGATGTAAATAGCCTAAATACAGAATTCCTATTTTCCTGTACTGTGGTGTTCTCTGAAGGTCAGGTTGAGGGCATATCAACATGGACACCATGGATCAACCTCAAGCTCACTAAGAGGCAGTTTCTGCTGGAGCAAAACCCACTTATGAGGTTGACTGGTGCAGAGTATCTGGAGGCGTTTCCACAAAATGCTGAAAACCCTGTTCCCACCTATGCAAAATACTCCTACACAGAAGCCCTCAAAATGCAAGCAAGCAAAACAGGAACAAAATAAAAGTAACAAATGAATGTTTATTATTTCATCTATTTTTTATTCTTTTGGAAAAAAAATATTGTGACAACACTGTAACAAACTTTCTGTGAATATTTTTCTTTGTATGCTTTTCATTTTGGTTTTGAAATGAACAATGCATCCATTAATTAACAAGGGTGGGAAACACTTTTCTGAGGTAAGAGAAGTGATAAAAAGTGAACAGCTCTTTATTCTGTGATGAGACACAGGTCCTCCTCCATTTGCCAAAATCCTATGTGTGACACTTGGCAAGTCACTTTGCAACTCCCTCGTATCTATGGTCATTTTTCTTTTTCACTGTTTGTACAAATACTTGCATCAAAATGAATGAATTACAAGTGCAGTCTTATGTTTAAATAGTCACAGAATGATTAATTCTTGGTATTTGACCCACTGGTCTAAAGTCAGACAGGTCCAGATTTTTAGCATTTTATAGAGAACATCTGCAAACACAGAAAATTATTTCTAAGAAGCAGATTTTATGCAGATGAACCACAATTGATGTCTACAGGCCTTGGGCTTGTTGAACTTCTGGCAGTGTTGTCAATAATTGCCAAAGGTAAAATACAAAAAACACAACTGAAGAAACATTGTCACCATTAAAATGACAATGTTTGATTGTATGACTCAATGGTTCAACTGACAGGTACTTTAAAGCAACTCAGATAAATGAGCAAGAATGGCCTGAAAATGAAATAAATAAATAATAACAAAAGGAAGGAAGAAAGAAAAATATCTCATTTTTTTTATTGTTGTCAGATGGTGTTTCATCTTTTTGCATTAAAACAAGACCTCTCTGCCACTGGAAGAGTCCAACATCATCCACTTGCATTGCTGAAGTGAAGGTCATGCCTGCCTTTCCATCAAAATCCCCTGTCTTCCCCCCTTCTCTGTTTCCCAGCTTTTTTCTGCCCAGAGTTTTTAACTCAGCTGTAAGAAATTGCTTCTGGGCTGAAACTTGGCAGCAAAAGTCTGACTTCAGGCCAGGAATGATCCCCCTCCCCTTCTGGTTTTCAAAACCTTTTTTTTTTTTTTTTTTTGTCAGATTTGAGGGGCAGAAGAGCAGAGGGGAGGGGGAGGGCAGTGCGGGGCACTCAGCACAGGAGCTGGCTGGCTCTGGCTGCTTTCATCATGCTTCAGTGGCTCTTCATTTTCCCAGCTGAAACAAGGGTGATTTCTGCATAATGTGGCAGGGATATTTTTGTCTATGTGCTTGCATTTAAGCAGAAAATGGCTGAGTCATTTCTTCTCAAAAGCAATTTTACTGTGTGAGCCACTTACTTCCTTTCTGCTTCTCCTTCATTTTAGTTTGTGTTCATGTTCAAAAGGGAGATCCAAAATAACATGCTCCTCTCTGGGTCAGCAAAAACAGCTTCACAAATATTTGTGTGTGCATCCAAAATTCTCCTTCAGTGCTGGAGCTGAGCAGAAATACTGAACTGATGGTACTGATACCGTTGTAACAGCAGTGACACAGTAAAGACCTGGGAGAACTTTAGATGGTTTTCTTTAGATTATGAGAGTGAAACCAGACTAAAATCATGTTTCATAGTGTGAAAGGGCAGTGAGGATAAGTTCTGAATTAAAATCCACCAGTATGAAAGAAAGAGAGACAAAATATGAGGAGGTGCAGGGGCTCAGGACAATGACCTCTGTAAGGTCACCCAGTGGCTCTTGGCTCTTTAGGTGCAGCAGCAGCAGCAGCAGCAGCAGCAGCAGCAGCAGCAGCAGCAGCAGTGTAATTAGCCTGCCGTGTATTTGGTGCTAATGTTCTGTTCATGAAGAGTATTACAGGGATGTGGCCACGGCTGGGGTGATCACACAAGGAAAGGAGATGTTGGTGTTGAAGGCAGAAGTGCAGCCTCTTCTCAAACACCTCTGTGTGCTGACTCTGTGCTGAGCCCCAGCAGCCTCTGTGTCTGCTCTGAGCAGTTTGTGACCTCAGAACTAAACATGCACGTCCAGCTTTCATGTCACTTCAGGATACTGCTTTCCTCTGGTGCTTCTATGAGGGTTTACTAAAGAAAATACTTGTCCAAAGCCTGCAATGACACAGAAAAGGGTGCTTGACACCCAGACTTGTGTGTCAGGCTGCTCCAGGGTGAAGCACCCTCTGGCTTCACAGGTGAATGTTCCTCTCTAGAGCTGAGTGTTAGTCATGGGATTAGAGAATGCTTTGGGTTGAAAGAAACCTTAAAAGTCATCCTTCAAACCCTCCTGCCACTGGCAGTGCTGCCCCCCAGTAAGTCAGGTTGCTCAGGGCCCTAACCAATCTGGCCTTGAACAATTTCATTGAGCCACATATCCAAAGAATTTCCCAACTAATGACTAGTTGTGGAAATACAGGAATCAGTGATTTCCTACATGATATCAGACAGTAAGGGACCAGCCCTGCTTTGCTGGATCTGTGGCTGTGTTTTCTACTACTGTGAAAGCACCTTTGCTGCTGCTTGCCCAGCTCTGTTCTGTTGTCCCTCAAGCTGTCCCCTGGCTATGGGTGGGACTGCTGGGGCATCAGCCTTTGTGCCCAACACCACACCCACTCCCAGCACTGGAAGTGATCTTTAGGTCCTGTGGAGAAAATACTTTGTGGTTATCTAATTAAAGCTTATACACAGAGGGGCCAATTATGGCTGCCCTAGCAACTTTAATTCTGGTGTTTCCAAACTTCAGGCTTTGGGAAGCCTTTTGCTTCTGTTCAGCATCTTGGGCTGTGTTTGTTTACATCTATGCATCTCCCTCTGCCTGTGATCACACCACCCTCCTCCTAATTATCCCCATGGCTTCCGAAACCTCTTTTCCTCTCAACTCCCACACTTTCTCCTCCTCCCTGACACTTGGGCATGGAGAGATGTGTGGTTCTTGTTTCCAGTCTTTGGAACATAAATATCATGGGGTGAAACTGGAGATTATAGTTTGGTCAACTCCTGCATTTGCTGCCCAGGGCTCAGTCTTTGTGGAAGGACCCAGTGCTCAACCCAGCTGACTCAGCAGCTCTGAGAGGAGGGTGTGCCAAAGGAGATCGTGGAGGCTTTAATGGAGAGCTGCAGAAAGTACATTCCTGCTATCTTAGTGCACCCTGAGTCAAAGACCCTGCTTCTTGCTGGGAGGGGTGCTTCATATCCCTCAGACCACCACCAGAGCTCGTGCCTTGAAGTACCCAAAAATGGGACAGTTTTTTAAAGGCACTTCTGTAACCCCTGTATAGAACTTCGTTAATGCACACCTGGAGAAATCTATTGACTTTTTTTTTTTTTTTTTTTTTTGCATAACACCAAAATATCCTGCAGGTGCAAGACAGGAATTTTAATCCATATGACATACTTTGAAAAATGAGATTTATATGAGTGGTAGTGGATTATCTACACTCTCCTGTGAGTTGGCTCAGGTGGCCATTTAGAACTTTCTCTTAGTTGCAGGATCACTTCATGATGCCAAAAAAATCTCTGTTGGAGGAGGAAACTGTTGAAGAGAAAAGGATTCTGCCTGGTTTCATCCAACTTTAGTTTAGGCTCTTACTTAGTATGCCTAGATTAGGGTCATGGTCATCAGAAGGTTTCCCCTGCAGACAATGGAACTATCTCCAGACAGTCCTTGGATTTACATCCTGCCTTGACTTTAATGATTGTGTGTCTTCAGCTCCTGACTTAGCTCCACGTTTGTTAAATATTTACAGTCTTCCTGCCCAGCTCATGCAATTGGACAATTAAGGGGAAGGCAGCCTGGAGCCATGAGCAGACAGAGCCTGACAACTGGTTCCAAAGCCTGGAGGGAGTCATGCCTGTGCACTGATGTTCTGCACAGCTCAGGGGAGATGCTTTGTTCATTTGGCCTCTTGCTCAGAGCTGCTGGGCTTCTCACTGGAAAACTTTCCTCTCTTGGGAAGCTGGACTGCCAACCTTGGGCACTCAGAAATCATGAGTCAGGTATCAGAAAAATTGTATGACAGCTTTAAAAGCAAGGGGGTGTTAAAAAAAAAGAAAAAAAGAAAAAAATAGGCAGAGAGATGGTTGCATGCTTCTGAGTTTCCATCTGGTTTCTGAGGCTTTTATGTTTGACTTAAGATTCATGTTTTCCAAGCCTTGTCCTGCAGCAGTGTGGTCTGGAAACTTCATTTTCTTCAAGAGAAAGCTGACATTCTTGCGAAATGCATGTTTTCAGGAGCATGGTCTTTAAGAAAAAATGCAATAATGTCAGATGTAATAAAACATTGAGGTTGGCAGAGGAAAGATGTCAGGCTGAGAGAGCAGCAATGATGAGCAAAGCACAAAGTATTGGTCTGAACTTGAACTCTTGTTCTTGTACTAAGCCATGTGTGTCATAGACTGGGTCCATAAGAATGCTGAATTTCCTCTTTTTCTCTGAATTTAAACCCATGAGTTTTCCTTCACATCCCATCCAGAAATATCAACACAAATTTTGATTATTTGAAAAAAAATTGTCACTAAACCAGTGCTGCTCTATGTGGACAACTGAAATCTATCCATTCTCCCTTATTAATTGGCACTGGCATTTTATTTATTGTATGTGGTTTCAATATTGTTTTCCTCTTCCTTTTTTTCAAATAAAAGTGGCCAAATCAGCTACCCTTACTCAGCTCCTGTCTCATTTGTGGGTGGAAATTTACAGCTTCTGAAGCTGAGAGAAAGAGAGAAGGAGTCAGGATGTCACTGGGAGATCACATCCTTGTAAGAACTGCTCTGAGTCTCAGTACAAAACCAGAGCTGCCCCACATGTGAACCTTGGGTCATATTTTGGTCCAAGCCTGCTGCTGGAGAAATTCCTGGTGAAGGGGGAATAATAATAAGAAAATGTGGCAGTTTATGGGATTTAATCTTTCCATCAGCAGTGATAAGTGCAGTGCTCAGTCAGACAGGAGAGGCAGTGATTCTGCACAGCCCCCATGAAGTTTGAGTCTGAATCCACTCCTACAGTGCAGAGAATATCTATAAACATCTCTTCCCTGGCTTCTCTCAAGCTGTAATTGGTAAAGAGCACTTTAAACATACTCCAACTGGCAGTAAAATTCTACTTTTGAAACGTCTGATGGTGCAGCTTATTTGTATGTTTTGAACAATAGTGCACGAGCAACTGTAGATGCTTTTGAGAAAAATTACATTGTGAAAAAGCCCCAGAGAATCTCTTCATGACCATTAGTATTTAATTGTGGAAAGCAGAAGAGGAAAAAAGCAAAAGACAGCATGTAATGGATTGTTACATTGTTATGACTCATATTGCCTCAGAGGTTTTGTTTTCAACTGGTGCTGTGTATATTGTTATTAAGTTATTTTATTATGAAATTTGAACCGAATTCTTATGTTAAATCTGGGCCTAAAAATTACCATCCTGGTACCCATTAGATGTGTGTGTACCCATGAAAAATACTGAGAAAAGGATCCAGCAATGAGACTAGAAATGTTAAAGTAATGTAGATGCAGTTTTTTCACCTGTTCAGCCTAGAGATAGAGAAAATCTTGGAAATTTACTGGAAAAAAAAATCTCATTACCTAAAAGGCAAAATATCCTCCCTACAGAGAAATAAAATTTTAAAAGGAACAGTTCTGCAGCTTCTGTACAAAAAAGAGAACAAACCCAAATCACAAAGATCACATACACAAAATCAAAAAAGCCACTGCCCAACAAAAAACACATCCTCAAAACTCCCCACTAAAAAAAAGCAACAAACAAAAGTAAACCCAAGAAACTCTAAGAAAAAAAAAGTGCTCTGAAAAACAGGAATACTAAAATGTGAAGTCTTAAATCAGTCTATATCGATACCAATTGCTTTGCTCTCTTACCACTGTTTACCCTCTCTGCCTCATTCCTCATCTTAAAGCAAAGTTTTCTCTCTGTCAAAGAAACTAATTTTGTGTCCTTCTTTATTATTTCCCAGCACATACCTCCCATTCTTTGGTCTCCTCTCTGGAACTTTGCCTGTAAATTTTTTTGGGGAAAGGGACTGTCTCTCATTATGTGCTATACAGACTTGAACACCATAGATTTCCAAAGGGCCTAATTCTGCCAAATTCTTTACTGGTGGCCCACTTTTGATTAAATTTTTCAGCTTAGAACTTCATTCCATGTTGCACATGAGACTTTTTAAACTGTCCTCAGGCTCCCCAGGAGTTTTGCAAGCCCCCGAGATGGTGAGTAGAGGTCAGGCTACAGAAAAATGGGGTTGAGAGGAGGCAAAAAACTGGAACAGAGCCATGAGAGAGGCTGTAAAAGCTGCACAAAGGGGATAGAAGGAATGAAAAATGGTAGATCTTCCTCCTGGGACGTGATGTTCTTGTCCATCCTGCTCTCTGCTCAGTAGAAACTATCATCTGTAGCACCTCCCAGATCCTTGGTGAATGCAGCAAGTAATAACAGTAACAGTAGCAGCTGCAGTAACTACAGCAGTAGCAACAATAATAATTATTAAAAAGAACTATTTGTCTTATTTCCTCCTTGGGTGCACCCAAGTGAACTCTCACTGTGGTGCCTTCAGAGGACCTTCTATGCAGTGTCATCATGGTAAGTCTTTGTGGCCTATCTTGTCTGTCAGTCTGTCACCCTGAGGCGGCATCAATGGTAAGAACAAGGTTAAAAGTGAAGAGGGGAGCAATAGCTCAATTATCATTCCAGGCACGTGGTGTAATTGTGCTGCTGGCTGCCGGCCATGTGGCTCTTGTGGCAGCAAACAGAGCTTCCCCTCAGCAGCCCCAGCCGCCCTGTTTTCCTACGGGCTGGGAAGGTCAGAAAAATCAATTAGCAATGTGGGACATTAACGAAAGCCAAGTCCAAATACAACTTCAGAAACACTTTGCTGAAAGATTAATGTATCTTTAAAAAACAAATGGACATCTGTGTCATTTTTCAGAGCTGCTCGTGGTTGCTGCTCCTACTAGAAGAAGCCAATGTTCTCACTCTGTGCAGCAGCCCTGTCTCTTAGCTGCCACAGAGTCATCCATCAGAGAGGGACTGCTGAACTTGATGCTGCCCATGCAAAATCCACAAAAATTAGCTAATCTCCAGCTGAGACAGTGTTTAAGAAGCAGAGACACTCCAAATTGTCTGAAGACAGAAGCAGCAGAAAGATGTGATAACTCCCATAGACACCAGGATGTGTGACCCTGACAGACCTCTGGGTGAGGGACCAGGCTGACATAGTTCAGGGTTTATACTTAGACCAGGGAATAAAACTCAGAATTCTGAGCTTTATGAGTTATGAATTCAATGGAGTACTACCGTGGGCAAGTCACCTTCCTTTCAGTGGTCTCTAATATGTGTCAGGGGCATTGTACATTTTAATGAAGTCCTTCACTATCCTACTGTTACAGATGCTGAAAACTATAAAGAGTTATTAAATTCATTGTCATCTGGCATATCAGTCTTCAAATTGTTTAATCTAAATTACACCTCTGCTTTCTAATATAAATATTTTATTTCTCTCATGCAGGAATGTACAAAGTAAAATATAATCTTGCTGCCCGCAAGCCTTATTTAAAGTCACATATACTTGTAAGATGTTTGTACTCTTTTCCTCACTATTTCCTTTTCTTATTTTAAGGGAAATTATTTAGAACTGCAGAAGATACTCAAATTATCCCTTGGGCTCATCTGATTTTACCTACTGAGTTAGCTTTACTCCTAAACAGGTGTTTTATATTTTAATGTCATGAACACTAACAAAACCACACGGGCAAGATGGCAAGTTGTGATGACTCTCTGAGAAAACAGGACTACATTTCCTGGGCTGGGTGCATGGTGGGTACATAAACCATATCCACTCCAATGGTATCTGCACCACTTGCAGATCATGTTGTGGAATAAAGGGAAGAACAGTTACCAGCCAGCTGATCTGCTTCTTTTTCCTGATCCCCCTGCAAAGACAAGGAAAAAAAATACCCCAAAATGCTTCAGTAATTTATGCAATTAATTGAACCAGGTAGGGATATGATTTCTAGGAAAAAGGAGAAAGGAAAGATCAAGTAGGTCAGTCATGGACCTTGGAGGACCCAACCACAAAGCTTTTAGGTTCCATCAAGCTGAGCAATGATTGGAAGTGCCCATATGAAAAGGACCCTTTTTCTGAAATGGGGGGTCACCAACCACCCTGGAAGAGAAGAAAGTTGCTTAAGGGGGAGTTTAATAGGAAAATAATTTACTGTTACCATTAGGTGGAAGATATGAGTATCTGCTTGGAAATCTTGTTTTTGAAAAGCATTTTTTCCCCTCATATCTTTATCAGAAAGTTTGGATAAAAAACTCATGTCTATGAACCACTTGATTACTGGTATTTAAATAGATGACTCTCTCAAAATTCCCAAAAAGTGCCAAGCCATTTTCTATCTCAAAGGCTGGATGATCATTAGGAACACAGACAATTTCTGTAATGTAGGGCTGGCCATGAAAATTTGTTAAAAAAGACATTATCCTGGCTAGGCAATAAGTAAAACCTGTATGTAACAGCTAATTATCTTAACAGCATTTGAAGTTAATTTTTTTTTTTCCTACCAGTCATGAACCTACAAGGAGAGAGCATCAGAGTAGGGAAAGAAATGGAGCAAAACCCAGTGGAGTAAAAAAAGGAGAAAAAAATTATCCCATTTTTGCCCAGTAGAGTATAGATTGTCAGTATTCTTTGGCATCCCTGGTGTAATTTGGTTTTGGTCAGTCCAGTAAAACAATTGTTCCTTTAACTATAACAAAGACCAATTTACCGATTATCTGTTTCCTAAAAGCATTGAATGCTGAGTATCCTGTTCCATTTCCTGTCAGATATTCACATGCAATTAGATACAGGCAGTGGGAATGTAATGTAAAATGGGTATTTTGTTCTGAAACGTGGCACTGTGCCTGTGCTCTTCCCCATCTCCTTGAGCAAAGTTCAAGTGCCAAAATGAAAGGCATGTTTAATGCCAAAGGTGATTCAAGTTCAGGCCAAAAATAATTCCAGACAACTCAATTTTGAATTATTTTCCTTCTAAACTCTTTTTTTGGGGGGGAAGTGGAAATACTGCCGGGTGTTTGAGGCTGAGATGCTAACAGCAAAACCTCATGCAAGCTATTCAAATATCAGCTGCTATTGTGTACAAAGTCCTCCCTATCACTTTGGAATTTGTGAGAGGAGGCCAACAGAACAGTCAGATTTACAATATACTTGCAGAATTTTCCATGAGGTTTAGTTTTCTTTATATAAAAAATTAAAACCACTGTGAGGATTTTCTTTTATTCTAATATTTTTGC
Organism: Serinus canaria; assembly: GCF_022539315.1. NCBI lineage: Eukaryota > Metazoa > Chordata > Aves > Passeriformes > Fringillidae > Serinus > Serinus canaria. The sequence goes on from NC_066315.1 coordinate 142,595,282, forward strand.
CTGAATTCCAGGAAACATGTGCACATAAAATGTATTTACTGACATTTGGTTTTGTATAATTGTACTTCAAGAAGACAAATTTGGTAGCTTAAACCTGAAGTTAAGAAATTGTAACCTAAATACTTGTGTGAAACAATGTACATAGAAAAATCCATATTTATATATTGGAAGAGTCTTGCTTTTCTTGCATAGAAATTGCATTTTATTGCAGAACATCCCTAGACCTTTTCTCTTTTCTTTTCTTTTTTCTTGTTAGATAGCATCCAGTCATTTCAAATGTCTTCAGAGGCAGAGCAGTTACTCACTATGATAATATTTTGAACACCACATAGAGTAGAAATGAAACATGAAGCCATGGATTAGTATCAATTCAATATGGATTCTTGGATAAGTCCTTCTATCCTTCTCTCTAAAGACAGAATGGCTTTGGAGACAGGGATGTGATATGTGGTTAAGCTAACCCTGGTGCATGGAGGGCCCCCAAAATTAGATTTGATAGTACTGTGCTGGAGGAATGAAATGGAGTGACATACCAGTGGTTTTGGGCTTAGCTGCTAAGGAAAGGTCCCAATGAAGGTGATACATTTGAAGTCTTCTGACCAATTTATTTCAGCTCTCTGCAATGGAATATTTCAGTTCAAAAGTGGCAAGGCAAGAACAAAAAGAAAAGGCTTTTTTATGAGGTTCTTTTCTGGCAGAGAAAAGTGAAGTCTTTCTTTCATCCAAAAAGACTGACACTTATTTTGTCAGAAATGCTGAAATATCCAGAATCCAAAAATTTTGCACCTTCTTGATTGCAGTCAAGTAGGGAAATGAAATGTCACAGAATTGTAGTGGAGAAACAACTCCACCCAAGGAATTTGAAAACAAATGCACTTGCAGGCTTCTTGGGAGAGGATAAACCAAGGAGACAGAGGTTCAAATACAAAATACTGAATGAACATAAGCTAGGCCTGAATGGAGGGAATAAGCATGCACAGCATGTTCTTCTAACCACACCTGACAGGGGCAGAAAAGTGGACCAGGTTACAGTCTATGCAATGCTGCTTGGAAAAATCCTGCAGGAGGTGGCTGGACAGCCATTCCCTAGAGGCAGCTGTCTTGGGGAGGAATGCCATGGGGTGGAGGGTATGATGGCACAGAAAAGCTCACTCTGACTCTTCTGAGCCAGCTGCACCTGAGCTTCCTGCAGCAGGAAGCTGTGGAGCTGTTTCATGCTGTGCTGGACCTGGGTGAGGATGCAGCACTGAGCACTTGGGCTCCCAGGAACCCCAGTGGAAACAGCTGACCTGTGCACTGGATCCAACTTGTCTCAGGCTGGTGATGTGAGTCTTCCTATTTCTCTGAGACTTACTGTTAAAGAGTCTCAGCAGGGAGACCTGTGAGAAAGCTCTATAAAAAATGATACATGAAAGAAAGATAGAAATCTATTAAAAGAATGGAACAGTGAGCATGAAACAAAAATTCATTAAAAATGTATGACCAGAGTAATAGGACTAGCTTTGTTTTGGCATTGGCAGCCTGCAGAAAAAAAGATGGGAGAGAATCATATTGCACAGATGAAAAGGAAGGAAGGCAGAAAACTGGATTAAATAGATAGCTATACACTTTAGTTTCAAGGATTATCGTTGAAAACCATATGAAGCTAAGACCATTAAAAATCAGGAATGCCAAAAGGGGCAGTTGGATGATGCAGAATTAATTAAGGAGAGAGAAAGACAAAGGCAGAAACCACTTCACAGGAAACAGAAAAATGACTGTGAAATCTGCAGACTTCAGCAAAATCAGCATCTGGATCTCCTTGCCAAGAGGACAGAGTGAAGAGATACAAGCAATTATACGGAGACTCTACACAGAATATATTGCATTGTTGTTTTCAAATTATTGCATAGTCCTGAGAACTGGTTTCCAGGCTTTTGAGACCTGAGGGTCCCTTCAGGAAGATGCTGCCACCCACATCCTTACCTTGTAGCTCTGCCAGGTGTTGAGACAGATGTTTTCCTGTTGACATCTGCCCTGCCCACCCTTTCCTTCCTGCTGCAGGGAGGGACGGTGAACTGGTGAAAGTATTTTCAGATTGTGACACTTGCTCTGATACATTTTGCATGAGTAAACAATTTTTTTTGTTGTTTGTTAGGAAATTATAAAATAGTAATCCATATTTTCTAGATGGGAAGTTCTTTAAGATCCTCTAGCCTGACCTGGGGCCTGCTAAATACCATGAAACAGCAGCATTTCCATACTAAGCACATCACTTCTCTCAGTGCCAGCTGGCATTTCCCACTTGTTTTCTGTCTCCCGTTTGCTTCTCCCTATCAGCTCAGCAGAGCAAGCAGAATCATTTCACATGATGAAAAGTCAGTTCAGAAGGAGTTGGCCAGTAAACCTGGATTATAGCTACTGATGAAAAGTGCCAGCTGGTGGCTTCTGGAGAACTTCTTTAGCCACAGCCACTATTAGTTTGTCATTGTCCCTGGTGCTTTGAATACAGCAGAGGATTAGAGGATGGCATCTGTGAAGAGCTGGAGGCACCCAGTTACACTAATCCCTCAAAGAGTGGCGAGCTGAGCAGCCTCCTCTCCCTCTGGGCTGCCTCTGCTCTCCAAACTGGAAGCACCCCGGGGTGGGTTAACCACTCAGCACCAAGGGCAGAAGTGATCAGACACTCTTGGTAAGAGGTACGACCTCCAGTCACTCAAGTAAGCCCATGACACATGAACCTGTGGCATTAAATGGTCTGGAAAATAATGTTCATCCTTCTGGTTTTTGCCTCAGCAGAATATTGCACCCCATGTCCTTTGCTGTCCTCTCCTTCACACAGCTCCATTCACTTCTGAGTTTTGTCAGGATGGTAGATGATTATTTTTTAAGCCAAAGCCAAAACTCAACTTTGTTCCCATGGACAGAGAAGATTAAAACAGAACAATTGAGGTTAATAACACATTACCTCAGTGTGAACTTCAGAAATGAGTTAGCTTGATTCCAAAATACCTTGGTAATACTTTGAATGGATTACAGCTTCTTTTTAGGAGAGAAAACAAACCCAAATCCTCCGTGGCTGGGTTTAACTGTCTGTGTCACATTCTGCAAGTTCGTGTTGAGTCAAAACCCCCAGGTTTGCTGTAGATGGATTTCAGAAACTTGTTAAATTTGGAGCTGGGAGCTGAAGTCACTAAAGTAGCTGAAGGCTGGGGAGTGGAAGCAAGGCAATGTTTAAAAGCTGCAGCAGATGTGAGTTGTGAATCCAAGAAAAACAGCACCTGTCCCCAGATCCCTCCTCCAATGTTTGTCCTGCTGCATGCAAGGCCAAAGTCAGTTATCTGCCAAAGCATTCTCAATGAAAGATTTTCAGCCTGGCATGGACTGCTTGGAGGTCAATAGAAAACACTGCATTAGATTTTTCTTCAATAAAAGATCCTAGAGTCCATGTCTAGACAGAGAAAATCAGGAACAGGCTGGGGCTTAGGCATTTAAATACCTAGAGACTACCACGGTAATTCCAGCATGGCCAACACCCAGCCTAATATTATAGGCTCAGAATGTTTTAAGAGCAAATTCCTTAGGGTCAGCTCCAGTCTTCATCTCTATCCTTGAAAGAGAGAAGTCACATCCTTAGTCTTTGCCTGCAGTGAGTCCTTGTGGTGAAATGGCACCTGCAGCTTTCTCTGGTTGGGGCATGTTTCCAGTCTGTGCTCCAGTGTCACAGAGTCACTCAATCTCTGCATTGAACTCCCCATGCACAAAGTGTCCCAAGAGATGGTTGGCAGCAGCCAGAAATAAACAAAGAGGTGATTGTCTATAAAATAACACAGGTCAGAAGCCCCCATTCAAGCCTGGATCCTATTTTGTCCAATATGCAAGGATAGACAAAGTTTTTATTTTATAAAGTTCAATAATGAAATAAGTAAGTCACGAAAATGCTGGAGAAACAAGGTTTGATTTTATCCTATAAGTTAAGAAGGACAGAAGCTACTGGTTACCACATTTACTCCAAACCATTACCCCAGATATAAGGCTTTAGGTGCTTTTGTTCCACTTTTGCCCACACAAATGTTCCAAAGTCTGTCCAGGAAAAAATCAGCAGCCTTCCTTGCTGAGTTTACATTTTGATAAAATGACAATTTATTTTTCAACAATGAAAAAACAAAACAAAAAAAGCAGCAGAACCCCTCATCACATCTGGTTAAAGTTCACTCTGCACTACAGGCTTGACTTAGAAATATTTCCTTGAACTGCTCCATTCCTTCTCTGCTCTCTGGACTCCTGGGAAAATCATTTTTGTTTGCTCTAAATTTTTAGGAAGTTTTAGCTAAATCACAGTAAGTCTTTTTGAGCCAGGACTGGAAAATTAGGGGGTTTCATTCTCCTTTTAATTTTAGTGTCAGGAGGAAAAAAAATTATCTGGACCTCAGGACTAGCACAAATTAGCAGAAAATATTATATTTTTATTAGCAGAAAATATTATATTTATTATATATATGCATATATATGTATATATATGCATATATACATACACATACATACATATATATATATTCTATATATAGGTATATCTATAATAGATATAGATATATCTGTATATCTATATCTATATAGATATACATATATCTATAATATTTACTTCATTCCTGCCTAAAAACTTTGCTCTATTTACCCAAAAGGCTGATTGATTAATTTTGATGCAATCTGCACCAAATACTTGAACCTCTGAGAACTTAAAAACTTTGTGGTATTTCCAAATTTTTCATAGCTCAGTTCTTTTGGAGTTTTTAATTGCCACTGGGATCTTTGGAGGAATTTTTATGTTCAGGCAGATAAGCTGCTCTGAAGATTGAAGTTCCTCAAAGCTTAAGATTACATAGAAATTGAATGTACTGTATACAAAGTCTGGTGCTGATGCCACCCATGTAAATTTTATAGCCATGTTTTAAACCAATGGAATTAATCCTGATTTATTTTCATACCTGTGAAATAATAGCCTGGCATTTAGTTGTACAATCTTTGCAACAAATTAATTATTTCATTGGATCTTGCTATAATCAAGTAGGAAGTCAGAGAAAAAAAGACCATATTTCATTTATGTTATACTTGCAAACACAGCCATTAGTAGAGACAGAGGCTCGTGAATAAATAAAAATTTACTGCTGACCTCTATATATACATATTTTAGAACCTTTTATGATTTGAAGCAAGCAGTTTATTTAGACCTAAGTTAGAATTTGTGTTTTGACCGTATCTGAAATATCTGCAATCAACCTCAAGTTCTACTCCAATGTGCAAAGTGAATAACCACAATTTAAGTTCTGTATTGCCTTAATTCCAAACATTTAGCTTCATGTCAACAGACTCATCGAAACAAACACTCTTGCCTTTTTTTTTTTTTTTTTGGTTTCTCAGAGAAAGAGAAGGAGATAGACTCAGTTTTCTGAAGAAAAGCAATGTGTGGATGTTTGGTACCTCCTTGTGATGACAGTCTGGGCTGCTGCCCTTCCCCTGAGCTGTCATATTCCCAGGTGGGCTCCTGGGGCTCCAGGTGTGGCTGCAGCCTGCTGGGGAGAGATGAAAATGCTTTTTGAGACCAGGCCAGATGGCAGAGGGACATGTGGGTCAGGCATGATGTGTCAGGCAATGGTGCCTTGCAGCCCCTTAACCTGGCTCAGCTGCTGGGGCAGGGAGGGACTCGAGGACATACTTAACTTTTTGCTGTTCTAAATGAAACTTAGGCTTGTCCTTAGGTGTTCTGTTAATCAGGATTGGATTTCATCACATGTTTTGTTGAGCTATTGTCTTAGAACTTTTGGTGGTTGTTAAGACATTGTAAGCTATGCAACAGAGGTCTGGTGCTTTGAAACTCTTGTCATATTCCCTTCAAAATGACTAAAGGGAGCAATAAATGCACAGATTTCTTTAGAAATGGGACCTTAAAAATAATTCTTTTAAACTTTATATGTGCATTTTATTTAATATTTGCAAGTGTATGTAAATGTATTAAAGCATGGGACTGTAAACGAATGATCAAATATAAATATTTAGCATGCTCATACTGTAGAAGACAATCCTCATGGTGATAGAATTACAGTCCAGTTTTATTTCAGTACAGGCTGACTAGAAACTGATGGCAAATTGAGGATAGATGTTCCCCTTCCACACTCCATAGATTGCCCCAAACTAATGCCTTAAAGTGAGCTGCTTGCTAGATAAATCTTCTTTATCATCTGTTTGTTTTGACAATGTTATTTCAATGCTCCATCTGTCTGGCCTCTACTACATTTACCAATGGGGAAAAAATCAATAAACCATTACTCTCCTGAAGACCCTGTTGTTGCATTAGGAGGAAAAGCATATTTGCCTAGGTATGTAAGGGGTGAGGGGGGTGTGAACTTGAGATTTCAAAACTGCCAAGTTATGAACAAAATGCAGCTTGTGCCACGTGTGGAACCTAGAATTCACCCTTTAAGGAAAGGAAAGACCAAAATACCAGTGGCACTGTGAAAGAGAGATGACAGTGGCAATAACCACTTGGTTTGTCTTTACCTGCAGGGCCATGGTGGGAGCTCTGGCAGGCAAAGACTTTCCCTTTAGTGGTTTTCTATCCCTTACTCCACTTTTATCAGCACCCTTTGTTCCCACAGCATCCGCTCTGTCCAAGCAAACCCCAAGGCTGCAGTGGGGCAGGGGCAGCCACTGTTCAGTTCTGTTTTGCTCTGTCATCTCGTGACTGGGGGCATGTCAAGTGGTGTAACCGTAAATCAGACTGGCAAAACAACTGTTCCAGTCTCTGCACTTCCCCTTCCTGGCCTGCTAAAACTACTCTTTCTGACTCAGCAACTGTCCTCATAACTGAGTATATAAATACACTTTTTCTGCTCAGTTCAACACATGAGAAATAAAATGAAAATGAAAAATTTTCAGATGCTGTAAGTTTTCTGTGTACCCTTTTCTACATAATCCAAAGCACTGGGTCTGTAGATAAGAAAAAAGCCTGCTGGGATCACAGTAAAAAACATTCTGTTTATGCTGCTGATCACTACGATACCTCAGAGAACCCTGATGGATGATGTACTTGCAAATAATGTTTACTCCATGGAGAAAACTTTAAAAAATTCTCACAGATTATTGCCCACAATGTGGTTCATTCAGGAGCTCTGGGTGTAATGAAATGGTCTGTGGTTAAAAAAAAAAAGATCTGTGGTCTTTATCTGCTCAGATGACATTAAGAATGTAAAACTATGGAAATTTACCAGCAAAAAAGTCAGAAGTTCACTCAGCTGGAGATATCAGAGACATGCAAAATGCAAAAGCTGATATCTAGCACCCCTCACTGAATTTAAAGAAATAAGACTATTCTTAATTTCAATTAATTAATTTAAGTGGATCCACACAACCCTAGCAGCTGTCATCCACTGTGATCCATGTCTTTAACGCCTGTTGAGGTCAGTGTCTGCATTTGCTGTCTTTACTGAGATGGCCCTTAGCCTGCATCTCAGACCAGACCCACCACTGGACCTTCACCAGGGTCCTCTGCAGGATTCAGGTGGAGCTGGGATGTGTCCTCCAGAACATGTGGACATTTTTGGCCATGTTGCAGCTCAGCACTTTTGAATCACCATGCAAGCTGCAGGGTGCCCACCAGGCTGCTGTGTGGGGGAAGGCAAACTAGGCATGGCTGTAAACATGGACACATGTACAAGTTTTGGTGTTGCACAGGCACAGCTGTTGAGACCTGGGTGCGCACACTAAAGCTAAGTGAGCAACAGCTACTCCTTCCAGTGACTACATTCCTAATGAGTAAATAATATTTGGCCAGGAAAGGAGAAGGAGCTTGGCTGAGTCTGAAGCCTTGTTCAGACTAGGGTTCATATTCCTACACCAACAGTTGTTTGGGGAATGCAGAGTAGCTCTTATAGAGGCTGCTGAAGTCAGATGAGAACAGCAAATGGACTGCTCAGGTACCCAACCAGATAACTGGCTAGTTCAAAGATGTGGTCTGGATATGGATTTGGGTCTGGATGTCCTGACCTCTCCAGGTGCCCTAACAATAACCTACTGGCTTTCCTAGAGGGGCAAAAACATCTCTCTCTCTCTCTGGCATTTTGACCAGAAATCCTATCCTACCATGGAAACATTTCTTAAGAAAATTTCATCAAAACTGGCATGTTCCCAAGAGAAATCTCCATTTCAACTAAGTGGCATTTCCCAATGATAAACAATGTTTCTGGAAAACGCCCAAATAACTCTACTGCTTGGCACCTGTTTCAGTTGCTAAATATTGGATCAAGTAATTCACATTACCATGGAGTACCAAAGACTTTTTCATTATATGATACTTGGAACAAAGGCTCTCTTTTACAGTGCCAAAAAGCACTTGGGGCAGGGTGGGAGCTCAGGGGTGATCAGGCCATTAAACATGTGAGACTCCCATGCATGATCAAAACCCTCATGCTTTACCCAAAGTGGAGCACTGACAACAATGCCTCCTGAGGAGTATCTGTCCCTTTCCGCTCTCCCTCCCACATTCCCCTGACATGTCTCTGCACACACAGGTTTAGGGAACCTAATCTGGTTCTAGAAAAACAATCCAATGTGTTTCTGTGAAAGTGGTCTTGATCCACCCTCCACCACGGCTTCACAGCTGAGAAAGTCCAGCAACAGCTCCAGATCCAATGCAGGTGGGCACAGGGGCATTGTGGGGATCTTGTGGCTGGTGGCAAACAGCCAGTCTGGGGGGCAGAAAGCCAAAAGTAAAAAGTGTGACATTGCCTCTATCTCAAGTAGGTATTTGGTGTAAAGATCTGATTCTTTCAGGCTTGATTCAAAACTTATCAATGCTCACAGAAATCACTTTTACTGACTTCAGGAGTTCTGGTCTCTAAAGTTATTCTGTGCTCTAATTTATGTGCAAGAGCCAAACCAAACTATGTTTGCTTTTGGTAGGACAAAAATAGTAAATCCATGAGGATATTTTCTTTTCTTCAGAGATTATGGAGCTTTCTTACTCAGATGGAACCCTCAACGGTAAACTTAACCCTAATTTTATGCATCTAATGTCTTTACATAACAAATGATCAGGCATGATTCATCCTACCTCCCTGAGATGTCTGCTTTGGGATGGGATAAATTGACCCCAGGCAACACTGATTCTCTTGATTACCTCCCATCTGACCATTTCAGATGAATCCTCTTCCAGTTGTTGGCAACAGAAAATAACATCTCTTCAGAGGCACGTTAACATTTGTGTCATAATGTTTGTACCAAGTTTCTTGATGACTCAGATGGCTTCAAAGGGCTGATGCATGGCCAGTCTGAAGCTCTTATTTTCTCTCTGTTTATGCACACATATGCACACAAAGCTACTTTAAATACATAAGTGCTGAAAGCCCATTTTCTTCCATAACTGATATATTCTCAAAGACCAAGATTCAACTCCTTGAGCCTGGCACACTGTAGGGTCATGCATGTGACTGCAAAGTGGATACTCACTCCTGTTGAGAGCTTTACTTCTGCTTAGCACAGCTGTGAACGGCCAAATTTAGCACAGGATGGCAGAGAACTGAGTCCTTAGGAGTTTTATCCTCTTTGAATACAGATTTTTTATCCCCTCAGTGCACAGTTTAAGTGAGGAATTTCCAACAGACAATAAACACATGCACTTAACCCAGTGAAACTCTGAGGAGAAAAACATTCTCTTTGGCAGCAAAACTGATGACTAATTGACAGCAGGTCTGACAAAATCATCAGAAAATCATGAGATAAATAAATACAGGTGCATTTTCTTCTTCTTCTCTCCCATTTCAATAGACACAAATTAAATGTAAATGGTTATTAGAAAAAAAGATTCTTTGTGGCATTTAGTGGCTTTAAAGGCCATTGGACGCTAAAATTTATTATTTATTCCCATAGCATATGGAAGATAAGTGACAGCCCAGCAGGATATGGTGCGGTGGAAAGAAACCCTGCCATTTCCAGCTGGTACCCTGAATCAATGTAAATTCATTGATTTCTCTGCTATGGCCATGGATGGGCCTCCTTGTGACATGAGCTCCTGCTCACTGGACCCTTCTTTTCAGGGTGGCATAGTCTGCAGGTTAGGACACCCCAGGGAGCAAGAGATATGTGAGCAGCTCTTCCATAATTTTTTCTCAGCTTGCCTGTTGGTGGGATAATTTTAGTTTTAAATTACTGTTATTAACTTAATGACCTGTTGCTCCTGGAGGAGAATTCTGTGAAGAGATTTATCCTGGTCCTGGCAAACAGTAATTGTCTGGTCCACTCAGATTCTGGAGGCTGCAGAGACTTGGTCTGGCCTTGTCAGAGGTCCTTACACTGGTGGACTTAATGGTGAGAGAGTTTCCCATTCTCTCAGTTTTCAGGACCATCCCAAAATACAGAACCTGAGCACTTGTGGAGAATTGCAGGCCTTGAAGGATTTTTCTGCTCAAATAGGATGAATACTGAACAACTCAGCTCCTATTTTGGAATGTTACCACAGAAACCAACAGATTTTGGGGATGTTGGTAGGACAGAGACTTGAAAAGATTTTTTTTGACACTTGGTCACTTTCTTTAAATTTGGGCCAATAAAGTGAGACCAGAGCAGTGTGTCTGCAGAGAGCTGTGAGGCTGAGAAGAACCCTGGGCTCTTCTGTTCCAAGGAAACATCATGAGAAGGTGAAAAGCATTGCAAAAGGTAATTGAAAAGAAGGCAAGGTTGGGATTTATGTTATCTGAGTATGAATGTAGCACTTCACACCACACAGAGGTCAAAATCTGGGTAGTCCTTGTGTCTTGACAGATTTACTTCTCAGATTTGACACCTATTCCAGATGGAATGAGCTGCCCTGTGGAAATTCCCTTTTCTCTCCACTGACTACAGAGATAATCTAAACAGTTCAGCTGCAGACATCTACACTGAAGCCCTGACAGTAGCCAAGGCAACATTTAATGCACCAAGTGAACCAGCAGAAGCAGCAGCTTATGGAAATCAGAATGGGATCTAAGTTAACACTGTGAACACCAAGCCCTTGACAAAACTGTGCTGCCACATCATTTTTCACTGCAAGAACTTGATGGAGAAAAATGCAGCACTCTTGCTGCTGAAATCCCACTGCAATGATGTCTGGATCAATATATAAATGTTTGAAAGGCTGGAGTATGTCAGGGTCCCAGAGTCAAGTGCAGAATCACTTTCTGTCCATCACATTCTGCAAAGACTCCAAATGAGGTTAATTATTGGCTTGTTTCCAGTTAGGAATTAGTAGCTGTTGAGTCATTGCTGCTAGGGCTAAGTCTCAACCTGAGGAAAGTATTTCTGGGAAGAAAATCGTTGTTAGTAACTACTGGACAACCTGTCTCATAAAAAACTAACCTAATTTATGTGGGGAGACTAAGGGTTAAACACATGTGTGGCCACTGTGGCTATTCCTTTGCCAGACTGCTTTCTTGGGGCTCTGTTTTGTTCTGCCCTCCCAAGGCTCTCCCAGGGAATGACTGGATGCCTTTTCCTTGGAAGACAAGGCAGAAATGTGAAAGTATGAGCATAAATGAAAAGCTTTCCAATCAAAGGATTAGTTCAAAGAGAGAGTGAGAGTGTGTCCCAAACCTATCAATATCAATGAGACTGCTCTAATATGCCTTGATATACAGTTGTACAGACCTATCAAAGGTGTTAAAGAGACAGCTAAAATGAGAAGAAGAATCCTAAAATTCAGTAAAGTAAAAGCCACAGATCAAACCTTATAAACACCTGTCGCTTACAACACCCACGTCATAAGGAATTAACACCTCTTGGCACAAATCCCACACGTACACAAAGCAAGGAATGCACAAAAGGCAAAAAAAGGGATGAATATTAAAGCAATCACTCAAAGGAAAGATTCATCTCCTCATCCTAACTGTGCATGAAATAAAACATAAAATGTCTATAGAGAAATTTTATAGGCAGAAAAGCAGCTGGGTACACCAGGGACCAGAGTCAGAGCATGGAAGCTGTGAAGAGCAGATGAAGAACTCAGTTTGATCAAATGGGGATGATTAAACATCAGTGAACTGAGAAATAATGAATACTTAGATGAGTAATGGGGCTAAACACTGATTAAAACTAAGCACCTGTTTAGAGCGAAAACCAACCATTTTAAAGTACCAACAAAGAGAAAGGTTGAAGTCAGAGCAGTGACAAATATTGCTGTGACAGAAAGCCCCTACAGTACTCTGGTTGGATAGAGATAACAGAGGTAAATAACTTAAAAGTCATGAATTCAAGGAACGTGTGTGTTTGATTTTCTCTCTCTTTCAGTACAGGTCAAAAGTTGGAGTTTGCAATCATGTTGGTAGAAATGAAAAGACCAGACTAGAGCTAGGGAAAAGGAGAATTGTTCTGTGTCTAATTTACCGTGAGATGAGGGAATACATAGTGATGAGCCACACAGTCATCTTTCACTGTTTTGCTGCTCTGTACAGCTGCAGTGGCAATACTATGTCTGTCATCCATTAGTCTATAAATGTCAAATTGCCCCTTGCTGGCAGCAATGATCAAGTATCTGAAATTCTCCTAATCTATAAAAAGGCTACTGCAGGCACACCCTACCTCTGCTGATCACTCTGTCTGGCTTTATGGCCCCCACTATAAGCGTAAATCAATAATTTTCTATTGAGTTTGGGGACACAACAGCCTTTGGGAATCTGCCTTTCCAGCTTGTTGTGTCTGTGTTTGTTGGCCATCCTCCCCATCAAACCCAACGGGTTTCATTTTCTCCTGGCCCTGTGAGGCCGAGGATGAGATTGTGTGTGCATGTCGATGTGTCTCTATGAAGGGAAGGTTGGCACTGCACTTTTTACTGAGGGAGGTACAGATGCTGCAGCCTACTCACTCTCTCTTCTCTCTTGGACTCCTACACTCAGCAGCTAGAAATACCCCAGAGACTGCACTAACCTACGCTGGCTGGGAATGGTGCCAAAGTGGCTGTTGGCTGAGAGTTGCTGAAATCTGCTTTAGCGTGGCCTTTCATACCCTCTGTTCGACCCTCCTATACCCTGGGGGATTAGTAGCCCTCTGAGCCTCATTATACCATCCATCAAAGAGTCCCCACATGAGGGTAAATCTCAGCTGGCCAAGGAGAGCTGGAGGTTGGGCAGCACAAAGACCTTCATTCACTTTCCAGCAGAGGCTCTTAATTTTTAGGCTTGCAAACTGCTTATATACAGTTTGAAATGCTCAAAGCAACTGCTTCCTGGGATAAGGAATTAGAACAAGCAAGTAAACAGAGAAGCAATGTTAGCATGTTTCTGCCCTACTATTAAAAACAGTTTTATGGCCTGAAAAGAATACACTGACTGATTTTGGCAGTGATCACTCATCTAATCTACTCTGCACATACATGCATCTGTCTTCCTACTTACAGCATTAGCTGACACCATGGGACTCTGTCTTTATTTTCTTCAACAGATTTGTAGTGGGTTCTCTAGAACTAAAAATAAACAAGCTCTCCTGGGGAATATGTTTGTCTCCTCAACCCCCACGTGCAGGTTGCAGCATGATTCCTGCTGGCTGTTTGGAGATTTATATTCCAGAGCTCTGCACAGACCTGCCAAGTGGCAGGATGGGAGTGGAAACCAACAGATGAATTATAGAAGTTGCTGGGTGTTTGCAGCAAAAGGAACACTGACTTCCATAGAAACATGGATCTCGCTTACCCTTTTGCATTTGATACTGAAATTGTCATTGTGGACTACAAGAACTTCTACAATGGGATTCCCCTATTGGCCAGGCATCTCCTCACCAGCTCTGCTGCAAAGTATGGTGAACTATAAACTGAGCTGAATTACTTTGTGCATACCTATCTCAAATATGGAAACTCATTCTTTTTTGCATGCACCGTCAGGTCCCTCAGAGTCAAAACCTTTGTGCCTGCAGAACTCGATCTTTAGGACAGAGGCTATGAGCTCTACTTCACTATCTGAGTCCATTTGACGTACTTAGGGGATTTTATTTTTTAATAATTCTGCTTGGATGCTTGTCTTACGTGAAGCACTCTGAATCAGAGAATGACAAAAAAGGTCTAGGCTGAAAGAGACCTCTAGAGATCACCTAGTGCAAACTTTTGTTGAAAGCAGACTTTAGATTAGGTTATCTGGGCCTTGCCAAGTCAAGGCTTGAATATTTCCATTGAGGAAGACTCTTCTGCTTTTTTGTTTCCAACTGGTTACAATGTTTAATTGTTTTCTCAGTGAAGCATATAGTTTATATCCAGGTGGAATTTCTCTTAAATCCAGTTGTGCCCATTGCTTTCTGTCTTCTTACTGTTCATCCTTCTGAAGAAAGTTCTTCTTTACAACTACCATTAAGTATTGGAAGATTATGATTAGATTGCCACTAACCTCCTCTTCTCAAGGCTTAACAAACCCAGTTCCTTCAGCCTTTATTCACATCAAGTTCCCCAAACATCTTGTCATGCTGAGATTGTCTCAGATTTTTTAGCAGCTCCAAGTCTGATCTTGGCACTTATTGGTCATGCTGAGTCAGGAACAAAACAAAACTATGCAAAAAATGACCTGTCTCCTGCTTTATATGGCCCAAGGCAGCTTTGCAACAGTGGTGTGAGAATGTCTTGGGCTGTAGAGCTGGCTGTGAGTCCTGCACTCAGTTTTTGAGGCTGCCAGCTTGACACAGCTCAGCTCCGCTAAGCACACACAGCGCACACGAAGTTCTTCCCTTGGAAATCTGGTTTAACTGATCCTTTAGAATGCTTAGGCCATATGGTTCTGATTATTTATGAAGATAAAATTGTGTATTTTTCTCTGTCTAAAAATAACTAGACTTAGGGGAGGAAAATGCTTTTGTGTAAATTATTTAAAAATAGGAAAGCTGCTAATCTCTGGAGAAAACCCTCACTAGTGTTGGACATGATTCCAGGAAGCCTCTGAGAGGACAGGACAAAGGACCTGTCTGCTCAACCATGCTTCAACAAAGCCCTTTTACACCCTCTGTGTGAGCACCCTGACTGCTCCCTCTTGAGCTAGTGCACATTTCTGCAGAACAGCTGAGGGAAGGCAGCTGCAGGGCAAATATAACACATGGCATTCTCTGTGGTGGCTTCTTTCCTCCCCCTGTGCTCCGAGATTTTAACAATGTCCCTTAAACTCTCATAGAATGGGTCTCTAATGAGAATGGAAGGCTGAAGGCTGACTATCTGTGACTGCTCAAACTCATTTTATTCATGGGTTTGGGATCTGAGCTGTCATGGTGGAAGTTGCTCTAAGCTGCCCAGAGATGAACT
This sequence comes from Serinus canaria, assembly GCF_022539315.1. Lineage (NCBI taxonomy): Eukaryota > Metazoa > Chordata > Aves > Passeriformes > Fringillidae > Serinus > Serinus canaria. The sequence continues at coordinate 142,610,553 of NC_066315.1, forward strand.
GGGCAAGATGAACAGTGTGGATATACGTGGTGAGGAAATTTAGGTTTAAGATGGGTGTGTCTATCTAAGGTCTACACTGGGTTGGATGAGGACATGAACCCTGGTATGGTTGGAGGACATGAACCATCCCTCTGCTCCTCCTTCTCTGCTTTCAGGCTGATGTCATAAGCAGGGCAAAGAATGGCCTGTGGCTCCTTGCAGCCACCACGTGTCCCCTCCATCTCTGCCACCCTTACCTGGCTGTGCTGCACCCTGGCAAAAGCACAGAAGGCAGCCAGGCCATGGTTGCCTTTTCACTGGTGGTGTTTGGCAATTGGCTGTCCTAGAAACTGTCCTCCCACAGTACCTACCCTGCCAAAGGATTTTGGGATTATAAACACAATAACACTTAGCAAGGTCTCAGGTACAAGTGAGAGCATGGTGGAAAATGGGACTGCTGTTCATTCTGGTTCAAATAAACAAACAATTAAATTTTGAATTTCTTCTCAGTTATGACATCTTTCCTTGTGACTTTCTCTGTGGTTTTTTTGATGATGAGCAAGAAAACCTGCCTATAAGACTTATAGTTACATAGAGTTCTCTCGAACAAGGACTTTCCATGGCATGATTCACAACCTTGCTTCACTCCCTTTCATCCCCAGTCTCATGCTGTAGGAAAGCGTTTCTTTAAGGTGAAATTGTGAGGGACCAGATATTTCTGTCTCCCTGACATTTCTCATTACAATCTTCTTCATTCCCCTAAATGGTTTGTTTCTGACTGTCAGCATTGCACAAACTCTTTTATGACAGTGGAGGAGATCTGACATTTAGCTGAGCTTTGCATTGGTTATTTGGGTGTAACAGAGCCATGAATGGTTTTTATTGATACTATTGTCATTTCTGAAGTTGCTCTGGGAATGCAAAAAGCCATTATTCTGCATCTCAGTTTCTCTCCCATGGTAATCTCTGGCCTGGCAGTCTCATCCTAGCTCTCTCCAGTTTCACAGAAGATCCACACTTGTTTCCCATTCAGATCCTACAGGCTTTCATGTCTGCAGCTGCTGCACTATGGCAGCACCTCTCCATTTCATCTGCCCAATATTTCCATGAAGAAGTGAAAATACAATTGCACCCATGCTGTACATGGGCACCTGGAACACAAGTAGAGCCTATAATTTGCCTTTGATTGCATGCTGGAAGTCTGTGGGAGGTCAGGAGCTTAGCTCAAATTACCCCCTTGGAAGTAAGTGCTCTCACTGCTGGATGACCTCTTCATCTTTAAAACTACCTCCTTCCAGCCCTCTGGGACCTCATCTTTTGCTTCTGTTTCTCAATCAGTGCTTTCACAGCAGAGCTTAGGCTCAGAGCCTTGCTCTGGGCTGCAGTACAGAGCTCTGAACTGGCACTAGGTCAGGGAGAGGACTGCCAAGGAGTGTGGTGGATGACAGCCAACCCCAGCCACGTGGCATCTTCCTGTGCTTTGGGAGCAGGAACAGGGGATTTGTCTTTCCCTCCTTTCCTTCCTTGCCTTCAAGCGCAATATGGAAATGATCTCAGTCATGTCTCATGAGAGACCCCTTCCCTTATGCATTCCTTCAGAACTCCCTGGATGCAGGTCCAGTAGAGGTCTATACCATATCACATGTGTAATAATGATTACTATGGAGCACAGAGTTTTTGAGATAAAATTCTTAGACTTTGGCTTGACCTGTGATAGAAGACATGAAAAACTCTTGAATCAGGATTCCCTGCTCATTCAAAACAGGTTGATGAAGAAACTGTTCTATTTGCCACCTTTTTTTCCTCTGAAGGACCCTGTGATTACTGCTGAACAACAGTATGTTCTGTTTTCATGCTGGTGGCAGAGTTGGTGTTATTGTTTCAAATCCTTACAGGATATGCATTAATTAGTAGCAAGAGAGAGTTCCACAGATCCAGTGCTTATCCCTGACTCATTTCTCCAACACAAAGACTGCCAGTGGAATTTCTCTTCGGAGAGTTTAAAAAGCCCCAAACAAAGCAAGCCTTCAAAGCAACACGTTACAGAGATGTGTTGCATGTCATAAGGGAGAAGCATTATTTCTGTGTGGGTCAGAGAGTCCTTCTGGGGCTGAAAGAGCATCTCAAACATCTTTAAAGATATTCTGCTAAGGTGACCTCCTGGCTACTATCTTCCATCACAAGCAATTCTTAATTGTCAGAAGACATCCTTTGTGTTGTTGCAGTCGATTTCAAGGAGTAAGAAGAGTAAGGAATTTTCCTCCAGGCAAAGAAAGGTAACTGGAGATTTACACATGTTTTCAGTGGAAGTACACTAAATCCGTATGTCTACATTTGGAAGCATTCTCTGTTGGATTTGGACATGGAAATAATGAAGTTGAGATTTCTGTTTTGCAAAAATATAAATTCTAAAGGACGGAAATCAGTCCTCAGAGCAAATTTTGGATTTTGTCCTACTTTTTTTGTATTTAAAGAACTTTGAAAGGTAGGTTAATTCCAGCCCAGAGGAGATAAAAAACCTGAAAAATTCTTATTCCACTTCCAACTAACTAGCAGAAAAGAGAACTGCCTTATTTCAGGTTTGATTCCAATACATTTCCCAAATTCTTGTTTGCTCATATGTTTTGAGACTTTTTTTCTTGCTGGAACTTTATTCTTTGTAGCAGTTTTAAAGCCTATCACTAAGCTCAGAAATAGCATGGGGTCCTGCTCTCATCAGATAAGCCTCAGCAATTTTACTTAAAAACTTCTCTTTAGGTGTTAGTCAACTTTGGGGCCTGCAAGCTGGGAAGAGAATATAAAGATTTTCAGAAATTGTACCAACACATCAGGTTAGAGCTGAATTTAGGTTCTGTGAAACGAAGATTCAAACCAATAGAAATATTTCCATATTTAAGCATTCCAATGAAAACAATTTTAATTGGAGCTATTCCCTTGCTGGGTTTATAAGCCAAACACTGCATCATTTTGCTAGAAAAGAAGAGCCAGATTTCTTAGCTTCCAGTAAATTTCACAGTCTATTTTCATTCTTTATGTGGAGTGAAATACAGTGAGCATAGAATGACAAAAAATTGAAATGCAAATTAAGTTTTTAAAATGATTTGCCGTGAGAAATACAGAAATGCAAATGCACTGAAGAATATGATCTCTGGGTTGAATATTTCCCCTGCTTGATTTCAAATCAGAGAAGAATTTCTGTACTTTTGAATTGCATCCTATGGCTGATGTTTGCAATGCAAAGGGGTGTTAATTATTTAATGATGTGGACAGGCAGTCCATGGGAATGGGGAGAGTGGGAAATAAGACAGATGAGCAGAAGGAATCAAAGACAGCAATGCAATGTAAACAATGAACTTTTAAAGCTCTGTCCTGAAAAAAACTTCTGGATTACCATAGCAAGAAAAGCCAGGAGCATGACATGGGCAGCACCTCCATCACCCTCAAAGGCTGCAGCTGATGAAGGGAAGTGAGTGTCTGGGTTGTGCTTTGCAGAGGGATTTTTTGGAATCCTTTGCCTAGATGTTTGGAATCTGTTCCCTTAGCTGCAGATGCCTTCCAAGAGATGCATAAATGTCCCTTCTGGCACCCACCTTTTTACTTTGGCAGTGCTTGGACGCTTCACAAACAGCAACTGCTTCCCAGAAGAGTACTGCCTATGCCAGTCCTGAGGAATGATCTTCCATACCTAGCCCAGGCTTGAAGCCAAAATAGACCTTCACAGCATGTTGTTTCTCTACTCAGACAATAAATACCATACCAGTGCCCTCTCTCAGACCCCAGACCACAGCCAAGAGAGAGTTTGGGAGACCAAGATGACCAAGGAAGGTGAGGTTCCAGCAATTCTGTAAGATCTCTCAGTGTCAGGAATTTATTTTAGGAGTTGAAACTGGATGTTATCTTTGTGTCTACATGAGTCTTGAAAGCCAACTCTGTAGATAACACTATAAATCACTTTGGTAATGAAGCAATTTCCATCTAAACAATCCTATAAGTTGGTGAGCTTCCAAGGAAATTGCCAGGGGCTGGGTTTTTGTCTTTGGTGGAAGCATGTCTAGATATATATTGCTTCATAGCATTTTTTCCTACATGTTAGAGCTTGGGAGAATAAAGTAATTCATATACCAAGTAGAAATAATAAATTATCAGAGAAGGGGGCTTAAAATTCACTATACATAAGAAAAGATGGATCATTATAACTTATTATGAAGTTCCCTTACTGCCAAGCTTTGAGGTTCAATGCCAGAACATAATAGGGCCAGTGAAGCTCAGTGATTAAACTCTGCTTCCTCAATCCCTTTAAATTGAGATGGGAAAAATGCAGGAAGGGGATATGACTTAAATGGTGATGGGAGGGAATGGTAATAATGCCGAGTCAAGAAGAAGTCATTCTGAAACACACCTTGGGGACAGCAGGTGTGGTAATAAATTAACTGCATATACTTCAAGGCAGGGCCAGAGAGACACAGAGGAAATCCAGCAAAGAGTAACTTGCACATGGCAGAGCCTGCCAAGCAATAACCTGCTGATTTTAGGATCCATTCGTGGAGAAGCTCCGTGCTCAAAACACCCACAGACAATTGAACAAACATGGCAAGACTTGTTCCTGCACTGCAGCCCCTTCCCAACACTGGTGCTTTTCCAGCATGGTACATTGATCTGTCAGTAAATGATGTGGTGCACCCTGGCTGTGGAAGGCATTGAGACAAAACGTGCCCTTGGAGGAGTTTTGAATCCATCTATCCTTCCATACCTACACTGAAATAATCACAGTGCCACCTAACTTATTTAGTGGCCCATGGCTGTGGGTCTGACATCCATTGACAGAAAATGGTACTTGGGGAGCTGCAGCAGCCTGACCTCCACAGCTAATCCAAGCAGGAGGGGATTTAATCTCTTTTCTTCCCTCATACAGTGGAGGGTAGCTCAAGGAAGGAATAAAGGTTTGGAAATATGGTAAAGTTTATGATGCCCTGCTGTGTGCCCTCATCCTGAGAACAAACAGCACAAAAACCTGGTGGTGCAGCTTCTTTAAAAGACCCAAGAATTCGGTATCCTGATCCTTCACCCTCAGATTCAATGATGCACACAAATATTCTCATTACTCTTCATTTCACCCTCCTCCAATGTTTTACAAACCAAGAATTGAAAATCAATGTAGGAATTTTGAAAATTGTGTCCAGAACCAATCAGGAGAAACCCAATCCAGCATCAACAATTGCTGGACAGTTTTATGGTTACATCTTTGAGGCTTTGGAACAACAACAAAAAAGATTTTTGTAGCAGTTGCTGCAGTTGAATGTTAATCACCCCAGACTACAAAGTTTTGTTGACATTTGTGGACCCTGAAATTAAATGACCTAGACTCTGCATCTCCTTTTGCTCATTTCAGAAGTCCAGATTTAGGAAGCAGATTTCTGTTTGTGACATTTTAATGATCTGCAATTTACACAAAGAATGCGACACTCAACTGACAGCTTTCAACATTGCATTTTTTGGTAGGAAGTTTTACTGTGCAATCCCTCTTTTCATCCTGCATCCTTGTGCTGAAAGTGTGAGAAGTTCATGTATTCAAGGGTGATAAGACTGAACCCTAAATGGAAAAAATCAGGGTGCATTTCCATCTCTCCTTCCCCAGTATGCTTTGTTTATAGAGTATGCTTTGTTTATAGAGATGTCATGGTGTACTCAAATATAGCCTTCTACTTGTTAACACTTGCAAAAAACATCTCAGCTCAATTGTGGAAAAGTGGGCAATTTGCCTGTCTAGATTTCTGAAAAGAAATAATTTTATAGTGAAAAAAACTCAGATAAACTTCCCAAAAAGCAACATTTTGCTTTAGGTCTGAAATACCAGTAGCTTGTTTCAATTTTCTTTTTGAGAAATTAACTGTGAAATATATTTTTCTAGTCTCTCTCAGCTGAAGGATGCAAGATAGCTTTAGGTAATGGATTTTACATGAGAATGAATGGGAGAAAGGTTGGTGGTCTTGCTTTCTAGGGGCAAGTTTAATTCTGAATACTATCAAGTATTATAGAGAAATCAATGGTCATGACATGCATTAGAAAATCCTTCCTGAAGAGAGAGCCTTTGCCTATGAGGTATGGAAAAATTTTGCTATTGAGGAATAGCTGATCATATATGTCAGGAGCAGACACGACTTCCTTGACATGCAGATACACACAACAGCCCAGCACATTCTGTCTCAGAAACTGAGGTTCTATCACCAGGGCATGGAGTGAGAAACAGGTTGGAAAAGGAGAGGCAAGGAAATGGTATCATCATGTGGTTAGGTAGAGGATAGCAATATGTAAGAACTAACAGATTCAAAAAATGGGAAAGAAAATAAGCTCTGTGCAGCTCAAAATGGACAACTCAGAAAGTAGCTGGGATTGGCCAAAAGAGGTGAACAGTCTTAGAAAAATTAGGCAGGTCTCCTGCAAAAAGAAGAGTAGAATAGTGCAGCACCTTTCCAGGAGAAGGTGAGGAAGCTTTAACCTACAGATGTGATCCTGAGGTATGGAGGGACAGCCCCCTGGTCCCCTGGCAGTGACCTGACTGTAACTGGGGACATCAGAAGAAGCTTCATTACACAGAACCTGGGAGACACTGCAAATGGGACAGACATCCCTCTTGGCTGTAAAGAGGAAAGGTTCTGGGGAAGAGAGGGGATCCTTTTGGCTCTGTAAATTTGGAAGGGAAAGGAAAGAGAGAAGCCCCTCTATATCTCAGCTCATGTAACCCTGATGTGTTCGTGTATGATTCCAGCTCAGAAAGACTGCTGGAGTACACCTTTGGAACATTGAAGTGTAAGATGTTTAGCAGCTACAACTTCTGCCTTTCACTGGACAACAGAACAGTCTTCTCCTTAAACCTCTGTTTGCAACATGGGAACACAAGGGGCAAAGCTTAATGAGCTCTGTAAATTTGTTATCTGAATACTCCTGAAGGTCCATAAAATCATGATCTTCCAAACACAAAATTAGAATGCTGAGTTGTTTGGTTGGTTGCTTGGTTGGTGGGTGGTTGTTTTTTTTAAAGGCATCCTGTAGGGAAAAGCATCTATGAAAGAAGCATTTCCCTAATGTAAAGAACAGGAAAGAAGTGGGAGTAAAAAACCACAAGCCTTAAAATATAATAAGTGACTGATAGGAAAAGCTAAAGAGTCAATAGAATAGCAACAATTGCCAGGACTACAAACAGTAAGAACAAATATTTTAGGGCAGAAAATAAAAGCTAAGGTCAAGTATAAGGTTTAGTTGAGGTGTTAAGGCATGGGTTGGACTTGATGATCTTGAAGGTCTCTTCCAACATAGTCATTCTGTGAATTCTGTGAATAAGTTATCTACTGGATTCAGATAAAAAATAATACAGGAAGAATATATAAGATCAAAAATTTTAAAGAAAAAATTATCTGCAGATATTTCTGTTCTCTATTTGAAAGATAAAAATCAAAAAGGTCTAAGCCCAAGTAATGTTGTGGATTTAAAAAAAAAAATGACTATCCATATCAAAAGAAAACATGAAGCAGAATTTGATACCAGATTTCTTCAAATAAAAAAAAATCAAGAAAATAATCTACTTTAGACATCAAGAAGGGATGAAGCAAGAATTGCCCAGATCTGCTGAGGTTAGTTGTTAATTCATCCTGGTAAATAAGGCAGTCTTTTATTTTATTTTTTTATTCCTGTGTAAGAGAGAAAAGGGATAAACCAGAGACCATCAGTCAGTCTGATGTTTCTTATGGGCCAGGCAGGGGTGCAGTAAGTTCAGGACTCTGTCAGTGATGAATTAGACCTTAAGAAGGGGAGTGATGCCAGGCAAAATGTTTTAAATGGCAGGTACATCTTGTTATACAAACCTGTTTTCTCTTTTTTATAAGATTATAGGTTTGGATGATTAAGACAGCTGTGCTGAGGAGGTACCTTTGGATTTCTCCAAGGCTCTTCTTTTAATACTGCCTGATACACTGATTAAAATATTGAATTAAAGGGAATCAACAGGGCAAAAAATAGATGGATTTAAAACTGTCTCAATGACACAACTGGAACTGGAGTTATTAACATAGCTAGTGCTGGATGAGGCCATTAGTAGAGGTCTTGTAACTGGTCACCAGCTCTTGGTCAGATAACATATGATGTTTCACTCTGATAGAGCAGGTGATATATATTTGCTTTGTTATGAGAGGAATGATTAGAAAGGTGTTGGTTTTTAGTTTTCATCCAGAAAATTAAGGATCATAATGCCTAATCAAGGTGAAAGGACACAAGGACAGGAAAAAAAGAACACAAATGTCTCTGCAGGAGATATATATATTAAAAATATGTGTTTGTAGGACAGTCATCCTTTCTTCAGACTGGATGGTTCATGAACTAAATATTTCATCTGACTGAGCTGACAGATATGGGACAAAGAGATAATGGAAAGGAAGACCAGAAGACCAGACCCAAACACTGATTGAGAAATAAAGAAATAAAGCTTTCTTTAGAAGATATAAAGAACACAATCTATCTGGGTTCTTTGTGAGACAGTGGGAATGAGGGATTTGGTCCTATCTGTGTCTCTGCAGATTGCTGAGACCCAACACCATATGCAACAGCATGTTAGGTAAAACTGATCCTTACCTGAAAAAAAGATGAATCAAGAGGCCTCTCAGGCTTTTTCCTGTAGGGTCTCTCCCAGCCTTGTATTCTCTTATATTGTGACATGTTGTTTTTTAAATTAGAAAAAATGGCAATGTCCTAGTTGTGAGATAAATTAGATATTTAAGCAGCTACCAGTAAAGGTGCTGAATTCTCCTCATTTGAAGTCCTTTCAAGGAGATTAGTTATCCTCATTAAACACAAATTTAGTCCAGATTTTAGGGAAGATTGCAGTGGCCTGTGCCACCCTGCAGGATCCATCTCTTAATTCACAGACTGGGAGTATTTCTGTCAACATATCTTTGCTATTTGCACCTCCATGCATCTTCTCTGATTTTTTAAGCAGTACCTGAGCACTCTCTCTCTTCCATTATATATATATATATATATATATATATATATATATATATGAGAGAGAGAGAGAGAGAGAGAGAGAGAGAGAGAGAGAACACACATATATATATATATACACACACATATCTGTGCACACACTTACACATAAACAAATATAAAATGACACTCCTAGGGTTAAATTTCTTCATGGTGCTTCTTTAATATACAGCACTAGCTTTACCAAGTTACCTCTGGAACTACAAATCTGGACTTTTCTGGGGGCTGAGTTATTTCAAAAAGCCTGAGGGGTGGGAAAAAGCTTTCAGCTGCATCTTCAGGCTGCTCTGTAAGTCTCCTGAAGTCTCCTGGGACACATCCTGACTACTTTGCCAGCCTTTGTGTCTGGCTTGGGTCTTCTCATAGGGAGCTATTTCAGTTTTCTTCCAAAAAGCTTTTGTCAGGGAAATCTCAACCCAGCTAGATGCTATGAACATTTTTGACCTTTACAAAGAGAAATTATGTTGGAATTGAGTCTTCTCATTTAACTGAGAGGTGAATAGGTGGGTGTTTGGGTGCAGACCCAGGGCTCAGTGCTCTGCTCCTGCCCCTGCATGAGCTGCAGGGAAGCACCCAGAGGTCCTGGTTATCCCTGTCTTGCACCCATTTCTGCAACAATGGCTTTTCTCTGATGCATGAAGAAATGCCAGTCATCCTGGGTAAATTTCCAAGAAAAAAATTTCCTTAGAAGAAAACTGACATGCCTTTGCTTCTGAGATGTCATGTAATTATTATAATGCAATCTTTTCTCATCTTTTACTACATTATTTCATGTTTATAAAGGAGGTTGAAAGTAAAGCACACACTTTGATTACTTTGCAGAACCCAATGATTAGCAATATTCTTACAGTCTAGGTCTCCCAACAAATAATTGCCTGCTTTTGGCTTGTTTGGAGTAACATATTCTTAAATTATTGTGATTTTGCCGTCAAAGACTTTTGTCTTCTTGTGCCTTATTTTTCAAGCAGTATCCCAAGCAGTATTATCCAGTAATAATTTAGCAACTTGGCAAGGCTAGACTGTAGCACTAAGAAAACATATGGAAGTTTTGGAAAATGTCAGAAATAGTGACGTGGAGAATACAATAATCAAAGATCACTCTCTCTCAAGTCACTGTTTTTCAAGATTCACTCACAGAAGCTCTGAAACTGAAAATTCCTGGGGGTACCAACAGGGATTTAGGGAACTAGAAGGTTTGGAGGGACAATTTTATTTTCAGTGAAGCTCCACTTGGCCCTTCTGACTCAGGGAGAAAAGCTAAGACTGTTATATTATTATCATAATAAGTAGTACTTTGCCTTTTTTTGACTTAGTATTACATTTTTTCCCTTACCAAACAAGGATTCTCAGATAGCATAGTTCTTTTTCTTTTTTTTTTAAGACTGCATGCTTTCAAATCAGTGTGCATACTTTCAGTGTGCATACTTATTTTGTTTTTTAATTCATTACTAGGTATTTAAAAGCACCTTCTGGTTTATTACTCCTGAAGTAATTATTAGAAAGATGAAGGTTCACAGTGTCTTGTCTCCTGCTGATAATATTTCTATTATGAGCATCTTAGAGAAAAGCTGACAGCTGAGTCTTCTCTATGCTACAAAACTGAATTCCCACTAATTTCAGTGGGAGCACGGTAGCATCAGTTGATTCCTACTGATTTCAGTGGGATGTTAGGAGATGTCTAAATAGAAATTAGAAACATAAATACTTTGTTGTAGCAGGGATTTAGGGAGTAATAAGATGGATTTCTGCAATAAGCTGGGAGCTCATCAGCAGGAAGTAACTAAGGAGAAGAAAGACATGGACTAGCCAGATAAAGGCTGAACATGAGCCATAGAAATGGTGCAGGTGTGAGGAAGGCAGAGGCACTCCTGGAGTGTCTCAGGGGAATATCTCCAGCAGGGAAGTGTTAAGTTGTGCTGCAGTACTGCACCCTTCTCCTCACCCCTTTGAAAAGAAAGATGAGTTTATACTGCAGAGTCACAGAGGGGTCATGGTGGTTGGGGAAAGGAGAGTTCACCCCTTGGAAAGAGCCTGACTGAGCTGGGAGCTTCTCTCCTCCTGCAGAAGGACGAGTGACAGGAGGTGTGGCTGTCAGCTGTAAACACAGTGGGGCAGCACCAGGGAAATATCAGAATGAGTTAATTTGAGAAATACAGATATAAGGGAAATTAGGTACTAACAGCTTATGCATAAATGTCTGAAAGTTACAAAAATGCCCCTAATTTTTGCAGCAATTGTTGAGATTCTGGAGAACCTCCAGTAGCTGTAATAAGAACAAAAATTATTTTACAGCTTTTAGATGGAACTTGGTGATATGTGACAGCTGGAGATGAGACTGGTCCCAGCAGATCCTTCCAGTATCCTCTTCCTAGGGATTGTTAAGGATTGTTTAAACACAGGATTGTCCCTTGTCTCAAGCAGGCAGGGGTTTGCAGTGGAGGCTAATTCCTGTCAGCATTTTGTATGTGACAAGAAAAGCCTGGGTCACAACAAAGCCTGCCACTGTGAGCAGTCCAGGGAGCTCTCCCATTTTTCTGGGGTAAAGAGCCATTCCTGAGGATGACTGAGGAAAACTCAGGAGTGTAAATAATGGTCTGTGCCATTTTTTAAAGTCTCAATAAAGATGCTGCTGCAAGAAGTAGGACAGAAGAACAAAGAAGGAGTATGAAGCCCGTTCTTTTGCAAGAGATGGGAAAAAAAGGACTTCTGTCCTGCATGTGCCCTTGGGACTATTTATCTTGTGAAAATCTGGCGTTTGCTCTCATTATTTATTACTGCTTTCTCCTGAAATAAGCAATACTGAATGTGGAGCCCAAGGTGAAATAAAACTTTTTTTGGTGAATTGAAACAGTCTAATGGCCATCATTCTGACCTGCTGGCTTTTGTTCTGTCATTCTGAGAACATGTCACAGAGTGGCCAAGTCAAGCCTGGCTCCCAGGCTAGCTTGCTCAGCTCGAGAGACCTGAGTGTGCCCAGAGGGTGTCTGCTTATATCTTAGCAAGCTGAATATAGCTTGTGAAATCTCATCATTTCCACTGAGCCTTGCAGTGCTTAGACTCGAGCAACTTCAGTGCCTGTCAAATGAGGCTTTAGGCAGACTTGCCAATGACCTTGAGAGATGGGCAATACTGGAGCAGCACTAAATGAACAACATTTTCAATTTGAACATTTTCCACCTTGCAGAGCACTGCTTTACCATGATCTCTTAGTTAAAGTGAGGGAGACTGAGGCACAGTGGCAGCTTACAAGAGCCTTTTAAAATTAAAAATAAAGCACTTCTATGAAGGTATTTTGCTGCTTGTTTTGTTGAACACATCTACCCACTCCCTTCAGCCATTCTTCTCATCCTGAGAAGCAGCTCAGGCTGTTCAGCTTTCAGAAGCTGAAATTTGCTTTTAGAAATAACAGCAAACTAAATTCTCTGGTACTTCTTGGAGAAAGATATTTACAGAAGGTGCTCATGGTTGATGATATGATCCAAGTATCCACCAGCAGCAATGTGCCTGGCCACTTGAAATATATTTAGAGAAAATGAAAATCCTATTTTAGTCTAGTATTATTTCTCAAGTCACACCCAGGGGGTCCTTAGGCAAAATGGGCTTGTTGTGCAGGAGTCTGTACATATGTAATGTGGGAGTCAGGAGTCTGGCTCAAAGGCTCCCATGATCAAAGCTATAAAACTGTGAAAGTGGGACAGAGAGGCTGGTAATTAGCTTATTTTGAGAGCTGTGCTTAGGTGGTGTAGAAATTCCCTACTGTCTGTGCAGATCCTAGGAAATTAGTCCTGATCCAACTCACTCATCACCCCCCTCAGTTTCTGATGCCAAACTAGCTGCTGTAGCTGAAATCAGGCATCAGCTGCAGCTGTACATGACTCTGAATGGGGCTGTAATTGGAGAGAAATAAACCAGGATTCATCTCACCCTGCATTAGACACCTACAGAGCAGAGTCCTGCCCCACTTACTCAGTGAAGAGACTCAGCATCTTTAAGGTGTGTCCTGCCAAGGTGGATGCCTAAAGCAAACAAGACAAAACTCTCCCTGAAAGTGCTTCTTTCCCTCTGTTCCCTCTGAAGAGTGTCCAGTTGACACCCATGTGTCAACACACCCTGGTTTTGGCTGAAAAAGAGTTAATTTTCTTCTTAGTAGCTGGTACACAGCACTTTATTTTTAATTTAGTCCAGTGATAACTGCTAACACACTCCCCTTGGGGCTGAGCAGGGCTTTCCCTGAGTCAAGGACTTTTCAGTGTCCTGTGCTCTGCTCTGAGCAGGTGCACAGGAATCATGAGGGGGCATGGGCAGAACAGGTGACCTGTACTGGTCAAAGGGATCTTCTACACCACAGAACATTTTATTCAATATATACACAGTCCCAAAAACCTGCCAAGGCAAGAATAATGTTATTTCAATGGTGAAAACAACCACTGGATGGCTGGAAACAGAACCTGTGCCATATGCCAACACTTGGAACACTACACTGGGCTTTGAAAGGAAAAGTTTAGGGAGATAAGGCATCCCAGGAATAATAGACTGAGACAATGGGGTTCATTTGGGAGACAGTCTCATAGACACTTGGCTCTGAGGGGGGGGGGTATCACATCCCACGTCATGCCCCAGCCTCTGGGAATACTGAATGATGCAAAGGATTGTTAAAGACTACACTGAGAGCATGGAGAGGTGGGACCTTCAAACACTGGAGATACACATTTAGCTAAAGCCACCTGGCTGGCCAGCACTAGAGGATCTGCCCATCAGGCAGTCCCTGCCCAATTAAAACTTTTATGTTCTGTAGAAGAGAAGAGAGTTTCTGTAGTGCCCATCAAAAATAATCTGGGGTTAAACCTCAAGAGTGGGGCTGTCCTTCTTTTCTCCAGGTGAACTCTGTGCTGTCTCAGCATTGTATTCAGATTGTTTGTTCCTTGAGGGCAGACACATTTTGCCTTAATTCCTTGTAAATGACAGATTTTTGTTACAAGGTGATCACCCATTGTAAGCAGATGAATACAGCTCTTAAATGGGCTAGAGCTTCTGTGCATGCTAATGAAATCACAGAAATAAGACACTGAGAAACATTGTGTATTTTATTCTGTAGAAATACAGAATAAAATACACAATGCATGTCAGAAAAATACTAGCTGCTCTATATAGTGTGTGGAAAATAGTTTGAGCACATTCATTCCCTGATGGGGGATATATAATTTGTCATTTTGATATTATCAGCAAATAAAGGAAAACATATTGCAGTTAAAGACCAAAGAGATGATTGAAGTCCTTTTTAGCTCTGAGAGGCTTTGCTGTAACTGCACTGGGCATATTGCATTAAGTTCTAACTACTGGAAATTAGAATGCATTCAGGAGAGCCATAAAAATGATTAGGGGCTTGAATTAACTGACCTAGGAAGAAAAGATGAGGTATGTTACAGCACACTCATGGAAAGATGAAATGATGAGCTAATTGCTCCACAAAAGGCTCCACATGTGATTTTCTACACCACACAGAGCTTCAAAGGGTCACAGTGTAGGTGAATACCAATTTTCTGATATGTTAGTTAGCAATGTAAAAGTCCAATTTAATCCAGAAACACAAGTTATATTCCTTGCTGAATCCTCAGATCCCAAAATGTTGTTTTTATAACCACAAACCAAAAGGCTGGAAAATCCCTTTGAATTTTTTCCTTCAGAAATTTCTTTTCTGAGTGCTTGGTGCCTTTCTCTTAGGACAGAAAGTCAGATCAGGTTGGTGAAACACAATGCTTTTAGAATCCTTATGCAATACTGGCAAAATGTTTCATCTTTCTTCAAGGGCCCTTGGGCAAACTTCCTGTACATGTCAATAGAAATTCACTGAATAGATTGAAGTGAAAATATTGTCCTGAGCAAAGAATTTTTTTCACAACTCTGAATTTGTCACTGCTCTATTTTGAGTTTTAATTGCCACCTAGAGCATTTGGATGACATCGAAAGTCAAAGAATTCATCTGTAAATATTTCACCAATGCCAGTGGCAAGAGTCTCTAAAAATACACAGTAGAGGACAAAAGGCTCAAACTGAACATCAAAATTATGTCTGAAAATGTTGACAATCCAGTGAATTAGTTTGCTGATTGATGGCATTGTCCTGAGCTTTGCCCAGCCAGAATCAAACTGGAGGTATTGTCCCTGTGCACGCTCCCCCACGGGTGGTAGAGAAGCGCCCTGATAACCAGACTGCTCTTCTGGAGGGGGAGCAGTGCGGGGCCAGGAACTTGAAGCTGACTGTGAACTCTTTGAAGCAGGAATTATTATTCACAAGAGCTTGCTGTTATAAATAAACTGAACCACATCAAAGCTGAGGAGTTATGTAAGCATCCAAACATTGTCTTTCCAGAGCCCACAGGATCTGGACTGGGCAGACCTGAGCCAAAGTTACAAGTGCAAACTTGGGCTGCTCTTAATGATCAAATCATCTTTAATGATGATGCAGAAAAAAAAAAAAATAGGAGTGCTTTTACTG
This sequence comes from Serinus canaria, assembly GCF_022539315.1. Taxonomy (NCBI): domain Eukaryota; kingdom Metazoa; phylum Chordata; class Aves; order Passeriformes; family Fringillidae; genus Serinus; species Serinus canaria. Next base: position 142,626,057 of record NC_066315.1, read on the forward strand.
GCATGAATTCCAACTTTAATGTAAATCAAATTCAGATGAACTGTTTTGCATGTATTTGTGTCACTGAGGAGTTCACAGGATTTAAGCAAGTAATTTTGCTGAGTAAGCATATGGCTAAGTGCTCTCTGAAACAGAGATGTTTTCCTGGAACATGATTGAAATCAGAAAAAGAAAATATTAAGACTGAAAAGCAACACTGAGATAAAATAATCCGTTCTCTCTACCAGATTCCATAAGAGGTCATCAAAAGGATCCTGCATTGCATATATACTTCTAGAGAGACCTGGAACACAATTTTCTTCTTGATTTATAGATCTGCTGTGACAGTACTCTGGCCTTGAGTTAGTTATGCCAGTGATTAATGCTGTCAGAGCACTAAAAAGCACCTTATTTCACCAGTTGTTCATCACTCTGATTATTAAAAAAAGAAATTGTCGCAAAACCCCAATGCATTTTAGGGACAAAAATGTAGGTTAAGAGGAATTGCTACAACAGAACCCACCTTCCTTCCTTCCTTCCTTCCTTCCTTCCTTCCTTCCTTCCTTCCTTCCTTCCTTCCTTCCTTCCTTCCTTCCTTCCTTCCTTCCTTCCTTCCTTCCTTCCTTCCTTCCTTCCTTCCTTCCTTCCTTCCTTCCTTCCTTCCTTCCTTCCTTCCTTCCTTCCTTCCTTCCTTCCTTCCTTCCTTCCTTCCTTCCTTCCGTCCTTCCTTCCTTCCTTCCTCCTTCCTTCCCCCTTCCTCCCTTCCTCCCTTCCCTCCTTCCTCCCTTCCTCCCTCCTCCTCCCTCCCTCCCTCCCTCCCTCCCTTCCTCCCTTCCTCCCTTCCTCCCTTCCTCCCACTTTCTCTCTGGTCATACCTTTTAAAATCATTAACTCCTTAGCCCTGGGTCTGTCCCTTTTGCCTTGGATCTAAATCACCCAATTTGCTCAGGCCATTATAGTAGTCATAGTTGATATCAAAGTGTAAGGCTCAGAGTCATAGCTTAAAATTGGAAAAGCACCCTAGGGGAAAAATTATATCAAAGAAAATTAATTAATTGAATAGGCTGAGCCCCCACTTACCAGCTACCAAATATTTGAAAGCTTTACTCTAAATGTGATCTGCATTGGACTTGTTCTCCATATCTGCTGTGTGCAAAGAATGCACTACCAGGCTTCTCCCACGTAGCTAAAATTCAGTATTGTACTACAACTTTGAAATGTCGAGTCAGTTTAAAAATCTAAAACCATTCAAAGAGTGCTACAATGCGCATGCTTAGGTACCCTCATATTTTCACAGCCTGGCAGCCAGACATATTTTACCTGTGCACACAAGTAAAA